>NW_026844334.1:17356255-18573636 GCF_029955315.1 Cylas formicarius
ATATATATAATATTATATATATAGATATAATCGTATATATATATATATATTATATAATATATATATATATATATATATATATATATATATATATATATATATATATATATATATATATATATATATTTATATATATATATATATTTATATATATATATATTTATATATATATATATTATATATATATATATATATATATATATATATATATATATATATATATATATATATATATATATATATATATATATATGTATATATGGAATTTCTTCTTATATCGACCGTACTAAACTTATTTGAATTCAAAGGACATCGGGTAGCGGTCCGTGAAAACAAAACAAAGAAATTAGAAAGCTCCTTTTTCTTTAACACTCAATATTTCGTCAATTTATTTGTTGACTTCTTCAGAAGTGAACTAAAATTTAACAACACTTCGAACACTGGAGCGCGAGCATTGAAGATGCCAAGTGAGATTTTGGCGAAACGTCTGCAGGATTCCAGTCGGATGCAAGATTTGCAGGATTCCAGTCGGATGCAGGATTCCAGTCGGAGTTCAACGAGCGAACGGATGATATCCCGGAATATAGTGTCATCACATTTTTCCATCCGTGAATCAATACGTGAGGATATATATATATATATATATATATATATATATATATATATATATATAAATTCAAAGGATATCGGGTAGCGGTCCGGTATATATATATATATATATATATATATATATATATATATATATATATATATATATATATATATATATATATATATATATATATATATATATATATATATATATATATATATATATATATATATATATATATATATATATATATATATATATATATATATATATATATATATATATATATATATTTTTTTTTCTTTCACGTATTGATTCACGGATGGAAAAATGTGATGACACTATATTCCGGGATATCATCCGTTCGCAATGTTGAACTCCGACTGGAATCCTGCAGACGTTTCGCCAAAATCTCACTTGGCATCTTCAGTGCTCGCGCTCCGAAAACACTTCGAACACTGTTCCAGGATTCCAGTCGGAGTTCAACAAGCGAACGGATGATATCCCGGAATATAGTGTCATCATCATATATATATATATATATATATATATATATATATATATATATATATATATATATATATATATATATTTTTAATTGTCCCAAAAAGGTTAATGAAATTTGACACTTGAAGCGCGCTGGTCCATAGTACTCTTCATAATTTTCTGCTTTTGCAAAAACTGTTTAGAATTGACATATCAGTTTTTATTTGCATATAAAATTAGACAAGAGGCAACAAGAGGCCGTGATAAGGGTACACAATGAGGTGACAGACAGAATAAAAATAAAAAGAGGTGTTAGACAGGGATGTGTCTTATCACCATCTCTGTTCAACCTATACTCCGAAGAAATATTTAAGAGAGCACTCCAAGATGAAACAGCTGGAGTAAAGATTAATGGCTTACCCGTTTGTAATATTAGATATGCCGATGACACCGCGCTAATAGCAGAAAATATGGATGATCTACAGAGAATTACGAACAAAATTGTAGAAGTAAGCGAAGAGTTTGGGCTATCACTCAATACAAAGAAAACTAAATTTATGATAATTACAAAAAAATCTATTATAAATACAAACCTTTATATAAAGAATGAACAGATAGAACAAGTAAGGAATTATAATTATCTGGGGACGAACATTAACGAGACAAATGACTATTCCAAAGAAATCAGAATAAGAATAGAAAAGTCCAGAAGTGCTTTTAATAATATGAGGAAATTGTTGTGCAGCAGGGATTTGAGCTTAAGTTTGAGAGTGAGGATGCTTAAATGCTATGTTTTCTCGGTCCTCTTGTATGGCGTGGAGGCCTGGACTTTGAATAAACAATGCCTGAATAAACTAGAAGCTTTTGAGATGTGGACGTACCGAAGAATTTTAAGGATATCCTGGACGGACAGAATGACAAACGAACAAGTACTTGTGAGGATGGACAAGCAACGTGAAATAATGGATACGGTCAAAATAAGAAAATTGCAGTATCTGGGGCATATTACACGCGGAGAAAAATATAAATTGCTACAACTGATTATGCAAGGTAAAATCCAAGGTAAACGGAGTATCGGAAGGAGAAGGATGTCATGGTTGCGTAATCTGAGAGAATGGTTTGGATGTAACTCCAACCAATTGTTTCGTGCTGCAGTCTCAAGGATACGAATTGCATTGATGATTGCCAACCTTCGCAGCGGAGATGGCACGTGAAGAAGAAGAAATAGTAGTTATCGCGATGTCCAATTATTGAGGTTGACGTATCTACACGTTGCTGGCTCGAGTGATACTGCATTTCGCATTCCCACCCGAGCCCGATCAAATTTCAAATCAAATCTAGGACGCGCGAAAATGCAAAAATATTTCAACGGGCGTAACGGTTTTTCAATATTCAGTCCAAATTAAGCGGGCACTCGTGAAAATTCCATGCCCCGGCGGAATGATTGCGCGGCAATTTTCTCAAGAACGGCCGTTCCCCTCGAAACGACCCTGTTAAATTAATTGAATTTTTCGATGGCGCCATTAAAGGGCGAGCGATGGAATTTTTTTGCTGACGATTTGACTATTCAACTCGACCGCAGACACCAGAATCATTCGAGGCGATAATCGGAAACGAAAAATGGAAGTGACTGGCTGGTAATAATTTTGTAAGAGTTTTCTCTGACGACATAAAGTTGACAAACTAGGAAACCATAGACCGCAACCAAAATAAATGTAATGTATTTTACGACAAAAATTAGTTTTTCATAAGAACTTACTTGCTTCCTCTGCATATCAAATTTGGCTTGATGGAGCTGTTTTTTAAAGCCCTACACAGAAATGGACAGTGTTTAAAATATTTGTGCGAGCCATATCTGATGCCAAAAAGGGTATTTTTGTTGGGCCGCAGACAAAAACATTATGCAAAGACTAGGATTCTCCAAACATAATGACCAATGTCGAGAAAAGCGCCTGGGCTCCATTTAAATAAGTAATTATTAAGTTTCTTGGGAACTCTGAGTACAAAAAGTACGAAAGTATTGTTCAAAATATATTACATCACTTTCATCGTCTAGGTTGTAATATGAGTTTGAAAGTGCATGATTTCCTGTTTGAACTATTTTCCTGAAAAGCTTGGAGCAGTTAGCCAAGAACAGGGAGAGAGGTTTCACCAGGATTTTAAGAAAATGGAAGGTGTGACACTTTTAAGCATCTCATAAGGCACCGAAGGCTATACTATTTTCGGTAGAATGTCCACTTGGGCCAATATATTTTTTGTCAGATTACACAGGTCTACAAAATTAACCTTTTTGACAGATGTTTTTATTTTGAAAACTGATTTTATATAATTATTATTAAATATTAAAGAAAAAAAAACGATATTTCTAAAATACTTTATATTTTTATTCAGTAAAAAAGTGGATCCTAGTCAGGAATATTGTTGCAATACACTAACGATCCTTCCTGAGTAAAATATTGATATAACTCTTTTTCGCGATCCTGGTAAAAGCTTGATGTGACGCCAGGTGCCAGTAAATGCTTGTCACGAAGGTGCAAATATCTAATTAAATCATTTAATTCGGTTAAATTTATTTAATTTGGTTAAACACTTCCTGCTCTCTGAAATCTAGTGTGAAATCTGAGTCATCTGGGCCGGAATTAGATTCCTCCGATTAGGATACACAATTTGTTTCTTATTTTTCCTGTTGAATCCTTGAACATTACACTAACAATAATCACTGTGATTCCTAGGCTCTCGCCATATCATAGGAACACCAAAGCTTAAACATTTCTTCCTACCTTTTTTCTAGTTTCTTAATGGTTCAACGCAAAGGAACAAGCAGTATGAGGAGCCCAGGACTTGTTTTGGTCACCAATTTTTACACCAAAATAAACGTGGTATACATTTTTCATAAAAGAAGTTACAGTTTGCCTTTGCTTTACTACCACATAACTATCACAGATATAATAAAACTTATTTGGATTGTTCACACAATGTATTCTTTCCATTTTTATCCGTATATAGTATACTAGAATTACTCAACAACGAAGACAACATCTGCGAACACAGTAGCACGACGACCAAACCAAACTGCGCATAAGCAGGTTACAACGCTGTATTGATGCTTGACCCAACTCTGTTGCTTTGCAGAGAAATCTAATATTATCCAATGTTTCCAAATCTCATTTAATTTCATAAAAATCAATTCATTTCAAAATCATGCCCAACAAAAAATAATATATTTAAAATATAAAGCACGATAAAAAAAAATGACGGAATAGAACAAAAATATGGCGTTTTTTGGAAAAAGGGCCACCAAAAATATACAAATAAGCAAACAGCTTTCAAACATCAAAATCACTGTAGACCCGTGTATTTCAGGTTAACATTTTTTTAACATTTTTTGTCTAAGTATTTTTGGAATAAACAAGTAGATATCTGTCGAGAGAATAGCATTGTTTACTAGCGAAAAGCAAAGTTTAAAGTGTAGTTATGTACTACAGTAGCTGTGAAGGTTATTTCAGATATTTCTTATAACATTTGCATATTTTCTATAGAAAAAACTAAATTTACAGGTAATCCCTTACGGGTTACAGGGTATAATGGTCCCAAGACTAATTCCCACTTTTTTACACTCTGTCTGATTAATTAATGTCATGTCAATATATTTGAACCCCTGATCCTAACGTTTTCGTTACTAGTTTAACTGTACTAGCAATATCATTTTGATGACTTTAGAACTACTTTATTCTTGTTTGAACACATTATTCACGATAGAAATTTATTTTTTTTTACTCCCTACTTTAGTCACGGGTTTCGAAGCGATCGAATGTTTTCGGTAGACCTTAAATACTGATGGTATTTAAACAGGTCATTCAGTAAATATTTTCGTTCTCTTTTGCGAAGGTGTACTCAGGAACTAATGGCTGTGGCAAAAGTATAGTATGCAACTGGTTCAGACACCCGCTTATTAAAAAAGTGTCGTTTACCAAATTTGTTGCATCATATACCATATAGATGTTAATACATTTAGTGGTCGCCCATTCTGAGATTACTTGTAGATTCTGGTTTGTGCATTTGTGCAAAAATTTGTTTGCACAAACCCAGAAAAATTCCCCTATGGAAATGGTCTGAGAAACCTGGATTCAAATTGTGTGGAAGTGCTGGATACAAATATCTTATATTTATTGTTACAAAGTAAGCTCACAGGATTTTTGGAATTGATCGTTATATAGGACCCCATTTTGACTGGAAAGATTTCTTAAGGCCGGAAGATTCAAAAAAAGAATATTTTCTCGAAAGTCCCCTCTGAAAATATCCGCAAAACGTTAAATAAATAACATTATAATAATACCCGATGTAACTAGAACCCCCAAAGCCGGGGCAGAATAATATGGTACAATGGAATCCTCGAATATTGTTTCGAAGCGAGTTAAAGAACCGCAACTAATGGGAGATCCGCACCCCCTCGGGATCCGTGACCGGGTAACGGGGACGTTTCCCGGGGGCACTAAATCATTCGTCGGGTGGCGGTCGCGTTTGACTCTCTCCTGAAGCGCGCCTTATTATAACGCTCCGAAACGCCTGAACGCTTCGATAATTTTCCTGTTCTCCGCGACTAAAGGCGTTAAAAATAACCATCACCGTCGTCGTTACCGACGATGTTTATTCCTCGGGTGGCAATTAAAAGGGCCACAATGAACTCCGTCTTTCGGTTGCCATTAATTTAGAGTCGGCAGGATTGTGCGTTGAATAAATGTGAGCAATTCACCGTAACTGGAGAAGAAGTACAAAGGCACGTTCGCTTGGAAAAACCGCTGGAGGGGGACTACTGGGGTTAGGGGGAGGTGAATTCTCCCCAATCTCTGACATATTGTGGGAAGATAGAAGATGCGAAGTTATGATCATGTGGCAAAGCGATGTATATGAAAATTTTGAATTTAGATTTGACGATATCGAGCTCTGTCAGATTTGGGGTGCAGCCAAATGGAACAATTTGGTATATAAGATAAAAAGACAAGTGATTCCGGGTTCTTTGGATAAGACGATGGTGAAATTACAGGAATCTGTTTGGGGTGCTGTATTAGCTCGAAACTCTCGTGTGTTCGTTCGCTGCTCCTAGCACCAATGTGATGAGACATAATTGACTGAACCCAGCAAGCGACCTTAGTTATATTTTCTGTGTTGGCGAGAGAGGCGCTTGCCATCATGGTATCACTCTCGTGGAGTTAATGTACACCGTGTGACAAATAAGACGACCCACTATACGATTTGGAAACCCATGGGAGATACGAAACAAATTTTCGTACAAAAGTTTCTTGGATTCTCCTGAGGATTTGAAATATAGTTTTGTTGATACAAGGTTTCCCAAAGAGTTCCATCCGACAACAACTTTTGTTATTTTAAATGGAAGACCCTGTACATATCGCCATTTTTCGATTCCTTGGTTTCTTGGTTCTTACACAATTCCTATTCGAATTTTGCTTAGTTTAGGCAGAAATTGAGATATTCCAACGAAAATTTAACCACAGACTAAGGAGATGATGCGAGATGATAAGTTTCACAAATGCTCATCAGCTTATACAGGCTGTCCCAAATAGGTGGTGCCGTTTTGGCGAATTTTATTAACAAAATCTCAAGAGTTTCAAATGGAACACTATATATTTTTATTCAGATATCAATTCTAGGACAAAAAACGGCATTCGACTCCCGTGCTGCTAACTTGGTCTGACACGATAATTTGGTCTCCCGCTAGTCCCATAATCATGCCGATGAGGCATAATACGGTGCGACTATGGTGGAACCAGCGAATGACCATGCCAGTATACCTATGCCGTTTCCATAATTATTAGTATCATTGCATATGCAATTTTTCTAAAGATTTTTGACACGGATGTCAATTCTGGTAGTCATTCAGTGGATGTGTTCGTGTTATTTTGCAAAAAAGTAACCAAGAATGGTAATTGAAAATGTATTAATTAAGGCTAGCGAGCAGAAAATTCACTATTTAAGGATTGTGAATCCAACAGCTCTTGACCTTCCTTTGGTTACCTCGGGTAGCGGGAAACACCTGATCTGCCTCGTCTAACGGTCTGTGGACACCCGTCTGTCCTTCTTTCTTCCAGCATCAACTCTAGATAGTTCGCTTGTCTCCGAACTCCGGGCTGCAACTCTAATAGAACCGGTTTACTCGCAAGTACATAACTGAAAATCTACACACAAAGTTAATACGAAGTAGGTCGTTACTATATTCCTGTACTCTGTGTTTTGTTAATTGTGGTAAATGATTGGAAAGATCATTTGCAGTTATCGCTTGCCAGCGACTAATTTTGCAGCAGTACTAGTGGTGGTGGTGCCTTTCTTGAGAATAAAGTTAAATTCGAGACTTGTCAACAGCATTTGTATGGTTAATTTTATACCCAAGTCTGTGCAATTTTGATGAGGGAAATACAGAGGTAGTTTTCGGCTCCTAAAAGTACAGAGATGTCTTCTTAACCCGTAGCCCAAATCCGAATAACAAGTTTCGTCGTTACTCGTACATTTTCCCAGTTCTATGCAAAATTTAATTTTCAAAGTGTATGTATGCGCGCGCCCCGTATGCAACAACAGATAACGACCGAAATGGAATCACGTCTCCGCGTGTGTATATTCGGTCTATTATTCGTAGACAATGTGTATTGATCAAATAATGTGCCCTGCAGAGTCGTGCGGCGTAAAGACAATGTGCCCACACGCTCTCTGGCAGTGTTCGACGTGCTATCTTATCTTTGATCGGTCACCGCTTTTATCAGGCCTCCCATCTCCGCATGGATACGCGTAATGCCGGATGTTCGGCACATTATTTCAACTATCATTGGCGGTGTTAATTGCTGCCGCTGGATTTGCCCCTCCAGTTTAATCCAATCGACCGTCACGTTAGATACCATTAACGTATATTAGGTACCGTTAAATATTTAGGATGATTTCTCAAAAATTGCTATTATTAATGATGATAATTATTATTATAATAATTATTATTATTATTGGTATTATTATTATTATAGTATTATTATTAATTCACAAGTTGCGTCGGTTTCTCTCCGAGATTAACCCTATCCAACGTTTTAGTCATGGGCCAAAACTCTTCTGTCCAAGGGTATTGGAAATCAAAACTATTTGCCTGTTTCTTCTCTCAAGTATGTAGTGGTGTGTTGTGGTGAGTTGCTTGTTCCATTTCCACATCCCAATAGATTTTTATATTTTCGTTTTCTATTACAACGTTAATTGAATATTTATAATACCGTGTTGCAGTGTTGTTATGTGCTGAATAGATTCATGTGTTATTCCATGCATCCAATAACAGTTCTCAGGTAGGTTCTTTTTATCATCAATATTTGACGCTGCATCTCCTGGATAAATCGCTCCTTTTCAGATGACAGAGTTCCTTTGATAAGGACCATCAGTTCGATTTTCAATTTTTTTCATTGTTTCCATTTTTTTCTATTCTAATTCAAATGTTTGAAAGTTCCTTTTTCTTCCAGGTGGCGTTAGAATAATCGATTTAATCTGCTACCATCGTTCTATACAAGCTGGCGGTGTAACTGATAAAGTAAGTATACAGTTTCCTCATTTAAGTTGCACGCTAGATTCCCAGCTTTACTAATCCTCTTTCTTCTTTGGGTTTAGGCAGATTGAACCGATGATGATGGGTGGTGAGACCGGTACTTAGTAAATTTTTTCGATTCAACGCCTGCAGATATATTTACATCCAATTTAACATTCCAAACGTATGAGTCACTCGCGGTGCTCCCAGGAATTTATAGCATTTTGGGCCCCTGTATACAGGAAAATTTTTAGGATTGCGTATACTGTTCTCATAATATTTTTTCGCCTTTCTGGTCAAACACCAGTACCTGCTTTATTACGAAATATTTATATCTTTCCTGCAAGTGGGTACTGAAAATTATTATTATTACTAAAATATTAAAATTTTAAAATAAAATAGTGTGCACAATATGCCCAACTTCAAATTTTCAACTAAAAATTTACAAAATATTTCTGCATCACCGCGTTATATGAACATAGCTAATGTTTTAAAAGGTTGTAAAAGGAAAACAGGACTTTAATCGCTTGGACTATGTCCAGAAATTAGTATACATCTTGGTAGCTGTTTGTCCGCTGCTTTTTCTACCCTTCCAGTAAGATATTTCCATTTTCCTGCTCTTTGCTTTTTTCAATTTTTTTCCCAGTACCATAAAAGCTGGTAAGCTTGAAATGTATTGTGCATATTGAAATTCAAAACAAAAATATTCCTAAACTATAATATTGACGTGCAATCACAGACCCAACCACAAGTATAGCATTTACACTAAAGTCGTATTCTTTATTAAAAGTTAAAATGTAACGAGAATAAGTCAAAAAAATACATTTATAATTTAATATGAACATAACGACAGTGTAAAGAATTATGACTATGACTATTTAAGTTAAGTTCAAATTGGAAATTACCGCGGAAATTACCTCTTCGAATGTGAAAGGATTTTTTTTGTACCAGATCCAAAATTTATTCAAATCTCCCTATAACAAAATACTGCTATTTAATTATTTTGACGGCTCTTATGTCTAGTAAAAGTGAGCAGCATAATAGAACTAAAAATTTAAAACTAGCCAAAACATGTTTCATATCTTCAAAATCTGTTGAAAGGTAATATCGACAAACAATTCGAGTAAGATATTTCCATTTTCCTGCTCTCTGCTTTTTCATTTTTTTCTCTGTCCATAAAATTGTGTTTCTTGTAAGCTTGAAATGTACTGTGCATAATGAAATTTAAAACAAAAGGATTTCTAAAAAATATAATATTGACGTACAATCACAGATTCCACCACAAGTATAGCATTTACACTAAAGTCGTCTTATTCTTTATTAAAAGTTAAAATGTAACAAGAATAAGTCAAAAAAATGCAGTGATAATTTAATATGAACATTAACAACAGTGTAAAGAATTGTCATATAAATATATACAGAGTTGTTCCTTTAAGTTAAGTTCAAATTGCAAACTACCCCGGAAAGGTATTAGAAAAGATCGATGGAAACACATCTTTGAAAGTGAAAGGATATTTTTTGTATCAGATGAACAATTATTTATTAACTATTTTGACCGGTCTTATGTCTTGTAAATGTGAGAACCAAAACTTTCCACTAATCCTTTGAAGACAAATATTTGACAATTTTTACATATTGTTTATGGTACAAATCTGATACTGCAGGCAAATTTGGTAGTCCATAGGCAAATTTGAAATCAAGCACTCCAAAATATACTTATATATGGTTTACTGTTATACTAATAAACCATATGCTTGGGTCATCGTAAATATTTATCACAAAACCGAGATTAATAATGATGCAGGCAGACGACCTTGTAGCAAAATATTTTCGCAACCCCCGGAACAAGGGACCGGACGGAACGGTCAGCCTTCGGGCTCATATCCCGTATCCCTGACGATGCCGAATCGAGCCCGATGATTCCCGGTTACGTACTAATGGACCAGTTACTTAATGACGAACCTGTGTCCACGGTAATACGGGAACGTCCTGGAAAATACGGGCTACCTCCGGTCCGAAAACAGCATTTATGGATTAATAGGACTCGATAAACACGGGAACTCACTCGAGGAAGGGGTGGTTTCCTTAGAGGTAATGCTGATATTAATTGTACCGCTGGCGATGGCGGAACAAAACTTTAGCGGCGAAACCGAGCGCGGCTACCCAGTAATTTCATTTTGAAGAGTTGACCGATATAATTATCCACGGCCTTTACTTTATCATAACTATCATTACGTTAGTGAAAACACGAAATTATAAAGTGAACAAAGTGGTGTCCGTTGACTGCCTAATTATGTTCGAAAAGCCTCTTAGGGTCTGCAATTAATGTGATCGCTCACCTTTCCCACTAAGTGCGTAATGATACGATCGGCCGTTAACAAGGGTGAGTTTCTAGAATTAGTTCATTCTGACGAGTTAAATGATTTTTTGAAATGGTGGCGTTTGGTTCAAACGTGATTTTAATAAGAACGTTTTTAACTCAACTTGGTAAGAATATTTTCAATGTTTTGAAAAGTGATGGTTTATATAAAGGTGTAATCGAAGCCAATTTAATACGTATAAAACTGAACTCCATCTATCTATATCAACATTAGTACTCGCAAAAAAACAATGGACAATTTTTGTTATGACTATCACTGAACGGATATTGAATAACAAATAACTCTTCAAACAAAATCCACAAAATTTTCTGAATGTGGCATAACGCGATCTCAGTTTTTCTTATTTTCCTACGCGCTCTCTGTGTTATTCAAATCATGATTAGTTTTGGAAATCACTTTTTCGGGTTTTATATTAATATTTAATTTATTTATTGCAAATGTCTCTACACTTTTTGTCATAAGTATTGCCGTGATATCAAAAATTGAAAAAATTGCTTTGTTCATAATATGCGCACTTTTCCCCGTTAGGTCTTTTCGACCATCTATTGTGATCCTATTGGATTCAAAAATATTTTATGAAATACAAAGAGGGAGTATTGAAAATGAAAATCTGTGTAAATTATGTAATTTATAAATGACAAAATAATTCGGAAAAATTATTTGTTGGATTCATTATAATCCAATGGAACTTCTAGTGTACTGTCATAGTTTTCATTTTCAGTTAGGTGCAAACAGTCCCAATATGGAGGCGGCAAATACGATATTACTTTTTCTATTATAATTTTTTCGACACTGCACATTTTTACAGATGTCTGACCTTTCATATAATTCATATCACCTCTTTTAATGCTTTCATGTTGCGATCAACAGTAACAACTCCACTTTCAGTCAAAGGTTGGACTACAAATAAAGCAGAATTTGCTATAAAATTTCAACGATAGCCACGAGTTGTTACTACGAAGGAATGCTTAGGAATAACAGTATTTTGTTGAGTATGAGCTGGTCATCGCCATGCTGACAATTGAAAGGAACACAGATATTACTGCGACTAAATAAAAATACGGGCGGAGTTTCTGATATTAATTGATATTGCAAGAATTATATAATTTGTATGTATAGCATTATATTTTTACTTATATAACTAGTCAAAAATGTATATAAAAGTACATTAACGTGCATATTACGAATAAAATATTTTTTCAATTCTTTAAACCGCCAGATCACGGAAATGACAATACTTATGACCCAAAGTATAGAAACATTTTTTCTAGAGAATCCGATGATCTTCGTCTGAACTATCATGAAAAACCTATTTTTGCAAACTTTCACCATCAACAAAATTTTTTACACAAAGGGGTATGATAAGATTTTGAACATTTATACCATTTTTTAGCTCTACGGGAATTTTTGTAACCTTACTTCAATTTTAATTGTTAATTAATAAGAAAGCACTATTTTCAAAACTTTTTCTCTTTATCTCTCTCTCTTTCTTTCTTTCTTTCTTATGTGTCTCTTTCTTCGAATATCGAATACCTTGTAGATGAAATATGTTTATTAGGAGAGTGGTCCACCTTGTACATACCTTACTTTTTTATCTACTAACAGTTACAAAAAAGCAATAAGTTTGGTGGGACAACGGTCTCTGTCAGTAATAAAAAATGTGAGAACTTGAATTTATTATAAGCGTCTTTATGAAAATATTCCGATTGCGACGACTCTCCGGGGTAATTCTGCTAATTGGAAGCGGGACAAAAACGACCATCGTCTACCGGATCATAAAATCCCATTTAATTTCCTATTAAAATCGTCTTTCGTTTCCCTATCTGGCCGGTATCAAAGCCGGCTGCCATTACTGATATTAAATTAAAACTTGTCGATATTCCACGAATCTCTGAGCTTGCTTGCGGATTAAGTGCCTCTGAAAACTATTATTATACAGCGAACCATTTGAAAATGTACTTTGAGCGAGAGGCGCAGACAATTTCCGCCATGCGTGAACGTGCAGTCCGGGTAAAATTAAATTTCAATATTGATCCCTTAAGATCGATGGAATGGGATGAGGATTAATTTTCATAACAAGCTTTTGTCTGCAATAAGACCATTAATAAACATAAACAATATTTTAATAAAAAGGTGGGTTGGTTTTAAATAAAATAAATTTTAAAATCATTATACAATTTTGAGGGGATCAAAATTATAATCTGGCATGAATCAACAAAAAGCAATACCGGCAAGTTATTCAGACCTATGGACTTCCCCTTGAAAGTGTCAAAATCGTTATAAAACACCACTATTTTAATCCACGGAGACTGTAAGCTATTGCCAATATCCTTATTTTATGCTTATCGTTAATTGTAAAGGATTTTTGAGAGAATGGAGATGTTTTAGTTTTCACACGAAAATCCATTTTAGGTCGGCCGCTGGTCGAAAACTTCATTTCGTAACTCCAAAACTTCGAAATGCTACCGAAATCACTAGTTCTTCGGGTTAGCACGATTAAGCTGGGATTCACGCAATCTGTATTGTTAACCCCTTTAGGGGTGTTCTGAAATTCAATTTGGCGCCCTTATCATCTGAATTCCAAACTATAGGCATAGTTGAACACGAAACTAATCAAACTAGTGACAAACGGTGTAATTGAAAAGTGATGACAATCGCTTGAGTCAAGTGATTTATGGTCGACAAAAAACTTTCAATTATTTTTAAATAATTGCTATTCCCATGAAACAATAGCGTTTCAGATTTCAGGCTGTATCTATTCAGTTCAAATAAAAAAAATTCTTTATTATTTCGCCGCAAATGACGTGACAACTATTCAAATTTTCAGTGATCAGATCAGAAGAAAAAAAGCGAAGTAGATAGGTGTGTTCCAAGTCGGAACCAATCTCCTACGTGAATCTTCCGGTTCACTGAATCGAATCCAGCTGGTTAATTCAGGACCTGCTTGCTATCGCAGGTGTAAATATTATTGAATATCCCAGAGTCTATTTCGGATACATCCACTAAACTGTTTAATTCTTAATTAGGCTTCCTTTGTACATACACCTACGTATTTCATGAGTTTCGCCATGGCTCAGCAAGCGTCGCTAATCGAACCATGCAAAGGCCCGGGGTCATCTTTTCGCCCACAAGGTATACTATTTCTAAATTCACAGATATTTTTGTAGTGCTAAGAATTATTCGCAAAGCTGTTAATCAAATTTTTGTGAAAATTATAAGTCTATAAAAAAAATCTGGTCTCTACAATTGCCATATTGTTAAATCGAAATTTGTCACGGTTTTTAATTTACCGAATATTTTACCGAAGCAATATCATTCTTTATACGTCCAATACAGGGTAACGGGTAAGCATATCAGAAATATCACACAAATTTCGGGTGCTGTATGTTTTTCGACTTGTACTTCACCGGTTCATTCTTCTTAATATCATATGCAATAATTGCTTCTGGTTTTATAATCAGATTTGCCTGGATTGATAAGATATCATCTCAGAACCTCAGAACGCCGATTAGTGCCAGATGCACCGACGCCTGGGCACCGCATATCTAAGAATTTAGTGCATCCACAAGAGACATCAGCCATATTAATCGGACATAATGGACTGCGACAGCGTCAAACAAGCCTCGCTCCCGGTGCGATGCCGCCGGATTAAATCCTTGGCTAATATCTAATGTCTCGGTTTCGGTCTATTATACACATTACTTAACAGCATACCAATGGCGTCAGTTAATTTGCTACGGAACATTCCTAGTATAATCGAATTGCGGATTCGAACGGAGGCCCACCACGCTGTCTGTCAATGTGGCAACGGCGTTCCAGTAAGTTGTAATCTAGCGGCGGTTGACAGAAAAACGTTACTTGGTTAGTGGTTGTCGTCCTGATTGGACAGGATTTGCATGAAGCGGCGTAGATTGTAGCTGGGTGGTAATACAACTTTCATATTAACATATCTGGTAATACATCTGATACTAAATACATTGTTGAGATCTGTTCTTGTCTATCTATACAAATACTGTACAGGAAAAGCAACCACAACAATAGTTTTCGAATTCATTTTAGTTGATCATGTAATTCCTATGGCAAATTTAAAAGTTCAAATATATACTGCACATACTAGCAGTAGAAGTGACTGTTAATTCAAGTCAATATGCAGTTTATATAGATAACAGTCTTAGCTTTGTACTAGCTAAATTGTATTTTGCCATATGCCATGGAAATAGAAGTAATCATCATGATCAACCAATAGTTATAAACAGTTACGTCTGGCAGTGTGCTAACAACAGTGGTGGAATCAGGTCGTTTAAAGTGACAAGGCACGTCTTTATATGTGAGCTCTGGTCGTGAAATAATCGGCCCAAAAAGATTCATTTCTCTAATTAATTATGATTAGTAGAGGTTTATGATTTGAGATGCCATAAAACTTTCAACCAGGTCATCTCTAATTTCTTTTAGACTGGAAAACCAGACCACATACCAATACGGTGACTGAAAACATCCCCCGACATGCTAATGTAACCTAATGTGTGGCGTTTCCTTGATTTGCCCCATTTACCTGTTAGATAATATAGTCGCATCACTATCACATATTTTCGTAGAAATGGTAAATGCCTCTACATTTCACCCACTAACTTGCACTTTGGGCCATTTTCTTTTTAAATTGCGACCTCCACAACTCCTTTCCTGAAGATTTAATGAGATCTGGACATATTTCGAAAAAATACTGCCTTAAGAATGCTGACTTATTTGCCGAACTGTCAGTCGCCATGATATATAATTTAACCTCTACCCTAAGTAAATGATCTTAAAGTAAGTACAATGCAAGTTAATAGGAGATACAACTTGTGGTATGTGTTTGATAAATAGATTTCTTACTTGGTTTCGTCCTAAGCGATTATTCTTTGTTTTCCATTCCTATTTTCTAGTTATTTATTTGGCTGGAATATAATATCCCAGCGAATGTCGACCTCCTATGACCAAAGAATAATTCGACACTCCGTAAGAGGAAGATATAATATATCAAGGCGAATGTTTTTCCACGCTCATTCGAGGCACGTAGTTGCCCGCCGCACGGGATTCGGAAAATACATTTTAAAGCGGTGCTAAATTTACCTTTAAGGGTCGCTTTGTATTTTCCGGGTTTCGAGTGGTCCGGTGTTTTATTGCGAGAGAAAACTAGCGGAATGAGCGTTTTCCTTGTTAAGCGGACACGACGCGAAAAGGTATTAGCGCTTTTTCCAGCATCCGTAACGGATATTAATGGTCGTTTTTGGGGTAAGAAAACTCCCGGGGTGGTTTTAAACCGACGCGGATTTCTTTCCAAATTACGAAGAATAATCACCCGCGGGGGTCTGCGTCAAAGAAGTGACAGTTTGATGATGTATTATGCGGTGCAGTTCCGCTGAAGAATTCGGAAAACGTCCGTGCAAAATTCCGTAATATTTTACGTGTCAACCAAACTACGAAAGAAATCAGAAGAACGTTAAATTTACATGGTCAAAATTTAAAACATTTTTTGAAATTATTCTTACGCATTTCGCAAATATGAAATCACAGCATTACTGCCAAATGTCTACTTCCGTAACTTGTTTTGGAAATTTTATTAGTGGTAGGCAAAAAAAATTATTAAATTTTAAATATAACCTCCTTATGTACTCAATATGGCGTTAATTAATTAGGAGATAGCGCCACCTTAGCCACAGATAATATGCTACCAAATGTTCTATTAGATTTTGTAGTGAAGATCAATACTATATAGGTATATACCGGGTCGAAAAACAAAGTGGGAACACTCTATAATTTCTCAAAGGATTGACGGAGCGATTTGAAATTTGGGAGCTTAATCCAGGCCAAACGTGAAATTTTTCAACACAATAAAACGAATGGAAATACTTCTATGCCTTAAATTTTAAATAGCACTCCGTATATATTTTTTAAATGTTTGGATTCCAGGGATTATTCTATGCATAACAGAAATAGAATAGAAATATTTTCCTAATACTTTTTGTTTTTTTTTTTATTTGGTTTTTGAAATTGTATCGATGCTCTGTCTCTTAATGAACTATACAACTTAGCGCTCACACGCATAGTATTGTACCCATGATGATTGTCAAGGGTCCCGAGAGTGGCAGGTGGACGTGCAGGTTTTTGGCCTACCCGTGCCTTAGTGTTGATTATAGTTTCCTTCCGGCAGTTGTTGGCAAAGTTCGTTCTTGAAAATGGCTAGTGCTGAATTTGTTGCTGAGAAATGCGAAAAATGAGAAAATTATTATTCTTAATTTGTTCAAAGCTCTTCCCCACCAAAACTCAACAATCAGAGTTGCAAAAATGGTCTAAATTTGTTTGAATATGACTGGAGTAGTACGGGCAACAATATGCACGAGGATAAACACGGCCCCATCAGGTCACCAAAAAGAAATGCAAGTAGAAGAGAAACTATAACAAATGAGACGAGACAGCATCAGAAGAATAATAAACTGGTTTTACTTACGACGACGACAGTTGAGAGCTGTTTCGAAGGGAAAACAGGTATATCTATTAATAGTCTATAAAAGCCCTTACGGGAAAGGTAATATATTAATAGTTACCCACATTGTTTCACTGGAGTTTTTACATAATAATATTTATTAAAATTTATCCATTTTCATATTATTCTACTTCTATATAAGTTTTTATTTACTCAATCTTAAAATACTTAATATCTCAATTATCTACCCATCACTATAATTATAATGATTTATAAATATTTTTTTATTTATTATTCTCAACGATTTTGACAGTTGGTTTACTTTTGCCTGGTTATTGATTTGGATTATCATGGAAAAAAAGTTGATATTCTTCTCGTATGCAAGCTCGTGCAGTGGAAAGATCGTTTGAACTATTGGAAGTGTATTATTCTGGTGAAAAGTTTGTATGCTTTTCCGATACGGAGAAAGCAGTAAAAACATTGTATGTATGGGTATATACTCTACTTTAAAATAATTTTTCTAAACATATCGTTCTTTTTTTAGACGGCGCTTTCGTGAGATTTCTCAATTTTAACAATAACGTTTTGCAAATAATTTGAAAAGTAAAGTTCAAAGTGCCGGTTTTAAAAAATATATCCGCACTAAAGGAAAAGTTTTATTGAGAATTTTTCCCATCATCAGTCACTTCCATAAGTATTTGTTGCCACAGCCGCTAGAATACAATTTACAAATTTAAATAATGAAGGTATTGAGAAAAATGTTGCTATTCAGCCTAGAACAATCTCATAAACACAAAATGCAAAAGGAAATACAACAGTTAAGGTCCTTTCCGCTAAACCGTTTAAAAGTTACAGGGTGTTCCCATTTTCTTGTGTCACCCGGTATAATAGATAAATTTAATATGAAGGCTGTAGTTTGACACTCTAAAATTAAACAAAATTGAGTTCATGAGAAAATGTTTAATAACATTAATGCTTTGTTGCATAAGTCATTATCTGGTGTCATTACAACATAAATTAGTAAAGTACGATAACTACCTTTCAGTTCAAAGAGCCCGGAATTTGTAAAACTTCTTAAAAATGTCTCATTTGAAGGACCGCGCCATCTGTGGCAAGGAGGTCGTATTATCTAATGTATTCTCTTAGCATCTTACCACCGGCAAGCCCGAACGCGTCTTATTAACTGGGTTTCGTTGCAAACTACAAGGACAGATGGCGCTAAGAAACCGTTTGATTCGTTTCTGTTAACATTATAATAATAATAATATTTTTAATATTAGAGGAAAGGTTTGATCCCTACCTTTATTATCATTAACGGATTACACAAATTTAACAATATTAACGTTATTTCTCATAACGAAATAATTGGGAAATACAGGAAATTCTTTAAAATGCAATTGCGCATTAAGAAACTAACCGAAACTACTAAACGACTTTATTTACACACATTTCAAAATACAAAATCAGCAGCCAGTCCGAAACCATTTCCTCCCAAAACTTCTTAAGTAAATTTACACAGATGTCGTGACATCTTGCGAAAAATACAAAACTCATTTTAATTTTTAGTTTTCGTAGAGCTCTTAAAAGTTAAAGAAGATTGTTTAGATTGCCCTCTTTGGTTAGCGGCGAGAAAAATAGTTTTCCGTCAATAATTGTAGTTTCAAATTAAACTTTCACCTAAGTAATACGGCTACCCTCCGATAGATGGCAAGCTCGTGGGAAATTTCGTTTCGAATGCTAATAAAATTTCTCAATGTTCTTTGTCAAATCTTGAAATAAATTGGCTGCAAAACTCGTTGGAGATCTAAAATTATCAAAAAATCAATTCAAAACAACTACGTATGCAAAAGCGCGGTAGTAGATAACAAAAGGAAATCAAAACTCGGACAATCTGCAACCTGTTGCTTTTACAAAGCGATAAATCATATTCAATTATAATTTTTATACCAACGTTATAAACTTGAATTGACGTTTGACATCAATATACAAGAAGTGCATTTCGCGCGCGGAGGAGATTTTAATCTTGTCTTGAAACTAGGGGATTCATCTTTGTGAGCACACGGAAACGTCTGTCAAGTCTTTTTGTTGGAACAGCGATGTTCGATCGCGAAACAAGATTGATAATAAAAACTTGTTACATGTAGAGCAGTCTAAAAAGCATAGCAAGCGTGACGGCTCCTGACATCCGAAGGATAGTTTTATATTATTATATATTATTGTTAGAAAATGGGCACCATTTTGGAGGCATATCACTGAAACCACAAAAATATTAAAGAGGGAAAAAGATAAATATGTATTTATCGAATAATATAGCTGCTCAACTAACTATAAGGGTGAATATTGCTATACCGTTCTTTCTTTTTTTTCCTTTAAAATAATGCTAAAAGAAAAGTATACTTACAAACATTGAATTTAAGGACAAATTTAAGATTTTGTTGCAGAAGTTTGTTCGAAAATCCAAACTAACCCATGATGAGTATCTAGCTGGCTATCAGAATAGCATAAGCGGTTGACTTTGGCATATTTTTTATTTACTTCTTCATAACTGACATTTACTATATATAACAAATACAAGTTAAAACTAACCAATGAACTGTTAATAGATTTTGCATTTTATAAATTCATCCAATCATTCTGGTTCTGCGACAAAGTAGGGTTAATGACATAAAGACGAAATTTCTTTCTAACTTCGTTGGAAGAATTTCGTTTGCGGTTTGTTAGCAAATTTTCTTTTCTCCTTATCCGCATACCGCTTTAAAATTATTCATTTTCTTTTGGCCATAACTCGAAACGACGCTATTTGAAATTTTCATGGAAGAAATTTAAAATTAAATGAATCTCCGTTAAATTTTATACTAAGTTGGTCGAAAAAATTGAAGAAAGAGTCCGTCGTCTGAGTTCGCAGCTTTTAAAATATCCAATCTAAATTAGTACAGGGCGATATATTAAAGAAATTATGCAGCTGAATTTAAATACAGAGTTTCCAAGTAAAATTCTTCTTAAGGTACACAACAGTAAAGAAAGCTTTTTTTTATCCAGAGAGTACCCTCTGCAATCTACATTTCAATTGACTAATATTCAAAAAAAAGAATCCCAAAATTTCATACAGAAATACTTTGTTCAACTTAATTGAGGCTAATATCTACCACAGGAATCTACGATTTCTGTTAATTATAGCAAAAGCTTTATTTCATATATATATATATATATATATATATATATATATATATATATATATATATATATATATATATATATATATATATATATATATATATATATATATATATATATATATATATATATAAATGGATGGATGGAAGTAGTTATAATAACTTAATAAAACCTTGTATATAAGGAAGGAATAAAATAATATAAATAATAATCATAATCACAGCAACATTTTTGTTGTTCATATAATATTTGAATCTTTGATTTTGCGGTAATTTTAGTTTTACTAGTCCATATATAATAAGTCCATAAGGATACACATTGTATCCAAGTTTGAAAAAAAGTTTTGCAACTATGACATATCTATATATTAATAAGCACGCACATATTTTTTCAAACTTTTTGTATTTTGGCGAAATTTTTAACACAGCGTATTTAACCGCAAACCGATATATACTTTTACATTCCACAGGCATTTCGATAACCAATCTTATTGAATCTAACACGAACACTTCTCTGTAATGGAAATCTTTTCATTGAATTTCCAAGTAATACAGACAGTGTGAAAGAACATAAAAACTTTGTTGTTGTTCTATCAATAACATCATTTTTATATTTTATTTTTATTTATCTATCTATTTATGAAGTTTGTCCCAAGATATACTTTGTCAAAAATTGCATTTGGACCGACCTTTTTGTAAAAAGGGATTTTTTTATTAAATTTTGTAATTTTGAGAATTGCTAAAACGAGTTGATAAAATAAAATGAAAAATAAAACGATGATCAAGAAAAAAAACATTGGTTTGCAATGAACAAAAACTGTTACTATAATCTTATATGATCTACAATTATATAAAGTTCTATATTTTTTAAATTTTCGAAATATGGTGGTTTAGATAATTGTTTCCTTTTAAATAAACCATATAGCTTTTAAATTAACTACGACCTTTTTTAAACAGTGTGATAATCAGGAAATAATAAAATTTAAGACCGATCTTAATTTTTTTTATTGTTTGATTAACATAGTGTTTAAAAAACTTTTATATAATCCAAAATTATTGAATTAAAAACTACAAATTTTTGGAATAGACATTCGGAGTGAATCTTGCCGTATTTATTAATGGCAAAAAAAGATAAAATTGTAAAATGATCTCGTCATCTCGTATTTTTATTATTACCCAAAAAATGTAAATATTTTTTTAATAGAACCTTTTCAACAAGAAATCAACCGAGTATTTAATTTTTCTTTTACGGAAAAATTTTAAAAAATGATCCAAAAATGTAATACCATAGATAATATTTTATGAAACAAAATTATTATGGTAAGGTAGTCTCTAAATAAAGCATTTTAGGAGACACATTTTTTATTTCTTAGCGAAAATAAAAAAAAAAAACATTTATATACGTAAATTTTTCAAAGAAACTTCCACATGCTACTGTAGTACTTGTTATAAAACTTCTGCATTCCTCCTGCGTCGGTTTGTGTTGAGTCGAATATGCAATAATAATATCTATAATTGAAACGATTTTTTTATACGAACTTGTAGTTAAGGGAATTACACAATTCATTTAGTTTCATCTAACCTATGTACCACAGTTCATATTTATTTTATTTTCAGCGAGATCGGACAATGAGTTGCAAATTTATTAATTAATTTTAATTACTTATATTGTTAAACTATTTTCCTCGTCAAAAGACCAGGGCGCGGACTGACTGAGGGTTTGGCTGGCCCTGGTCCCAAGGTAAACGGGCCGCCCTGCAAATTCTTGTAACTTAATGCAATGCATAAAAAAAAATTAATAAAACTGACCAAGTACATCACGAAAAATATTTTTGTTTTGTCGTCATAAACAAGGAAATGCAACTGCAATACTACTTAGCACGCTGGCCGAAGGAAATGTGATTTTTTAGACACCTAATAACTGGTCTGTAGATCGCCAATAAACAAACAATAAAATGGCATTCATTTGCCGAACGGCCTCACGTCCTAATCAAAACCGACCACAAGACGGGAAAAAACCCAACTAAGTGGGGGACCTGTATTGCAATTTGCACATTGTTATAATTTTCCAAAGGCCACGTGACGCCCTCCATTCACAGGCCTCTGCGATCCTGATATTTGGCTGTGGTGGGGTCCGACGAGGCGGAGCTTACCAAGCTTACAACTCCGCCACCGCCAAGCAACAGTCTTCCGCACGACAGTCGTAGGGAACTCGGCGGTTGTGAGAGTCGCGTCGAAATAATCTCCCCTCTGATATAGTCGTGAAAATAACGGTCGTTCTCTCTACAAAGTTCTATGATGTTGTGATGTTTTTGTGATCGCTTGTAATTTTTGATAACAGTCATGATTACGTTGACGGTATTGAGCGCTGTTTTCGTGATAGTGAGTGGTAGAAGTTTGACGAGTATGGAACTCGCGCCGCGAGGTTGCGAGTGGCAGATTCAACCGTTGCAAGATGGCGAGAACGTAGAAGAACCAGTGCTCTACTGTCAAATTAGGACTATAAATGCTGCCGAATCACTTATTGGAAATTTAACGCAATCGCATGCCGATCGCGTGACTATCCTCGTGCTGGAATGCAACGACGCTTTATTTTTCGAAAGCACGCTCGAAACGAGACAGGGCGCCTTTTTAGCGTCTCTAAAAAAACTCAAAGATCTTAGAATCGAAAATTGCAAGGTGAGACACATACCCGCCGCCGCGATGTCTTCCCTCAGGCATTTACGTCGTTTCTCTTTGCGGTCGCACAACTCCGAATGGTCGGCCATGGCACTGGAACTACATCCGGAAAGTTTTAGGGGCATGAGTGAAATTAGGAGCTTGGACCTCGCCGACAACAATATTTGGAACACTCCCCAAGAATTGTTTTGTCCCCTCTATAGCCTGACACGTCTCAATTTGACCAAGAACAAACTTCAAGATATTTCCACTTTGGGATTATCAGACTGGGGCAAGGGGCCTCTGGCTCCCGGTCGCGCTTGTGTCAACGGATTGGAAGTGCTCGATTTATCCGACAACGATATAATATCTCTCCCAGATAATGGATTTTCGGCGTTACGCAGCCTGGAATCCCTGTTTCTTCAAGAAAACGCCATTTCCACCCTCGCAGACAGAGCCTTCGTCGGCCTGAATGCTTTAAGGACCGTCAATTTATCCAGCAATTGTTTAGTAGCGTTGCCACCAGAATTATTCCAATCGTCTCGAGATTTAACGCACCTCTACCTGCACAATAATTCGCTAAGCGTCCTCGCTCCCGGATTGCTGGAAGGATTGGATCAGCTGCGGGTCCTTGACCTATCCAACAATGAGCTTACGAGCCGTTGGGTAAACAGGGACACGTTTTCGGGACTCGTGCGCCTGGTGATTCTAAATCTGAGCAACAACCAACTCTCCAGGATCGACGGCAACCTATTCCACGACCTGTACACCTTACAAATGTTAAATCTCGAACATAACATTATCACTACCATCGCCGAGGGAGCTTTTCAGGAATTAAAAAATTTACATGGACTGACATTGTCCCACAACAAAATCGTGCGCATCGAATCGTACCATTTCGGCGGTATGTACGCACTAAATCAGCTGCTAATAGATTCTAATGAAATTGAATACATCCACCCGAAAGCCTTCGAAAACGTGACGAATCTGCAGGACCTGGGTTTGAATGGTAACCTTTTAGGCGGCGTTCCCGCCGGTATAGGCCAGTTAAGGTTCCTAAAGACGCTTGATTTGGGTAAGAACCATATCGAATCGGTTACGAACGCATCGTTTGAAGGCCTAGACCTGCTTTATGGCTTAAGGCTAGTCGATAATCACATAGTGAATATATCGAGAGACACTTTTTCCACGCTCCCGTTGTTGCAAGTGTTAAATCTCGCTTCGAATAGGATCCGATACGTCGAGCAAAGTGCATTTTCGAGCAATCCAACTTTAAAAGCAATCAGACTAGATTCGAACGAGCTCGGTGACATAAGCGGCGTATTTACCAATTTACAGAGTTTGGTGTGGCTGAACGTATCCGCAAACCGCCTTCACTGGTTCGATTTTAGCCACCTGCCTGTCAGTTTGGAATGGCTGGACATGCACAGCAACAAAATTCCCGAACTTGGAAATTATTACGACATGACGAACATGCTCAGCATCAAAATGCTAGATGTGAGCTTCAATTTGATCACTCGTCTCGACGGCAACTCCGTACCGGATAGCGTGGAAACTCTGTATCTGCAAAACAACATACTTACGGAATTAGCCCCTAACACTTTTATTAACAAGAATAGATTGGAGAAGGTGGTTTTGTATGGGAACAAAATTAAATACTTAGACTTAGCGGCACTAAGTTTAACTCCTGTGCTTGACGACAGAGACTTGCCCCAGTTTTATATAGGTGGAAATCCTTTTTATTGTGACTGCAAGATGGAGTGGTTGCTTAGGATCAACCACTTGAGTAATCAGAGGCAGTACCCGCAAGTTTTGGATCTAGACGACGTAAAATGCGAGTTGGCACATTCAAGAGGCTCTCCACCGCAGCCTTTGCTCAAGCTGAAGCCGTCCAACTTCTTGTGTCAATACCAAACCCATTGCTTCGCGCTGTGCCACTGCTGCGACTTCGATGCCTGTGACTGCGAGATGACTTGTCCCGACCGATGTTCATGCTACCACGATCATTTGTGGTCGTCCAACGTGGTGGACTGTAGCAACGCAGGATACAACACGGTCCCTGAAAAAATTCCTATGGACGCCACCGAGATTTACCTCGACGGGAACGACTTAGGCGAACTAGGCAGCCACGTTTTCATCGGCAAAAAGAAACTTGAAATTTTATATTTAAACAACAGCAACGTGAAAGCTTTGCACAACAGAACATTCAACGGCGTCACCTCGTTGAAAGTACTGCACATAGAGAACAACGAACTAGAGGAATTGAGAGGTTTCGAATTCAACGAGTTGAACAATATAAACGAACTCTACTTGGACCACAATAAAATAGAGTTTGTTGGCAACCAGACATTTCGTAATATGAGCAAACTTCAAGTCCTTAACTTGGACGAGAACAAAATAACGGATTTCGCCCCTCTGCAGCTCACACAGGAAAAATTGGATTACCACCCCCGAGTGACCGTTAACGGGAACAAATGGTCGTGCGACTGTGACTCGCTAAGTCGCCTCGCTTCCTGGATACGAACATCGGGTACCGACTCGTCGAAAATGCTGTGCACCGGGGATTCGGATACAGTAGCCGTAGCTATGACTCGCTGCGAAGATTTAGAGAACGCTATCGCCACTTCGGTAGTTCAAAATAAAATTATCAAGAACAATCAGTTGTTTGGAGGTAGCTTTGTGCCGCTCCTAGCCGCCACCCTCGTCTCGGTCATTATCGTCTGTCTGCTCGTCGCGATAGTGTTCGTGTTTCGGCAAGAAGTGCGTCTGTGGGCCCATTCCAAATACGGTGTACGTATTTTTCAGGACATATCGAGCGTGCGTGTCGACGATGACGACCGTGATAAACTCTACGATTGTTACGTGGTATACAGTCTCAAAGACGATGACCTAGCGTCGAAAATAATCGCGTCCGAACTGGAACAGACGGGCCACACCTTATGTTTGCATTACAGAGATCTGCATCTCATCAGTGGCGTCTCGTTTCTTACCGACGCCATGGTCGGCGCCGCCGATGCGTCCCGGAGGGTGTTATTTGTGGTTTCGCCTTCCCTAATAAGTAACGAATGGTCCAAACCGGAGTTCAGAACAGCCTTGCAGGCAGCACTGCGCACCACGTTCAGGCAACGTTTGATTTGCGTGCTCAGCGGCGATCCATTGGAGCCGATGGATCCAGAACTAAGGGCGTTGTTGCGGGCTTGCACCGTTACCAGATGGGGCGAGCGCCGATTCTGGGAAAAGCTACGTTATGCCATGCCAGACGTGACCAACAATCAATCGGTGAGACGTCAAAAGAAGCAAGGAGAGATTAGATGCAAACCGGCGCCTAGGTATTGCGCTACTCCCGTTGTACACGACTCTTGGTACAAGTATCAAGCTATGCCTGGGGTTCACACCACAACGCTGACGCCGACGCCCACGCAGAGCACTTACGTTTCGGGGGAATCGGCTAGGAGTACCGAGGATGAAGCGGGTTCCAGCGCCAGCAGTCAGCATTATGGTTCCGAGCAGCTAAACCACAGCTACGTTTCGATCAACGGCAGGCCTCCTCAGTACAGTCAGTATCCCCCTTGCAGATCAGAACATCCCCATCATGTGTACTCCACGATACCCGACTCCCAGCCCCAGTCGAGGACGTACTTTGTTTAAAATGGGCGGTGATTACTATTTTCGAAGGCTGTTTCAACTTGTTTCGCTAAGATTTTATATCTTGAGATTTATTATATTGCTATATTATATGGATGTTGCAAAAGAATCTCAAATTTTTCGGTAGCTGATAAAATGATTACTGTGTAATATTTATTTATGTATATATTTTGTAAATATCGTCAGAGATTATAACTATACACAGTACATTGAGTGTACCAAATTGATGAACGCTTATTAGTCATTAATTTTAATTGACTCTGTAAATATTTCTATGTAATGATTTTCCGATTTTACTAAAGACTGTTATATAAATACTGTACATTGATATTCGATAATTTATGAATTAAAATCTTTTTTAAACAATGTTACAGTAGTATTTTTTCAACTTTATGCCTTAACTTTCATTCTTTCGGCGTTTTTGCAAATCGCTATAATTACACGTAATTAATCACAAAATAATACAAGGTAATGCCTGCTATTATTCATTGTTAGAGAACAGTATAATAATAACACGCGTTCGTTAACTAAATTAATTAAACTAATAGCTGCAAATATACAAAGCAATAACGAACTAAATGATTTCCTTCGAAGTTCTGTTTTTCATTATGCAGAAAGCGAAAAGTCCACACAGTGCCGGGTGAGTTAGCACCATCTGTTTTTCGCCAGCTTCGGGGTCTTTCATTAATAGTCCGCCGGTGGAGAGTGTACTTAGAGATAAAATACTGTATGGTCTTTTATTTAGACATGAAATGACTTTTGTACCTATATACACTGAAATAATTGCCAAGCAATTTTAAAATTAAAATGATTTAGGGTGTTTTAAAATCGAATAAAAAAAAAGAAAACTGATTATTAGGCGAGATTTCTTAAAGGAAATACCGCACTAGGAAGCAATAAATAAATTTTGTAAAACTTTTGAACTAAATGAGGTTAAATGACAGATTAACGCAGTAAACAATAAAATTTTATACTAATGGTATTTTTTAAGTACAAGTTATTTATATATAGTTGCTTTATTAAGCGAATGCTAGATACTTCATGTGTTTAAATTGCATCGTTTTTGTATATTACAGTAAAACAAGTGTTTATTTATTAAGCGAAAAAAGAAGGAATAAAATAATGTCGAAGAAAAGATCTTCATTTTAATACTAAAATTTAAAGTTTCGTATAACCAGACAATTTCATAGCTTTAAATTATTACAACCATTAGAAAAACAACGTTTGAATATTTATATTCTATGATTATTTTTGTCACATCCAGGAAATATTTTTGCACATCCATTTAGAAATTTTATTATTATCACTACTAAAGGACATAAAACCGTAGAAATCACTAATTTATGTGTAAAGGAAAGATCTTATACATGACTTCAAAAGTTAACGAAAACGGTACATACATTTGTATCACATTTTCAAGTAAATCCAGAATAGTAAAAAAAATATCTTGGATTTGTATTGCCATTTTTGTTAAGTGTATAGAATGTAGATTACATCGCAGAAAACATACATTGGAAGTACGATATTGATTATGCTTTATTTTTTGAAAATATTTACTGGTGCGTGAATGCACCACTGGTTTTATCTGTGAAACAAAACTTTGTTATTGCAAGTTTAGACAAGTTAACTCATGTAGAATAAACATCCAACAATTAGCGTGTTCTTTAGTAGTAGTTTTACGAACGTTACAGTTCGTAAAATATGGCATTTCCGAGGTTTTTGACTCAAAAGGAATTAGGGGCGGCTATGAAGGAGATCGCGATGGATGAGGGCAATAACAATGAAAGTCATAAGTATTATTTGGATTTACGATTTCTTATGTATTGTGGCATTCCATTCCTTGTAAATTTATGCTAAAAACAACCTGAAAAAATATTTACTGAATATATTGACGCGGTCTATATTCCACCCGACGTGAATACCTTCACTGACGAAGAAGATATGAACTAACCAACTGATATAGTTGGAACTTTCGAGTTACGTACACCGAATGATACAGCTGTCCTTCAACAGTCCTGTAATTCATCAACTGCTGAACCTGAATAGGACGCATCATATGATGAAACCCTGGAATTTAAAAGAAGAAGTATGCTTTCTACAAACGACAGGCTTGCTTCTACTGTCAAATGGAAGAAAGGTCAATGTACTCACTCACACACCTATATCCGATGAATTTCTATCATATGAGGTACTAAAAAAGAGGCTTTCTGGAAAAACTTCGCTTGAAATATTTTTTATGTTCTTTGATGGCGAAGTGATTTATTTGATTTAAAATCTTACATTGCTTTGGGATTTTTAAAAACTGATAAAACAATTAATCAAAAAAATCTTATGTACCCGAAAACATTATTTAATGTTTTTTCCTAGTGGTTCGTTTATGCACCAGTATTTTTTTGTATATTTCGAGTTTTTATTTTGTTTTGACACATGTAATGTATTCTTTTCAGAGCAAAAAAGTATTTTTTAATTTGTTTTATGCTTGGGATAATATGGGTTAAATCATTTAAGGTTATATGTTATATGATTTTATTAAAGGTTAACTATTTAGGTTAGATTTATTCCTAAACATGGCTCCCAAATTATAATAATTCAAGACAAAAAACATTATAGCATTGAACTAGTCAAGAAGAGACAATTCCTTTCGCTAAAAAATTGTTTTGCAAATATCAAAAATATTTGAATAGCAGAAGGGTTAAATATGACTTTATTTTAAGTTCTATTCCTATTTACTTCGAACTCTAGTAATTGAAATTACTTAAATATAGAACCGATCCGAATAACGTCCTTGCTATATTTATGGCCGCGCAATCCGAGATTCAAACATATCCGACACGCGAGATACCATATCAGCAATTCATCCCCCTTGTTAGTAATTTTCCGCTTCCGTCATAAAACGTATAAATCAGGAAGTTTTGTGGGGGTAACTAACGAACTATGCAACTGCCCTTATTCGCTACGAATCTATGGCCATTAATCTTGCTACGACTAAAATATGATCACAGTAAAAATATTTCGAGGAAAATTATGGGGACTTGTGCTTATATCTTACTTGTTATATTTCCCTATCTATGCATGCGATTTTTCTCTACACCTTGGGCTGTTTCTTCTCTCTCTCTTTACGTTGTCTCTCGGCATGCCTGTCTAGAATCGTAAAGAATATCCCCGCGATCGTGTGTATAAAACAGAAGCTCCTCACTTCAGCGATCGTGTTAGCAATTCCGAGCGAATATGTTTTTCAATGAGTTTGTTGACATTTCTGTGAAGTTGTTCAGTTAGTCCTCGATGCCAGTGGCATGTGGTACGTACTAGATTACAATCTGGCCGTCGTCAATGGCGATCGTAAACAGCGATGGCGTACGAAATGTTACTCGGTAATAAGGTTTAACTGCGCTTTCTTTACTTCTAATTACATTCTTTACATACACTTTTGTTTAGCGGCAGACGTGAGATATTTGAGAACGCAATCTCTCACATCTGACGAAACGAAGTAGCGGAAGCGGCGCTGACAAAGTGCAGCCAGTAACATCCCCGGTAATGAACATAAATATATAATGGAGCCAACGGGGAGATTTACGGGGGCAACGATTTCAATTCGATATACAGTTGGATCGCTTTATCTTCGCAACCGAGCAGTTCTTTGATAACATTAGATCAAGTAAATTCTTAGATGAAATCTAATAATCCAAGTAATCAATTAGGGAAATTCTGCAAAAATAACATAAACTGATCGCAATCACTCACACGAGATTTGATTTGATTCTAATTTAAACATTTTACTTGATGATGATTACGTAGCCATAAAAAACAGTAATTATTTTTATGGGTTTCGTCTCATTAGTTTGCTACATAATGATTGGATAAAGTTGCAGATATAATCTAGCAGAAAGTTTTGGAAGACAATGTGTATAGGAAGTATAAGAAAAAAGCACCTATTTTTAATAATTAAATAATTATTATTGTCAACCAATAAGTACACTGAAAGAATTTGTTTCATGTGGGGTTAAAGTATAAAATGCGTTGATTTAGCATCTCCTAGATTTGTATTCACACATCGATGCTTTATTTGCGCAGTATTGGATCAGAAATATCAGACATTTAGAGTTAACTTTTTACACATTTCTTTTTATAAAAAAATTATTAACTGGTATTTTAATAAGGCCGGTGGTCACAGCGTTGAACATAAAACTCTTTATCCTGTCTTAAACAATTTATAACATTTGTTGAAATTTGATTTGCTATAATAGTCGTTTTAAATAAAAAAAAGGTAATGTCAAAATCAACTAAATAAACTGAATTATCTGGCCACAGAAAAAAATTCAACTAACTAAACAGGCAAGAATCATTTATAATATCAATATGAATGCAATGTTACTAATGTTATTACAGAAATCGTAAGATATACATATATACCGGCTTATCTTACGACGATTGTCCTAATAATATTAATTTGAAATATAGAAATAGTTAAATTGCTGTCGTCTAATTAGATCATGCGTAGGATAGGTACAATTCATCAAATTTAACATGCTCCTGCTACAACCAAAGCTTACCAGTTTTATAAATAGTTTTAAAAAATTTGGCGTCCATCCTGTTAATTACATTCGAAAATTCTGTGTAATGTATGCTGAATATATAATATTTCTGGATATTGCTTGAATCATTTTTTTTATTATTATTATCATTATCATTATTATTATTATCATATAAGCGTTATTAATTATATTTAAAAAAATGACAACCAAATTTTAATAAATCTTACAATCTAACAATTACGTATATTTGTTCATGACAGCTTTTTCTCTTAGTCTTTATTACAAAAGGACCTCATTGCCGAGTTCGTCCTTTTCTTTTGCCGATTCTATCAAAAAATTAAAAGAATTTATAACATTTTTCATTTTCTTCAACAAAAGTAGTTTCACTTTCACTTCAGGAATTTCAGTATCTACTAAATTACAATCATAAAATGAGAATTTTTTAAAATGTTGTCGTGGATTTTACTTCAGATTTGGCCTAAACCTAAGTGAAATATTTAACTTTCAAAAAATAAATTGCATATACAAAACAGTTGAACTAAAAAAAGTTGCTTGTTGCTTATAGAGAGGTTACTTCTATAGAGCGTTCGCTGTAATTGATTTAAAAATAAATTTTTAAACTTAATGGTAAAATTACTTATAATGCTGATTATTCTATAGTTTTTTAATGTTTTAAAAATTCTACTGAAATTATCGCTCAAATTTTAAATCGCTTCGTATATAAATTCTAAAGCTCGTGGCAAGGCTGTTAACCCCCCCCCCCCCCCCAAAAAAAGTTTACTTGGTACTGCAATGTATCTTAGCAGCTTAAGAAGACGAAGAATGTTTCGCGCACGATAAAGGAAACTAATGGCGACCATCCACGTATAAGGACTTCAGACAAGTTCCATCTTTTTTGTTGTTGTTTTGCGTCGTGTTGGTCGTCATGGGTTGAATTAAATTTTGATTTACAGCTTTACGTTGCGAATTACGGTTTTCTTGAAAAACTTTTAAACATATTATACTAGAATTGTTTTTTTTTTGGTAAAGCTTGCCGTTTTTTGGTTTGAAAGAATCCCGTTTTTCTTATTTTCCAGGAACTGTTTCTCTTTTCGCAAAACTTGCTTTTGATAAATGAAAACTCTGCAAAAATAAGCTTGAAAAACTAGTTAAATGCAGCCACCGCCCACGTGTTCCGATATCGGGACTGTGTAAACAAAGTAATGAAATTGCGGCCATTGTTTAACTAAACTGATTTATACAATGTTTAATACCCGCACCGGTAAACTGAATTCAATTATTAATATTAATTAGACGGGCGAGATTACAGACCGAAACGAATTGAATTTATTTGCCAATTATTTATAGGCAATTATTGCGTATGTGATTTCGGTAATTAAACTTTCAGGCTTCAGTTTTCATGCGCCTATTAATTGCTTTTGTATTTGGTTATTTACCCACAAGACCTAATAAAGGATTGCGACTTACCTAAGAACAAGTATCAGTATCGCCAATATTGCTTTCAAGGAATTTATTTAGTAGAACTCAATAAGCTAGATACTCACCAACCCCAAATCACAAACAGGTTTGAAACATGTTACCAATGACTTTTTATACCCATGTCCGCATAACTTACCCATAAATTGGCATTTTCAAGACTGATTATGTTAAACCGCATGGATGGTTATCACATGAAAAGTATCATATGTTAATCGGTAATTAATCGTCTATGATCTTCATCTAAATTTCATCTTCGTCGTTTGTAGTTTATGATTTCTATATGTCTATCCCTATTTTAAGTTCATTTTAATTTTTTTTTCAATTTTACATCGAAGAAAAGTGTTGGATAAATATGATTTTAGTGTTAAAAATACGACTTCTATTTCGTTGCTCACATACCTGGTTTTCGTAACATCAAAGCCAAGGTAGGTTTTGTTGCAGCTAGAGTCAATCAGCTTTTATCTCTAATAACATTCTTCCTTAATACTGACGTCTCCGTAAATTGTTTCTAAGGGGTGTTTATTTTTCGATGTATAGAACTTTAAGTTGGAATAAAGCAACGAAGGATTATTCGATTGACATGAATTTTATTTATCCGAAAGATAATCTTGTGGCATTACATTTTAAATATGATTTCTGATATATGACCGCCACGGCTGGCGCGCATGTAGTCCAATCTGGACGTCCAATTTTCGATGACTTTTTCCAACATTTGTGGCCGTATATCGGCGATAACACGGCGAATGTTGTCTTCGAAATGGTTAAGCGTTTATGGCTTATCCGCATAGACCAATGACTTTACATAGTCCCACAGAAAGTAGTCTAACGGTGTTAAATCGCAAGATCTTGGAGGCCAATTCACAGGTCCAAAACGTGAAATTAGGAGGTCACCAAACGTGTCTTTCAATAAATCGAATGTGACACGACCTGTGTGACATGTTGCGCCGTCTTGTTGAAACCACATCTCCTGGACATCATGGTTATTCAATTCAGGAATGAAAGAGTTAGTAATCATAGCTTTATACCGGTCACGATTGAGTGATCGTTTTTGAAGAAGTACGGACCAATGATTCCACCAGCCCATAAAGCGCACCAAACAGTCAGTTTTTCTGGTTGTAACGGTGTTTCGACATACACTTGAGGATTAGCTTCGCTCCAAATGGCCTAAGTAAAGCTTCTTAATTATTTTTCAATACAAATTAAGAAGATATTGAAGCGGTGATAAAAATGCTCAGCACCGTGGATTTAGATACTACTCTCTGGTTCCAAAATTTTAACAAAACTCGAATTGCGTCTCACTTATTTCATCTTCGATTTTTGGTATATCCTGGAGTGAATTATTCGAAGCAGTGTTTGTTGGACTAAGCTATTTTTAATTTTATATCGAAAAGAGAAAGGCCACTATATAGTTATTCACCCAACACAAAAATCACATCCTAATCCATTTCACGTTGAAAATTTATTAATATCAACAATATTGGAAACTCACCAAAGCATTTACTTCATGCATCAGGAGTGAGAATTTTAGTGAATATAATTAAGTTTGTGTTTTTGTGTGTGTTTTTTTTTTGGTGAACTAATTTGTGTTTAAACTTTTTGAAATCCCACGGCGGTTTTAAGCTATTTGTCGAATAAATAAAAGCATTAATTGGAACCACATAAAATATGGAAAATAGTGGATTTGAGTATTTATTTCACTTAAGAGTTATCTGTCACCGAGTTTCGACGGTTGTCCGGTCTCACGAAAAAACTAATTACTGCGAACTTTCCTTCGCCGCTGCCCGCGAAACGAAAACCATAGAAATCGAAAAAACGGCGTTCTCGGAAATTACGAAAAACCAGCCTTTAACTTTGTAAGTTTTAATTATTTCTTAACATGGCGACGGATTTCTTTTACACACGTTTCGGATCGATCGTTGTTCACGGTGTTCTGAATTGCTATTGACACCGGCCCACTAAGCGGACCATTGCAGGTCCGGATCAACAGGGATTTAGTGCAGCTCCATTTTCAGTAATCGAAACGTTCAAGTTATTATTTTATTTCAAATTTCATAAAAACTAAACGGATGGCGTACAAATTAATTAAAAAATTGACATAAACTAAGTAATGACATGAAAATTTTTCTGCAATGAGCGCTTATTTCACTGCAACGCTTTTATCTGCTACTTAATGTCTTAATTGATTATCCGATCCGTTTTATATTCCTACAAAAGAGAAGAAAATACTTTGAAACATAAATGCTCCGATTATTTCAATTACATAAAACTTTTGCGGGCTTTGTTAACCAGATAAGACTTTTTTGTGTAAATTTTGAACTACCTAGAAAGGTTGCACAATTTCTTAAATATGTTTTATTTAAAATCAACTCACCTAAACGTATGTAGTACCTTGAACTACATTTAGTTGTTTCGAGCTTCATTCTCGTTAATTTTTGTTGTTTTATTCCATTGAATCCTCGGGGCATTTCATGAATAAAAGCAGTACCAATCTGCTATTTTTCTTACATATGAGTAGGAAAACTATAAGTAGTTTTCATTTCATTCAAAATTCTCGAAAAACATTTTACGCAGTTACCAACCGAGCGAATTTAGCTCATTCTTGAAGTTTATGATTGATTCACGTATTTATAAATTACTTGCTGGATCTCCCATATTGTTAAATGTATTTTATGAAAATTCCTACTTGTAACTAAAAATATCTCAGCAGAGGGTCAATCAAGGTGACATATTGAACAAAAATTAAGCTATATAGCTTCGTTTTCTCTTTAATGTCTTAGAAAATTTAGGAAAAAAATCAAAAAACTCACAATTTCATAACCTAGTACTCGAAGAATTATTCAATTGTTTTACAGTGTAATTTGTGGCTCATTTTTTGATATAGACTGCTACAGAAACTGGAAATCACTGGTTATAGAACAGGGTCCATCTTTCCTCGCCGACGTTTTTACTTCCCTTTGAAGTTTTATGCAGCGTCCATTTTATTTTTTGCTTTTGCAAGATCTTAGGTTATCCCTCCGACAAATTATCAATACTGGATCCTCTTCACAACTACATCTTTGCCTGGAATAATGGCCACATAAGAACTGAGGAATACAAGTACAGTATTCTTTTTTTATAACATTTTTAAACAAATGACTTTCTCTCATTTCAGATTCAGCAATGGCTTTACCCTAGACAATTCGTAAGCTTGAACTGAGGTGGCTTTTACTTGATGAAAACCCATTTAACAAAATAAATAAGAACTGAAAGTTCAGATTTTCACGAAATTATATATTTTCACATGACAATTGTTTCGACAACACCGTGTCTTTATCAAATGTATCACATTCACATTCGCATTATTTGTCAAAACATAAATATCATATAGATTTCATCTGCATTACTTGTATTTACCATCATGAGAGAATTGATAAATTTAATTAAATTCAACTAAATACGGCCCTGAACGGCGTAGCTTTTTGTCGGACAGAAAGATTTACAACCGCATAACTTTATCGTTTTCGATTATTGCCGCGCGGACTCGGCCACGGAAATTGAACTTTTATTGCAAAAATTATCGGAAAAAAATAATAAACGTAAAGCTTTTTCAAATTTCTGACCGGCGGGCGGTGGTTGTTGGTGCAAAAAAATGTCCACGGGCTCGCGCGGTTTGAATAATTTACGTTGCACTACGATAGCACGGATTGAATATGCGGAGTTTCTGTAAAATGTTAACATAACACGCGTCGAGTCCGCCGTTTTTGGTGTTACGATGGACATCAAACCTTGTAAATAATTCAAGCTCGACGTCAGCGGGGATTTGATTTTAGCGCAAGTTTTCCCTCTATAGACGAGACGCAACGCAAACGCCTCATAAAATGCGCACTGCTTGAACTAAAAATCGGAGATTGATTGAAGTTTCAAGGAAATTGCATCAGTTATTGAGGCCCTCAAAACAGCTGACCCAATTTTTTAAAAGATTTTATAATTAAATTCAATTTGTTAGGAAATTATTAAAGTTACACTTATGGAGCTAATATAATTGGTGTTTGTTGTACAGAGTGCCCCATGGTTTTGTGGTGCCTCCCCCTTTTATTGGTGCGTAATACATATCGTGAATTTTTAAATTTTGAAAATGTTACATTTTTAGAGATTATTATGTACTAAAGATAAACAATGATATAGATGGAGTTTTTTACCTATCATCCAGTAGCGTAGTAAGTTTTCTCATGAAACTCACAAATTTTAATATACGAACCATTTATTTTTAACGAAATCTCTGTATATTCTTAATAATAAAAATATATAACATATAAGAGCAATTTCAAATGTAAAGCATATCACATATGTTTTTGTTCAAAACGGGTCATTCACTCAAAGCTGGAAAAGAAACACTCGTTTAGTCTATATATCAAATTTACGAGTTTCGGAAGAAAAGCTAGCTTCAGTAACAACAGGAAATAAGCCGTAAAACAATCAGAAATGGGACACACCTTGCACTCAAGTATATAACTTAAAACCATCAAAAAGGCTTTTACAAATAATGAAGTCGAAGTGATTCCGGTATATTATGAATGTCTACAAAATTCCCAAGTTAACAATACCAATTGGCCACAAAAGTATGTGTAGTACAGTTATATTGCGGTAAGTAAAAACAAAATTTGTGATAAACGTTATTTATGCAGTTGAGTAGGCGTTTCGTTATGAGCTAATAAAAGATCATATTTATTTCGAATGCGCCCCATATATAGGTTTATTGTTAAAGTACGAACTTAATATAACAGTAACTGTCAAAAAACTTTCCAAGGAATTCTGGTGAAATTTTATTTACTTATTATTTAATCAAGATAAGTTTTTGACTTACTAGATAGCGTCCAAATTATAGACTAATAAAATCATACACTCCGTATTGTAAATGCCAACTAAAGTTAGTATTAGAGCATATGAGCATCCTTTAGGCTACCTTACGAGCGTGCTCTTTTGACAACATGTTGGACATATATAAAAACTGGAGCTTGAAATTAAGCTGATGGACCAAGTAGTGAACGTAATTTCTGAAGGGGACGCCATCACGACTGCAGACGTCTGCAAACCGGATGCCACTCGATCGTTTGTAGGGGTGGCTAGTGGCGGTCTATAATTCATATTTGAAGAAGAACTTTGCCTTTTATACCAGTTTTTTTAGAGCTATATATATATCAGTTACCAAAAAATAAAACTAACCAAAACTAACCAATAGTGGCCCTGTAAAATAAAAACAGTCAAATGAAAGCACAAAATAGAAACATGCCACTGCTGGGAGACGTAGACATTTAGTTGCAGCAATCTCCAAGTGCTGTCCCATTGGCTGTCGCACTATAACTAGCTTATCCGAAACACTGTATTCGTACCAATTACAATTAAAAAAGTTAGTTATTTGTATTTTTCTGTGTTTATAATTTATTCAAAATCAAATCTAGCATTTTTTGAGTTTTGAGACACAACACAAACTTTCAACGATATTATTAAAACTATAAACTATATAATAAAATACCTCATACTATGTATATCCAGAACAAATATCTTGGTGGTATTTTTGTTGATTGTTTTTGTGCTAATCCTAAAATATACACGTATAAAGCAATTTGATTCTACATTAATTTACCACTTTAAAATGGCAATAAAGACACAATGTCTTGCACAGCATTGCTTAATATTTTATTTACTCCATATCATTTGGTATGGTGTGATGCTAACTCTTGGAATAGTTGCTATATAATGGACTCAAATTATACTATACAATATATACTGCCCATAATTAAGCAACTTTTAGTAACCCTTATAGTCTTACCTTAAGATGAATTTACCGCATCACGAAACATCAACCGAAGTATAACGAGTGTGGTATTTCTGCGTAAATAATAATAAACGACTGGTATATAATTTATGATGGTCAATAAACTTAGGACAACTTTTGCAATGACTCTCTGGCCCAACTCGATAATTTACCAACCCGATTTGACAAAACGTTTATGCGTTTATTGGTAGGGGCATTTTCGCGGTTTATGGTGGCACGAAGATTCAGCGCGGCGAAACGAATCTGCGCTTGTAAATAATTATAACTTTTACTGCCAGTCGGTACTGGAAATTTTACGGTTAGATGCCGAGCTTCCAGTTTTTGCGCGGCGCAGGCAAAAATACGGCCATTATCCACGGCCTTGGGTGTCGTAAAGTGAATTTTCGAATCGACCGCATTTGCTTTGGGGTTGTCAATCATTCGTTTCGTTTCTTTGGATGTCCTGCGCTTCGGCGTTTCTAATCGGTACACAACAGCGAGGCCCGATTTGTTGGCTGCCAAGATCCGATCTGCGCACTGCAAGAAGTTCCTAAACGAATAATTTTATACTTTTAGATAGAAGTATTAAGCTGGCTTTATTTTTGTGTGCAACATTTATGCTTGCTGGTCACTTTTTCATTGAGATTTTATCGGTAACTTATAAATCATTAACGGCTAGTTTTGCTTAAATAGGAAAAACGTTGTGTGTTAGGACGAATGACGTCCTAAAGCTACCAAAATTAAATTATCCATGGTGGATTAAGAAATATTTTAGAGACGCCAAATTCTCTGATAATGTTCCTAACACATTTATTTCCAATTTGATAAAAAAAAAATTGTCAAAAGTTGTAGAGTTCAGAAGGAGTATCTTCGGAATTTACTTGTTTTGTTTACAGGGTATCCCAGTGTTCAGTTTTCATTTTATTATTTTTCGACTTCTTATGAATTTATATATATAAACCTATAGCTTATCGATTGGCCGCGAGTACAGCACCAAGAAGTTATTCTTCTTCCTTTCCTCGCGGTATTAAATTCTTGAACTTAACTGGCCATCTATACCCGCCAGCGCCCTTAGGCGCATGCTCCACTAAAAATCACGGTGAAGCGCTAAATCGGTCGCTCTCATCGTGTGGTTCAAAAAGTGCCGTTGAACGCATCAGGTCATACGCGTGGTGATCAACAAATTTCCTCACCACTCGAGGCACAGAGGACGCAGCACGGGCCGGCCCCTCCGGAAGGAAGACCAAAAGCGAGGTAGGGTCAGTTAAGTAATCAAAAATCTTTTGATCCTGTCTTGAGTAATTTTTGCGACTTCTTGCTGTGCCAGCTGCGGCCAAAGTCCGTTTCCGCGCGGACAAAACATTTTTGGTCCTTCGAGCCGGATTAAAAAGAACTAACTTTTATCTTATTATTGTGCAATCAATATTCTCAATTTGAAATTCACTATTACGTGCTATGCTTTGCGAAAAATCTGTTTATTCCTTTACTTTTTTGGTGTATGAAGGCCATTAGCATCAACACAAAAAGATCAGTACGTTTTTTTTTATATATACAGATTCGCATTTGATTTCAATCGACTGGATCTCGGTTTCAAACATTGTTTCGTTTTAACGTTCAATATCGGAACGGCCAGACTTTCAGGCGTATTTGTTTACTTTTTTGTCGAATTTCTTTCGGTCTAGTTGAAACTCGGAACAGTTTGGTTTTCATTTTTTTATTATCATTATTATTATTTGAGTAATATCGCTTTTCTCTCCGAATCTGCGTAGTTTTCGATAGGTTTTTATAATGGCAAAATCTTTAGGTCAGAATAAAGCCACTCGAGGTTTTTTTATAAGTCGTTTGACTGAAATTTATAATTGTTCTCAGACCTGTCTCACTGATTCAACTAAGTTAAATCAATTTAAAGCTCGTTACGAAGGAATTGAAGACATTAGAAATAATTTTGAAGCTCATCATCATGCAATCATTGGGTCACAACAGATGACTGACAAGTCTCTGGAGGATGAAGACGAAATTCGTCGAGAATTTGACGACAAATATTTCGTGATAAAATCTATATATATGGATTTGTTTCCTACAGCGGCTCAAAGTCCTGTTGTCCCAACAAACCAAACAATATTTAATGCTACCACTAACCAAAAAGTATATGAGGTTGATGTACCAATTTTCAGGGGCGATTACCGAGATTGGCCGACATTCATTGACTTATATGATAGTTTAATTCATAATGACGCGAACATGCCGGCGATTCAAAAATTCGGTTTTTTGGTCAAACATTGCGAGGGTGAACCCCTCAATTTATTAAAAACGTTGCGCATGACTGAGAGCAACTACCCCGTTGCTTATCAGGCATTTCGTGATAGATACCAGAACAAAAGGTTAATGGCCACTGAATTTTGGAACAACATACACAATGCTCCTAAAATGTCATCAGACGATCATTTAGTTTTGCGACGTTTAATTGACACATTTCAAGAAAACTTGGCGGCATTGAAAATTTTGGGGTTTCCCACTGTCGAGTGGAATTTTATTCTTCTCAATTTGCTTTTATCAAAAATTGATGTGCATTCGGCTAAGTCATTTGAGCTTGCGCACAGCAGTGTAGAGCTTCCTTCATACGACGATTTAATCAAATTTTTAGATAAAAATTGCAAGGCATTATCGTCCTTTGCACTTTCAAGTCCAGAAGACACCATTCGAACAAAATCAGTCGGAAACCAAAGCGAACGCAGTTTTAAATCTAAATTAAATCCTAAAGGTTTCTTAACGCAGGATAGTCCAAAATGTACATTAGGATGTCAGAGTAGACACTCGTTGATTAAATGTTCAGTTTTCAAATCGAAAACGCCTCGTGATCGTTACACCATCGTCAAGCAACATCGCTTGTGCACATTATGCCTCAATTTGCGGTGCAGCGCTAAAAAATGTTCGAGCAATACAGCTTGCCAATTTTGTCAAAGTCGGACACACCATACTTTGCTCCACTGGGGAGCCGATTCTCCTTCCAAAGGCAACTCGCCACAGACACCACATGACTCATCATGCGAACTTCCTCACTCCGGTGCATCTTCTGCATCGGTAGAGCTAAACTCACCTAAATCATATGCCTCTTCTTCGGCGAATATAACCGACTCAACCTTACTCGCTACCGCCCTCGTACAAGTGGCTGATAGACATGGCAACCTACACACTTGCCGAGCGCTGCTGGATAGCGCGAGTCAGGTAAACTGCATCACTGAGAAGTGTTTTCGAAGATTGGGTTTGAAAAGCTACGGTGGAAGTGTTGAAATTCAAGGTATCGGTGATACGTCAGTTGCTACATCGAGAGGCTACACTACTTTCGAACTAAGCGTGCCTGGTTTGAATCAACCTTTTGTGGCAATCTATTCAGTCATATTAGCGTCCATTTGCGTTAACATGCCTATTGTTTCAGTAGAACACAATAGCTGGGATCATTTGTCTCATATTAAGTTAGCCGATCCAAGTTTCAAGACTCCTAGTGGAATCGACATTGTACTAGGTGCCTCCATATTTCCGTTACTCATGTTGGATGGCAAGATTATGCAATCTCCATATGATCCCATTGCCTTAAACACCATTTACGGCTGGATTATCATGGGAAATGTCAAATCATCTGGCAACTCTCGTTTACATCCGCGCCATAGCTTCTTCACTTTATCAGATTCTCTTGAGAGAACCTTGTCCAAATTCTGGCAACTTGAAGAGGTTCCTCATACCGAACCTATGTCTGAGTCTGATAAGTTATGTGAGCGATTTTTTAACACTACTCAGTATCGGGAATTGTCTGGGAGATTTATAGTATCTCTTCCCTTCAAAGCAGACGAGCCTGTTTTTTCGAGTTCTGGGGATATTGCTCTGAAACAGTTCTATTCTTTAGAGCGACGGCTCTTAAAAGATGTTGATCTCTATGAAAAATACTCTGCTGTCATTCGTGAGTATCTAGACTCCAAACATATGGAAGTTGTTGCTCCTCCTGAAATTTTGACTGATACTCAAAAAATGTATTATTTACCCCACCATTCGGTTACGAAAGCTAGTGACCAAAGCGTGCGCGTAGTATTCAATGCGTCTTGTCCTACTCCACAAGGATCACTCAATCAGTTTCTTCTGTCAGGTCCTAAACTCCAAAAAGACATCACCGCAATTTGCCTTAACTTCAGAAAATTTCCATTAGCATTTTCTTGTGACATCAAAGCCATGTATCGTATGATTGTACTAGACCCCAAGCATCGGGATTATCAGAGGCTAGTATGGAGATTTTCTCCCGAGCAGCCTATCCAAGATTATCGTCTTACCCGCGTTACATTTGGAATCGCATCATCTCCTTATTTGGCACTTCGAGTCATTTTGCAACTGGCACGAGAGGGCTCAGAAGCATATCCTAACGCTTCAAGAGTTCTGCAATCCGACATATTTGTCGACGACATCTGCACAGGAGCTTACACCTTGGAGGAAGCATTGACTCTTAAAGCAGAGCTTGTTGAGTTATTAAATTCCGCAGGTTTTGAGCTGCGAAAGTGGTCAAGTAATGATCTCAACTTTCTTAATACAATTCCGTCAAATATTCGACAAACTTCTGTTTCACTAGACACTGACACTGATTGTTTTCACAAAGTCCTTGGTCTCCAATGGGACCCAGTGAATGATGTCTTTTCATATCAGGTCAATCAAACCGACGATTCTTGTACGAAAAGATCAATTCTCTCTACCATTGCTCGTACGTTTGATCCAATCGGCTTGATATCACCTTGCATATTTCTTGCAAAGCATCTAATGCAATTGATGTGGGCAGAGGGTGTAGATTGGGATGATACTCCAACCCAAGGTCTTGTCGATCGATGGTTGACATACAAAAGTCAGTTACCCTTGATTTCCCAGATAAAAATTCCCAGGTACATCTTGACACCAAATCTTCAGTCTCTACAACTCCATGTTTTCGGCGATGCTTCGGAAATTGGTTTCGGCGCATGCGCGTATTTTCGAGTCGCCGATTCAACTGGCAGTGTATTTTCCACGCTAGTGACAGCCAAGACCAAAGTTGCTCCACTAAAAAGGATCTCCTTTCCTCGCCTCGAGCTATCAGCTTCAGTTTTGGTCGCTGATTTAATTTCTTTCATCAAAATCAGTTATTCTGATGTTGGTTTTGAATCCATTTTCGTATGGTCTGACTCCATGGTAGCTCTCGGTTGGATAAGAGCGCCTCCATATAAATGGAAAACCTATATCGCAAATCGCGTATCCAACATTCAAAATATTCTTCCTCCATCTTCTTGGAGATTTGTCCCAACACAACTCAACCCAGGTGATATTGCATCACGTGATATGTTGCCGGAAGAGCTATTGAACAACTCTATGTTGTGGAACGGCCCAGAGTGGCTACGTCGTTCGTCTGACCAATGGCCGAACAATCCAACTCCTACTCTCGACTCACCAGATATTCGGAACGAGGAATCAAAAAGGTATGTTTACTCGACTTTTCCACAAAAGTTCTTTCCTTTTTCGGATTTATTGGACAGATTTTCTTCTCTTCCGAAAATTCTTCGTATTATCACTTATGTTTTGCGTTTCATAGATCTGAAAATAAAACGTCAGTCTGTTGATACATCAGTGATGAATGAAATTGAATTACATAACTCATTACTCGTCTTTGTTCGAATCGTTCAACAGCGTTCAACATGTTTTCGACAGGAATTTGATCTTGTTTCCAAAGGTCTACCTTGCTCCAAACCTATGCGCAAGTTGTGTCTTGTAGTTGATACTCAGGGTATTCTCAGGGTGGGCGGAAGGCTAATTACGTCCATGCTTCCCTATGAGCAAAAACACCCTGCCCTCTTACCATCAAACCATAAACTGACAGATATGACAGTCTGTTATTATCACAATAAATACCTGCATCCAGGTTTTCAAACTTTGTCCTATTTGTTGTTACAATATTTTTGGATTGTCGCTTCCAAACGAGTCATCAGGAGAAATTTGTCTCAATGTTACCGCTGTTTTCGAGCAAACCCTAAACCGTACATTCCCCGTATTGGCAATCTGCCCTCTTATCGCATCACACAACTCAAGCCATTTCAGTGTGTTGGTGTCGATATTACCATGGCAAAGCTACGAGGTGCTAAGACTCTAAAAGCATATCTTTGTCTTTTCATCTGCTGTTCAGTTCGTGCTATCCACTTTGAGTTAGTTTCGGATTTATCAACTGATGCATTTTTAGCCGCATTGCGACGCATGATTGCGCGCCGAGGAAAACCTTCTTCTCTCCACAGCGACTGCGGAACGAATTTTATTTCTGCGTCAAAATACATAGCCAATATCATGTCCGATGCAGCTAGAGAAGAGCAGATCTCTTGGTCATTTAATTCTCCCTCTAGTCCGCACTTCGGTGGCTTGTGGGAAGCCGGCGTCAAAAGCGTCAAAAAACACCTAGTCCGTGTAGTAGGTGACCGCATCATGACCTACGAAGAACTCAATACAGTTTTGGTTCAAATAGAATCAATTGTTAACTCTAGACCCATATGCGCTGTCAGTAACGATCCCAATGACGTGAGCTGTATTACACCAGGCCATTTTTTGATGTTGGCTCCAGTATCGACGCTCCCTAACCCTGATATGACTTCTTCAAACATGTCGAGACTAAACCGTTGGCAGCTAATCTTGCAAATGCAGCAGCACTTCTGGCGTCGATGGCATAATGAATATCTCACAAGCCTCAATCAACGTAATAAATGGTGTGACAACCGCCCCAATCTTGATGTGGGCACATTGGTGGTCTTAAAGGAGGAAAACACTCCAGTTCTTGACTGGCGTCTTGCGCGTATAGCCGAGGTCTACCCTGGCCCTGATGGCATTGTCAGAGTGGTCAAGGTTCGTACTGCGACTGGTGTCTTTAAGAGACCTGTTGTAAAACTCTGCCCTCTACCAAATCAATAGCGTGGTAAGCACATTTTTCGCTTAAAGCACACAAGATGTTAGCACTTCTATTAGTAATATTTATTAGTATAGTTCTGAATTTTCATTTTTTTATTAACCTCTAACTGTAGGTAAACATGGGTATCATTTTTTCGGAACCGCTTTTTTGTTTTTTTTTTGGGAAAATACCTACTGCATTTTGGTGGGCGGTATGTTCAGTTTTCATTTTATTATTTTTCGACTTCTTATGAATTTATATATATAAACCTATAGCTTATCGATTGGCCGCGAGTACAGCACCAAGAAGTTATTCTTCTTCCTTTCCTCGCGGTATTAAATTCTTGAACTTAACTGGCCATCTATACCCGCCAGCGCCCTTAGGCGCATGCTCCACTAAAAATCACGGTGAAGCGCTAAATCGGTCGCTCTCATCGTGTGGTTCAAAAAGTGCCGTTGAACGCATCAGGTCATACGCGTGGTGATCAACAAATTTCCTCACCACTCGAGGCACAGAGGACGCAGCACGGGCCGGCCCCTCCGGAAGGAAGACCAAAAGCGAGGTAGGGTCAGTTAAGTAATCAAAAATCTTTTGATCCTGTCTTGAGTAATTTTTGCGACTTCTTGCTGTGCCAGCTGCGGCCAAAGTCCGTTTCCGCGCGGACAAAACACCCAGTTTTAAACTGCTATAAACATGAAAATTTGAAATAAAATCTTGTATCTCTTGATTGATTTTGACACAGTTCGAAATGTTTTTGGTTTTATTTTAATAATTGCTTCTATATGATTACTTTTTTGGTGCAAGACGAGGCTCAAACACTTAATGAACACTGTTGGATATTCTTCGCGTAATGGACCTTTGATGTGCATCTGGATTTAGAACAGTAAAGCCATCGTCAACCCAATTCATTAATTTCTCATTGCATGCTCCACGTTCATGCAAAATTTTTTTAAATAAAATAACGTTTCTGCACATAAAAATGAATCCCGCACTAGTGGTCAACCTGTACACAATTAAAATTAAGCAAAAGTCCCAGGATTTTTTGTCCTTTTTGTAGTACTGTGTCCACAAAGCTAGCGCGAGCCCAATGTAGTGTTTGATTTTGACCATCCTTGCTTGTGGTTTGTGCGGAGCGGGGCGTAGCATATGAAGGGTCATTGGGATTCAGCTTTGATATCGAAAATCAATTATTCTGCGCAAATATATGCACAGAAAATCAAAGGAGACGGGGAGCTAGTGATATTTATTATTGGAAGCCTTTGAAACGGTATAATTTTGAGTTATAAAAAACGGCGAGTTTCGAGCAGTAATTTTTCGAGGAATTAATTAAAACTTGTTCGAAATTGTATACCCTTTACTAGTGTTTGTGTGTTACAAGTTTATTTTAATATCTTTGTCAGATTCAAGCTTCATTATTAATTATATAGTTTTAAATGGGATAGCATTTATCTCGATTGAGGAAATCCGTATGAAATTTTAGTTAAAATATCGGGTTTGATATTCCAAGCTTGGAATCATGGCGTGTCTCTATCATGTGTCCCTATCAGCCTATCAAATATTTAAAAAATTTGATGCGTTGTCCAGATATGATCCAATAAATTAACTTCTTGGTGCAGAGGCAAAGTTGTTGGTTTCAGCATTTAAGTCTCCTGACGTGCGATAATGCTAACAGTTTAAACGGTTATGAGTGTTGAGCAGCAGTTTATATTTTACCTTCAGTTTTTATTACTTGTTGTGCAATAAACACTATCGATATTAGGGCTTAGTTAATGTGCAATCCGTGCTTGTATTGAAGCTATTTTCAGAAGATAAATAAATATTACTTAGGGACTTCTGTTATTTTCGAAAATCTATGAAAATATTTTTTTGTAATATTGGTGCAACTTCAATACGAAAATATAGCGAAATTCAGCCCAAAACTTCCAAAGAATATTTCTCAATTTAAAAACAGACCTGCCGCTTCGATTTAAAAAAAAATGGAAAAAATGTAATTTAAGGAACTGTCTAAACGCATCTTTACGCTAAACAATTATATCAATATAAGGCCCGATGTAAGATGACTTTTAACATTCCACTCTCCGCGCTAGGCTCTTGTTATTTATCGAACGAATCTAATATCTGCCTCAATAAACAATTAGCTCGTTTTCAATCCGTAATCTACGGCTCTTAGCGTTTTTAATTGTTGTCCGACGCACAATGAAAAAACCAAATTACAGCCTTCGACCGCAGCGCAGCAAACAAATCATTATCAGGACGGGTATTATATGCGATATGTACGTATTTTCTACCTCTTTTATAATACAAACTGTACCACAGCAACAATGCAGGTGGAATTGGACGTGGACGGCATGTAATAACACGTCGTTAGACCGATAGAGCGACAGAAGCTGCAACGGTGTTGCCAGTAGCGGCGGTTTATCCACAGATAAAAAAAAGAAATTGATGTTTATGTTTATGAAAATATTCCGGAACAACTGTTTAACTTGATTTGAATGCTTGCAAAATCATTGGTACTTTTTTAATGTTATTAATTAGCAGTTTTAACAACTTAATAATCAATAAAAATCCAACCAATAAAGCAATAAAACTAAAGTCTTCCATACATACATTTTATTCAATACTCCAGTCAGATTGAGACAAGACAATTAATAATAATGTTGACAATAATAATTTTATCATTCCCACATTATTTTAGCTACTAACAAATAAATTTCAGCCCAACGGAATGTCTCGTTCTGACGCGATAACAAATTCGTTTTTATGTACAATTTTCTGATTTAAAATTTGTTTTGTGCGTGCGAAAACCTGGCTTAAATGCAATATGCATATCGTAACAAAGCTTTATTACCCCAAAGTGACAGTAAACTAAAGTCGCATCATTGTGGTTTTATGGTTATTGTCGTTACCATATGGATACTGTCTTTATGGACACTGTCTTTGAATGTGTTATGATAGGGATATAGTATTTTAGAGGCAGGAAATACGCATATAAAACCGGGAAATAAAACATTCGCTCTCACAGACCGTTCCGTTAGAATTATCGATGTGTTTTTCGATATTGAAATACCGTATAGTAATATATAAATAATTGTCACGTCTTAAGTTTAAAGATTTGTCAGATATTAAGATAATGTTTTTCTAGAATTTGAGTTTAGAAAAAGCTTTTGCAGTAAATCCCTAAGAAAAACGTTTTAATTTTTCAAAGAAACTTCCACAGGCTAGTGTAATACTATTAATAAATCTTCTGAATGCCTACTGCATCGGTTGTTTATAAATCAAACTTGTTGACGTTTCGCCTATGATATTGTCGGCTTCTTCAGAGCTTAACTGAAATTTTATATTATATTTGGAAGCGAAGCTAAATGATGGGCACCATTATCTCGGATGACTGATTCCCATATTGGAGAAAGACCTGAGCCGTTGATTGCTGGGCAGCTTATAGAATTCTATAGATTCTCGGATTTTTCTTTTGTACAAGAATTCATTGCATGCAAGAATTTTAGTTTAATCGAATAAAATTTGATGTCCGGTTTCGTGATTATGTTCCGCAACTGCTGGTGAGTTTATTTGTTTATAGTCTTAACGCTTTTTCATGTTCTTTGAGCCCGGTCTCTCCAATGTATTCTTTGGCATCTCAAACGGAATTTTGTCTTTGACGGATCAAAGATGTTGAGAGATTTTTGAACAATATTTCAATCTGGTTTTGACGTTATATTTCTCAAGAAAAGAAGTACAACAGTGGCAAGTGTGGGATTGCTTTCGGACTCATTATCTTCGGAAGGTTGGGGTGAAGTGTATTTTGTGATGGAAAGCTTAATATCTCTTATATGGAAATTATTAGAGAGATTGTAAGGTGTTTCTATTCTGGGTTCAGTGACTCGGGTTAACATAGTTTTACTGCTCCGGAAATAAGAGATAACTGATAACCGAACAATTGCCAAAAAATTTCTCAACACCTTTGATCCGCCAAAGACAAAATTCCGTTTGAAATACCAGAACTTTGCAGCACTTGATGCAAATGCGGTAAAGAATACATTGGAGAGATCAGACAAAAAATATCGACTCAAATAACATTAAAGAGGCTTTAGACTACGACAAATTAACCCATCGGCAGTTGATGAACACATTCATGAAACTACATTTCTCCAAATATAACCAAATGCAGAGTAGAATGCGAGCCAGTTTCAGTTATACTCTGAAGAAGCCAACAGGATGATTAGAGAAACGTCAGTAAATTTGATTTATAAACACCCGACGCAGGGGAAGAACCTTTTGTTACTCAGACTTGGATATTTTTACAACATGCACTTCGTCCTCACTAAATATTGTTAGTAAAAACATAAGATACGTGAAAATGCTCTTAAGAAACGACCAGGCTGTCTTACATACTCTGCCGAAAAACATTATAAAAATTGTATCAGATAGAGAGAATTAAGTCCAATTCAGCCTAAAGGACTTTGAGTATAAAGTTATTTATATCAACTAACCAAAACACCGATACCGAACGGCCATGCTCATGCGCATTGATTGGAATTCGTTCGAATTAAGACGTGAGAGTTGCTGCAAGCTTATTTTTGTGTACCAATTGAACTAGGGAAGCATTACGAAACGGTAATGTCGGTAGATGGTCCAATCTTTATCATAATAAAGACACGGTGTTGTCGAAACAAATGTCATGTCATAATATATAATTTCGTGAAAATTTGAACTTTTAGTTCTTATTTATTTTGATAAATGGATTTTCATCAAGTAAAAGCCACCTCAGTTCAATTTATATCATATTCCATTAGGAATATTCGCATTTGCTAAAACATTAACGATATTGCCTTCTGTTGTTCCAGTGTTCTGAGGTCGAAAAGGAATTTGTTTTTCCTCTTTGGCCAATGCCTCATATTCTGGCTACCCTTCCATTTTATTATTGTGGATTATGCCCTACACGTTTTTAAAAAGTTTTTTATAAGTTTTTTTAAACCAACAATACTTTTAATTGAGTGTTATAAAATTATAAAATTTTATTATTCAGTCTTGTGAGATAACAATAATTTTAATTTCATGAAAAGTACATTCTTTTTGATATTTTGATCACCAGTTCATTACATTGTTATGAGAAAAATATATTATCGTATTACATATAACAGCTAGGCTGGGTTTGATGGAGCAAGAATTTTTTTTCAACCAGACTAAATTTTATAAAATTCGTTTGGTCTTTTAGGAGTTACCGTTGTTTATTTAAAACAACGGTAACGGTTGAATCTCCCCCAGCACTACCTTAATATATAGGTGAAGAAGCTTATCTCTAAAAACATGTTTTTTATTACATTTAACAGATAGATTTAAGAGTAAAATCACTATGTTTAGATAGCATTTACGCTCCTTTGAAATCTGAAAATATCAACGGTGGCGCTACTAACAATATATACATATTGTTTACATGTTACCTTTGAATCTTTGGCCAGTTCATTCTGCCTGCATAGATGACAATAAAGCATTATTCGTATCTCTATCAGGTTTTGTGGTGTGTGGTTTGTGGAAAATGACAAAACATCTTACGTTGAAACCTATTGGCAGAAACTGAGAATTTAAACAACATTGTTACAGTCTGTCTTCAGGATAGCAAAATTAAAAACACTCGCAATGAAATTAAGAGCCTATTAAATCTTGTAAAAGGCCAAGTATCCATAATCGCATCTGTAATGCTGGTTTGTCGGTAAGTTGCAAATATATTGCTACAGTGTGTTTGGTTGCTTTTAAGAATAAAATTGTTATATCAAAAACTAGTATTCGGATAATTGTTATTTATTGTTTTTTGACAGGTATCAATCGACAGAGCAATTTGTTTTGTGTTTGGGTTTGAAACCGGCCTTTTCTTTCTCGACACTTGAGCGAAGACACTGAATCGCCAACCCTACCAAACCAACTATTTTTTAAAGCAGTATCCACATAAATTATACAACGCAAACAAGAAAACAAATATTCGCAATATTTCCTACGAAGTAGCTTAATATTTTTTCCGATAAAAGTATCTTTGGATTGTAAAGTCGCCAATGGTAATAACATTTTTTTAGATGTCAGTTGTCGAATTTTTATACGTACTCTTCAGTAGAGGTGACTGCCGTTGAACAAAAAGCGGATTTGGCAGAAATCTATCTACAAAGTGAAACAAAGCGCAGCTGAGTTCTGTCCCCTGGAGCGGCTGTTTTGCCGGATAAGCGCGCGCTGCGTATATATTTTTTCTGTTTACCCTTTGTTGTAATATGTACTCGCTGGGGATCGTTTCGGAATCTAAAGCGCCCTCGAGAGCATCGGTTTCGTAGTCGAAAAATTCAATGCCGCGTCCGTGATGCGTATATGTGTGTGTGTGTGTGAGTGTGTGCGCGCTAGTCGGAACCTGACGCTAAAAGGCTTGCTTGCTACGTCTCGTCTGCATGCTCCGGCTGAAATTTCAATGCGCGATATTCCGGGAATCTGACCGTCCGTCGAAAGGCCCGGTAATTAGCCGGATTTTATCCGCGCGCTGCATGTATAGGGTGAACAACAATGCTGGCAAATTACGTGTGATTTACGCAGACGTTTACAATGAGTGTCTAAAGCGTAAACTTTCGTTAAATCATTTTCTGCAAGACAAGAATACCGTCGCGAATCCCTGTCAGCGTGACGTTTGTTGTTAAGTTATTTCGCGAGTTACAAAGGAAGACAAACTTGTGCGGTCATAACGAATACTTGTCTTTGGATCGAGAAGATTTTACCTCGAATTGGGATAGGCCATGCCCATTTCATTTCTAAGAGGACATTAGTCAAATAGTAAAAGTGACTTAATACTCAATACCCAAAAGGTGCCTCAGCATTCAGTTCTGGGAGCTTGCAAATTTGGAAGCTTGCTTTTGCGGATGATACAGCATTGGTTTATAAAGTAAAAAATGAAAAGCGCTTAAGAGGATATGGCAGGAAATGATCCAGAACCTCACCTAAACTGGTTGTCCTATGACAACAACAGAACATTAAACAGAACAAAAGGAAATAAAAAGTATTTCGACAAAAGAATAACAAATTTGATTAAATTATTGAAATCTTTGTTTGTTAGATATCTTAACATTGAAAACACTTTAACTTGGCTCAGTCATATGAAGAAAATAATTTTGAAAATCAAATCAATTATTCCCAACAAATGTAGCGGGAATGAAACCCATTGCAAAATAAAATACTTAAAACCCTGTTTAATTTTGACATTATATACAGAATTAAAGTTTGTGATGGTGGTACCTGATAATTTAAAATTAGAGAAATGTTAACTGATTTGTAAAATCAGCAAGACAAGATCAGAAGATCATTTTTAAAATTTAGGAAAATTAATCTTTGACTACATAGATTGTGCCTTCACTTGAAAAATGTCCTAAATTAGAAGTTATTTTTTAAAAAAAAGCTACATTGCAATATAATATAAAATGATAAAGCTCTGTAAAGCTACAAAAATGAACTCGCAATAATACAATAATTTAAGAAAGAAAACGCTTCCTTTAAATCCCTTACCTTGATGGTCTTCGGGTGAAACGGTGAGAGCGCTCCCTCCTTCAATTACCTGTTCCTCACTTTAAGGTAAAAAATTGATGGCACTGGATAACAGTACTACACCTCTCTCGATCAACGTACGAAATTATTAAAGACATAATAAAAAATAAAATATACACTTGGGACGACACACACATATTGTGTGGACGGACTAACAGTATTCATATTTTCTGTACATCTTGAAAATTGAGGGTTTTGATTATGTAGCAGATTAGTTATAATTATTTAATTTTCATAGAATTTTAATGGAATCTGTGGTTGGTTTAAACTATTTCATATATTTCTTTAGATGCCTTAGTAAGTACAGTTTAGGGAAAAAAACTCTAACTCAGTTGAAGGACTCTAGTAACGGCAATGTGTTAGTTCCACCGAGCAAATAATAAGAAAACTAGATCCCAGCTTGCATTTAAATAAATGAATTACTTGTGGAATATGCTGAGTTTTGATTTCTGAGTTCTATCTATGAATGGAAAAAAAATGTTCAAATTGCGCTTGTAAAGAAAATCCAAAGTTATAAGCGGCGATCAAAATTTATCCCTTGCAGTCGCGACGTCGGCGGTCGTTTCGTGCGACACTCGAGAACTCCAAGCCGCTGGTGTCAAAATACATTATAAATCCATATTAGAGGATGACTGGGGATCCTTACAAAATACAAACTACCAGCAAATCCAATAAAAAGGGAGCCGAGCGACGCACAAAGAAACGTAAATACCCCATAATCCCTACCGCTACATTCTACTAACTATTCCGCCAGTGTATGTGTGTGATCTTGTGTGTGGCCCTTTTTCGAATAATATATTGCCGTTTATTCAAATGTTGTCCGGTTCCTGTTTTCGGGGGTTTTTAATGTAACCCGATTGGGTGATAGGTACGTGACGTTGAAAAGATTAAACGCTTTTTACCGGTGAACGTTCTTGTGGCATTGTTTATAAAATCGTGTGGCGTAGGTTGTCAGTTATTGGTGTTTTCAACTGCCTACTAATTGGTCATTTTCATTTTTTATAATTAATATTTCAGTATTAGTTACTTAAGCGAATATTCGAAGATTTTACATAGGTACCGTGCGTTCTATTTATCTTGATAACATTTTAATTGGTTGTAACTTTTTTGTTTTAAATGAAACACCCTGTATATTATATATATTTAATAGAATATCTTATTCCGATTTTTTATATAATTTCAAAGAGTGGCCTCACTGAGAAATAAAAATATGTTTATGTTTGACATATTAGTAAACAACAATGGTTTTTCGCGAATTGAGCATCCGTGAAAGCAGTGATATGCTAAAAGTATACTTTCTGAAAGTTCAACCGCAGCTCACCATCAGTATATTAGACCTTATCCTGAGTGCCGAGCTCCTTTAAAACAGACGCCTCCAAGGCTGGCAAAGAAATTTGCAAACCTATTAAGATTCTCTGAAGCACATTCGGCTTCCTCTATTACTAGCGTATATAAAGAGACAGGTATTTCTCGGTTATCAATCCAGTCAGATTTGGAAGAATATAAATATATTGTATTTAAATTTCGTAAAACTCAAAAACTAAGTGTATTGAAAATAATATTTTTTTGAAAAATATTTTATGAAGTCATGAACGTTCGTTGAGTACAAGAAAGGGTTGAAATAGACAAAATTCGCCATATTGGAATTTAAATAATCCTAGACAAATTCACGAAATAAAAACCCAGGGGTACCAATCAATTAATGCGTGGTGTGGTGTCATAGATGGGCATATAACTGGAGATCATTATTTGCAACTTTTAGAGTACCAAATATAACAATATATAGAAGATTTACCCCTAAACATATCAGCGCTGGGGACAAATAAAATTCACATGCACAGAAGTCCATGTAATAATGTCGTGGGACTTCGGACAAGGATTGCAGAGGCAATCGATCAGTTAAGAGACCATCCGGAAACGTTACTAAATGCAAGATATACAATTAAAGTGTATGAGAAATGTGTTACGGAAAATGGGGGTCACATATAGCAGAACAGTTCAAGAATTTTTTACTTTAGTGTGTCTTGTCATTTTTATTGTTTTTGTTCTACTTTAATTTGTAATGTGTGGGCTAAAATATAAAGTGTGTTACATTATTGTAATGGGAATAAGATATTCTACCAAACATATATATAATATACAGGGTGTTCCAATTAAAACATATATTATAGGCTTATATGTCAGAAAATTAATATTGTCTTGTTTTATACGTCACTTGGAAAAAAAACTTGCCTACTAACACTACATTTTGTTTTTTTTGTTTTGATATCTCTAAAAATAAAAAAAATACAGCCAATTAAAATGTTATCAAGATAAATTTAACGCTCGGTACTTTGATCATGTACTGCCCCACTTTCAATGTCCACTATCCGAAAGTCCCAGTTATTCGCCTTGAACTTTGGTGATTTCAGGCTTCATAAAGAAATCGAGCAAGCGATATTTTATTAGATCCTGGATGACGTTTTGTGTGATGGGTTTATAATTACAACTAATGACTATTGTTTACCGGTACGATGTCTGCTGCTTTATTTATTAATATTTGATAAGTTTCTTTCTTGAATAGTCCTTTAATTGATTATTATCAGCAGTACCGGACGATACGCTAGCGATGGCGAGGCGGCGTTTTCGCAAAGTAATATTAGGAGATTGAAAGAACAAATTATATTAAAAGAAAAAAAGACAATTGACAGTATAGGTAGGAAACAAGTTAGCGCTGCTACTTTTTATAGATTTATAAAAGGTCGTGAAATAAGGGCGGAAGGAGAGCTTTTATGTCCCTTGATAAAATAAAATAGCGTAAGAATGGGTATGTGTGATACAAAAACCAACAACCTAGATCAACTGTGGGACTCCTTTTAAAGTGCGATACTAAAAACAAGAGCAGAAGTGTGTGGAGTAACAAAAATAACCATTAGAATAAAAGAAACAAAAATGAATAAAATATCTAGCAATTAAAAACAACGAAAGCTATCAGGAGTAAAAAAATACAAAGAGAAAAAGTTAAGCAACAAATATTGAAAGCGAAGAAAGAATCATGGGAAGATTTTGGAAATAAAAACGGGTCGGACTTCCATACCAACCAAAAATTGTTCTACAAAACGCTAAAAAATATAAGGATCAAAGATAAGCCCGGAAAAATAAAACAACGATATAACGACAGGTGGAGAACATATGTCCAAAGTTTATTGAATGAACAAGATGATGAAATTGAACAGGGCAATAGCGAGACCAACCCGAATGTCTACATAAGGATGGACGATATAAAATGCGTTCTAAATAAGCTAAAAAAGGGTAAAACTGCTGGACACGATGAGATCACAGGGGAGACGCTGAAAAATATGGGTGAAGTGGGATGTCGAGTGCTAACAAGAATATGGGACCTAGACAAAAGCTAAGGGTGCCCGAGGATTGGAAAATACAAGAGCAACGTTTCCAAAGTCCTCGAATCACAAACAAGAACCAGTACATCCGGATTCTTAGTGGGGTATACAGATCTGGAACCTGTTTGAATACGCGAATGTGCGTTTGCAGATGATGTGGTTGTGTTTGCAAGAAATGAAAGGGGGCTTAAAAGAATGTGGAAATCTGAAACAACAGGTTAAATGAGAAAAACCTCAAAATCAACGAAGAAAAAACGAAAGTCATGGTTACGCCCAATGCAAATGGAATTCTGAACATGGAATTAAATAAGAAATGAATAGAGCAAGTTGACGTTTTTAAATATCTATGAGTACAACTAAGTAGCATCGGGTGCCACCAAACAGAACTAAATGCGAGAATCGAGAGTGCCTCAAGACTATTTCACACTTTAAAATCAAGCTTCATAGGAAAGAGAGAAATATCAACTAAAACCAAAATAACAATATACAAGACAATATTCATCCCAATTTTAACTTTTGGATATGAAAACTGGGTACTGACCCAAAAGCCAAAAAATAGGATTCAAAGCATGAAAATGAAGTCTCTACGAAAGTTCTTAGGTATCACAAGGAGAGAGAATCCCAAATGACGCGATTAAAGAGAGATTGAAAGTACAACCAGTTGTCAAACATATTGGGAAATGCCAACTGCGCTGATACGGACACCTAAAAAATGCACAAAAAGAGACCAAAAAAACTGATCTGGGAAGCAAAAAAATCCAAACGAAGAAACAGAGGAAGGCCGCAACAAACATGGGATCAGAACGTAGCGAATATACTAAGAGAAAGGGGACTGGGGATAATGCAAACTGCTAAAATAGCACTAGACAAGAAAATATGGAGGAAACTTGTATACAAGTTGTAAACATTGTTCAACCTTACATTTTAGGGTCGATAGGTTTAGGATTATAAATATATTGATTAAAGTATTTTATTTGAAGGACATGACAAAAGAGTGCTTAGGTAAGCGAAAGTATGCGCATTAAAATTTTCGCCATTTTTTTATTCTTTATTTTCCAACGAAATTTTAAATAGGACTGTATCAAACAACAAATGTTAGTTTACTAATATTAGTAAACATTTTGCAATCAAGGAGAAACGCCTTAACCAAAGCAAACCTGAAACTTCGAATCAAGGGAGAGTGGATCTTTCAAGTGGTGGTATATTTGAGAGACCTAAATGTACAGGCGAATAATTGACAAAAACCCACACGGAAGGACTAAACGTTGAGATTTGGAATAGCAGATTATAAAACATAACCTAAACATAAAAAGATCAGAGGCCTTGGCTAAGTTTACACTTAATAGCGGACAGTAATCCACCTATCCTAAAAGTTGTGTAATTAACTCAAACGAAGACAATGCAGGTTCCCAGTTCTTTTAGGTTCAAGTACAACACGTGTCTTAACTTAAATCGAGTCTTGTGTTTTAAGAACCAAGAGAGTACTTATTAAATACTTCGTATAATATGTATTGCGGGCATCTTTTTGTACTTATTTATCGTGTAATACTAACCACATGCTAAAAGGATTCAGAAAATACATTTTATTCAAACGCAATTTACTCTACAATTTATCAACTCGCTAGTCGCTGTTTGAAATTCAGTAAGAGAATTTTTTTATTTCAAACTAGTAGGCCATCAATACACTCTTTACTCTATTTTTTCCCTCTAGCTCATCATAACGGACTTGATTAAAATAAAACGAAAATTAAGAATGTCGATTTGATATTTATTTTAAAAATCTACAGCTTCCAGATGGTGGTGTAAAGTAGATAGAAACGTTTCTGATAGTTGTAAAACGAAGATATGAAAAATCACTGGGATTTGGTTGGATACCGATGGCTTCGTGAACCACACTAGTGGACCGTATTAACATTTAGAGGCGATATTCATCCGGCAATCCGACTCCACGAGTCTGTCGCAAAATTACAATAAATAAATAGATTCCGCATGTATATTAGGCGAAACGTTTTTGAGATTCGCATGGAAATTTCGAACGTTTCCCACATAAAAATCAACTTGTTGCCACGAACGTGAACAGGCATCGATTTGCTCTTGCACGCCGGCGGGAATAATGGCCGTGCTGTTTTTTTTAGCGAATGTATATCGTTACGTGTCATTGTCCCCGATTATTAGAATTACTACCAGCAGAGAGACATCTAAATTCGTGTCAAAAATTTGCATATAATGGCGGTTTAAACAAATTGCGCTTGTATATATACGGGTTAGTCATTTCGAAACGGGTCCAAATAAACGTGACCGTGTCTTTGAAAAGAAAAACCGGATCTAGAGAGATTTGAAACTAATCGCGAAATGCAATTTCCCTTAATTAAATTTTGAAATGGACCTTCACATATTGTTTTCCATTAAAATACGACCACATCGTTAATACGCTCTGTCTTAAAAACAACAGTTGTAGACCCTGGTGTTTAAAAACAATTCTTATCCCTCCATTGGCCAATGACACCATGACATGTTACGACCATAATTTACTAAACTTTATTTTTTTTATTTTACTTTTTAGACGTTAACAATAATGGTTGTAAATAAAGTTTAAAGTAATATTACTATTCACATTTCGGCATAGTTTTGGTTAGTGCGTGAAGTCACCGCCAAGAAGTTGAGAGATATACATCCTGTGTTATCCTCCTGTTTTCTTAGTATTTTGATTATTCCTTTGAGTTCAATAGTTATTGCTTGGCAACAAAATTTCCAAAATCTAAATTTTTTGAACAGGCTGCAGGTAAAGATGAATGTTGTGAATTTTTCGTTTTGACCTAAATTTTGGTTGGTATACATTATGCTTTTTACATCGACCGACCTTCTTGTTTCTCTAGTTATTAGAATAACCAGAATTTAGTTCGCGAGCTCAAAGTCCATAGCACCATACTCAAGAAGTAAAAGACAATTTGCCTATTATTATATCAACTTTTTACAGGAGAAATGGTGTTTTTTAGGAAACTTAATTAAAACTTAATTTGTGACTCATATTTCCCCACCAAAATTATGCGTATCTACTACAAACTTGTCATTTTTTTGTTATTGAGTTGATCGTTTTTATTGTTGACAATTTATCAGGCTATTTACAAATGTTATATTATATCCGAGATTATATCGTTATCTCCTGAAGTCTGACAACAAATTTATTTTATACCTACTATCGTCCTCCTTCTCTAAAAACTAAATAAATTTTTTGTCAAGGTCAAACAGCTACCACTTTCTTTTCATCTGCATTGTTATATTTTTTAAAGCAAAAACCGTCTATGTACAGACCTAATGAAACACCTACCACTTTCCGTCCAGGAACGAACAAAAATTAATCATTCGTTACCTTATGAAGTGAAGTAGGGTTGAGAGCAGTAACTAAAAATTTGAAATCGTTGCCCGAACTGAATAAGGGTCTGCTAATAGTCTAAACATTTGCTTACTTATAATAAAAACAAAATGTTACCATTTTGAACTGATTGAAGCCTTCGAACTGAAGCTAATATGTTAACTAATTGGACATAACGCAAAAATCAGGAAGTAAACCTAGTCAAGAAGTAAATTACGAAGTACCAACAAATCAGGGTTCTAGTAGTTAGAATTTTGTAAGGTTGTTATATAATATTTCCTGTTCTCCTTATAGATATAATGAATTTCTTGTTTTAAAGATTTAAAAATATTTATACCTAAACAAGAAATACACTTTATTGCTGTACACTAAATATAGCAATATCCGTGTAAAAATTTGGTATCTCTAAAAAATGGTCTCTGGAATATTGTCGACCTGTGTAATTCCGCTCTTTTTTCGTAACAATTCAAATTAATAGTTTTTAGTGAAAAATATTATATTATTATATTTTATATTATATTATATTATTATATTATATGGAAAAAACATTTATTATAATGCTTAAGCATAAAGCAATATAGAAAAAATAATAATAACATTTTTTTGCAAATTTAAAATAATATACAAATCAGCACTTGCAAAATTTTATACAACCCGAAAAGGAGCTGAAAGCAGATCAAAACTGTTGAGTTACAAAAAAAAATACTTAAATATACAACAAAATACAAAATTACGCACTCGCAGCAGCTATTCTACAAAGTATAAACAGACACGTATATAAGATATAAGATGTAAATTTCAATCAGATCTGGCATCTATGTTTACATTCATATTTCTCATAAGCTCTTTGTTGCTAAAAGGTGAGCGATAAAAATTCACATTAATTTGTAACTCGTGGCGACTCTTGAATGATATGAACCCATCATGAAATGTTGTCAAAGTTTGAAATCTACTAATAATAATATATTCTGGGTGAGGTTTTCATATCCCATGTGAGCATAATATTATTTTCAATTGGGTAAGCAGTTAAGATTCAAGTTCCAACGACCGCCCGATAAATTGAAAAATATTTACGATCCAAAAAAAAAGCCTATAGTCGTTCGATCAGCTCGTCTGCATCGTCCATGAATCAATATTAAACGAGTCGGAATGCATCATAGGGTATGGAGTTAAGAAGCCGCGCGTCAAAACAAATTAAATGTCACTTTATATGGCGGTCGGCCCCAGCGGGGACCGCCACCTCCTAATCGGGGGTCCGTCGAGCCAAGGCCGTCCGCGGTGACGGATGGGGCAATGGAGTGGTTATTGTTTAATACCCCGGCGGGGGTTCATCGCCTGAAAAGGTCATCCGCCGACTATAGTAGATAAAATTTGCTCGGAAACCTCAAGGTCCGAGAATCTACCTATCACTATAATCAACGAAATTACGGTATTGTGAGCCGTTTGAAAGTCCTGGTAAATATTGTCAATCGCATCAGCCCATGCCAAAAATGAATAACACAAACATTGATCCCCAGCAGTTGCTTTTCGAGCATCAATTCATTCTTTGAGACGGTTATAAGCTAAAGTTTGCTTTAAATCAGCCGGATTTAGTTTATTTCCCATTGTGACTAATAATTTTAATAAAGGAAAACTCGTAAAATGAGAAGCACAAAATATAGTCAGTAGCTGTTTTATAGATGCAAGATGAAATAAAGCTCGAAATGCTGCAACGTGTACAGGGCGAGTCGTTTATCTTGGGACACTGCCTTATCCCAGAAACTATAGGGGATGGAGCCAAAAGTTATATACAAAAGTTAATTGTTGTATTATAAATATTTAATTGATTTGAATGTTATATATACAGGGTGTTTCATTTTTCTTGGGCAAGTATCAAATTTCTTATTTTAAATAAAACACCTGGTATATTACTTCATTTTTGCATTCTATATAAAATTCTAGACATATTTTGTGCATAAATTCCTAAGTCTAACGGTTTTTGACATTTTTTATATTTTATGCGAAAAATGACGTTTGCAAGACTTAAAATATCTGCCAATTTCTTCAGTCGGCATTTAATGTTTTGCTTGAGTAAGGTTTGTTGTAAACAAAAGACTCGAATAACGGATTTCAAATGAAATTTCTATACATATTAATACAGGGCACGCGAAAAATAAGATTAAAAATGAAAATAAAAAACTGCCAAAAAACTTTTTTTTTTAATGGAAAATTTTTTATAATCTTGTCATATTTAGCATTAAAAATAAAGGCAATTTCATATAAGGTTATATATGCCCAATATTTTTACTTTTTGAAACGTTTCCTTTTAAACATTTGTCAATCAAAAATAATATGCTGTTGCCATATAAGTTCAGTTAGTGTAAGGTGGCCATGATGGAGCTTGAACAAAACAAGTGCTAAAGTGCTGCCACTTTTTATACATAACTAACGATACGTGATAACCTTGGTGAATATTTTATTAACGAACGATAAAAAAAAAATAATAACTTACAAGGGATAATAATTATTGTAACGGTTTTTCAAGATGTCCTCTACTTTGAGCAATAGAAGTAGTCTAAAGGGTTTCTAAATACCTAATCGCATTTCTATCAGATTCAATCCCATTTACGTATCCGATACCTTCTCTTATCCGTCATTTAAATTCCTCGGCAGTTGACGGTTTCTGTTGGTAAACTAAAGCTTTAAGTGTACCTCATTGAAAAACATCTAAGGGAGTCAAGTCGGGGCTCCTTGGAGGCCAGGCGTAACTACCATTCTCCCCAATCCATTCTCTATGTGGATTTAAATAGGTGCAAATTTCTTGACTTCTGTCATAAGGAGCGCCATCTTGCTGCCAAATTAAATTTCGTCGTTCCCTTTCAGGCACTTCATTTTCAACAAATGGATGGATAATATTTAAAAACTCTAAGTAGCATTGAGAATTTAAGTTCTTATCAAAAATTACTAGACCTATTATTCTGAACCTCCAAATGGCGCACCATACAGTTCTACCTGATCCTGCAACTTCCATATGTTTTTTATTATTCTTGTTGCTAGAGATTTTAGTTGAGGATGTAAATATGGACTCATCTATCCAAATAATATTAGCAAATGTATTTTCTGAAAAGTGTCTTTCCACAAGATTGTTGCAAAAACCTAACCTGATGTTGTAATCCCGTTCTTCTAGTTTCTGAACTGGACGAAATTTATAGGTCTTCCAGTTGTTTATTTGAAGGCCCGTTCAAAGCGTCTTTCTTTTGACATCTTGATCCAAAGACGCATTTCGGGTTCACTCTTTAGGAGTCTCTGCAAAATGCAACAAAATATTAAGTTGCTCTTCATAATTGAAAATATGACAACGTCTATTTTTTTTTTCTTCAAGGTTCCATATAATCTAAAGCATCTAAGATCTTTTTTTTCTGGGAATCTTAATGGAAATTTTGTTATATAATTTCTAAGAGTCAGGGTCCGGTTTTTATTGTTCGATGTGTAACTTTCTAACATATAAATCTATTTCTCTGTGGTAAACATGATACGCAAGCAAGCAAATAAATTAAAATTATATAACGAGAAATAAATAAATCAGTAATGTGAATTTTGACAGTAATCACCAACAAAACACACGTCCAAGGAGGAGGCAGCGTGCTAGCACTTGTTTTGTTTAAACGCCGTCGTAGCCACCTTACAATGACTGAACTTATATGACACCGGCATATTATTTGTTATAGACAAATGTTTAAAAGGAAATATTTAAACATATTTCAAAAATATTAGGCATATACAACCTTTTATAAAATTGTCTTAATTTTTAAAGCTGAATACGATCTTATTTTTCGTGTACCCAGTGTTAATATGTATCGAAATTTCTTATGAAATCCGTTATTCGAGTCTTTTTTTCGCATAATTACGACATTATACACAAAATATGTCTAGAATTTTGAATAGAATTCAAAAATGAAGTAATATAGAAGGTGTTCGTAAGAAAAATGAAACACTCTGTATATATAACATTCAAATACATTTTTGACTCGATCTCCTATAGATCTAAGATAAACGGCCCACGCTATACATATCAATACAGGTTTGGTGCATTGTCAACAAAATACAACAACAAATATAGATATTTTGACGTTAAGTCCAAAATACGCGAAGCGTCGTTAGTAGCAAGAGTTGTGAAAAAGAGTCAAGGAACAAAACACGAGACGATAGGTTCAATATTAATAATTTCCTTACGTTAATTTAAAAAAGCCTTTATGCCGTCGATGACAGAAACCATGAAAAATGTAAATAAGTAAAATTATAATAAATCTTCGATAACAAACTGTAATCTGAATTTAAGACCAGAAATGATAAATGTGCAGAAAATTGCGATGGAAAAGAAAGAAAAATAGCCGAAAATTAGTACGCCATGTACTTATAAACTAGTAAGTAAAGATAAAATGATGAAGAAAGTGAAAAATAAAAGTTAATGTTAAATCATATTTTGTCACCCAATTCCGAAACAAAAATAAATTAATGGTCATTCCTGAACAACCTACTCAAATGTTTTTTGGAAAAATAGTTTATGGTAGGTTTGTCTGTAAACAAAGTGCGCCAGTTAAGCGAATTTATTAAGGGATTAAAAAAAAATACAACAATTTTAAATTTTTAAAAATATTTAATACGTCCCTTATTAAATATTGTATAGGATTTTTCTATATATTTGTGCACCCTACGTTGGTTTTGTGAGTTAATTTGATCGTACTGACTGGAATTCGTCTTATTACTCCGCACTATTTACATTTTTAATAAATAAATAAATATATATTTATAACAAATTCAATTACCACACATTTTTAGTTTAGAAAGAGACATTCAAAGAACTTCTTCAATTTCTTTATTGCATTAATGACCAGGAGAGTTGAAGTGTTTGGTTAGATTCACTGAGAAGTACATTGCATATGTTTGTGATGTCAGATGATCATCTGTCGTGTCCCCGATTTCATGCGTTGTTCGTAACATATGACATTATTATGTATCTATTTGGTACTGTATAAGTGCGTACAAATTTTGTTGGATTTTGCATTTTGGAACATCCTTAGGGAACTGACAATAATGCTAATGCCGAGAAAAGCCGGGCATGAAGTTGTTAAGAGTTGATTCTTCCAAGTCAGTGTAATTGTCACCAACTGCAAGGAAGAGGAAATCTCTTGTGTTCTATATACACACATATTCTATGATTCGTATTAAAACTAAACTAACCAAAACAATAGCTTTTTTGAGTACAAGTGAGCAATGATCGAATTGAATAACTTCAAGGAAAGACTGTTCATCCACGCCATTGCACAAAAATAAGTGATTTAAAATAAGGCAAAGCCATCTTTGTTTTTGTTTCATTTGTGTCGAAACACGCTACTTTGCTTACTATTGCGACCCGAATTTTAATGATTTTTGCTAACGAATGCGGAAAATAAATTTTATTAGTCTTTATCAATTTGTTGCCCATAACGTAATAACTGAAGTCCCGTTTGCGCGCCAATGGGTCGAAACTGTTACTCCGCGGCAAGATCGTTATGTCCGATCCTTTTGTTGTCACAATACGTGAATAGATCCCGTATAACAGGTAGATGAATCCCAAGAAGCCTCTTCTTGGTCTTATAGAGGAGAAATAACTTCGGTATAATACACAATGACGGGATTAAATCTGTTAGTCTGGCCGAAATAATACCGGTAATTCGATTATTAATTCCGATTTAGGTGGATAACAATTATTATGTTCCACGCTAGTTTATTTGTAATTTGTCTCCCTACTGTCCGGACAATTTATTTATGAATTTTTATATGGTTTTGAAGGATCGCCCCTTTAGTGGATTTATCCGGCTCTGTAAACAACTGCTACAACGAACAAAGAGAATCTAATGGCATTAAATGTCCTGAAATTATGCGGGATATAAACGTTTTCTGTTGGGTGTTCGGTCCGCTGGGCACTAAAAGGTCCCGACTTACGAAGACACGCAAAAACGGTCGAACGTAACCTGCAATTTGGCCATTGTGTACAAAACAAATATATCGAGGAATCGCCATCGGCACATTTCGGCGTAAACATACGTTTCAAAGGGATAATAATAGACGAAAATTGCACAGTTTTCGAGTTAAATGGGGTATCTCGTAGTAGCCAGATCGCGTTTCACAGCAACGGACAGAATTTTAGTCGGTTGTTTGTGTAGAATAATCAATTCGAGACGATGAGTTTTTTTTTTAAGGTTAGGTAAACAAATTCTAGAAATTCTAAACAATTGCAATTGCTACTTTGATACATACGGAGTTAGACATTTGAGTCTCAGTTTTTCCATCTACAATAATGGAGTAGCTACTGGAAAGCCGAACAAAAATTTGACATTTTATGTAAATTAGGTTTGCGTTTCAGTATTTCTTAGATGTACATCTAATATAGTGTTTTCTATAAGTGTGTTAAATTTACAGCAGTGTTGCGCTTTGCTCAGGAAAAATAAGGGTTTATTATATCCTTCCATAAAACTAAGCAAAACCGAAATATCCCGAAAACGGTTTTTTTTATAATTGTAATTTTGGTTAGAAGTGTTTACTAATTCATTTGTATTGAGCCAATTGTATTGAGCAAGAAACCTAACACCATCATAATTGTGAAGAGCTCTCTCAAGATCATGGTTTTGGTTTCGCATCCCTCAAAACCGCCGGTTAAAATTGCGATATTACGACGAATGCTTCTGATATAATTCAGGGGATTAGATTTAGAGATAAAACTAGAGAGACAGGAAAACGGAGACATATCCTCGGCTTATACTTCGATCAGACTGAGAGTCTGCCAAAAGAGTCTTCAAATTTGACATATTGGCCGCTGAGAAGTGGACCCTATATCTTATTTATACCATTTTCTCAAATCCGTGAAGTCTGCCGAAACTGAGGGCACAAAAAGCCTACCTAAACTTTTGAGTTTGGTTTCAATGTTTCTAATGTTTCAATCTTAGATGTTTAAGTAAGTAATGGGTGTGTTTTTTTGATGTATAGTTGGCATTACTGTTCAAGATGGCGACCGATTTAACAGCTGTCAAGTGATTTATTCTCAGTTTGGTTTGGCAATTCGTCATGAATAGACTCACGCCTGAACAACGCTTGCAAATAGTGCAATTTTATTTCGAAAATAATGGTTCTGTGCGGAATACGTATCGTGCACTACGTCCATTTTATCGTCCACAAAATCGTCCATGAGAGCAGTTAATGCGTACAGAAGAAGCTATTGCTGCTGTAGAGCGTAGCATTGAGGAACGCCCGAATGAGTCTGGATCTGTGTCCATCCACTTTATGGAAGATTTTGCGGAAGGATCTTGGTTTACGTGCTTACAAAATCCAACTCGTGCAAGAATTGAAGCCAAACGATCATCAAGTAAGGCGTAGATTCGTCGAATGGGCCCAAAACGAGATTGCCGTTGTTCCCGATTTTCATAAGCGAATTTTGTTTAGCGATGAAGCGCACTTCTGGTTGAATGGCTATGTCAACAAACAAAACTGCCGCATTTGGAGCGAAGCTAATCCTCAAGTGTATGTCGAAACACCGTTACATCCAGAAAAACTGACTGTTTGGAGCGCTTTATGGGCTGGTGGAATCATTGGTCCGTCCTTCTTCAAAAACGATGATGGCCAGAAGGTTACAGTCAATGGTGATCGGTATAGAGCTATGATTACTAACTCTTTCATTTCTGAATTGAATAACCATGATGTCCAGGAGATGTGGTTTCAACATGTCACACAGCTCGTGCCACAATCGATTTATTGAAAGACACGTTTGGTGACCGCCTAATTTCATGTTTTGGACCTGTGAATTGACCTCCAAGATCTTGTGATTTAACACCGCTAGACTACTTTCTATGGGACTATGTAAAGTCATTGGTCTATGCGGATAACCCACAAACGCTTGACCATTTGGAAGACAACATTCGCCGTGTTATTGCCGATATACGGCCACAAATGTTGGAAAAAGTCATCGAAAATTGGACTTCCAGATTGGACTACATCCGCGCCAGTCGTCATATGCCATATTTAAAATGTAATGCCATAAGATTATCTTTCGGATAAATAAAATTCATGTCAATCGAATAATCCATCGTTGTTTTATTGCAACTTAAAGTTCTATACATTGAAAAAAAAACACCTCTTACATTTCTAAATGTATTAATATTTTTTAACGACATCAATGCTGACTCATCGATGTGCACATCCAATTTATAATTTCTTTATGTTTTTGAACACAACACAATACAACAAAAGCACCACATTATTTTGCAATACAAGATCTAAACCAAGACTATTAGGACGAATGTAAATTTTCATTGCAATTTCCTAAAGCGTTGTGGCTGATTGCCTAAAGCGTTGCCCTGATTTCGACACTCGATAAGAACCTGAAGATCTTTTGTGCGATCAGGGCGTCATTTTAAGCAACGATGACAGTGGACAAAATATCTTGCTAATTAAATTAGTCGGATTTTTGTTGGTGTTACCGGAATGGAATTGCATCAAAAATATACTACTGGTCAATAGTATTTCTATCTATTGACCACCAGTATATTTTTCTAAAGTAAATTTGAACATAAATATCGTCTATACACGAGCGAAAAGAGCGGTTTGGAGATCTTTTTAGGAAATTTCATGGAGAGTACCTGGCGTTAATATAATTTTGTTGTTATGTATTATTAAAATAGATATTTGTAAATCATGACCAAAAATCGCTGTAAAAAATCAATATTTAATTTAATTAATATAGAAAAAAGGCATATTCTATAGCCCTACTAGAAAAACAAATACTATTTTTGAATTAACGGTATTTTGAAACATTGCAGGAAACTTCAATTTAATTACCATTATTTAATTTATTTTTCTAAATTCGTTTCCAAAAAATTATTGTCGCGTTGATCTAAATAATATCTGAGGATATCAAAATTAGTTTTATTTAATGGACCATAGATTTACTTTGAAATAAGTGATTAAATTTTCATCTAAAACAGGGTTTTTGAATTTCTGAAAAAAATGATTTCACATACTTTCGTACGCTTTCTGCCTTTTCTGATAACCTTGAAAAATTTGAGTTTGGGCCCGATAAACAATTTATTTTATTTATAAATTTATTACACTGATGTACTTAAACCGACTTGCGAAATAATGAATTACCTACCTACCAACAAGTTGTAGATATGATAAACGAGTTTAAATCGAAACTTTCATTTTATACTTAAAATGGCAGTATTGTGTTTTTTTTTACTAAATACAGCACAGCACTTAAAAATAGTGAAGCATTTCTGGCATATGAGTAATAAAAGGTAATAATTGTGGTCCATTATTTCTATCTATTGTCCAACAGTATATTTGCTTACCGGGTAGAGTTTGATGATCCCTTAACGACAACAGTTGTCAGTTGTTGCGGGATTGTGTAAATCGAAAAGCGCGTGATGTATGACTCCGAGACTGCCATAGCCCCGTCAATTCGACTTTTTCAGAGTCACGGTGTTAATCGGGCGATCACGGACAAACGTGAAGCATCAAAAAGATAATTGCTTCGATTCCGACGGGTTACAAAAGCCGACGGATCTGTCAAATTAAAATGCCTCGATCAATAATACTTATAAACCTCGGTTCTACAGACCAACACGTTCAATATTTATTCATAACGTTACAAATGGATTGTGCGGTGCTAATGCTGTTAGCTTATCTTAATTATATCGCGGTTGCGGAAGAGAGGTGCCCCTTAAAAAAAGAGGCATTTAAATCCAGCATTTAGACCATTCTTACGCAATCGATAAAAGTTTTTCAGGAAAAGCTCTTGGAATGTAGCATAAAATGCAAAGTCAAAGTTAGGTAACGGTTTAACTGTCGATTATCGCTGTATAAGATAAGGGGTCGTATCTAGCAACTGTAATAATAAATTATTGTTATTCCCATTAAAACATAAAGATAGGGTGGCAGATTATGGGTTTTCCTACATCGATTTCCGCGTAATTCTGTCGTGATTTATTCCCGCGGACTCGTAAAACTTTGAAATTTATGCCCGCCTGCATTAATCCGAAACCATAAACGCATCGCTGCAGCGCTTTATATTGCTACATTCCTTGAAATGGAAAGCGACAATGACTCTGACTTCAGGGTCATCGTTACAAATAACTATATGGTCAATAACACAATTAAATAACATGTTATTTGCAAATAGGTATTATAGTGATTTTACATTAAATTAATGTGACGTCATTAGACGTAATCTGCTATATTCTCTGCTTGCTCCGATACACACTGTATACTTGGATATTTTATGTAAATTGTTGAGTTAAGTCTTTCATTCCAAGAGGTATAACTTCGTTATGTCTAATATAAACCTATTTTAAAAGCTTAGTAAATTCTTGAGTATTTGGTTAGTTTGCAATATCCGCGTTTTTAAATATTTTTTCGGTTCCTTGAGCCCAAGGTAGTCACAGCCAAGCTACGTGAGATGTCAATGGGTTTTCGAAATATTATTAGTCTGGTCCAATGTCTGTCTTCTTTACTTGGTGAGTGCCACTGATGAAGGTGAATTAACGAGATGCTCATCTAGAACTACCACCTACAGCTAAACCCATTATTACTCATTGTTATCTTGTTTAAAATTATTGGAATCTATCTACATTGGTACCAAAAACGGAGCACTTTCCCATTTGATACATAACTAAATAAATTTAATGTTTCTTTTCTTCTTCTTGGCCTAAAATCAGATGGCGGATGTCTTCTTGAGGGATAAGTTCCCATTTCTAGGATAGGAGCTATTACAATTCATGTAAAGTTAAAGGAGCATGATCCCAACTTTTCAACCAACATGCCACAATGTCCACATGGTTTAAGTGGCATTATAATGGATTAGGATATAATTTTCTTCAATAAAATCAACAAAGAAATTCAATCCCATATCATGAGTGAACTCCCATGGCAGCCATTGGACTGAAACAACATTCAGCAAAATTTTTTTGGGGTTTTCGGCATACTCTCTCACAACCTTCTGGAAATCGCAGAGTAAACAAAATACACCTCCATTTTTTTTGTTCCATTGTTCCCGACAAGTGGAAGTCAAGAAACCGATAACGTCTAAGGACGTCTAGATGAGTTGCGGGTCCTTGACTACCGAGATTGGCTTATCAAAAAGTGTATGTCTAACGGTTCAGTCTCTTCCGATGATATTCCGGGCATGATGAAATCGATATCTCACTCCTACAGCTGTCCCATGACATCTGTGTGATGATAAAACGATCATAATAAACGTCAGTTTTTTTGTTTGGGGTTGCTATTTTATATAGGATGATAACGTTAGGCAACATATCACTCGCTTTTATAGTCTTGAATCAACGCAGCTATTTCCGCTGCTGTTTTATGACTAACACCAGGCATTTTTGACTGCGAAAACTTTAAACTTGTTAAGCACAACAAGTCTTTGATAAAGATCTGTCAAATTGGTCATAAAAAAAAAATTTAAGTGGCAAATTAGTGCATTATATTGTGTCTCCTTTTAAAGAAGCCGCTGGTTGTTAGAAATTACATAAAACATGTCGCTTTGTTTGTACTGTATAAATGTATTTGACCAGAATTGTCGTTGGCGGTGTATATTCAGTGTGGAAGGTTCTTTAAGTCGAGGACTCTCCAATACTAACCACTGCTTTTACTTATTAACTGTGAATTCCACGCATCAATACTCTTCATTATTTTGGTACGAGCCTTGTGTATTAATCAAAATTGAAAACTCCCAGGTGTTCCCGTGACACACACACACACACACACACACACACACACACACACATAAGTGGGCCCTGGGTTAATAAAACAAGATAATTGCCCCCTCGAATGCAAAAGGATTAACCGACAACCCCATCGCGAACAATGATCCGACTGAAAACCTACAGTATCAAAATGCAAATTGAAAGAGGCACCCTCTTGCACGCGTTAAAAATTATGACTATTTCGGGGGTGACAGGCCAGCTAGGCAAACATAAAAAGATCCGCTTTTGCCCACAGTAACCTACGGGTAGCGAGCACAAACGTTTAAAATAGTCCAAACGAAGGGTCGTCCAAAATTCAATGGCCCGTTCAAAGGGTTTTTGCGGGTAGAATAGACTCTAATTTGTATTTCATGGGGATCGAGAAGCTAAAGGTGTCCGTTACAGTGCAGTCTCTTAAAATCGATGGTTCAGACACACTCCTCTGTCCGATAGAGAATATCCAGTCAGTGTTCTAATTCAGCAGCGTTCAGTTGGATCCGTTAATATAGACGCGAACTTAAGGAATTACTCGCGCCAATTTCCATTTGCGAATCGGGTTATTGCAGCAATAATTTTGCCCCCCAAAATTCATCCCCTTCCTGGAACGAGGCAATAGAGTTAAGTAATACTGGGTTATGAAAATTTTATGTATGCTCTCCCTCTATAGGAATGTCTGGGTTTTAATACTGACTATTGTATCGGGTCTTCTAATAGGGTATTGGGAAAAGAGACGGTCATAGGAACTTGAAAAAAATAGATTTTTGGGTTTCTGAAAAGGCCACCAGATGGCGGAATGGCCATTCTGACTCTTAAAATCCGGTTTCTGCAAAATATTATTATATTAACTAGAAACTGAGTAGTGTTTTAAAAAGAAAAAAAGTTGTTTTATTAAATGCACTTTGCTCTATTTTTAAAAATATTCACCGCATATTAAGCCTAGAGTAGTTAAAACCGATTTTCCTAGACTGCTGCTAGCTGCTGCGAGCGACACAATTGCTATTGTCAACCTTGGCACCAGATGGCGTTTTCTGCCATGATCGCAAAAAATAGAATTTAAATTATAAAACAACCCAGTGAAAACCGCATCGGAATGTTTTTATTCTTAATAAAAATACGAAAAAAACTTAAAACACAAAAAAGTTGAAATTTTGGGAAGTATTTTCAGTTTAACGCTAATTTATTTTGTAGGTTACCAAATAATATTTAAGATAACAATAAAATGTCATTATTTATAGTTATAGACTATTTTTTGCAATGCTACGTGGCTTTTTCTCTTTAAAATTTACGATTAGTAAAGAATTTTATTTATCTTTATTACTTCATTTACAATACGTTCGAAGCACACAAAACCACTCACGAGCCAACATTATTACTAAGAAATAAATAGGAACTAAAAGTTCAGATTTTCACGAAATAATATATTTATTTTATTATATAAATTATATTTTTTTATATACAAAGCCTAAATTAATGTTGTTGTGAGAATTTAAGTTCAATAAAGGAGAGAAAATATTAGAAAAACAATAAAACGAAATGTCCAAATTCTCAAAAATCAGGTTGAAATGCAGATCTCGTCCTAAAATTTATATTGGACAAACAGGTAGATCCTTCAAAAAACGCATTAACGAACATAAAAGAGCGTTTAGAAAAAATAGTCTGGATTCTAATTATGCTACACACTTAAACACAGAAAAACACATTTTTGACGACAATTTTGATATTTTACATACAGCCACAAAAAGTAGAAAATTAAATTTATTGGAAGCAATGGAGATTAACGAAATGAGACATTCAAGTGTATTGCTTAACGAATTAGATTTAAATACCTCTCCTTTATTGAATTTAAATTCTCACAACAACATTGGTGCCGCTCACTTTAGACAAAAAAGTGTTGAAATGAACGTTTCCAACGCTCTGTTAGCACAGTTTAGGTTCAATAAATCTGAGTTTTGGCGCCGATTAATTACTGTAGACGAAACTTGTATACACCATTATACGCCCAAATCAAAAATGTAGTCAAAACAGTAGACTGGGAACGGGGAACCATCGAGGATCATACTACGCATGATTACTAGACAAGCTGAGAACAGAAATTGCGAAAAAATGGCCCACATTGCCATGGCGAAAATCTGAACTGCTTGACCATCCGCCTTACTCACCAGATTTAGCCCCAACCAACTTTATGTTGTTCGATCATCTAAAAACTGCGATCGGAGGACAATTATTTTGCGGAGAAAAACACTGGGTACTATTTGGAAGTGTTAGAGAAGGTATTACATAGAAAAATAAAAAAAAAAGAAAAAAAGTCTTGTATCATTGGTAGGTCGAAAACTGTCAAATGACCCTCGTATATGGGTGCTGTTTTGTTCACGGCACAAAAATGACATTTTTGTTAGGTTAGCTCTGGTTAGTTTTTGTTTGATAGTGAAAATTTTGACTTCATTGCGACTTGAACGAAGTAGTTCCTATCGCTCTTACACATGTTATAATCGTTTGCGCTGAAGGTTAAAAATTGCGCTGTTTACGTGACGTGTGTTGTTGGATGAGAAAGCGGGGTGTTCATTTTTGTGTCGTCTCTGTTTTGTCTGCCGCTCAAAATCTGTTTTCATGACTATCTTGATAATTCCTGGCAGGGACGAGTGTAAGACTAACTTCGTGGTCACTGAACTGGTGCACTGACTGGTGCAAAACGCATACGCGCATACACATACACCAATATATTTGGAGCGGAAGTTTACGCGCTAAAGATCAATTCCAGGAGCTGGAAAAAAAGCGTTAAGTGCGGAAAATACATCTTTTCGAACAGCCAGGCGGTACTGAAGACGTTAAAAACAACCTAGTGCGACTCCAACACTGCAAGAAACGGCCAAGCCACCATATCAATGGTCGGGTGGCGTAATCTATATCTATATGTATATCACGACAATCGGAAAGAAATGCAAGCAATTAAAATTTGAGGTTGACCCTCGAACACAGTCCTATGAAGTAATGGACAACCGCCACTCCATTAGCAATGCATATATTAGATCTGAAAATGCTCCGAGGTGTATATACACCAAACACTGCAACCTCAAATATCATATGCACAAGGTCAGCCTCGCTACTGATGACGAGTGCCGGTTGTGCTTGGCAGATGAGAAAATGGCAGCGCATATACTATGCTGAGCTCTGGCGGTGGGAAGAATCGGGTTCTCAAACAATGACATAATCCGGTCGCAGCGGAAGGCTAAGGTATCGGGCACACACAGAAAATCCTAAATTCTAATATTGATAATGAATGATTTCTGTCAAATGAGATGTTTCATTTATTTCTTAAATAGTTTTCGACAGTTTAGTAAGTCTCCAACAATTAGTTAGTGTCAATACCTAGTTTTTAAGGAAAAAATAAATGATAATACTAATTATTTGCAAACGGGTAATTTTGTCAAAATGTCGTATTAATGTCAGCTACGGGCTAATTTGGTAAGTATAGTAAAAAAGTAATAACGATAAATAATGAAATTTTATTTTAAAAATAAATAAACATTTGGTAAATTAGGGATTATCAGGCATTAGTAAAGACCCTTAAAGTGGAAATACTTGCCAAAATTCAACTTTTTATTGAGTTTTAATTTTTTCTTCTTATTATTAGAGATATTTGTCTATCTAATGACATAAACGCTTAAGAAAAGTCCTTAAGGATTCTAAGTTTATTAAAATGTATTAAACCTTTTTGGAGTTATGGACGCTTATTTCAAAAAACGATCGAACACCTCCACCACTCCGGTTTCAGATCATTAAATAACACTTACTCAATTATGGTTAATATAAGAAGATTGTACAGAAACTGGATTCTAAAAATCAATATGGCAATTGCACCCTGGTAGGTATTTGGGAAACTCTAAAATAATTTTCGGTATTTTTTGTTGGTCGATTCCGTTTCTCTAATACCGTATCTCATTATCCTTGCTGATACACCCCGTATACTACCACAAAAACGTAGATGCAAAAACCAGCTCATTAAGTTTGCATTAGGTTAAATAGCGTGCCGGTGCCGGTATTTCCAAGTACGTCCAAGTAATTAAAACGAATTTAAGAACTCTGTTTTTGACTAAATCACTTATTTTTACACAAGTCGTCTGCACCGTTAATCCCAGATAATATTGTGTGGGTTTAAAATTTTTGCAGTCGTTATCATCAACGTCATAATTGACTGACTGTGAGGAGTACAACTTTTCTTTATCTCCTCGAGCTGTTCGTATCGATCTCAAAACTTTTACTTGCGACAAATTTTAAATTAATTTTTAGATCGCTCCAGGCTTAATCTGTTTCCGCCTATTCTTCGGCGCGTTCGACGAACACCAATAATTAATTAATTTTAATAGAGACGATTACGTCTTTAGACGGATTTTGGCTCGCAACATCATCGACAAACGTCAGCTTTCCGATTTTGACGGTCTTAATTAAAAATTTTATATCAAAGAGAAATTTAAAGAGAAGGCAATGCAATTTTAAAGTTTCATTTTGCAGAAGGGTAATTTCTAGTTCAGAGGTAGGATGAAATCTAGTCAGACAAAATACGAAAGTTCAAAAATGTATTAGATAGTGAAAGGAAAAATTGTATATATGCTCTGGAATGAATTAGAAAATCGATACCATCCAATGTCCACATGGACCTGCCAACAGAGAAATTCGTTTCAAAGTATTTTCTTAGTTATTGTCATTATGAAGAAAAACAGCAACTGACAGAAAGCTGTCTACATTACACCAGATTCAAGAGCCAGAATAAATACTCACTCGTTTCTTACATATTGAATTATGATTTGTTGGATTTTCTTTGTTGGTCTGGCTTTTTTAGCTACTGAACTGTTTTCCTTCACCCGTTTTTCTTTGTTTTTTAACGGCTTTGGTGCTTAGTGGTACAGTGCATCTAGCTCTGGGTCTTCCGAACACCACCACCACATGACCATGAATGTATATCACTGATAACTATATTTATATAACATTTTCATCGAGTTGGGACGCTTTTTCTCTTCTTTCAGGTGTTGTATTTAAACATGAGTAAAATGATATGGTGCTACAAACTTGTGATTAGGGCAAAAAGCTGGATTTACTAAAAATGATGGAGATCAGAATAGTCTTAGTTTTGAATGTATGGCAATTTAACCGTTTATTTGTTGAGACCCAAATTGCCTAATATCTAAATCTAAAATCTAATATCTAAAAGTCTTAAATCGATTCTTTCATTTGGTTCTGCGAGTATTTGTGGGATTTATAGGTTTGATTATATCTTGCCGGACCGAAGCACGTTACTGTCTTTGATTATTTATTATTAACAAAAAAGTTTTAAAATATACACTATCGGACAAAAGTAGAGCAACAAACCTATTTTTTAGCTTTTTTTAAATAAAAAAAATTTGGTTCATATTTTTTGCCAGTTATGGTAAAATATTTTCCTTGCATGGCAAGTAATTTTTCACAACCTTTTGGGTGTACCTTAAGTTAGTTGGTGATAGCTAAATAATAATTAATATAAAATTTGACGAAAATGAAAGCGACAAAAGTAAAGCAACAAATTGTATTTAACAGTATTGTATTGTATTCTATTAAAAAAAAACATTAAACACACATTTTAGTACAATAATAATATTTAAATTATGCCTTAATAATTTATAGAATATCCATTATTGAGAATTACCTGCTGGCAACGGCGCGGCATTGACTCTATCAACTTTTGAGTGACATTTTCTGAAAGATTTGTCCAAACTTCATTAATTTTATCTATCAACGATTGTTTATTTGGAAACTTTTGTGTACGAATGCGACGTTCTACTTCTTCGCAGAGATTGTCAATTGGGTTAAGGTCTGGTGACTGTGCCGGCCATTGCAAAACTCTAACATTGTTTTCTGCAAACCACTGTTGAACGAGTTGTGAAGAGTGTTTTGGATCATTGTCCTGTTGGAAAATAAAACGTAACGGCATTTCCAACTCTGCATAAGGGAGCATAACATTTTGCATAATCTCCCTATAAACAAATCGATCCATTGTCTCATTAATAAAGTGTATAGGACCTACTCCATTCCATGAGAAACATCCCCATAAAAAAACACTGCCTTTACCATGTTTAATTGTAGGTGTTAGGTACTTAGGGTTAAACCTTGTATTAATTGGTCGCCTCACACGTCGTATTCCATCAGAATTGAATATTTTGTATCGCGTTTCATCGCTCAATAGAACTTTTTTCCAGTCATTGATGGTCCAGTTCAAATGCATGCGTGCAAAGGCCGACCTTGCTGCTCTGTTTCTTGCTGAAACTAGCGGTTTTTTTGCTGGCCGTCTACTGAACAATTTTGAAGCTACTAATCTTCTTTGCACAGTTCGTATACCAACCGTAATTTCTGGAATTTCGGCAATTTTTCAAGGTGCGGACTTCCAAGGATCTTGTTGAGCAATTCTTTTAATGCGCCTGTCAGTAAAAACCGTTGTATTTTTGGGTCTTCCCGATTTCGGCAATTATTCTAGATACACTGTACCGAGGTAACATAAACTGTCGTGAAATATCAGCTTGATTGGTACCTTCCATAAATGCATTTGCTTTAGGTCTTTTGCAATTGGAATTCCTCTTGCCATAAGTAGTCCTGCACACAAATGGTTAACTTAGCACAAGATAAACCCAACACGAGTTATTTTTGCATTTACTTTTACTAAAAGCGTCTTTTTGAACAAATTTTAGAAATGTTGCTGACGCTGACGCGTCGCTAATACGCATTTAAAACTAATGTCAAAATAAATTCATTTGTATTGTTTGTGATCATCAATAAATCATAGCCTACTTTAATGTCCTCAAATGTATTGTATTTGTATACAACACCTTTCATGTATAATCATAATGTTGGGACTTGTGTTAAATATATCTTATTATTGTCTGATATTGTAAACTGTTTTGTATAGTAGCATAATTTATGAAAGGTTTAATTATGACTCATATCATTATATTTTTTGATATCGAAAACTGACTTTCTGTAATAAATTTTCATGACTTAATTAAAATTTTTATTGTTCTTAGTTTACTGCATATTTTTTAAATTTACTACCCCAATATGTCGACAATTGTTATAAAGAAAAATACACACTTCATAAATTAACTTAGATGAGACAAGTTGTGTAGCAAAACTCCGATGACGTCAGACACTTTTAATCTCGGAAAAAATTAAACACCCATTCTTATCCAAAAGAATGGGAACCATGCGTCGAATAATCAAAAACTAACCGAAAAACGTTTTAATTACCGTCCCCTATAATTAAAATTTCAACGGGTACTTATATACCAACACGGTTTCAAATTAAGTAGAAATACTTTTATACGAAAAAGGAATGTCCAGCCATTTTTAATTCAGTTCGTAAGCCGGAAGCGTGCGCCATGATGCGTTTTGAGATTTTCAGATTACACGCGGAACCCAACGTTTTCTTTCGTTTTGTTCACCGACCAATCGCGAACCATTGGGAACGGATGTAACCCATTAATGTCTGATTGCGATACTTCCGCCGGGTACGCGACGCTATACGTGTCGCTGTTTTCTAGTGGGTGGAGACCAATTACCGGTAATTATAACTCTGTTGGTAGAAGGGATTGCAAGACGCGAGGTGCAGTCTAAGTGGCATATGCAAAAATAGACACTTAGTGGTGTAGAAACAAGTTCGTTCAATGTTATATGTGTGTGTATGTTCAATGTACGAGTAGCGTTTACGAATTAGCTACTCTTTACCTTTTAACTATGAAACGAGGGTAGATCCCGACTAATATTTTTCTATTAAAAAACCTTGACCACCAAACAAAAAGCAGTTTCATACAAAGTAATATTTAATTTAGTCATATCTTAAAGAAACACGAAATTTTAGTTTACTAGCATCAAATGTGGTCGGTGTACATAGTTTTTAATATTTTTAGCGTTCTACTTACAGGATAACCAACCCATAAGAGAGAAAGTGAAAGTTTATTGTTTTTTTTTAATTTAAAAAAAAAGTTAATATTTTTAAAAAGTGTATTTAATGTCAAATCTTGAGTTTTTAATTATTTTTTTTTATCTATTTTTGGATATTTTAAAATACTTTAATATCATTTTAAAGAAATTTCTGATAAGGCCACTTCTAGAAGCAAAACAATTTTGAACGATTTATAGAACGTTTTAGTTAAAAAACGTTGGCTAGTTAAAATTTCTATCAATTTTGAAAAATACTTTTTCTACTCCCGTCAGTAAAATGCCTAATTACACACCGATGTAGTGTACGGGAAGCGTCACTTTACCACGTCAGTTTCGTTTCCCACCACTCTGAGCCACTTCGGACATTTTCGGGAATTTACCGCACGGGTTTGGGAGCAATCGGATGTTTTCGGAGATATTTCCCACGCTTTGAATTTTGATGTTTGTCAATTCTGACGGTCACGTCAGTGAATGTATTCGTGTTGTTTGGCGAAAATGTACCCAAAAACTAACGGTCGTAGAAAAAGTATAGTATGCAATACTTTCGGTAAACTTTCTAAGTCACTCATTTATTAAACACTCGTGAGTCAAATGCCGTTTACCGCACTTGTTGCGTAATATACTAATTTTGTAGAAGGCAAAAATGTACAGGAAAATCATGTAGGTAGGTATAGTCTGTCTCAATTTTCATCGTGTTGGCTTTCGACGAACCCTTCTCAATAAAAGTTTAACGATGTTATTACTAATTGTTATAGGGCAAAGCCATTAACAAAAAAAATATTCTTACTTGAGTGACAAGGCAGGGATGGGCCAGGTATATTTCTTTGCCTGTGATATATTTTTTGAGTGGTGACCATTTGTGGCAGTGTTGAATAATCGTTTTTACTGTCCGTCTCGAAAATGTTATTTTACGAGAAAATAACAATGTCGCATTAAATCATTTGTCGCTTGATGCAAAGTAGATTGTGAAAAATGTGTATGAAATTTATGAAACTAGAAGCTTTAAAAGAAATTGGTCTACTTACAAAAACGCCAATATCATCGATTAGTAGTGGAGAATTGACGAAAAAGAATAAACGTACTGATTTTCAAACTTATCGTATAGTGATCAGAACCTATAAAGGACGAAAACATATGGTATTTATCAAAGCAAAGTAGTTCCTCCCTTGGATCAACTGAGAAGCTAGAAAAAGATGAAACCAATATAAATATAAGACGTGCCACCCTCCATAGAGTTGTTTGTAAAATGGAATTTAAGCACCCCAAAAGAATATGCACTTGAAGATTTAATTATCTTCGAGAAATTAAAAGATATTGAGTAGAAAACAGATCCATAGCTTACCTTGATGAGGCATGGTTCGATACACACGACACTGTATCCAAAGGATACACTCAAAACTGTAAGACGAAAGCACCTTCAAATAAAGATGAAACGCGTCACTATAATACCCGCTGAGTCAGAAGAGGGTTTTGTCCCAAACTGCTGTTGCAAAGAATATTAAGGATTCCAGCTTGGATTATCATGAGGATACAAGTGCCGAACTGTTTGAAAATTGGTTTCAAAACAATCTTTAAAAAACCATGCCCAATAACAGTGGATAACGCAAGCTATCACAGCCGTCTGCCACGCAGAGCACCAGCCTCATCTCGTTCAGAAACTGAAATCCAGGAATATTTGTTAAAAATGATATTTATTTAAATTCAGATGCAATTAAAAAATAGTATGTATTCGATATTGGGCTGAACAGCTTGGCCATACTGTTTTACCTCTTCCTCCATATCATTGCATGTTTAACCACATAGAGCATTTGTGGAACCAAGTAAAATCAAAGATCACTTACAAAGGTTACTCCTACTTTAAGTCCCAGTGTTATAAATTTGATAAAAAATGTAATTAATAACATACCAATTGAAATCTGGAAATATTCAGTACACCACATTATAACAATTGAAGGCTCTTACATTTCTATACAAAGCAACATAAATCCTATTATAATTAATCTCAATGGCGACTCTGATAGTGAAACAGATTTAGACATTTAGAATTAAAATGTAATTATGAATTATCTATGAATTCATTGTATATATTTACCGTCATTTTTTTTTCTTAATGTAATTTAATAAGATTATACCCCACCTAAATAAAGCAAAAAATTATATTAATACCAAAATCTTTGACAGTCCGTCCCCAATGTTCTGTCCTTTAAAACCTACCTAAGATTGGGACAGACTGTACAACAGTCATCCAAAAGTGTGTCAATGCACAAAGTTTGGTAAGTTATACAAAAAATGTGTTTAAAAATTTTGAATTTGTACGTTCAGATGGAGACATGATAGTAAATATTATTGGGAATATTTTAACCGTTTCATAAAATTTCAATTTTTTGGGATAATCGATTGATTCGCTATTTATTGTAAGCCCATTCATGATTGTTATTTATGGCCTTTAAATCTGAATGTAACTGTAATTTGATAATATTCTTCTAAATTTTTCTGAAATTTGTTCAAAAGCTATACACATCGTTCAGTCATTTATAAGGTCGTTGAGTCAGATAGTACTTTTTGATTACAATTATTTGCATATTATGTGATTGTACCATGAATGTTCATGTAGTTATTGTGGTATAGGTAACGTAAAAGCCCTACAAAACTGATATCCCATACATACTTTCCAATTCTCTATTTGTGTGAGTCGAATTATAAAAAAAAATTGTGGTACATTCAACGTTATGGAATAAATTCAGGAGTATCGGGGGATTGAAATATACGTATAGAAATATTAAAATAAATTTCGACTAATCATAGTAAATCACATAAATAATATTAAATAATTCTAGATATTGGCAATGAATGAATGTGTAGTTATTTAGAGTTAGAATTCTCAATAAATAATGATCGCTTCGTAAAACACATTAAACTCTATCTATTTCTCAACACAGATAACTCGTAGGTGCAAACTCTGCCGACATAAAACAGCGGTTATAGACAGCCAATGAAATCAAATGATTGGAAGGCCAGAGACAAGATCTTTGAAGGTTGCAGTCGAAGACAAGGCAGACATTTTATGAATATTATTAATAAAAGTTATTTTGATGAGAAACAGCCAAAAGAATATACATTAACTCTTTTTGAGTTAATGTAATTATACGTCAACAAGAAAGTTACCAACAGGATGGTCAAAAACTTACTTAAAAAAAGTTACACGAACTTAAAAGAAATCGTAAACATATCAAACCTTAAATGCCCGATATATTTTTGCCTTGATGAATTTAACCGAGCATTTGATGAATTGAAATTTGGTTGAACGATTAAACAAAAACCTAGCGTCAGCCAAATTTGACCACTACTACCAAAGTCTACGGAGAAGATATTTTTGGAAGCTAAAATCTTTTTCAATTATGTAAAAATATATAGGGTGTTCCGTATAAAAAAATCAGGTTGTTAACCATTTAAAAGTACTAATTTGACCCACGATGTACAATTATTGATCTGACACAAATTTGACATATATTTATAACATTTCCAGGCGTTACTGTATCATCGGATACCCGACAAAGAGAATTGTTAAATTCGAATTCGTTTTGTAACATCAAAAAGAATGTCGCCTTTTGTCCTCCGCTGTCGACGAGAAAAAGATAATAGACCGTTTTTCCGTTATAATTGCGCGTTGTAAAGTGATATCGTACGATCCCAATCTCAAAGGATATGGCAATTTTTTTCCATTTTACTTTCGGAAACCAAAGAAAACAGCAGAAGGCCCGGTTCCCCGGGACGGAATCAAAAAATAACACAAAAGATTAGAAGACGACGGACCTTCGGCTAGATTAAACGGAGATTAGTTTCTACGTTTCGATTGTCGGAATAAAAGGTTCCCATTGAATAATTTTATTTGAATTAAATTGGCGATGTTATCTTTGACGAAGTAGCAATTTCGTGAAATGTCCTCTTTCGGTGGGTCGGTCGCGTTACACAATTTTTCGAGGGCCCACTTGAACGGACCCCGATACATCTGCTACATAAAAGGGGGCCCCACTCTTTGCGGGTTCTGCTTTTTAGATTATCTAATATTAATACGTAATTAAAACCATGCCCGTGGAGTCTTTATGCGTACACTCTTGTTGCTTTTTTTATCCGCCTCACCAAAGTGGAAATAACGACGGGTCAATGCTATGTAGTTGCATGTGGTTTTTGATCCTTTCCATGGTATGCGCAGAGGTGTAAAATATTGCCTTTTAAAATCGATAACTCTGAATCATTAAATATCGATCGCACGTTTTAATTGGGCATACATAATTTGCACGCAGTTCGTTAAAATACTTTTTTATACTGCCTACTGTAAAATACCCAATTATGCATTGATAAAGTATGCGGAAGACTTCAGCGTCATTGCCCACTTTAGGCACGGGTTTGAAAGCGATCGGAAGTTTTCAGTAGACTTTAGATGCCGTTTTGACCATTGATAATTCTGACGGTCACGTCACACGTCACGCATTACATGCGTCCTGCTTGGCCTTACCTAAAAACAAATGGTCTAAGATATATTACAGCATACCAACCAAGGGTTGGGGAATTGAACGGTCAATTAACCGAAATAATTTTAGAAATACCATGCAATTTATATTTATTTATCTATATTGTGCGTTACGTTGCCTTTGCGTCGTTTTGGGAACCAAATGTAGTCGATATTATTATTGGCATTCCCCGAATCGCTAAGTGTCGTATTCAGATATAAATTGGGCATCACAAACGCAAAACAATTTATAATAAAATGCATATTATTATTAAAGAATGATAGATAACACTCTACAATTGCAAGATGTTATTTAAAACATTTTGATAAAATTTGACTAGTCAATTGGTCAATTGACCAGCCCCATCACTACAACCTTGTGACATTTATCAAATTTGTTGCATAATTTGCTACTTTCCTTTTACTTCTTGCTTTTAGAGTTTGTAGTTATGTGGTTAGCGTTGAAACCTCATTTTCCAATTCAAAAACGTTTCAACCCCTAATTGCAGCTCGAGTTAAGAAATTGAATCTGCCTAATTGCGTAGAAAATGCCTTCTTGTTATCAATTTCCTCACAAACCACTTCTGGTATTCATTAATAGATGGGTTTATTATGATGTTAGGTAGAGACAATTAAAAGTTTTTAATTGGTTTTCACTTTTAGGTTGACAGTTATTATTTTTGAAAGCAATTTATACATCTTATTAATCTGTACTTAAAGGGAGCACTTTTGAAGATAATTTATCCGACTACTGCAGGAATAAAATCAACGGCGTCTCTACGCAGCATCCTAGAGAGTCTTCAGAGAATGCTGAATGCTCGCAACAATTCTATCGAAGAATCAAGGTTAGCGATACGCAAAACCTAAGCTATATAGTGAATAGTGGGATCCCGAGCTTCAGGTGAAGTGCGTGTAGTAAAGTTAATGTTCTCTAACTAGAAAAAGTTCCAATCAACAATAAACTTGATGTCACACTTAATCTAAGAAGTCAGCTTGAGGATGTTCTTCCGAGAGCTTGATATATTATGCGTGGAGGATGGTACTACTTCTTACGCCTTATTTTCGAAAGAAATGCCGAACATAACATATTCAATAACTTGATGTTTCCGTTAATAACCATCAACGAAATACTAGAGAAATTCTAGAAAACTTGGTAACAAACGCTCCTCCAGTTTTGATTGAACTTTTCAAGTACTGCGCTTGTGATTAATAACCGAAACATGTAATGTAAATTAATCACACTCAATAATTTGTTGACGAAGACTGAGAGCTTTTCAATTTCACTTTGTCAAGTTAAAGTAATTTGGCGCAAATTATGAGTTCGCTTATTTTAATTTCATGTAATTCGATACAAGTAAACAAAAGTCCTTCATGCTCCTTGCTTTATTTATCGGGTAAAGCTATCTGAAATTAATGCGTTGAAAACCATCGACTTAAATATGCTTAGTCACCGACTATCGTGCCCAAAAACAATTAGTGTGACGTCTACATAATATTGTACAAAAGCGGTCGGTACCACCCACTCAACAAATCAGATTCATAATACGCCGATGTTGTATAATTGGATATATGAAAGGCAATAAAAATTTATTTACCTAACCGATGTGGCCGGTTAGGAGGGAACGCCCCCCGAAAATCGACATTTCTTTATAATGGGGGTCTGGCGCCTCCTTTCGGCAGATTTCTTACTATGCTTTCGACCAGGTTAAAATTACCGTTATTAGCGAGTTTGGGTCTGTTTTGGGAAATAAGTATAGAAATTTTAAATTCATCATTTGGGGACTGGAAGATATTTTTTCCTTATCTAAATGAAAAGTCACTCAGCTTAACTCGTATTGCCTTTTCTTTTAGCGGTAGGTTCGTCTTTTCTAAGTCCGTCCACCGAATTACGTCAATTTTATTAAATACTATGAGGCTTTAGAAGCTTGCGGAATGAGTTTGCAGGTTTTTGGGAGCTAACTTAGAGACCGCCTCCAACGGGTCAGAATCGGGAAGACTGTGAGCGAGATGGGGACCCGTACTTTTTAATATTTACTTGGACCAGTTTTGCCGTCATAGTTTTATAAGCATTAAAAATATCCTCGAATCGCTAAAGCTAAATGTAAACATTGCAAAAACACAACATATTACCTATTTTCTGAGAGAAACCACTGGGCTATATGAAAAAGTGCACCAGTATCAAGTACTTACTTTAAAATGGGATGAACATATTCTTTACCTATGCAAGAAATTGCTACATATTATTTTTTTCTATTGTGTAATATTATGTTAAAGAAAAATCTGGTTATAATCAATAAAGCACTTGTGGAGTCCCTATTGAATTATAGTATACTGGTATGCGAAGGAGCACACAACTGTCATCTAGACTTAATCTAAAAGTAAGATATTATATTATTATTTATATTTATTTATATTATTATATATTATATATATCTTACGCACTCTACTGAGAAAACCAAGACTATATCCAACGAATGTCTTGTATTGTGGGGATATACTTGAAATTAGGAGTTTGTTTATAATAACTTCATATAAATTTTTCAATTAAACTTCCACAGGCTACTGTAATACTATTCACGAAACTTACGGATTCATCCTGCATCGGTTTTTGTTGTTGAGTCGAACTTGCTGAAGAAGAAGATAACAGGGTGATTGGCGAAACGTTGACTTAACAACTGACGCAGGAAGAATCCAGAAATTTTGTAAATAGTATAATTATATGCTTTTTACAAAACTTCTGGATTCCTCCTGCGTCGGTTTTTGCTTAGTCGAAATTGCTGACGTTTCTCCAATCATCTTGTTGGCTTCTTCAGAGCTCGACTATTTGACAGTTTCAGTCAAGCTCTGAAGAAGTCAACAGGATGATTCGCGAAACGTCAGCAATTTCGACTAAGCAAAAATCGACACAGGAGGAATCCAGAAGTTTTGTAAAAAGCATTACAGAAGCCTGTGGAAGTTATATATATATATATATACATATATATATATATATATATATATATATATATATATACAGTGTGTCCAAGATAAGGATGCACAGCATGGGGATCTCGGAAACTATAAGAGATACAGTGTCGGTTAAATTAGACAAAAGTTGCGCATTTTGATACCGAACAAGATCCCGTTTTACAAATTTGAAAATTCCAAGCCGTTCCGGAAATATCCGAGAAAAACCGAAATATTGCGATTTCGTTTTTATTATTTTTTAAAGCTATTTGAAAAGATATGAAAAAACGGAAAACACTTTTCCATTGGCACTTTTTAATCTCTCCAAATTGACGTTAACAAATTTTCATTACAGCGTTTCGATTCCATGGAACCACCATCAACTTTGATTTTTCTTATGGGACGGAAAAAAAGTACACACAGTATTAGGTTGTGCTTTTCATTGCGAATTCAACGATGTACAATACAATACGGTTACTTATGTTTTTATCCAGAAAAATGGCTTTTTAATACATTTCTAGTATTTTATTGTAGTAGGCCATGAGATCCGAACGATGAAAGGCAAAAGAAAATGGTTGACAAGTTCGAGTTAATGTGTTTATTTATTTACTAACTCTAACTGTTCATTTAACATAACAACTAAATCCAACAAGTTAATGAAAAACAAATTCTATAACAAATGTTCGAATAAATGACCTCCATTTTCTAGGCATAAGTACGCCCGTCTCACGGTAGACTCCAAAACACGACTTAACATTTCAGGAGTAATTTTATTAAACGCTGCTCGTACTGATTGACGTAATTGTTCCTCGTTGTCAAAACATTCTTTGAATACCTCATTTTTTATGTAGCCCCATAAGAAAAAGTCCAAGAGAGTTAAGTCCGGGGACCTTGGAGGCCAAGGTGTTTCACTGTAAGTGCCAATGTATTTTCCATCAAACCGTTCAGTTAAATATTGGCGAACTTCTCTGGAGTTATGGGCTGGGGCACCATCTTGTTGGAACCAGCAGCCTTGCACAGCGCCTAGCGGTAAATCATCTAAGGCATCTTCTAAATCGTGCCTCAAGATGTCAAGGTATCGCTCGGAAGTTAAGGAATTATTATAGAAAATAGGGCCTATAATCTTGCTACCAAAAATCCCACACCAAATATTAAACCCAAAGCGAACTTGATGTCTGGATAGTCTATTAACACGTGGATTTTGTTGCGACCAATAGTGTGTATTGCGCCTGTTATAAATACCGTTATTGGTCACCATACTTTCATCAGACCAAATCACTTTATATGGAAAATTAAAACTCTCATCACACATCCTGGTATACCACTCACAAAAATGTCTACGTCGTTCGTCGTCACCCGGTTTTAATCCTTGACATATTCTGAATTTGTAAGGCTTAAATTCATTTTTCCTTAAAATAAACTGAGCTGTAGATTTAGCTACCCCATTCTGGTCTTCAATTTCTCTGGTAGAAGTTTGTGGATTTTCGATAACAGATTGTAGAACAATGTATTGGTTTTCTTCATTGGAAGGTTTTTATCGGGATAATGCAGGCTTCTTAAATGATCCATATTCTTTCAGATTAAATAACAAACGCCGAAAAATACTCTTGTCAGGTTGTCTCCGCTCTGGGTATTTGTTAGAATACATACGCTCGGCTTCCACACAATTTCTTTGGCATCAGATGTAGCAAGACAGCATATCACATTTTTCTTCGTTTGTAAAATTACCTCCCTCCATTGTAGAACAAAATAAATTAGAAAAAGACAACAACAATAAAAATACAAAAACAATAACTAAAGGAATAAACTTATGATCGACTGATAACAAAGACAAATAACATTAATGTGTCATTGAAATTGACTGGATGTCATTTTGTCATGGCCTACTCCATTTAAATGCTGAAATGTATTAAAAATCCATTTTTCTGGATAAAAACATAAGTAACCATATTGTATCGTACATCGTTGAATTCGCAATGAAAAGCACAACCTAATACTGTGTGTACTTTTTTTCCGTCCCATAAGAAAAATCAAAGTTGATGGTGGTTCCATGGAATCGAAACGCTGTAATGAAAATTTGTTAACGTCAATTTGGAGAGATTAAAAAGTGCCAATGGAAAAGTGTTTTCCGTTTTTTCATATCTTTTCAAATAGCTTTAAAAAATAATAAAAACGAAATCGCAATATTTCGGTTTTTCTCGGATATTTCCGGAACGGCTTGAAATTTTCAAATTTGTAAAACGGGATCTTGTTCGGTATCAAAATGCGCAACTTTTGTCTAATTTAACCGACACTGTATCTCTTATAGTTTCCGAGATCCCCATGCTGTGCATCCTTATCTTGGACACACTGTATATATATATATATATATATATATATATATATATATATATATATATATATATATATATATATATATATATATATATATATATATATATATATATATATATATATATATATATATATATATATATATATGATGACACTATATTCCGGGATATCATCCGTTCGCTCTTTGAACTCCGACTGGAATCCTGCATCCGACTGGAATCCTGCAAATCTTGCATCCGACTGGAATCCTGCAGACGTTTCGCCAAAATCCCACTTGGCATCTTCAATGCTCGCGCTCCGAAAACATTCCGAACACTCCGAACACAGGATTCCAGTCGGAGTTCAACGAGCGAACGGATGATATCCCGGAATATAGTGTCATCACATTTTTCCATCCGTGAATCAATACGTGAGAATATATATATATATATATATATATATATATATATATATATATATATATATATATATATATATATATATATATATATATATATATATATATATATATATATATATATATATATATATATATATATATATATATATATATATATATATATATATATGAGACATTTAGCAATTTTATTTGTCACAATTACACCAGAGGAATTTGAAATAATTAATTTATTAATACGTATTGCGCAAATAGTCAGGGAAAACATTTTGTATCATATATCAGTCGCAAATTATATACGTAACATTAAAGAAAAAAAAACGAATTAAAAAATCTTTTAAAAAATATTGCGGATTGAATAAACAATCGTTTGTGTGTCTGTTTTAACCTCGGGACTATCGCTAAGTTAAACTTTTATTAGTGAACTAATCACAATTTTCAACTTATGTTATAGTTCTCGATGTTAATATTTGGTACTTTGATTTTTTTGTTGTTATCTTGCTGATGTGGTATATTTTCTTTTTTTTTTTTCGGATAGGGTTTCGATGTTTTCAATCCTTTTATTGTGGCCTGATTATGGATTATTGTTATCTAAACGTCTGTGACGACAGAAGTCTGTACAATTAAGCACGTACAGGTATTACATCCTAGGTGCCGGATTTATCCTCACGATGCGAGGCATATATAATAGTGTAAGTGTAGCAGCTATAAGGTTTGCTGTGTAGTAATTGTTGTGAATTTAAATTGAATTAAATTAAATTAGAAAATAGAACCGCATTTTCATTAAATTCATCTACTTCGTGATGACAGTTTTCTTTGGCATTCTTAAGCTAAGTTAATACTGGTAGTAGTAGTAGTAGTAGTAGTAGAGTAGTAGCTAAAGTCATATTGCCATATTTTAAAATGTCGGATTCCTTAAGTTAATTAGTTTTTTATACAATCAGCAACTCTTTTGTTTAACGCTTATTTGCAAATAATTATAAGGAAACCAAAAAGTAGAAAAAATGGTACCTACAGAAGCGTCTAATTATTAAATGAGATGTCAAAATTGTAAAAACTTACTTGTCAAAATGGCTGTTTTCGGATACGACTTAAAATAATTTATGTAGTTGTTCGACATCCTAAGCGAACTCATACATACCAAGTAGTATGTATGTAATTCATATTGGAAATTTAGGCACTATTCATCATCATCGCGTGCCGTCTTCAGTGAAGGTTGGCGATCACATTGGCAAATGCTTGTCTATCCTGTGCCGTTCTTATTACTTGTACAAAGTTCAGGCCGGTCCAGTTTCTGATGTTTCGCATCCAGGACAGTCGCTTTCTTCCTAAACCCCTCCTTCCTTCCAGCTTTCCCTCAAATATCAGTCGTGGCAACTCATACTCTTCGTGCCTGAGTAGGTGGCCTAAGTATGATGTTTTCTTTACTTTTATGATATGTAGTAGCTTTCGCTCACCACCCACTCTTTAAAGTACTTCATCGTTCGTAATTCTGTCTGTCCAAGGGATCCTCAACATTCGTCTGTAGCACCAGAGTTCAAACGCCTCCAATCTATTCATCATGGCCGCCTTCAGCGTCCATGATTCAACGCCGTACAACAGGATAGGCCAGACGTAACATCGTACCAGTCTCAGACGTAGGCCCAGGTCCAAATATGAATCAGAGAGGAGCCGCCTATATCGCATAAATCCCTGGCGCGCTTGCTCAATTCTAGTCCTTATTTCGTAATCGGGGTTTGTGTCTCTTTCAATCCAGGAATGATTTACCATTTCTAGGACTTCGCCGTCGATTTGCAATGGAATCGGGATATTCTGATTTTTGCTAATTACCATTGTTTTTGTTTTCTTAATGTTGATCTTCATCCCATATTGTGAGCATGCTCTTTGAACGCTATCAATAATATTCCGGAGCCCGATGTCTGTGTCGGCCATCAGAACCGTGTCATCAGCATATCTTATGTTGTTGACAGTTTCCCCATTTACTTTGATTCCATCTGAGATATTCTCTAATGCGAATTTAAACAGCTCCTCCGAGAAAACATTAAAAAGAATCGGTGACAATATGCATCCCTGTCGTACTCCTTTACAAATCTCTATTTCCGCAGATGTAGTATTTTTTGTTCTTAGTTTTGCTATTTGATGCCAATAGAGATTCTTTATTAATTGAATGTCCTTTCCATCGATTCCCACGTTGACAAGGGAGTTTAGAAGGCCTGTATGTGGAACTCTATCGAATGCCTTTTCGAAGTCAACAAAGCATATGTATAGGCTCTTCTGCTGGTCCATGCATTTCTGAGCCAAAACTTGCAGGCTAAACAGTGCTTCACGAGTGCCCATGCCTCTCCTGAATCCAAACTGTTCTCTTGAGATTACCTGCTCGCATTTCTCCCGGATTCGATTGTGGATAATTCTGAGAAGGATCTTTAGGGCGTTGCTCATCAGACTAATCAACCTAAAGTCATTGCATTGACGAGGATTCGGCTTTTTGGGAATGGGAATGAATGTAGATTCCAGCCATTCTGTCGGAATTTTACCAGATTTATATATTTGATTAAGTAGTTTTAAGAAGAGATCCAAGTTTTCTGCATCAATTAACTTAATAACTTCTGAGTAAATATTGTCAGGTCCTGGACTTTTATTGTTCTTTAGTTGGTTGATAGCGCGTTCAAGTTCACATTTAATTATGGTAGGACCTTCGTTATTATTGCTAGTGGATGGCTCTTCTCTTAAGTCGGCAAATAAGTCACGGATATAATTTTTCCATATGACTATTTCCTCAGAGATGTCTTTTGCTTGCTGGTGGTTATTATCAAACAGTCTATATGGTGCTTGTCGCTTATTTGCTCCAGATAATTCTTTAATTTTTTTGTGCAGGTTGAAACCATCATGTTTACGCTGTAGGTCTTCTAGTTCCTCACACCTTTCCCTCATCCAGTTCTCTTTTGCTTCTCTGATTTTCCGCTGAATAATTGAATGGATGCGTCTATATTCTGTTGAGTTTTTGTTTTTGCATTCCCGGCGCTTGTCCATTAGATCTAGAATTTCTCTGGTCATCCATTCTTTCTTTTTCTTAGTCTCTGACTTAAGGTGTTCAGTTGTGACCTCCTTTAGTATATAAGATATTTCAGTCCAGGTCGCGTCAATGTTATCTGCTGTCCGCTGGCCTCGGTTAATTCGTTGGAGGTTGGCGTTAAGCTCGATCTGTAAGGAGTTTTCCTTTGCCTCTTGTTTTAATTGTTGCACATCAACTTGTGGTGTTGGTTTTCTTTTCTTCGTGAGCTTGAGTGTCATAGAGAAATCAATTAACACAGGATTATGATCAGATCCTATGTCAGCGCCGGGGTACGTCTTTGCATTTTTGACTGAGCTGCGGAATCTCTGGTTCACCATGATGTAGTCAATCTGGTTTCGCACTATGTTGTCATTATTGTGTTGGGGAGATGTCCACGTGTATAGTCTTCGCGGGGGTTGCTTGAACAAGGTATTTAAGATTACAAACTTGTTTTCCTGACAGAACTCTATTAGCCTGTCCCCTCTGTCATTTCTTTGCCCCAATCCGAAGCTCCCAACCATCTCCGACGAGCTTCCCTTTCCGACCTTCGCATTTAGGTCCCCCATAACAAAGGTAACTTCTTCCTTTCGCGTGTAACTAAGTAATTCCTTGAGGTCACTATACCATTTCTCAAGCTCATCCAGTGGTCTGTCGCCAGTCGGAGCGTATACCTGAATCAAATTAATATTTACAGGCTTTCCAGTTAGTTGTATGAGCATGCATCGGTCAGACAATGGTACGAAACCTACAACCGAGGCCGCTATATTGGAATTCAGCAAGATGCCCACTCCATGTCGATGGCTGGGATCATTGTTTCCCGAATAATAAAAGGTTTTGTTTGAGGTCGTGATCGATCCTGAACCGGGCCATCGCGTTTCACTAATTCCAAGGATATGTATACCAAGCCTGTCCATCTCATGGCAGGCATTTGCCAGCTTACCTCCCTCAAACAGTGTTCGCACATTCCATGTCGCTATTTTGTAAGTGTGGTTCATAGTTTTTAACCTGGGGATTCTTCGCACCCTCTGACCATCGAAGGTCTGCCGGGGACTGAGGGCCATTCTTTGTGAGTTTCTTGCCATTGTGATATACGCGGGAAAATAATGGGGTGGTTTCCCGTTGCCTTCCCCATCGCAGTATGAAGGCCATCTAATACTGTTACAGTCGAGCCCTTCACTGTCCTCCCCTAAACCAGTCCAAGATCATTCCTTTTGTGCTTCAGCTCGGTACTGAAAATGCTGCTGCCCATCTCCAGGCTGGATTTTGGTTCGCCCCGAGTATTTTATTTCCTCGGTACCACCTATATCTTGGGAGGCGTTCCCCTATCCACCACCTGGGGAGGCGCCCGATGGGGGATCCAGCAAACCCCCACAAAACAAAAGAAAATATTTAAAAGCTCACAGATTTTTAACGAAAGTGAATACTGACATATTTTATAACATTGTTAGGCAATGACTGACATCTACCAGTTGAAATATGTTTAGGTGTTCATGAAATAAAATGGAACAGAGAGTGCAGCACCTAGTAATAAAATACTATAAAAATATGTCCTAAAACATATCTGGCCTATAATGGACACATCAATAGCATAGATAAAGTAAAGTAAATTACTTCGGACTTCCATGCATATGAACGACTTTTCTTGCAATCTTCCTATATCTTAGCCAATTGCTCTTTAATTAATTAATTAATTAATAATAATAATAATTATAATAAATGCATTTCAAACGAAACACTAAAGAAACTTTTTCATGGTGCTGACATGCAGAGTTATTTTAAATTTGTTCTCCTATTGCATTGCATTGATCAGTTTCAATAGCTCTGGAGAAAAAAAAAATGAGCAAATATAGATGTACAGTTCCGGGCAGAACCACTGATAAACTTTGATACAGGTTATGAAAATATGACTTGTGAAGTTAATTCGTTATTATGAACTGTGTTGCATTCCAAAATATAATTCCAACTATATGAACCGCTGATATGTAAAGAAAATAAATCTTCCATCAGTTTATATGGACGTTTTCTTTGCCACCAGCACACGCAATAACGAATGCCTCGTTCGTAGCTGCGGCTTTTTGCAACGCTTAGTCCGAAGGTGTCGATTGGACGTAAAAAGATATCAACTCGATGTAACCGAAAAAGGTTTCAAAACGATACAAAAGATCGATTTATATGTAATGGTCAATTGGGGATCGCGCTGTGCGACCCGCATTTTGATTAGGCTTACGACGACGTTTTGTAATGCGAGACAATTCCTTTTGAAGCGGATGGGCCTTGGCGAGTGAATTTTTCAAGGGTTTTAACTTATTTGCGGTAAATGTGGTTGGACTTGTTGAGCATCTTTACATAAAACCGTCAATTACGATGCGGAATAGTAGGAAACGAATAAAAATATGTGATGTAAACATTGCATTAGGAGGATAGGAGTAATTGAAACTCACCTAGATACTTATCCAACAAACTAATTGGAATGTCCAGTGTCCAATCTAGATATACTCGAATTAGACAATAATTATTTCAAAATTCATAAATCCGCTCTATTTCACTAGTGCTTTTCGTACGTAAAGCTAACAATTTACTGCATTCTTTATTAAAATACTTTTTATAAATTGTTTGAAAATTCAAACAAGGAAACCTTTCCACACACTTTATGATCCTGCAATAAATTATTGAGAGTTATTGTTATTTAGGTCTCAATTTTTCCATCACGTTTTGTTTTCCTCTCCAAAAGTTGTTTTTTCGCCTTTACAGTTACTTTTGATAAGTTTCTTTGGTTTAATTGTAAGAATAGCACTTTATTAATTCATGATGAACAAGCATACTTCCCCTTGCACATTTTTTCCTTTGTTTGTGTTATTCCTCTTCTAGTATAATAATATATTAATAAATAATAATATAATAAGAGCTATTTATGGCTGCGGTTTGACAAACAGACACAAGTTCCCCATATCGGTATTATTATAATGTAGATGTTCCATAATGCAATGTACTAAGAATAGCAGAGTAGCAGAATAAACGCACAGATTAAAAACTTTAGTTCTGTTTTTTAAACAATATTTTTATAGAATCTGTATCAAGATTGCCAAGTAGCTTCATTTCGGCTTTATTTAAATATTAACACAGCAGTAGAACATATCGTCCTAGATTCAAGTGGAAGTTCTGGCAAGTAAACATAGAATCCCTTTCAAAGCGACTTGCCTCGGTTTATGCGTTCGTATAATATTTCCGACAACAGATAGACTTTCCCAGCCTGGAGCTTTTATATTAAAGTTTTATATAAGCAATAATTCGAGTAGCCTGTTAGGCAAACTGCTTTTAAAAATTGTTACGCAAACAAGCGCGGAGCTTATTTCCATCCCCGGCACAGTCTAAGAAAGCGGCCCTACTTTCGCCTATAAAGAAATCCATTAGTAATATTGGCTTACGTTTAATATAGTGCGGGGGAACGGTTCGGCTTTTGTTGGGGATGAATGGACCAAATTATGATTTTCAAAGCAAGCAACGCCGTTAACTACTTTTGCAATTGCGAATCTTTATTAGTTTGTAGATTTAAAGCCTCGGAGTCACTTAAATAATTAGGTCGCAGCAAATTAGTATCCAACGAGTCCTCGAAGATTCGAAGCGAGATTTTGAAAGACGAGGACGACAGAAAAGCGATGACAGTCAGCAAGTTACTAACTTTAATGAATATTCCATTATATATAAGAGAGTTTCTGATAAGCCAGTTTGCACTTGTTCCTTAGACTCCATACGACATGTAGAGAAGACTACAGAATATTCTTCTATGTGACACAAACGTTCAGCTTCAGTAATTTTCTCTACTTCCACGTAACCTCCCTTCAATGTGTGTTGAAGTTGTACACTTCTAAAGCCTGGAGTCACTATTCAGTTTACTCTATTTCACAATAAAAATTTTATTATTTGTTTTATTTTGTTTGAGATGTTTTTCCTAATAAGTTGCGTTTAGTGCTACGCCTTAGATTTTAAAGTTTCCAAAAAGTGTTCAAAGGTAAGAAAAGCGCGCGCAGCAAACTATCAACTGATCTCTTCGAAGCACCACATGCTGATAATTTGTCATCTGAGAAACGAGTTGCTTTTCGTTATTTGAAAAAGCGAGAATCTTCCTAATATTGGATGTATACTTTATATCAACAATTACCGTTATGTTAATGTATTGGTTGACAGTTCATTGAAAAAGGTTTATTTTAACACGTCGCAAGTACAATTATGGTAATTTTCCGCCATATCCGAGAGATTTATTGTGCTCATTGTAATTTTAATTTTATAGAACCACCATGCATTATACCGTCGAAAAATTCGAATAACAACTGTGGCGCCTACAAAAGTCATGTAAGCGCATTGTTTCACCTCGTGTCGTGTGGGAGGGAAGTTTATTAAACGTCGATTATGTGAGATTAAAAAATATATCTCATAACCATAATATACAAAACCTACATGGGTTTCTCCAATTTGATTTGTTTTATTCGGGTCGCCCTTTAATTCCGTCGAAAACAAACCACTCCTATTAACATATCATAATTACATTAATTAAATAAACCGCAGGAAACGTTAACACGCAAGTTTATCGTTCGAAAAAGTGTGAAACGCTGCTGGCTCGGCGGGACTCTCTGTTACTTTCATCGTTAACTCTCGACCACTACAAGTCGATTATTAACATTCGAGAACTCCATTTATCAGCCGAACTCGTTTGGACTCTGACAGAGAACCCTAATATCTTTCGTATTATTTAAATTTACACCAGTTTTTTTTTACCGTTGTTAGCATACATTTCCAGGACAATACTATCTTCGGAGTTTCGTTATGAGTTTTACACTGACGAAATAAGACTGAGTCTGTGATGATATACCTGCATCCATTTAGACGAACAATGTTTCACAGCCCATTTTACGTTTTCGCGCCGTTGTCACGTGGTGCTTTGTCGGTGAAAGGATGAATCGTTAAAACGTGGTTTAATCAGGACAGATTTTTGTTTTCTTCGAAGCCATGCCCATTTGTAAACCGTAAACCATAAAATAAAATTTAATATACTTCCCAATGAGTAATTTCAACAGTAGGAAAGGTGGGAATACCAACCTAAACTAACTAACTTGCAGCGACAGTGCAATAAGCAAACTAAAAGTTACTAAATAGAAACATTTGTTTTTTACCCACTGTCTCCAACTACGAGTAGATATTATATTTGCCTCTCTATCAAAATTTTCGGTTCTGTGATATCAAACTGGCCCGTATCATTCAATTATGTTCTAGAGCGGTTCTGGTTTTGATTTTTCAACCGTTGAAGAACCATTTTTTCATTGTTTTGTTATTAGTATGATGCCCCAAAAAGATTTGATTAACAAAGCAAACCCTTATAGAAACAAAATCACTAGAAAGTGTCAAGCTTTGAGAAATTTGACAACAGCGTATCATTTCTCGTCCAGCTTTTAGATTACAAAGTCTAGGCCTATATTTTTTCGCAAATTGTGAAATGATTTTATTGTTAAATAATATAAAAATTGTGCCCATGTATTGCATGAATTTCGTTTTGTTCAATAAAATCTTTGGCAATGCTATATTATGTGGTGGCTTTTGCTAGTGATATGCCAATTAATGCGAATTATTATTGTCAAATATTCAAATTGCTTAAGGATAATGGGAGCTCTGCTTTTATTACCAGAGGCAAAAGAGGGCTCTCAGGTAGCCTTGCAGCCTTTGTTCAGCGCGTCGCAAAGCGCGCACATTATTTATTTTTTCATTTCATTTGAAAATTGACTTATTTCAAAGTTCTTCGATCTTTTATGTTTTTTTTTAAGTATAATCTGGTTTTTGTAATGAAAACTTATCGCTAAAAAATCATTTAAATTTTCTTGGTCTTCCATGCTTAAATAAAAAACTTTCATGATATATATTATTTTAAAACCTTATTATTATTTGGTGTGGCACTTTGACACCATATCGTTGAACATTACGATATTCTTGTTTCGAAAAAAATAAGTGAAGCCATTTACCTAACAAGGCCCGACATAATGAAATTTAAAAGGCAACCGGACCGCAGGTAAAGAAATTCTAAGCCCGTCACATATTTCGTCGGACTTTGGGCCGCAAAAATAAGGAAACCCATTTGTGCACCGTCCCCGAAAGTGATAATTATAAAAAATAATTCCGGGACGATGGGGCGGTACCTAGTGATATTTATTTTTTAATGTTTATTCGAGTCGAATTTATGGATATTGGACGGGAGTGTTGAATTTCAATTTTATGCAGCCCTCCGTCGTCTGCGTGCAGGCAATTTGGTTATAACGCGGCTGTCACAGGTGTATACGCTTTTATTTTTATTTATTTTCTCTTTTTACGGCCGTGATTTTAATTTAAATTAATTTGGGTAGCCTGCGGTTGTTTATTTTCGAAAGCCCGCGTTTATCTACTAAATATAACTGTGTACAGGGCGATTCCCGTCGATTGTTGTCTCTTTTCAAGTATTGCCATGTTAAACTCTTAAATTTTTATGATTTTATTGTTTGAAATGTTGGATGCCGGGAAGTATTGTTTGTTTACGTATGTTAACATGGTTTAGGATTTTAATTAATTTTTCAGGTTTTTCATAAAGTGATCATTATTTAAAATACCAAAACATCAGAAAGACACATACATTTAGGAAAAGCTTGGTTAAATCGTTAGTCAAGACACTGTTCCAGCAGAGCATTAAATTTCTGATTCAGTTTGTTGACTTGTTGAAATTTCACGCAAAAACTCTCCACCAAAAAAGATTCCTTGTCACGGTATTATACTTGCTATCAAATCCGTATTTCAGTGTGAGAGCTACATTTTGGTATGTCGAAGTTCTGTATCAATATTAATGGCTTTATTGATTTCCTGCTGCTGCTGCCATATTCACCATGACCTTGCAAGCCTGTTAAAAATAATACAATATAATAATTGCATATATGCTAAAGTTTGTGTATTTGTATATTCGTATATGTATACATATTTGCATGTTTTGAAATTTGACTTAAATGTGTTTTTATCAATATATACATTAACGATAACTTTAACTACACTATATTCTACAAAAAAATTGTCACCAATTGATGAGTTATTCTGTTTCATTTAATGGCAAATAGCTGTTATTGCATTTAATGTCGTGTAAAAATAGATCAGAAAGCAATGGCATTCTTGTGATATTTAAAAAATAAACAACATCGTATGATGAAGATAAGGCAATTGTTTCCTTTAAAACAGTTAAAGTTGAAAAGTTTGTAACACAACGATCAACATCAAAATTATAGATAAATGTCAATAACACAAATAAATTAATAAATAAAATGAAAATGAATCTTAATAGAGAATGATGTCCTAAAGCAACTTATGGTACTTGTACACGAAATGGCAGTTAAAATGAACCTTGTTTTACTGGAATCTACTTGACTAAATGTTGTAAGTTGTACGTATTGCATTAGTTTGTAGACTAAAATCTGGCATCTAACATTAACTTTGTTAATTTAAATGGAACACACTGTATATTTCGACATTTTTGGAATCCTCGGTTAAAATAAAGGTCACTTTCTTAAGAGATTCTCATTCAAATTTTCCACAGTTTAGGCAGAAATTGAGGTTGTGTTTTTTTTTTCATATTTTTATTGCCCCATATAAAATTATGTTGCTGACGCTACTGGTCCAGGTATTGCAACGAAAATTTAACCACAGACTTAGGAGATGATGCACTATTCAATCAGTTTGACAGATGCGCCTCAGCTTATACAGGGTATCCCAAATAGGTGGTGCCGTTTTGGCGAACACCCTATATTTTTATTTATTTATTTATTTTATTTATTTATCTTATATTTAAATTTTAATTACTTTTTGAGATATTCGAGGTTTAAGATAACACCCGTATAAATTCTTGTTGAATTTAAAGCTGCCCATATTAGGTCACTTGTTGGCAATTTTTTAAATAGCAAAGACATGATACTACCTCTTTTAAAGATATAATGCTCCAGATAGCCGAACGAAACCTTTTGCTAACAATACAGGGTGTCCATTAATACGTGAGAATTAAAAAAAAAAGTCGACTCTATACTACACACTTTAACAGATTTAATAAAACTTCAGAATCTAGCTTGTTTGAAAATACCTAATAACAAAAATAAATAACTAAAGTTTATAAGGTAACTAAACAAAGTAACAAATTTGAATAAATAAATCTATAAAACAAAAAGTTCGTTAATTCGGTCCATAAAGTTTATTTAAAAATGTCCTCTCAAAATGCTCTTTTTTTGACTCATTAAGGTATAAACAATCTTTGACATTTCTCAAACTCTTGACTGGAACCTTCGACACTGCACTAACACACAATAACGCGTTTTACCACAAATCGAAACTCAATTTTACCTACTCGACGTGCGTTTCGCCAACCAAGTTGGTTTAAATCTTCTCCTGAAGATGCCAACTTGGTTGGCGAAACGCACTTCGAGTACGTAAAATTGAGTTTCGATTTGTGGTAAAACGCGTTATTGTGTGTTTGACATTTCTGTTTATTTTTGTTGTCTTTCATAGTTCTCTTTAAAAAGTTCATAGTAGTCAAGTATGTATTTTATTTGTATTTTAAATCAGTTATAGTTTTTTTTGGTTACAATGCCAAAATATTCTGCTCAGGAATGTCTAAAATTGTGCAGCCTTAGCATTAAGGGAGTATCAAAGAAAGTTTCCAGGGGCTAAAATACCAACCAAAAAAATATTTAATAGAATTATCCAGGACCTGTCAAATCACAGTGTTCTAAAATATAGAAAAGGGAGAAATTGAGCATCTTTTTATTAGAAGAAACCGAATTGAACGTACTATTATACTTCACTGAATTTCCCGAAAATTCTTTGCGAGATGCAAGCAGGGACCTTCACTTAACTATTTCAGCTGTACGACGTATTTTAAAAGGGACCAAAATAAAACCTTATAAATTTCTACCAATTCAATTTTTGTTTCACCATGATTTTGATGTCAGACGAAACGTCTGCATGTTCATGATGGACGAACATTTTGAGATGAGGTTATTTTTACGACGTGTGGCATGCACAATAAAAAAAGTGCCAACATTATTCAACAGACAATAAGGTTTTAATGAAAAATAAAAAAAGCAGGGCCATCGGAGTGTTAAAGTGTGGTGCGGTATTGTAAAGGATAGAATTGTTGTAGCGCGCCCTATCATTGTGGTCATCAAGTGATAACTTTTTTAAGAGTAAATTTTCAAAATATAATTGTTAAAAATGGTGACATTGCGTGGCCGCCGCGAAGTTCGGATTTTACACCCATGGACATTTTTTTGTGATGCACTTTAAAGGATCGTGTGTATAAATTGCGAAATTACTATACAGTTTAGAACCTTAAGAAAAAAATTAGACAGGAGATTCTTGCATTAAATAATAGTGATCCGGTTAGAAATCCGGTCTCCAGCATGATGACGCGCTATACAATATGTATTGCAGAGGACAATATACTGAAAATATATTAGAGTATTACCATATTTAGGTTTTTTTTAAATATTCGTTCTGTTTTTTTTTTGTTTTATAGATTTATTTGTTCAAATTTGTTACCTTGTTTAGTTAGCCTATAAACATTAATTATTTATTTTTGTAATTAGGTATTGTCAATCAAGCTAGATAATGAACTATTAAATGTTTCTTTAAATATGAATTCCCAAGATTTATTATATCTGTTAAATTGTGTAGTGTAGAGTCGATTTTTTTTCAAAATTTTCACTTCTTAATGGTATTGTTAGCAATAGGTTTTTTTCGTATATTTGGAGTATTATATTTTTAAAAGTAAATGTTTCATGTCTTTGCCATTTAAAAAATACCTAATATTGCCAACAATTGACCTTATGTGGGCAGCTTTAAATTCAACAAAAATTTATACGGGTGTTATCTTAAACCTCGAATATCTCAAAAAGTAAGTAAAATTTAAATATAAGATAGATTACAAAATTACCTTATTTTCTCCTAGAATTGATATCTGAATTAAAATATACGGTGTTCCATTTGAAAATGTTGATATTTTGTTAATTGAATCCGACAAAACGGCCCCACCTATTTGCGACACCCTGTATAAGCTGAGACGCATATGTCAAACTGATCAAAATTTTCGTTGCAATACCTGGATCAGTACTGTTACATATGGGGCAATCAAAATGTGAAAAAAAAGTAAAATTTGAATAGCAATAGGAATAGGAATAGGAAAAGTTGTTGTCCTGGGGGGGGGGACATTTTGGACACCCTGTATCAACAAAATTATAATATTTTAAATCTTGAGAAGAGTCCAAGAAACTTTTGTACGAAACTTTTTTTCGTATCTCCTATGGCTTTCCAAATCGTATAGTGTGTCGTTTTATTTAGCACACAGTGTACAATGTTAACGTTTTAAAATGCACACTTATCTCCGCTGTATTTTAAGCTCACTTTTTTGAAATTTGACACACTCATCTAAATACAGATTCTGATATGATTATGAGCAAAAAGCGCAAAGCACCAATGTTCCCCATTTTTCTGACGAACGTCTATAGACTTAACGTCAATTTTTTAGGTTTTTTAGTGTAGGATGCTGGTTTGTCTAACTGTTTCTGTCTTTTATTCCTAGTTTAAAAAAGTTTTGGAGTGTTCAAATTTAACGTGACAAAAGGAAAGTTAGGCATAAGAATATAACATCGCTAACGAATTGACCCATTTTAATTAATGTATTTTAATAACTGAGAGCACCTCATCTAATTTACGTAGATTCAATATATATATATTGCTTTATATATGATAACTTTGAAAGTATTGTACAGAGTAATCATATTTTATTGTCATTTGACTATTTTAAAAATTTAATAAAATAAAAATTCTTAAATTCCGTCCCTGGAATTCAAATTGATATAAGAAATATGCGTCGTCTGGACGTTTTTTTATGTTTGTAGAAACGAAGGAGTTCTGAAGGTGCATCGAATATTGTTGTACAAGTGTCCCGATACCAAGTAATTCAAATTTCTTTTTAAGGCGTTCGGAGCTCGTTTATATCAGACGATACATTGTTCGTACGAAAGTTATGGTCCCGTTCGATAAAATAAGTAATTCGTTTATGCCTTTTTAAACTGCCCAAAAATTTATGTTATTACTCGCACCGGGAGTTTATTTGGGGACACTTCCACGGCAGAAATACGAGATGCCCGCTGCGTGCCCGGTATTATTCCCTTGCCACAAAGAGTTGTTTACACCTCGCACTACCCGCCACTGGGTCGTTCAATTAATTCCAACTTTTTTTACTTGCGACTTATTCTCGACGATGCTGTGGATTTCTTGTATCGCCAACCAAATCAAATCGCCAACATTTCCTTCGACATTTTATGCCCTTTCCTTGAGACGAGTTTGGGAGTAAAAAGTTATTTCGCTGTATACGATGACATGTCCATTAAAAAATAGTTTAATTTTTTTCCATAAATTTTCACTTAAAAAACATATCCAAAACTATGAAAGTTCGAACATAGTTTCATATTATTCATTAAACAAAAAAAAGTCCAAAGTGTTCGATCGAAATCTGATATATACCAGCTTAAGACAGGAGTTTTGGACTTTTTTAATAAGATACTTTTCTATGTCATCTAGGCAAGACATGAATACGTTGTTTTAATGATTAAACTGCAAAAAGTACTAGGTACTGTTGGTTGCTTCGTTAAGGTATTTCTCTGAAAATGAAAAGTACAGTTGAGTATCATCCGCATAAAAATGAAAATGATAAAACTGTAATATTGTAAATGTCGATATAAATATCGCAATCAGACGTGGACTTAAAATACTACCTTGAGATACTCCTTTGTTAACTGCCAAAGGCCTAAAGGTTCATTCGTTAAATATTACTTTTTGTGTTGTGTCATTTAAAAGGGATGATACGAATTTATAAGACCCTTCACTGAATCGGATGATTTATCATGTCAAAGACTCGAATAGTACCCCATATTTACTAGTTATCGGCGATCCTGCTGAAAAACTGTTCTTAAAATTAGCCTAAAAAGAAAATATCTAAAGTAAAGTCTGCTTGAACAATGCTATGTTTGAATTCTTGGTATTGCTATAGCCTACGTTTCCGATGTTCCTCATGCATCTGATGTAATAATAGTATATTCTGCCACAACCAATTACGAGCATTACTTTTTGTGTATAGTTTTGCAAAACTGCAGGAACAATATTCACTGAGTGACGTGTGACTTAAACATGACATCTCAAAATCGTCAAAATATCGTCCGGGTTCAAAATCTTCCAAAAACACACGATGGCCCTCAAACCCGGAACCGACCGAAACGGCTCGCCACGTCTTAAATGAAGCTAACGCCTTATAGTATAAGTGCAGACAAGGCATTTGAATCATGAGTTTATTTGGCACTAGCGGAGCACAGCGGAGCGAGGGCTTTATTAAACGAGTGACTTAAAAAGTTTACCAAACGTGTTGCATACTATACTTTTTCTATGACCGTTAGTTTTTGGGTGATTTTTTGCAAAACAACACGAAAACATTCACTGACATGACCTTCTGAATTGACAAACGTCAAAATTCAAGCCGTGCGGTAAAATCTCCGAAAATATCCGATTTCTCCCAAACCCGTGCGGTAATACTCCGGAAATGTCCGAAGAGGTTCTGATTCGTGGGACAAGAAACTCACGTGATAAAGTAACGCTTCCCGCACGCTAGATCGGTATATAATTGGGTATTTTACAGAAGGGAGAAAGAAAAGTACTTTAGTGTAGGGAGTAGAAAAATGTTTTTTTGCAGCTTAACATTGTATATCAGTTAACTAATACCTACTGCATCCGACTGCATCTCGAAAAGTTTAGCCGCATGACTTGCGGGTAAAAAACATTATCCAAGAGACCATGAGAATTAATTCCGTTTTAAATGTAGTGATTCTCACATGATTGTGATTTTACTTTGCACACGTCAGTAATGTACATATTAATATATTAAGGTATAGCCTGTATGTTTAGCTATCCTTCATCACCTTCACATCACAAGGCAAGCAACAGAAAGTTGAAAAAATGAACCAAGGGTTAGTAAACTAGGTCGGAATATGTTTATGATGGACATCATCGAATAATTTCTTTGCCGACCTTTTGAGAGGCTAGCATTAAGCGTTAATTATTTCCATTTGCCGTTGGCACGAATCGAGCAAGGAGACAAAGGGCGAAGTTTACAGTTTGGGCTGCCGTCCGTCGTCCGGTGCAGCCCGGAATACACCGTGGGCATTATTTTAACGCGAATATACTCCTAATTTACCGGAATAGGCCGAGAAAATGGTAATGCGGCGGCCGAGGCGCTCACGGAATCCACTGTCCCCCTGTTTTGAATTGTAAATGACGGACACGACACCTACAGGCCGCGCTGTTAAACACGGCACAGACCAACTAGGATGGAATGTTATTTGACTGTCGTTGCGCCATTGTTTCTCGTTTATTCGGTTTTTTCCAAAGACGGAATCGAGTTAGTACAAGCGGTACGCAATCGTTGGTGATTTGTGGGAAAATTTCTAGAGATGTTTTACACTGCCATCCGCGAAGTGGGAATAGTGTACGGAAATGTTAGAATTTTTAATTTGTATAATCTGGCTTCGTTGATTTATGACCAAATCGGGACCATTAATTTGTTAAAAGTAAATAAAATGAATCAGAGGAACGTATATCCGTCAAAATATTAAGTAATTAACTAATGAAATGATTATCCTTACTGCAGTATAAGAATCTAAACTGATCTTTATATTTTGCGGTATACAAGCAGCGAAATTTAGCAGCGTCACTGTTTTACTGAGTATAATATAACGAATATAGTAAATTCTTAACTTAAGCAAATATGTTTCCTTCTTTCCCTCGTGTATATTCCTCTCCTCTCAGTTTGCTTGCTCCCTTATTACGGGCGGCAAATCTTTTGGTGATTTTTGTGTTTGTAAAATCCGAAATTACAATTTTCTGCGTATGTGGACCGAATTTATAAACTAGCCATCTTCAATTACTTGTTCAGTACAACTAAATTTTGGTCTCTAATTCGGATAATTTTTTAGTCTACAAGGCGAAGTAAAATTTGGATGCGCTTATTTCGAGTTGAGGTGGGAAAAGGTTAGAAGTTGTTGCAACTGATAACAAACCCAAACCCTTTATGTGGAGTTTTATCTGTGATATTGCTTAAAGTTTTTAGGTTAAGTTATGTTAATTCGCCACTAATTCCATAAGTGTGTAGCTTTTAAATAACCATTTAAATTGTCAAACTAATAGGTAATTAAATAAATTGCAACGCTGAACACTGTACTCATGTATAAGGTGGGCTGTTTTTCTACGGACACTACCTTATCTCAGAAACTATGGGAGATGGAGCCAAAAGTGGATTAAGTTTATTACAATACTTTAATTTATTTATTTATTATTTATATTATTTCATTTTTGAATTCTCTACTATTCTATTCTATATCTGCCAATTTCCGAAGCATTTATTGTTTCCCTTGAGTAAGTTTTGTTGTAAACAAAGGACTCGATTAACGGATTTCATAAGAAATTTCGATACATTGAAATTTCTTATGAATGAAATTTAAAAAAAACTGCCAAAAAACTTTTTTTTATAATTTTGTCATATTTAGTTAGTAAATTAAGGAAAATTTATATATGCCTAATATTTTTATTTTTTAAAATATTTCCTTTTAAATGTAAGATTCGTTAGTGTAAGGTGGCTATGACGGCGTTTGGACAAAACAAGTGGTACAGTGTTGCCACTATGATTTACCAATTCATAGTTGACCATAATCTTGTCGATGTGTTTATGAAGATCCAAAAGTTATGTAAATGTATGTATGAATTATTTATACAGTAAATATTTTATTAACGAACGATCAATAAAATATTAATAACTTACAAAGGATAATAATTATTGCAACAGTTGTTCAATATGTCCTCCACTTTGAGCAATACAAGTCGTATAAAGGGTTTCCAAATACATAATGGCATTTCTAACAGATTCGATTCCATTTAAATATCCGATACCTTCTCTTATCCGACGCTTAAGTTCCTCGGCAGTTGACGGTTTGTGTTTTTAAACCAAATCTTTAAGTGTACCCCATATAAAAAAATCTAGGGGCGTTAAATCGGAGGTCCTTGGAGACCAGGCGTAACTACCGTTCTCCCCAATATATTCTCTATAGTGCGCATTTAATTTTTGACTTCTGTGATAAGGAGCGCCATTCTGCTGCCAAATTAAATAAAAAAAAATATGTTTTTATTATCGTTGTTCCAGTAATGGGTATTTTTCCGATTAACAATTTCAGTTGAGGTTGTAAATATGGACTCATCGGTTCAAATAATATTGACAAATATATTTTCTGAAAAGTTTCTCTCCATAAGATTGTTGCAAAAATCCAACTTGATACTGCAATCCCGTTGTTCTAATTTCTGCACTGGACAGAACTTCCAGTTGTTTATTTCACGGCACGTTCGAAGCATTGTTCTTTTGACACTTAGATCTAAAGACGCATCTTCAGGGGTCTGTGCAGAATGCAACAAAATATTAAGTTGCTCTTCACCGTTCCAAATATGACGACGTCTATTTTTTTCTTCAAGGTTGCATATATTCTAAAGTGTTGGTAAATCCTCTCGAAGAACTTTTTTTCTAACACGAACTGAACTTATATGGCAACAGCATATTATTTGTGATAGATAAATGTTTAAAAGGAAATATTTCAAAAATTATAAATATTAGGCATATACAACCTTATATAAAATTGCCTTCATTTTTAATGCTAAATATGACAAAACTATAAAAGTAGGTTAATTTCAATTTTAACTCTCTTCTTTTTTCGAGTACCCTATAATTAATATGTAATATTTAAACTTACTCAAGTGAAGCAGTAAATGCCTCCGAACGAAGAAATTTCCAAAAATTTTACGTTCTGCAAACGTCATTTTTCGTATAAAAAATTAAAAATGTCAAAAACGGTTGGACTTATGTATAGGACATGATACATAAAATATGTCCAGAATTTTGTACAGAATTCAAAAATGAACTAATATATCAGGTGTTCTATTTAAAATAAGATAGTTGAGACTCGTCCACGAAGAATGAAACACCCTGTATACACAACATCAAAAAATAAATGGAATGTTTGTAATACTCCAATTAGTATTTAATTTTTTGATACATCCCCTATAGTTTCTGAAATGAGGTAGTTGTCCCAAGATAAACGTCCCACCTTATACAATGCCACTTCTTGAGAAACCCTGATATTGCAAAAGAAGAAGTTGAATTTTTAAAGTGTGCATTTTCTAGATTGGACATTCTTCTTCTTCTTCTAGTACCTTATCATCTGTTGACGTAGGCGATTATACTGGCCCATCTAACTTTGATTACTGCCGGCCTAAACTGTTCGGCAGATGTTTTGCCTGTATTACCTAAGGTTATGTAACCATGAGATTCTGCGCCTACCAGGACCTGTTTTCCCTGTGTTATAAGTTGGAGTATTCGATATTTTTTATTCCTCATAATGTGCCCGAAGTCCGCAAGTTTTCACTCCTTGATGGTCTTTAAGATTTCTTTATTTTTATTAATTTCTTGTAAGTTAGTTACATGGTGTGTCCATGAGACGTGCATCATTCTACTATACCACTACATGCTCCTTTCGCTTTTCTGCAGCTCCTTTAAAAGTCCAGGCCTCCACACCATAGACCATTACAGAAAACACGTAACTTTTAGGTTTAGATTACAGAGAATATTTCTGAAGCGGTTGAATGCTGAGCGTGCTTTTTCTATTCGAGTAATAATTTCCTGATGTTCCAGCTGCAACCAAGATTGGATATTAACTGGATAATATTTCTTACTTGTTTTTCCTTTAAACTAAGGACGATTTGGCAGATATGTTGGCAATTCATTAGTATTAGTGCTTAGCTGCAGCCATTCGATATCATTAGTATTTAATACAATATGAACATGAATGGAGCATTCCAAATTTATACAAAACGTTTCTAATTACGATTTAGCAAAATTGTTAAGGGTCATTGGAAAGCAAACAATTACTCGAGAAGTAAACATGTCGGTGACTGCGGCTGCAAAGTTTAAAAATGATTTCTACCATTAACTTTCTTCAGGGCAAAGTGAAATAAAAAACAATTTACGAGGATCCAGATCGACCGGGTCTGAAATTTTTCGAATATTCCAATTCCGTGACCAAAGTGGTACTTCCGAAAGATTTATATCGTGTTGTTACACCGCGGCAGGCAATCAATACGTGGTTAAAAAATCCACACGCCTCTAATAAGACCCGCGCGCAATCCGGTTTTTAACCTTATTTAAAGGGTCCATTAAAATTAATGAACATTAAAATAAAATAAGTATAAATCTTTCAACGCTCTCCCGAACTCTAGGCATCCGTAAATTCCGTTTAACAATCTTCATTTCCTTAAAAATTTTCGGGCGACTTGTAACGAGCCATTTTATTAATGAAGCGTTGACTTTTAACAAGCCGCTGTCTCGAACGACTGAGAAAGAAGACGGATGTGTCGCTTTTCCGTTTATCGAAAACAAAACGATTTAGATAATTGTGGTTAAAAATGTGTCGTACAGTAGCTGTTAATGATAAAACTACCTGCGTTCCAACTATCATTCCGGATTTAGATAATGCGGATCTAAAGTTCCAGAATTTGTCTAATCGGATTTTGAAAAAAAAATATCGGATATTGAATATTGAAGCATTGGACGTTCTATATTAAATTTTAGTTCGATAAGGAGTTAAGACGTGGATATAAAAACTTCGAAAGGCGTGTGGCCCCGCGAACGAGACCTTATTTCTGGCAAGATATTTCACTAACAGACGCAAAATGTTGAGGTATTGAACGCAAAAAAGTCACCCAAAGAGCGGACTTGTGTTTTTTTTTTTTTGATTGAGTTATTCATAAGTATAATTTAAAACTTGGAAAATTCTTATTTAATTAAGGTGGTCTCTTTAAAGAACTAGTGATAGAGGCGAGAGGTGAGAAAAAAATCCTTCTTCGTTGTTCAAAAGGAAGGCTTTTAAGACAAGGAATCCAATAAATAAAAAGTAACCGTTCTAAGGGTAATTATATCCAGCTTTTTATTTCTGTCCTACAAAAACTATAACTTAATACTGAATAACCATTGGTAATCTCTCTTCCCTCACTAAGTAATATTGTTGTAATTGGACAGTGAGGGATAGTACAAGCAATGTTATTACTTAGCTATATATTATTTCTTATACTAATTATCTAATTATCTGATACTAAATATATAATACTAATAATATTTATTTAACAACGACAACAGATGACAATTAATTTGGAACCCTCAGATTGACACACGTGCCTGGTCTTCAAGTATCCTGCAACTATGTAGAAACAGTCATCAGTGAGAGATTTCTTAATAGTATATTATGCAACAAGTGCGGTAAACGGCATTTGACTCACGAGTTTATTTGACACGAGCGGAGCGAGTGTTTAATAAACGAGTGAGTTAAAAAGTTTACCGAACGTGTTGCATACTATACTTTTTCTACGACCGTTAGTTGTTGGATACATTTTCGCAAAACACGAATACATTCACTAACATGACCGTCAGAATTGACGAACGTCAAAATTCAAAGCGTGGGAAATATCCGATTGCTCCCAAACTCGTGTGGTAAAATCCCGGAAATGTCCGAAATGGCTCGGATTGGTGGGAAACGAAACTGACGTGGTAAAGCGACGCTTCCCGCACGCTAGATAGGTGCGTAATTAGGTATTTTACAGACGGGAGTAGAAAAACGGCATTTGACTCACGAATTTATTTGGCACGAGCAGAGCGCAGCGGAGCGAGTGCTTAATAAACGAGTGAGATATAGAGTTTACCGAACGTGTTGCATACTATACTTTTTCTACGACTGTCACGAAAAAATCACAATTTAACAAATAAAAGATAATAACAGATTATCGGATTACTAAATTTCATACGTGATTGGAAAAAAAAATTATCTAAGGATAAAGCTTTTAAGAAGACTAAATTTCTAAGATCGTATAAGCAAGAAAAAGTAGGTCCTCACCTTCAATTTTATTTTGTTTGTACCGATGAGACATGGATATTTGAAAATCGTACAATTGGACTTGGCAAGATATTAATACAAAAACTGTAAAAACCACAAAAGTTCATATGAACCGTACTTTACCGACTTTACTTACCGACTAGATTTTAATTATCGCTTATAGCACGTAGTATTTAAATTGTCTGATATATTGCACAACATTATTCTGTGTATTAGTTTTTGGGTACATTTTTGCAAAACAACGCGAATTGATTGACAAACGTCAAAATTCAAACCGTGCGGTAAAATCTCAAAATCCCACGGATCCGAGCCACTTCGGACATTTCCCGGATTTTACCGCACGGCCATGTCAGTGAATGTATTCGTGTTGTTTTGCGAAAGTATACCCAAAAACTAACGGTCGTATGAAAAGTATAGTATGCAACACGTGCACGTGCTCCGCTGCGCTGCGCTGCGCTCCGCTCATGTCAAATAAACTCGTGAGTCAAATGCCGTTTACCGCACTTATTGCAAAATTTTTTCTGCTTGTGAGACATCAGAACTGGAAATTTTACGCTTTTTCCAAAAATCGAAAAATCCAATATGGCGACCATAAGAAAAATGAATGTTAAAGCGGATTGCGACATAACAAAAGACAAATTGTACACGTTATCTTACTCGTCTTAAAAAAGTCACTTCAATTTTGCATTAAATTTCCTCTAAAACATTACACATTTTACCTTTGCTGCAGGTATAATAGGCGCGGATATCCCTATATAGGGAACTGAATCTGGCACACATCGTATAGCCAAGCAGGTACGAATGCTACTCGAGAAAATTAAAAGTTTGTTAATATTTATTTAAATTGTGTACATGGAAAGAATTATTTTTAATATTTTTGAATTGCATTTTATTAGTGCCCATATACATCTAAAATAAACGTCAGATTTTTCATAAACGAATGACTCAACCACGTCTGATTTTACGAACTTGTAACGTTTATTTAATGACTGAAAGACCTTCGGAGACCGCCAGATACCAGGTAACGCTCAAGAGAAATTCCGGTGCCCGCGAACTATTGTATTTCTCACATACAAATCAGATAATGACGTGTTTTCGGAATAATAATGAGTGAAAATGTGATTCGCAAACATAAACGTCAACACCGTTGTTAAGGAATCAGTGAATCAAGTAATGGACTTCGAGACGCAGCAAGACGAATTAATGAGGTCATCACCATCAACTCCTAGGCGGGTGATGTTTTACACGACGACACCTGCCGGGCTCAAATTTAATTAAAATGAAAGAGGGAAAAATCCAAATTGCTATTACTGGGCTTTCGGGTTGAAAGGGCTTAATTAAAATTTTTTGGATCCCCATAAGAGTGGCCGAAACTTGCCGTCAGAGAATTTAATTCGATATTCTCCAGACCAAATTTCATTACCGTCGCCTTTATTTCAAAGCGGATTTATTTCTGAACTAAAGAATTACATCTTTTAAAAATGCTACCGTTTTGATTATTTCATTATTGCAGTAAAGAACATTAAAGTTATTTTACACTGACCGATAACAGATAATAATGAAAATAATACTAATAATCCGTCTGGTCTGGTTGGTTCACTTCGAATTACTATTAAAATAGTTGGTGATAATTCTCAAATTTCATTCTTTCAAATGTTTGCCAAATTACGCTTTGATTAGATTTTATTGTTTTATTTCAGGATTTTTTGTCATTTATATTATTATAGTATAGTATATATAGTAAAACGTTTCTCTGGATGCAACTTGTAAAATTTATATAAATATGAAAAATAATTTAACACTAATTGAAATGATTTCTCTCTCTTTCTCCGGAAATTCCTAGTCAAATTTTGCTTAGTTTAGGCAGAAATTGAGGTTATGTGTTTTTTTCTTCATATTTTGATTGTGCGATATAAAATTGTGTTATGACACTACTGATCCAGGTATTGCAACGAAAATTCAACCACAGATTAAGGAGATGATGCACTACTCAATCAGTTTGACAGGTGCTCCTCAGCTTATACAGGGTGTCCCAAATATATGGTGCCGTTTTGGCGAATTCAAGCAACAAAATCTCAATATTTTCAACTGGAACACCCTATATTTTTATTCTGATATCATTTCTGGGACAAAAGATAAGGTATGGTCTGTTCATAGACATAAGAAAGTGACCAATCGCTTTTGAACGGATTATCCAAGGGTGGTCATTAACATACAATGCAACAAGATTATTACCTTAATTATAATTAATAATTAATTAAATAACAATTACCTTAATTAATAATAATAATCTTGTTGCAAGCAATTGGTCACTTTCTTATATCTATGAACAGATCATAAGTTTGTAGTTTATCTTATATTTAAATTTTATTTACTGCTTGCGATATTCGAGGTTTAAAATAACACGCGTATAAATTCTTGTTCAGCTTATAATTTTTTGTGATTGAAAACTTATTCTTGTTGAATAATAGTGGCAATTTTTTTATTGTGCATACCAGAAGTCGTAAAAATTGCCTCATCGGTCCATATTGTTTTGTTAAAAATGAAGTTTCTTCCGGCACCAAAATCATCGTGAAAAGAAAATTGAGTTGGTAGAAATTTATAAGCTTTTGTTGCCTTTTAAAATACGTGGTACAGCTGAAATAGTTAAGTCAAGCTCCCAGCTTCCATATCGCAAAGAATTTTCGGGAACTTCAGTGAAGTATAATATTACGTTCAATTCAGTTTCTTCTGATAAAAGGGTGCTAGATGTCTCCCCTTTTCAATATTTTAGAACACTGTGATTTGAAGGGTCGTGAATAATTCTAATAACCATTTTTGTTGTTGTTATTTTAGTACCCGGAAACCTTCTTTGATACTCCCTTAATGCTAAGGCGTCACTTTTACCAATGATGAGATAGCATTCATACAATTTTAACCGTTTCTGAGCAGAATATTGCGGCATTGTAACCAAAAAACTATAACTTATTTGAAATACAAATAAAATATATACTAACAAAAAACTTGACAACTATGAACTTTTTAAAAAGAAATATGAAAAACAACAAAAACAAACAGAAATGTAAAAATTTCTCTATAGCTTAATGAGTCAAAAAAAATTGTGATGTCATAGCCAACTACAATTTTAAATCTTTTGATGTTTTTTGTTTTGATGCCAGATGAAACGAGCATTTTAAGAAAAACATTTTTAACTAAACTTTATGGACCGAATTAACTTTTAGTTTAGTTAGTTAACTTTTTGTTTCATAGATTTATTTATTCAAATTTGTTACCTTGTTTAGTTAGCCTATAAACTTTAATTATTTAGTTTTGTTATTAGGTATTTCTACTCAAGCTAGATAATTACCTATTAAATGTTTCTTTAAATATGAATTCTGAAGTTTTATTAAATCTGCTAAAGTGTGTACTATAGAGTCGATTTTTTTCAAAATTTCCAAGTATTAAAGGACACCCTGTTGTTAGCAATAGGTTTTATTCGTATATCTGGAGTATTATATTTTTAAAAGAAGTAGTATTATGTCTTTGCTATTTAAAAAATACCTAATATTGCCAACAAGTGACCTAATGTGGGCAGATTCAAATTTAACAAAAAGAATTTATAGGGATGTTATCTTAAATCTCGAATATCTCAAAAAATAATTAAAATTTAAATATAAGATAAATTAAAAACTTGCCTTATTTTTTGTACTAGAATTGATATCTTAATAAAGTGGATCGTTTTATTTTGCACACGGTGTACATGCAATAAAGCGTTTTTAGTTCCCTGCATTTTTTCTAACAATATTTCCTAATTTAAAAAGTATTTCCTCTGAATTTTAATTTGTCTTTTTTAGCCTTATTCTCGCTTAAAATTTGGAGTGAATACAACATTTTTGTTATAACATTATTATACACACCATTTTATGTTATATATATATATATATATATATTATATATTACGATTACCGACCTAAATGTAAAGGCTGTTTTGAGGGAAAACAGTAAAAAAATCAACAAATAAAACTTACTACAAAAAGCTTATCAAATAATTCTTTTTGAAGGAAGTGATTATAGAAATTAAAAAAAAAACATGGCCCGAATAGTAGTTACTTAAAGTGCCAGAGCCTCTCAAAGCACAAAGAAGACAATATTTCGAAACAATTTTTAAAACGGTCATAACATTTTGAAATTTACTGTGCTTAAATAGGTTACACACACTAGTAACCAGTTTTATAATTGTTTCATAATAACTAAAATTTCAGCCAATTTGTTGCCACACGGAATATTTTAGTGAAGAGAAGAGGCTCTAATACAGGGTGTTCAGTTTAGGTGTGTTTCTTTATGAAGGCCTTCATATATTTTTTCGTTTTTGAAAAGAGCTAAAAGTAACGGTGTGACATTATATGTTGCATTTAGGGTTATAGAAATATTTAAGTTTTTATGGTTCCCAATTGACTCCGCCCATCAAATCCGTATAAATTACTTTTTGTTGTGTAGATAATTTGTACATTGAAATTGATTTAAAATTACCTTTCTATCGTATACTTGCACAATATAGTTTGCTTTTTCTGCTAATAAGACATTACAATACAGATACTGGGTAAAGAAATGGGAAACAAACAAAAACAAATTAATATTTAACATTATTAATTATGTAATAAAAATAAAAAAGGAACACAAAGGAAGTGATGATGCGAACCTAAGGTACCTGAGAGTTTGACAAACATAAAACAGATACCGTTTTTTAACACTGTTAATGGCATAGTGGGACCTAGATGTGTTAAAGTTTCAACATATTTTCGCACTGCAACTTCTAGTAACTTCTCCGTATGCAAGATTATATTTTAATTCCTTATTCCTCATCGAAACTTGATCGGAAATAAGTTTGACAAAGTAGATTCAAGGCAAAATAAAATGAGTTATTTTAAGCTTTTTTCAATTATATAAACAGGTGCTTCATAAGAAAATTATGAATGTACTTCGGTAACTAGTAAACGGAACGCCATGTTTAAAAACTTTTTACGTTTTAAATAAGATGTACAGAAAAAACGGGGTTTTCAATGCCTATTTCGCTAGGTAGAGCAGTACCGCTACAAGCGACAACATATGGGACACTAACTTTACCAGAAAATCGCTTTGTGACCTACTAGGCTGATGCCTTCCAAATGTCGTCGAGACCGAATGTTTTGTTATCGCATTTTTTCTTTACAATTTCCGCTTTCCATAATCTAGACCGCAACAACAGCCGTTTTCATTAGTGTCGGAAAAACCGGGCACTAAATAATCCCGATCCGCTGCAACTTTAATGGGTTTTCTGTGTTTCGACGCAAAAACGTCCCGTTCTACACGATTGCCCCCTACAAGACGCGCCGCCACTTTTGACGTACTCATTTTGCGGAGCGTCGTTATGACGCTGTAAAAACTTCGTCTCCGGCGAAAACATCATCGTATTGGATCCTCTCGTGGCAATAAACAATTGTTCGGCCTTGTTCTCGCGACAAATTCGCACACTATTACGCGCAGATGGATTTAAATCAGTCAGCCGGACAGTTATACGCGTGGTGATGGTGCGGACTCGCTGTCGACGTCGCAGGTGGCCGTGCAGTTACCTGGTGTAGTCAGTCGTCATATGTTATTCAGAAAGTCACTACCAAGTTTTAAAATAATTTAATTTAAAATGTGGCCTAATAACAGAGTTCTCCGGACGATATACCGTTTTTACGACATAATACGGTATTTAACTTTGGTAATTTTTTATCAAAGTGTAACCGCAGGCCCACCTCGCTTGGGTTTCCGTTTGTAATCCTCAATAAATAGATTCGCAATTCCACAATGACGTTCCAGAACTGTACTTGGTTACTTCGTGCATACAAATGCTGAAAGCTAACGGATTTGTGCACAGTTTCATCTGTGAGATTCCTTAATTTTTATTAGTTCATGCAGTGAAAAATCCACTCTTCCTTTTAAATTCTACTCTTCAAATACAACAATCTTAAACGCATTCCGAATTCAAGACCATAAAATGTTATAAAAACGGTATATCGTTCGGAGAACTCTACCTAGAACGAACTTATAATAATTAAACAATACGACCCTTTAGAAACAATGGTTACCCTATCGGTCAGGACTGTTACTAGTATGTTTGTTCAGTGCCTTGTATTTTTGAGACAGTTCCGGAAAGTTTCATGAATGCATCGTACTAAGCGCGTTAAACCTATTTTCTTGTCTCAGTAGTATTTGGGACGTTCTTCATAATTCAAGTTCATAAACTTTTTAAGCAGAACCTGACCTGTACATTGAGAGAAAATATTTATGTTTCTAATTACGTAAGATTTTGATTTAAGTCTGACCATGGTTTAACATCGTCTATCATCTAATTAGTCTATTTTAACTTCTTCTAATAGGAATTCAGGTGTTTCTAGAAGTAAAAAACAAAACATTTTTTTTATTAAACTTCAACTAAAAAGTGCTGCTTTCCTCATAAGTGATCAAAAGTAAATGATTTCCTTACAACTTATGAAAAATACTCGAGCGTTATGGGTTGCATTCGTGCGGTATTTTAACTGATTTATAGTGTCAAAATAAAATTTTTGTATATAACATATAACATTTATATGACATTGAACAAGAAACTTTTTTTTTCACAATTATGTGTAAGGTTAATAATTTCCGGATGGTTTATATTGGGTAGTTTATACCCAAAGTCTTATACCGCAGTAGCGTCAGCATCGGCATCCTTTCAAGATTGTTAATGTTCAAGTAGTGGTTACCGACTCTACATTTTAAAAATTGTCCAATTCTCAGACACTAAAATTAAATCAAATGCTGAAGGTGTTAGCATCGACAAACTTCTGCGGAGCGGACATTTGCACAAAAACTATTTCGTTCGGCTGAGCAACATGAAAAGCCCATATGCTGCGATGGATTTTATTGAAATTCGAAGACACCAGACACCGTCCACTAAAATAGGTATTCGGTTATACAGTCTTCTACATTTTTGAGGAAAATTCAATGAACTCTCTCTCATATAAATCGGTTGATTAAATTCTCTCGCTAATAAACTTACATTTATACGGGTGTCGTACAATAGCAAGTTTATTTTGTTTATAGTCGATGGTGTCGGATGTTACAGTAAATAATTCCTAACCCGCCGGATCAAATCCGTATAAAATTTTAATATAAATGGGTGATCCAAAAGCGGTAATCGCATTGGCGTAGAAATCGCCGCGGCGAGTGTAAACTATTACGAAGCCCTCAATAATTAAAACTTTTAATTAAGGAGAAATTAATAAAATTGCTGAGCGTTTTGCTGAAATTTTGACTGCGCGCTGCTGCGCCGCCCGCAAGGTTGGAATAAACAAACACAAATTAAACTTTAATTATTGATGCCGGCGGAAATCTAAACAAAATTAATTTACCGAAAACAAATACCAGTAATGGCGTTTTTCGCCCACGTGATCGTTCTGTAAACTAGAATAACGCAGTAAAAATATTCTTATTTTAAAATGTTAGGTAAATCACAAGAATTAAAATTGCAACATTTCACTTCACTTTACTTAGATCACCAAGATATAAATGCGCCTAGGTAGCTCAGACCTACTGGGGAAAATACATTCTTGGTACATATAAGTAACTCACATTGAGGAAGAACATCAATGTACTTACTGATGGCGTTAAAATCGCCTCTGTGCTCTTCTGACACTACTAGGATGCCTCATCTGCCTCTGACACGAACTCCTGGATACTGTATTCTAAAGAGCAACTAAAAGGTGTAAATTGTAGCTAAGAGGGAAGCTGAAACATTATTCGATTTTTGGATAATTTTTAGAACGATTATTTGTCTCAGTTTCCTAGATCTATGTTTTTTTCAAATCAAGTGCGTAAAGCTGTAATGGTCCCACCTACGTTAAATACAACAAACTAGTTCAATTTGTCAATTTATGACCGCAACGCCACTGGAATTTATAATTTTCATCTAGCAGACAATATTTTTTTCTTCTAATTTTGTGAACACAGTGAACACCGTCAACTTTCAGCAATAATCGGAAAGGTCGTTGACGTATTGAGGAAGATAATATATTTTTCTTTAATAATTTTAAAACGCGTTTTAAAATTGCTATGACCTACTATGAAAGTCAACATAAAACCCAAATGTACCTGGATTGGTAAATCCAATCGCCTCTTTCGGTTCGCAGCATCAATCGAAGAGCTCGGACAGACGATCAATTGTTTATTTTCCGCCGGACATATAGATACTGCGGCGATGCGGGTAATTAAACCCGCGTGTACGCGTTTTACGCGTTGACAATAATAACCCGTTCCAGGTAATTGGAAAATTCGCCTGCCCGGTCCGCCTAATACGAATTTCGATGATTTAATTGGTCGAAACGCTGTTGTGTTCGACCACAATGGTCCCAATTAAGTCTTAAATTTTCATATAAGCAATTATCCATGCCGCCACAATGATACTTGATTAAAAAGAAAATGTTCTGCCTACCCAAATGCGAATCCTTCATGGCAACCGATAGTTAATCTTTCTGGAGAGATTGGAATTGCGGTGTTGCAGGAGGATAAGCAGTTTTCTTCAAAATATTTGTTCAGTTCGTAACCATTAACCCAATTTGCATTTGTGTTTTTCGTTTTAATGACATGGGCCCAGTGCGACAAGTCTGAAACACCTGGTCCTTTGAAAATCCGTGAATGTGTAAAAGTTAGTTTTTTTTACTGAATTTTTTACTGAGTACTGAGAGAAATACAAAGTACCTGCCATATTCTATGTCGCATATTACAAGTAACGCTTGCGAAGCAAATTGCCAGAAAATAAGGTGAGTGATTAAACAGGTCTACAGTGACTTTGATGTTTCAGATGTTTTTTTATTGCGCTCTATATCTTAAAAATGTTATTTTATTAATATACATACCCGTGACAGGAATATGTTTGTTCCATGTTGAATTGATTTTTATCAATTAAGCAAGTAAATAATATCAGTACATGTGAAATTTTCCAACTCATTAGAGATCGTCAATTGTCTAGAGACAGTTACGTAATCGCTTTCTAAATAAATTTGAATTTCTTCTGGAGCCACGCTTGGAATATCCGTGTAAGATATTGAGTAACCACAAGCGTGCATGGTTTCAACAAGCTTTTTTATATATTTTTTTTTCCATTTGAATTCGCAAAGATGATGTCTTGAAAAATATTAGGCATTTCAGTTTCTTTCCTGGCATTACATGCTTTGCTGGAGACAAGAAGACTTGTTAAAAAATATAAATTATTTGGAATATGCTTTTTGTAATCCTCAATGTTTAAATTTTTAAATTCTGCATTAGTATAAATAGTTGGACGTTTCCGTTTTAGTGTGATGCACTACTGCTTCAGTGCCTTGCTCCTTAGAAAACTGTTTCAAAAAAAAAAAATTCTAGGTTTTTCTAGGTTCTAGATTTCTTCTTGGAGAATTCACTAAATCGATCCCCAAAACTTGTCTTTAACTTTTTTAACCAAAAATTGCCATGTGCAGGTTTATTTATTGTTTTAAGTGATTCTGTCAAATAGCATGAAGCATGATGATATTTCATTTCGTATTTTTTTGAGTATCAATTTTGTTGTCCATAATAGTCATGACTTGTCATAGCTTTTGATTTTTTAAACGTTTCTGGCAAAATAGGCATTTTAAAACTCGTATAGGTTTTGTAACAGTTTTTATGTCATTGTAAACTTGTTCCCTTATATCATAAAAATTCAAAAAAATGTGTAGAGCATTAGGATCCTGGCCTTAACAGATGTTGATGCAGATTTTTGAAAATTCATTTAATTTTTGTTTGTATATTTGTTTTTACGTTAAGAGTTTTCCGCCTTCTTGACAAGTTACACATAATAGGAGGTTAAAAACTTTTCCTTTAGTGCTAGCTTCTTTCGTTAAGGACATTAATTTGATTGTAGACTCAAGTTCGCTCTTAAAACTGGTACTGCTTTTAATATACTGCTTTTAATATCCATTATTATGTAAATCTATATCGACCATTTGAATGAAAATTATAACTAATGCGTTATTATTTATCATTGTCACCCTCAAAGAGAACTTTTTTGACACTTAAAACGCAGACAAACAATACTTAAAATCATCCTCGCTGCGATAGTGGATTTATATATATATATATATATATATATATATATATATACATATATATATATATATATATATATATATATATATATATATATATATATATATATATATATATATATATATATATATATATATATATATATATATATATATATAATTATTTGTGAGTTTTGTTCACTGTGGACCAAACCCTAAGAATCATCCTATAATATATATATATATATATATATATATATATATATATATATATATATATATATATATATATATATATATATATATATATATATATATATATATATATATATATATATATATATATATATATATATATATATATATATATATATATATATATATATATATATATATATATATATATATATATATATATATATATATATATATATATATATATATATATATATATATATATATATATATATATATATATATATATATATATATATATATATATATATATATATATATATATATATATATATATATATATATATTCACGTATTGATTCACGGATGGAAAAATGTGATGACACTATATTCCGGGATATCATCCGTTCGCTTGTTGAATGGATGATGTAGGAATTTCAAAAGCTCCTCCTTGCCAAAAGGCCATACAACAAATACGTCATCAACGTATCTTGTCCATAGTTTTGGCTTCAGATTTGCCTCCTCTATTGCTTTCTTTTCGAAGTAAATCATGAAGAGGTTGGCAATCACAGGTGAGAGATGATCCCATTGCTGCTCCATCTATTTGTCGGTAAATTTTCCCGTTGTACATAAAGTAAGCGTTTTTCAGGCAATGTCTTGACATATCTATTATGTACGGCGGAAGATCTTCGTTTTCTTCTATAAGCAAGAGCGCCGCTTCTACTGGAATGCTCGGGTAGAGGGATTTGACATCGAAACTTGCCATAATGTCGTCCTTGTCCATCCTGAGAGAACCTAAAATCTGAGTGAAATGTTCTGAGTTTTTAACATAGGAATCTGCCTTTTCCACTATGGGCTGAAGTGCACTGGCCAGATGTTTTTCCAGCTTGCATAATGGTGAGTTAAAGGCGCTTACGATTGGACGCAGGGGAACCCCGTCCTTATGGATCTTTGGGAGCCCGTAGAATTTTGGGCAACGACTCGATTTTTCCCTCGGAATAAGTTTCTTTTTTGTATGGTCGTTTATTGATGAATCGAGAATTTTGGACTTAGTTGTTTTTTCCAAATATGTCGTAGGATCTCTAGTGACTAGTTTGTATATTGGGTCGTTCAAAATATCCTTCAATTTTGCATTATAATCCGATGTATTCATGACGACAATGGCATATATATATATATATATATATATATATATATATATATATATATATATATATATATATATATATATATATATAATTTGATTCGGTGATTTATTTTAAAACTACTTTTCTTGTTTCTTTATATATGATTAATAATTTACAAAAATTATAAAGATGTTGAAAATTCAAAATTGAAATTGTAAAATAAATATGTAGCAAAACTTTTGGAAAATTTCAAACTGGTCTCATACTTTATATTGTCACAACCATTCCCAACAATAGATATTCAAATTTAGTGAAATTTCACTTTTTGTATCACTGTGAATATGTGAATGTGAATCACTTACTTATCCGAAAAAAAAACAAATTTTTAGCTTGTTTTTTCAATTATTCACATTAACACACATTTCATTTTTTGAAAATTTATCAAAACTCACAAAAACTTATTTTCTCAACATATCTAGGAACAACGTTTTTCTATCGAAATTTAACACCACTCAAAACGTTTCGAACATGCGATTCGGATTTTCATTTGGTAAAAAGTCTCGTTCAATACGAAACCACGTCAAGTATGGCGCTATTTTTGGCGTCGAGCAAAAGTGCTTCGAAACGTAGGTCGGATCATATTAAATCTAAAGGGGATTGGGATGCCTTGCACGTCCAACCAACGTGTAGTTTAATAGTTTTGAGGGTTTCAGCCAAAAGTTCCGCAATTTTTCTTAAACTCTACTCGGCACCAGGGTTGCATTTCGTAAAATTTGCAAACCCTCTCGCGGCTGCGTGTGATGCTGCTTTATTTTCCTTCTTGTACTAGAAATATGTCGAAATTACGGTCGTCAGATAATCCCTTGTTTATTCGAGCGCTAAACATATGCACGCTAACAGAAGTATATTTGAAAACTTTAGAGATATTTTTAATATTCCGACTCGCAAAATGTCGAGGGCTTATTAATTTTTGACTACCGCGGGCAAAGTAGTATAACGAATATTACCCGACTTGTGTATGGAAAATGACACGCCCCAGGTTACAAAAACAATTTAAACCCGGCAAACAACGAAGGAAAATATTTTAGAATTGCTTCGCTCCGAACTCTGTCGACGACATTTATTTTTCAGCAGGTGCTTTAGTGCTTATTCTATTCTATTTCTATCTGCGGTGCGGTGCTCTAGCCGAGCCCTGTACTCTCGAGAAAGTACCATATGACCACCGTCTTGGGAAGTTTGGATAAACTGAGGTCCTAGTACTCTTAACTCCTAAGAGATGAATTGGAGTTTTCTCCTCTTCTATCGACCGTCTAGAACTGCTGTTTTCTTTTCAGGATTTCTACTATGGTCGTAGTCTTCCGCAAGTGAGACTTTTGGTATTGAGGGGTAGAGAGCATAATTAGGACTTAAACTATCTCACTATAGAGACTCTAATCAACTAGTCAGCCAGCTCTCTCGTCAGTACAGTTTCTGCTATTGCAACGGTAGGTGCTCTCGTTGCCTTCGATACACACATGACTTGATACCAAGACGACACTAACCAAAATACATTCAATGTTTCTCAGCAATTGACTTTCACGGAAGCAAATCAAAAATTATATGAATGAATTAGACACGGGATAATTGAAATAAATTGGCAAATTACTGAACTGAATAAATACAAGAAATATTTCTATTGTCAGTTTCGTTTGGGAGTAGCACAAAACTATTGTCATATGTACAAAAACGCCATATTAAAGGTTTCACTGGAAATGGAAGCTTCCTTACTTGCTATTTTTAAAAAATTTGAGCAAAAGCGCAATACCAAACTTCAGAAAATAGCAAAAAGAGAAACTTACTAATATTTTGTAACAAATTAATTTGGTTAATGTACTTCACGAATATTCTTAACTTTGATTTGAAAATCTCCATCCCCCAGAGCGTAGCTGAAACTAGTGTAACAATTTATGGGATCCATGGTACCCGAAACAAACGTTTTTTTCTCCTTATTGTTTTATATTGTTTCCTGGCATTTTTTTAAAATCTAAAACTGCTAAATGCTTCACTTTCGACAAGTGTAATTATTATTGTTTAAAATATTTAGGATTTAGTAAATATATATAAATATATATTTAAACTAATTATTTTCCAAAATATTATAAAATGCTGTTTTCTTCTATCTAAAAAGAAGTCTTAAAGCTACCAATTTTATGTGTACTAATTTTAATAACAAATTAAAATGTGATTTATATGCCATAAATACAATATTATATATATTTTTTTAATTGTTACTGCAAAACTAAACGCAGCAATTAGTTGAACATCGGCTGTACCTCCATATAGAAAAGTCTCTACCGAAAAGACTATCAACTTTTACTATAATATTAATTTTAGTGAATGCATCAAGAAAAGTAGAACTGCTTTATACAAAAAAAATTCAACCACCAAACCAGGGCAAGGTGTTTCTAAAGAATTCCAATTAACAACGGGTACGATAAAAATATCGATATATTAACTCCTAAAATGATCTTTTTGTCTTGCCTAACCCCCTCGTTCCTTATTAGATGGAGACAGGGGGCTAATGAGGCGGATTAAATCTCTGTTCATCCCTCCGTCCATAAAGCGCAGGTGTTGTTGGACCCACAAAAAACCCGATTTACAAGATAATACCCCGATAGGGATTTTCAATTTTTGTTGTACCTTTTGGAATGATTATTGGAAAACAAACACACGAAAAATAAATTACAGGGCAAGTGAAGACGGCTACCATTTTTTTCGTTAAACAACCGTCGTTGTAAGTTGACCGAACAGACTGTGGAAAAAGTCTCTGCCAACAGCTGATTTATTAGCGAGATTAAGTTAATTCGACAGGTGCTCAATAGCCGCCGGCCGATATGGGAGGCGCATGTTGGTTTTTCGGAACTCCACGTTTCAATAGGACACCCTAATTTAATCCAAACGAGACGGACAAGAAACCATGGCGCTGACCCTGATTACAGGGCTGCTCAGCTCTCGCCTGGAGGTTATGCCTCTATCCGAGACATTGTCTTGCATAGAAAGAAAGAAATTGAGCCAGAGGCGCTGTTCTTTTTCCTTTCCTCAACAGCTGCTGATAGGTTTGGCACATTATAATTTTTTCTGCATTTGTTGACTTGAACGAATAATAATGGATTTGCAAAAGAACTTCTATCGCTATCACTGAACAAGAAATATATGATATAAGAATTAATACAAATATAATATACGCATAAGGACTAATTTGGCTTGTTTGATGTCGATGATTGATAAATTATTCCTTAAATCAGAGTTTTGTAATTAAAATGACAAATTAAAATAATATATATATATATATATATATATATATATATATATATATATATATATATATATATATATATATATATATATATATATATATATATATATATATATATATATATATATATATATATATATATATATATATATATATATATGTATATATATATATAACAACAGGTTTTACATAGTAAATATTTTTACTTTTGCGTACAGATTATATCTATGTTCCGAAATTTGCAGTGTACCTCATTATTCAAGATGGAAAGGTGCGTTTTTAAAATTCTTAATCATCATTTTGTAGTTTTTGTTAGGGGACACTTCAAAAATATATGACAGTACCTTTTTATTTTTTACTTTATTCGGGAATAATATGGCCTCTTCAAAAATTTATAGCTGTATTCAGTGTTTTCATTCAGTTGGAAGAGGTAAATATTTTATGCGTTTCCAATATTTTATTTGTCCCCAGGTTTCTACAACAGCTACTGCAAATAAATTTAGAAAATTCGCACTTTAGCACAATGTTCATGACTTCAAAAGCACACAATTACTACTTATAGTAAGTTCTCGTATTAAATTAAAAATACAACACTCCGCCTTGTAACATTGTAACATGATAAAAAATATATAAAGTAAATTTTTATCACTGACACGAATGGAGTAAAGGAACTTATAAACTTTGCTTGTCAGATTGTTTTATTTGTATGAAGATTTTCTTTTATATATAAATATCATGCTTTAATAGGATTGAGTTATTTCTTTTGATTTTAAGTGCTTCTTCAATGTAATGCTGTATTCTAAGCTTGCAACATTGATAATTCACCGACCTTCAACAAAAGTATGAGGATCAGGATCGGGCACCGATTTTTAATATAAGTTTGCGTAAAAGCAGCGCTTCGATGTAAAGGTGGAAAGTTGGACATTAAGTCCGGGTATTAAGCCATTTCTTGGCTTCGCGATGTTGCCATATATCCGGCCGGTTAATCTCCAACGCCTTTGTAATAATTTCCTTTCCAGCTAAATTAAATCCCATAAACATAATCCCCCTATGCCGTACACGAAATTAAAGTTACTTGGAAAACTCGGTTTTAAAAAATAATTTCCATTCACCTATGACCTCACAACGCAACACACAGATTCAGTATTGATGCACACATTTTTGCAGAGCTTGTTCTTTATCGCAGTTTGTACTTTTTTCATCTTATAGAAATTTGGCCTGTAACGCTTGACTTGTTTCTTCTTCTAGTTCTTATTTTGACCTAAGTAGAACTAAATTAGATTTTTGTTCAATAGAATACGGACATGATGAGTTCGGCTCATAAAAGCACCTCATCATTAGTTATTACGCTTTCGTAAAATTATCCCTTTAATAAAAGTCCTTTATTATTATTACCCTTCCCTGGGCCTCTGTCTTTGTGTTTGATGGTATCACTATCTAGTACCAGATAGGTATGCTTTCCATATTATCAGCACCCATTATGTGCGCCCGTTGCGCGCCAGTTGAAATGTGGTGTGCACTTAGGGCGACCGGTGATTTTCCTGTCAACGGGTTGAACAATGATCTTAAGTCTACTTCTTCTTCTTTAATCTCTAGAGAGAGCACGCGATGCACGCCGGTACCGGTACTTCGCGGTGGTCTCGTAATTACGGGTTTCGGAAAATAATATGTCCAGGTACGGCGTATATATACACAAAATTTGAATCATGAGAACCAGTCTTTAGTGTGCGATCTGCAAACGAGAACCTAGTTAGGATGATGAACTGGCCGAATCATAAATTTTCGAATAATTAGTACCCTCTGTAATTTGAGGGGCCCTCCATGTGCTGGATGCTCACAGAATTCGACTCATTTGCGTTGTTTCTTGCAAAGAGGTTTGGCAACAATTGTTTTTACTAGTTTGCATTTTTTATGTTTTATTATACTATCTAGAACCAAACGTAAAAAAATTAACTTTTAGACCCAAAACTATGTTAATAGGTGACATAAATCTACGAAAAGGTATCCTTCCATATTATAGAAGAAGTACAATCTACAATTATTATCTTAATGACAAATCGGCTTGATATTGCCAATTAAATGATCTAAACATCCACACAAATCCACCAAAAATGGCTAATAGAAATAATGGAGGTGGAATGGGTTTTACAATGTGGAAGGTCTCGTAGTGGTATTTGTTTCAATCGAACTGAACATCCTAAAACTATTATTGTGTTTTCGAAAATATTTCTTCTCCTACACTTACCTTGTTTTCGTAGAATACCAAATTATTTTGTTTGGTGCTCTTCGAACACACACACGCACACACACACACGCACACACACACACACACACACACACACGCGCGCGCGCACACACACACACGCACACACACACGCACACACAGACACGCACACACACACACACACACACACACACACACACAGGTACGTACACACACACACACACACACTACTTGTGGGAAATGACTTTTTGCAAATTATAAATAAAATTTAATATCTTGAATGTAAACTTCATATTCACTTGCATAAAAATATGGTAAGAGAAAAATGTTTATCAGTCATCGAATCAATCAAAATTTACAATCCCCAATCCCCTGATAAGATCTCAACCAGATACAACGTCGCCGGTCGAGAAAATTATGCAAAATAACTCGCGCTTATTATCGAGTTTGTTTAAAGCACTTAATATGGCGACGATTAGCATTTGGTATCGTGCACGATTTCCAATTACTTGTGCCCTTAGTGATTCTCCGGCCTCATTAAGGAAATTATGCAAAACAAACGCAGTCTCGTCTGGCGACTGGGAGTCTCTAAATTGAAAACTAATTGCGCGCACAACATTTAAATGATTTTGTTCTTATTTTAGCGTTGCTATTAATATAAACATGCTGCTATATTGCCCTTTAGGCGGCTTCTTAACAGTGGGACATCTATGATGAAAATGCATTCCAATTTATTTTTACACGATAATAAAATATATAAATATAAACGGCACTGCATATAATTATTACTAATAAGGATGAACAGACAAATTATTATCGAAAAAAAAAAGTATCTAATTCTCAAATCAAATTTATGAAATATTTTTATGATTAACCAAAAGAAAATATATTATTTATTTATTTATATCATAACTCTCTAAGCCCCTGGAAAATTTATGTAAATAAACCCAAATCCCACCAAATGGGAACTTTCATAATTGAGGCATTTCCAAGGAAAACCACACCGGTTCATCAAAAAGTTGATTGGAATCGGAAACTTTTTTTGGGATTTTGACTGATCTCCATAAATTTGTTGCATTTTATCAAAAACACATCAACGATTTCTGGAATTATGTTCGGGATAAGCCGAGAAGAGATTGCTGTAACATGTGTGGATCTATTGTACTCATAAAGAAAAATGAAATCAAGCAACAACTAAAATATGATACTTTATTAAAATTGTAATGAATTTGAAGATACAAAATTCTGGTCCACGAAGCGAACTAGAGGCTCATGCTCAAGCAATAAAATAATTCTTCGCCAACTTGTCCTGTCCTAAGGAGTAGGTATATTTTATAGCTAGCCACAATCTTAGTGCCAGATTTTGTCAGTGGATTGGTTGCAGCAAGGATGAGCTTCTATAACGTATTTGCATAAGAAAATATGCAGTTTCCTTGGGGTGTTGAAGTTAGATAAAAAAACAAGAGGAATAAAGAAAACAAACCAGCACACTTCCGAAATGTCAAAAATTTCGAGATATTTTAGACAAATTCTTTTTTTTTGGTTCCGTTGATGAATTTATCCTGCTAAACTGCCCAAGTTTCTTGGACAAGACTAATAATTATCTTAATCCTGTTATCGTTTCATATTTTATTTAGGTTTTCTGTGTCAAGTTGCTGTACAATACAATTAAATTCAGTGAACGGTCAAAAACATTTGCGCGTACACACGAAACAATATTCAATTGCAGATTCTAAAAAAGCAATTATCGGAATTTGAACTGATGCGCGAATTTACATGGATAATTAACAAATTTATCGAATATTCCAATTAAACGAAAACAAACAACCCAAAAGCGGGGACAATATTTATCTTAACTTATATGCAGACGTGCATAATTTCCAACGGACAGACTCAACAACTAATTAAACGTCAATTTCGAGCCATGTCATATAGCATATCAGCAATTGTATTTCTACTGTTAAACATTATTGAAAATAGTTTATTTTAATAAATAATGAATTTCTCTTTCGTTCACAAGGACAGCATATTTGAGAACAGTTGAGCTTAGATTAAATGAATAAAATATTGAAAATAGGATTAAGGCGTAAGCGTAGCAGTTAAAAATGAATCATGAAAAGACAAAAGAACGAAATAAGCAAAACAGGGTACCAATAAAAAATAGTTTCCAATTTTATTAGAATTGTAAACCAAATTCCAAATAAGAAATATGAAACAATTTCTTCGTCGTTAGTTCTTTCCAGCCAGCGGGCAGCGTGGCCCGAACAAACAAACAAACAAAGCCGTCCTCTATTGGCGAACAAACAACGAACGTTGTTGCAGTTTAGTAGTCGCCGAGAATGTTTTTAAATATTTACTCAACAATTAGTTCGCTTAAAAAGACCACCTTGACGACTAGAAGGCATTCGACGTTTTTACCTTTAAAGCACCATAGGCGCACATAGGAAGCTCAGGCTTCATGTTACACACATATCCCGGAGCAGATCAAATATTTACATTCGTCTACAAATTTTTGTCTCGTCCTAGTCGTTGTGTTCCGAACCTTTTTAGGTTTTGTATATGCTCTCTCGCTCGGGGTGGTTGTCGGAATCAAAAACTACGGTTGTTATTACTGACCGAAATTGCGTTTTAAGTGAGTCTAAACTAATGTTACACGAAATTTTAACGAATACAAATTTTAACTTGGAAGTTATCATATTTTATAACCTTAATAAATATTGATGTTAAACTTATTCAGTTCACCTTTTGTCATATTTAAATCATATTCATTTCAAAAACCAGTTTTTTAAATCTCGTTCAATTAAAATATGGCATAAAAAGTTTGATATGGAAAAATGATTAATTAGATTAGTTGTTTAGTTAAAGAATAGCGTATATGAATGGTCTACAGGAATTCCAGACAAATTTCAAATCCGTCTCATTTTCGTTGTGTTATGTGTTATGGGAAGCTCCGTTATTATTAAAAATACAAATTTTCCGTTGCACATCACTCTCTACTTTTTTGAGAGTTGAAAAATTCTATAATCAAATTTGAAATAGCACCTGTCACCTAATATGCAGCATTGTAAACACTGTTTAATGTAGTTTCGTAACAGAAAAATATTATTTTTTCAGGAACTTTTAGGGTCAGCATCATAAATGCAAACCTATTTTCTTTGCATAATTTATATGCGATTTAATAATTTTATTCTTGTCACGATGTTTTAACTTAACAAAAGTATTATGATTCCGATTTTTAGTAACACGGAACCTTGATGTTTCTAAATTTGTTTTATGTTTTCTTAAATCCTTATAATAATTATTTTTTTATTAAATTAGGATTGTAAAGTGTGATTTATAGTTAGAAAAATACAGTAAAAATTTTCGGCTTATTGGGTTCTGTAAGTAATAATAAAACTACTTAAATAGTAAAATGATATTTTGTAACAATATATTAATACAATTCATAATCAATTAATATCGTATTATAGGGATACCAGATAGCATAAAACTATACAAAAGTAACATCACAGGGCTGTATTGTTAAAAATCTAAATGATAATGTGTTGTGACACCACAACAACAAAACTTAAATTGAACCACTATAGAAAACAACTAAAATGGGTATAAATTATACAAAAAAATGACTTTAATAACGCTTTAAAAATCAAAAGATGTACCAAATATTTAAAATAGCCAATCTTTCAACTTCTTTCGTGGCTCTGAAATAAAAAAAGTGATTCAACATCTGATTATTCCAGTTTTTAAGTCTAAAAAAATGAGTAATGGGCAAATACATTTTTATGGAGGTTTCTATAAAGACGCCTCGAAAATGATCGACAATGTATATTTTTCCCTCTGCAGTTTTCCTTTCAATTTTGAAATTACTTTCTGTAACACATGCACTGTAGTAGCTGTATTTGTTAATAGAGTTCCTGGTGATATTACGGCAGTAATAATTGTTTCACAAAACAATAATTGAAGTAGAGTGACATAAATTGAAGTGGAGAGGTTCGTTAACAAATAGTAAGAACATTTATGGTTGGTTTTCATAAATCCAATCGTTATAACAAAGATTCAATTACAATTGTTATAGAGAAAGTCAACATTTTACAAAGCAAAAATTAAAAATATGTATATTTTAAAAGGTACTAAGAAAAATTCTTATTCAAAAAACAAAGAAGAAACCGGCAACCCAACCGAACCTAAACTAACTTGATAAGCTAATTAATAAATTGAACATTAGTCTAAGGTTATAGTTCAGGATATGTTAAATTATTGCCATATCCAGCACAGTAATATTTTAAAGATATAACTTCAAGGCACAATTAAAAGCGATAGGATTTTTAAAAAATATTTACAGAGGCACCGGCAATATGTTTAAAAGCTCGTTTTTACAATGTAATTACTCTATCACATTGAGGGAGGATATGAGTTACATGAGATAGAAGAACTTTTCAGTTCTCTAGTCTATAGAAAGCAAAACATCCAGTTGATAGTTTATGACAGAGTATATCAATATTAGCTACCTAACAAAATTTATTATCAATGTGTAGCAAATGCACTTTTGAATCAGGAATTTGTGATATAGATTGGCAACTTTCACAAAATAAGTTTTGTCAAATTGTACAAACATTGATGTAAAATTTATAAAAAGCGTTTGCCTTTGTTGAAACAAAGTTTGTTGTTAACAAACTAATGGTTAAAGTTTATTGCAAGCTGTCACGACCGAACGTTCACAACATAGGTAGGAATTTGTCAAAGAAACTTCCCCAACGTAATGTTATAGTATTTACAAATTTTCTGGATTTCTGCTGCGTCGGAGGATGAATTCCTAAGATTTGTAAATAGTAGCATAGGTAGAAATTATCATCAATAAACGCTGGCAAGTATCTATTCTCCAGGGTAGGTGTGTTTTGTAGATCATTAGTAAATAACAAGAATAACCAGGGTCCGAGAACAGATCTTCTAAGTTAATATTTTATATATTATTATAATCTTATATTTTTTGAAGCTGGAACGATGATCAAGTGGGTAGTGTGAACCAATGATAGCAATATTCTAGTATCCAATGAATAAATGTATGAAGGAAAACCAATAATTCCATTTTAGAAGAAAACATAGACACAGACCCTTTATTTTTTTTAAAATTGAATACTTTCCCTGACATCAAAAAATATGAAATCATTGACAATTCTATAAGTGCTTATTTTTAGGGTAATGGTAATAATTGTCGAATTTTCTTTAGTATAAGGTAATTGGTGTAGACGATTTTCAGAGGTTTGTAATTAACGAGATTACTGGCGTGTGACAAAGCTCTAACCGAAATCTTGTTTTCGCAATCGTGACCCAACGTTTGCACCGAACCGGTCAGATTTATCAAGTGCAACCCTAGTCGGTGCCGATCAAATTTTCTGCGTCCGACCACACGAAGTACGAAGTAAATCATTCGGAATTATTATGTAAGCCCAATTAGCGTCTACGTTTTAAAGCGCAAAGTTAAAAGACAGCACTTTTAGAAATTAATTTAATGAACGAGGACCTAAATTGGTTGCGTTTCCCGCCGGGGGTCAGCGGAAGAAAGCGGCGACCGCTCTGGGTTCGCTCTTTTTCTTTTTTTTTTCAGACAACTCTAATTAAATAACACTCAAAGGTTGTTTGAGTTGGGAAGCGACTTCGGAATTTACTTTAATGCTTTGCAGCGTTTTCCAAAAAGAGATCGCAAAGAGATTATAAATCCGGAAATTTAGCAAAGAAGGTTTTCGTCTGCAATTATGTCAATAGACGATCGGATAAGACGAGGAAGCTGATGATTCCGTTTGAGAGGCAAGGTCTTTTCAGCTCAATGGTATTTTTGCAAATGTTAAGCCGCATATTTTATTTATTTTATTGATAATTACTCAGCGATTGACTTCTCTGATCTGTTGATGCCCATATAAAAGTAGGGCGTAGGCTTCGAGCTACCAAATAAATCTTTATTTTTTAACTTTTAAAATATTCACTAGGCTGCAGCAATCTTTTAATTCTCGTGAAACGGGGTATCTTAAAGGCGTACTAAATTGTATGTTTTTGCCAATTGTTCGAAAAATCTGGGAATCTAAATCTAAACTAGCAATTTCTAGGTGTTTTTGCGCTCTAGTTGTTGGTTTATGTCAACATTGTTCGCGTTATTTTTTTTATTTCTCACCATATGAATGCGTAATATCACTATCCCTAAAAAGAAACTAAATACATTTCTGGTGAAGAACAAATTTGCACAGGAATCTAATTTCTAGTTTCCAACGAAAATTAGGATCTTTGGTGAAGTTCCGATCCAATAACTTATTTCACTTATAAGTACCCACCAGCGTATTTCAATCAAATTGTAAGTAGGGTAAGCTTTTAAAGCTTCTGGTTAACTTCTGTCTTGACCTCTACCTATGAATACATTATTGCTTGTTGGGTTTTACCTAGTAGCAATAAGAATGAAGCTAGTAATTACTAAGGAATTGTAGGGAAGATCCGACAAAATCCAAAACGATATGATTAGAGACACGCTACTTTAATATACCATTTTAGTTGTCAGATGTCTACTGATGAAAACAGTCCACCAAAACAACATTTAAAATCCAATATTGAAATACTAAATTGGTTTCCCTTTTTGCTAATATTATTATATTGCATTTTCACAATATTACGGTTTAGAAGAAAATGTAATACACGTTGTTCCGCAAGATTGTAAGCCGCTAAAGGGAGCATCAATCGTATCCAGCTTAACGGCTACTGCAATGTACGATAGCATCGATGCAAATCCGCCGTCATCCCCTTTTAAATTTGTTTCGTCCGCGCGTACACAACACGCCACGCGTCACAATGACGTCGCATTTTACTTTTTTGACGTCATAAATCAACGGATTGCGCGAGCTGCCCTTATCAGGTCGGCCTAAAGGCTCATATTGGCACCCTAATATAAGAAATAACTGCACGGATGGCAAGACTGCGCCAACGCACAACGATTTATCAGGTTGCCAGCCGTGTTCTAAAGCCGTCGACACTAGGGCATTGGCGTGGAAAGAAAATTTCACTCTGGATTTTACTAATTTCATTTTCATGTTCGGGACACTACACCAAATAATCCTGGCGATGGCTACTGGAGTGTTTTTGATCTCTTGAAAATTACATAACTATAGATGGTTTACTACGATATATTAAATTTTATTATTAATGCTTATGGGAAGAATTGGAATAGCATATTTAATAACCAAGATCCATAAAATATAAACACTTTGTTAGCCGCGGTCCCAATAGGTGACAATTTTTGCTAAGGGTTTACAAATTAATGTGGAAGGCAGTGATATGGCAAACGATTTTGAGCCGCTGCTGTAGTCAGCAGATACAGCAGATTAGTCAAACCAACATATCCTATCCAACAAAACAAGTGGAATAATATACGATAGTTACGATCATTTTAAAAAGGTGTATAGGTCTAGGGATGCCAAAATAAATAAGATGGCTTTAAATTCAGCAACAAGAACACGAAAACAAATACCAGTACAAAGGAAATTAAATTACAGGTAGGAACATGGCGACAAACGAACCCACACTTAGTCGAGCATGCTAAAATTTCTTTGCGGCTTTAGTAGGATTAGATTGCAGACATTATTCCAAGTGGTTCACCAATTCAATCAGCCTCAAAGAAAAGAAATTAGTTCTCTCGAGTAACTGAGAATGATCATTGAGGTGGCAATGCAAAATATTTAAGAAATTTGCAGTGAATCGTTTTAGTGCACCCATCACATGGAAGCCCATATAATTTACTCAAATTACGTAATTATTATTAAACAGGGCAATTTAAATTATTTTTAGTTTATTATTCGACTCGATATGTTAGTGGAAGGAAATATGTACATGAAAGTGAAATAATTAGGAAAATTATTCTGTTGTTATATGCCTTTCGTGTCTTACTAAATTAGCAGCCAGAAACCTGAAAGTTTTGGACAAGCTAACCGACCTAACCTGCCTCAAAACTATGAAGTTGACTGCCCTTAAAAGTAAATTCAGTTCTACGTCGCTGTGCTGTCAGGCATCCCCCAGACTACAACCGGCGTATCGTGTCGAATGTGTGTCTGTCTTTTATACGACACGTTTTCTAAGGCGGACGATTTGTAAGCCCGAAAAAATATTAATCTTGTACCCAGAGACGTCTGGTGCATGTTTAACTAATTAATGAAAGTTTGTGTAGTTATTTCGGTTGAGTATTATTAGTGAGAGGAAGTAGGTACTCGCTAACACAAAACAAACACCACAAGTGTTCTATCACCGCTCGTAGAGAAATGCCTGCTGCATACTACATTGCATATCGAGTATTGATGTGATCCAAGTCCGACCTAACTGCTTATTGCATGAGCATTAAAACGAATTCAGGAAACTTGCATATAATCCGACGAAGCTGCTTCAATAAAATCGCAGTAAAATGGCTTTTAAGGAAATTAAATAACGTTAATATGGAGATACGACCTTATCGGGACTACGTTCTATTTGCGAAACCGCTTGCCACTGAATATATGAATAAATAAATAAAAATAGGGCCGATATGACATAAGCAGCGGAGCTTAGAGAACGCAATGGAATTCAAAACAGGATTTCCTCGGCGATCAAAATGTTCCATATCGTTTAATGGATGCTTTATTGAACTTGAAAACAATCGCAATAAACGTGGCGTCCCATTAGTTCCGGATTAAATGAACGAATAGAAATAACTCTGGAAGCCCAGTTTTTTGAGTTTTCCATTTTAATAACCGTAAACCAATAAACAAATAATTTTTGGGTGCAGAACTTAAGATCCCTCACATTTGGTTTATTATCCGGTTTTTGAGATAAGCTAATATATATTTTATTTACTCATTTTATTTTGCCGATGACACCTTGGTAATAGCCCAGAGTAGCGCGGGCCAACAAAGAATGATGACAAAATTGTCAGTAGCAGTGTAGAAGCTGCAGACAAAATTCATGATCATCAGCAAAGCAAATGTCCGGGAAAGATTGTATGTTTGCAATGAAGAAGTCGAGAGAGTAAGTGAGTACAAATACTTAAGTACCATGTTAAACTCTACTAGACGACACTCCCGAGAAATAGAACCCCGGATAGGACAAGCTAGAGCTGCATTTACCAACATGCGAAAATTATTCTGCGCTAGAGATCTAAACATCAAACTTAAGATCAGATTGACCCGATGCAATATTCTTTCAATCCTTCTTTATAGAATGGAGTCCTGTACAACGAACAAAGACGACTTAAAAGGAGATGCTAGGCTTGTGAAACGTGGGTATACAGACGCATGCTTACAGTTTCTTGGACAAAGTGAGTAACAAATGCAGAGATATTAAGACGAATAGATAAAACAACCGAGATAGTGGAGACTGAAAATACACCTAAACTTGCGTACCTAGGTTATGTTATGCGCAACACATCACTAATAAGGGCTGCAAAACCTTTATCTCAAAAATTATTATCTCTTTTTTTTTTTCATTTTGTGTACTTGGACTTAGCAAATCAAAAGTTGCAAGCAAGTTTAGTCAACGGACATTTTGACAAGTAAAACAATTTTGGCGAAAGTGTTTCTTCAATGAGTGTTAAAATATGTTTTCAACGAAACCGCACCTTTCTTATAAAGGGCAGTCTCTTTTTGAAAATGGGTTTCCATGTTCACTATTTTAGTTCGACCCATGACTTTTGGGACACTGTGTGTAAGCTAAAACCGTGGGGATAACCCCATGTCAAAGATGAACACAGGCGTAGCATTAAACCGAATATGGAATAACATACCCATTGCATTCTCATCAGGTAAATCATACATTGTGGTAACTTAAGGTCAGCACATACATCTGGCCGATCAGATAAGCTCGCTCAATTTCGCATAGCCCCTGGTGCTTACGTGTACCGTGTTCGATCCGTATCAATATCAGCAAATTGCATAATTCGCTATAAAAATTTCTATGGTCACGGGTATTTAATTTCAGAAACAAACGACTTTCAATATGGACATTCTTGGTTGTGTTGCGCGAAAATAATGATTCTGAAACGAGAGCCTGTATTAAATAGTGCGTGAAAACGATGTTTTTTTTTACGGGAAAAAGTTATCTCTTGGGAAAACCTTGGTTTACACCATCACCACTAGTAGATGTGTGTAATATTGTTACAGCATAAAAGCATTTTCAGATTACTTATATTAATGAAAACCTATATCACACGACCTATTGCCAAAGAGCATAGAAATAATAAGAATAACTATACTATTAACCAAATTCTCAGGTGAGTTTCCATCAAACCAGGAAGCTTCTAACAATACCAGTTATTCCGCAGCTGATGAGAGAATATTAATGATACCGTAGGACAATTTAAATATTGAAATACCTCAATAGATTAGCATTTTACCTTACTTTTTCAAAGAAGTTTCCACTGGCTACTGTAATACTTTTTTTAAAACTTCTGAATTCCTAATGCTTCATTTTTTGTTTAGTCGAATTAACTAACGTTTCGCCAATCATTATGTTGGCTTCTTCAGAGCTTGATTGCAACTGGTTCGCATTTTACTCTGTACCTGCTTTTATGTTGCTTGAGGGGGCGGAGCTAAATTCGGAGCACAAACACAGTCTCGGATGACTGATTCCCATATTGTGAGTCGCGGTTGAGATTGTTAGGTTGCTTATAGATTTCAATAGACTCTCGGATTTTTCGTTGGTAGAAGAATTGATTACATGCAAGAATTTTAGTTTTATCTAATAAAATTTTATGTCCGGTTTCCTGATTGTGTTCGGCAACTGCGGATGAGTTTGTTTTAGTCTTAAGGCTTTTTCATGTTCTTTAAGCTTATTTGCCTATTGATCCATATGCGGCAAAGGATACATGAGAGAGACCTGACAAAAAATATCAACTAAGTTCAAAGAACATGAAAGAGCATTAAGACTAAGACAAATAAATTCATCAGCTACCAACAAAAAATCCGAGAGTCTATAGAAATCTATAAGCAACCTAACAATCTTAACCGCGACTCAGGTCTCTACCTGTCACCAACATGGGAATCAATCATCCGAAACGGTGTGTGTGCTCAGCATTTAGCTCCGCCCCCTCAAACAATATAAAAGCAGGTACAGAGTAAAATGCGAGCCAGTTTTAGTCAAGCTCTGAAGAAGCCAACAAGATGATTGGCGAGACGTTAGATGTAGTGATTTGGATTCGGATTTGCGAATATTACAGTGGACCAGTTCGTTGTTCACCTTAATTTAAAAAACGTATTGCTGTGGAAATTCTGGGAAATTAAGCAAGGAAATATTGTAAGAAAACTCCCAAAAACCATGTTCAATGTTGATATACGGAAAATAACCCCTTTTCCGCTCGCATCACCCCAAATAATTCGTTATATTTATTTTGCAATCATAAAAAAATCTGACGTTGTCACAGATATTGAATTAGACCATTGAAGAGTCACTTAAGAGAGCTTCAAAATGATGTACCACTCAACCACCTTGAAGCGGTCGGGAAGGTATAAAACTACCCCCAATAATGAAATAACCAAATGTTCGTGTTATTTATTTCGGAATCTCAAAAAAACCTGACGTTGTCCCATATATTGAATTAGACCATTGAAGAGCCACTTAAGAGAGCTTCAAAATGATGTACTACTCAACCACCTTGAAGTGGTGGAGAAGATATAAAGCTACTCCCAATAACGAAATACCCAAATATTCGTTTTATTTATTTCGGAATCTCAAAAAAACCTGACGTTGCCCCAGATATCGAATTAGACCATTGAAGAACCAGTTATTAGAGCTTCAAAACGATGTATTAATCAACCACCTTGAAGCGGTCGGGAAGATATAAAACTACCCCCAATAATGAAATGACCGCGTTTTACTTATTTCTAAATCTCAAAAAAACCTGACGTAACTACCTTGAAGAGGTCGAGAAAGTATAAAACTACCCCCCAATAATGAAATAACCAAATATTCGTTTTATTTATTTCCGAATCCCAAAAAAACCTGACGTCCCAGTTATTGAATTAGACCATTGAAGAGCTACTGATGAGAGCTTCAAATTGATGTACTACTCAACCACCTTGAAGCGGTCGGGAAGGTATAAAACTATCCCCAATAATGACATAACAAAATATTCGGTTTACTTAATTCATAATCTCAAAAAAATCTGACGTTGTCCCAGAGATGCAATTAGACTATTAAAGAGCTACTTAGGAGAGCTTCAAAATGATGTATTTCTCAAGCACCTTGAAACAGTCGGGAATATATAAAACTACCCCCAAATATGAAATACCACAAAGTTCGTTTTATTTATTACGGAATCTCAAAAAAAAAAACTGATGTCCCAGATATTGAATTAGACCATTGAAGAGCTACTGATGAGAGCTTCAAATTGATGTACTACTCAACCACCTTGAAGCGGTCGGGAAGGTATAAAACTATCCCCAATAATGACATAACAAAATATTCGGTTTATTTAATTCATAATCTCAAAAAAATCTGACGTTGTCCCAGAGATGCAATTAGACTATTAAAGAGCTACTTAGGAGAGCTTCAAAATGATGTATTTCTCAAGCACCTTGAAACAGTCGGGAATATATAAAACTACCCCCAAATATGAAATACCACAAAGTTCGTTTTATTTATTACGGAATCTCAAAAAAAAAACTGATGTCCCAGATATTGAATTAGACCATTGAAAAATCACTTGGGAGAGCTTCAAAATGAATCAATCACTAAAATTCGCCATTATCAAAATAAAGATTTGGTTTTTAACTCGAAATTGATCCACAAAGACACATACATCAATCATGAATGCTAGCGATGTACTGGTGATTTTCTAAATTTTATTTGTACTTTTCATTCTTATATTTATTGGGCCGTTAATTAAAAGTTTTCTGGGACGACATTTTCGCACAAATTTGAGCTTTTGGGAATAATAACAATTGCATATTATGTTTCATTATTAAATATTTTGAAGCTGTCCTAATGGCCCTTTAATGGTCTAATTCAATATCTGGGACGTCAGCTTTTTTTGGAGATTCCGATATAAATAAAACGAATATTTGGTTATTTCATTATTGGGGGTAGTTTTATACCTTACCGACTGCTTCAAGGTGGTTGAGTGGTACATCATTTTGAAGCTCTCTTAAGTGACTCTTCAACGATCTGATTCAATATCTGGGACAACGTCAGATTTTTTTGAGATTGCGAAATGAATATAACGAATTATTTGGGTTGATGCGAGCGGAAAAGGGGTTATTTTCTGTATAGCAACATTGAACATGGTTTTTGGGAGTTCCCTTACAATATTTGCTTGCTTAATTTCCAGGCATTTCCACAAGAATACGTTTTTTAAATCAAGGTAAATAACGAACTGGTCCAGTGTAATATTCACAAATCCGAATCCAAATCCAAATCTAACTTCAGCCACATAGACGTTACCCTAGTTCGACTCAACAAAAATCGACGCAGGAGGAATCCAGAAGTTTTATAAAAAAGTATCAATTTTACCTATCTACACGATATAGTGTTCGGGATCACGACAAAATTAAAGAATAGTTTTCATTAAATTAATTATGATGTTTTGATGTGATTCGTGTAATCTAAGTATAGAGCTGGACCATGAACCCAAACTTTCTTCTTGGATATTTATAAGAAATACGTATCGGGCAGATTCGAAGCTCGTCTGCGAGAATTTGTGTTTTATATTTTTATGACCTCCGGATGCCAGCAGAAGCAATTTCTACAATATCTAACGACATTAATATTAACTGCCCCAGCAAGTCATCTCGCGGGACAAACGTACCATAAAATTACGTCAAATACTGCTGAATATTTCATTTGTTTTTCGCATGGGGGAGGCACTGCTTCAAGGTCGTAAATATTACACGGTCCTAGACGGTCGCGTTATCGTGGGGGAGAAGCCTAGTAATACACGGGGATGCCCGCGCTTGGTGTTCTACCAAATTAACAATCAAATGGACCCGAGATTGAAAACGATAAAAGTAAGGACCAGCACCACCCCGCGCACACAATGCAGCTAATAAATTAATTGGATGGGGAGGCCGAATTCCGAAGCTAATAACGCTAAAAGTATCCCTCAAAACCAATTTACAAATTGGGCAAGTGAATGCGGAATTCTCTTTGTGGGCTGTTCGTGTGCGAGTACGCCGAGGGCTGTTTTGTTTTTCCTGCATGTTAAATAAGTTCGAGAAGCCCTCGAATGCGACGGTAAACGGCCACCATATCCTTTGCTGCCGGGTGAAATATTGTACTACAAGAGGAATATCATCCCTCCTAACGTTGTAATCTTAAAAAAGAACTCGGGAAAAAACTGTCTCTGGGTTTGATTTATGCCGGAATTATTCAACTGGACGCGTACCCGGTCCCATAATCCGGGACTTAGTGGCCATACTTTCACGTGTGTTTACTAAATAAATCAGAACACTGTATATGTATTATATCTTCAGAAGCAGAGTGAATGACTGCCGTTGTTGCCTGTGCCGCTGTCTTCCCGAGAGATCGTACATCATATGATTTATTCGTATAATTAAACATCGGGCATAATGTTTCGTAAATCTACTCCGAGTTTCGTGATTTATTAAAGAGCAAAGAGGTTTTGTGCAGCGCGAATTGCTAAATTTATTATTATTTAAGATTTCGCTGATAAAGGCGTCCACAAAGAGTATGATCGATTGTAGTCGCTTAGCCGAGAGAATCGACTCGTTATCTGGACTTTAAATGGCAGGATTAAAAATAATTTAGTGTGGATAAACGACCGTTCATGAAAAATTACCCATAATGGACGCAAATTGTCTTCTTACCGTCTTTGTTTCTAAATTGACTTCGTTTTCCTTGTTATTTTTTATGTATCTCAATTGGAAATCACTTATGAAATGGGAATAGCTTTACTAAACTAGTTGAGCAAAGGTTGGAAGAGTTGAAGAGTCAGCTGCCCATGATTATCCGCGATCATCCAGATTATTAGAACTCCAAAACTTCAATCTGTTCATTTCTAAACAATCTCTGTGTATTCACGAAAGCTGCAGTGGTGCAAACCTTCATTGACCGGAGTACTACGTAACTGTTATATTTTTTTTCTAGTGATTTATTAATGAGTAAATTACTTATATATTGTCATTAGGTATGACTCCGACCTCAGAACTAACATCTCAAGCAACACTGATTTATTAGACATTATGTAAGATTGTAGATCACAAAAAACTGGAGCTGAAAATGAGGAAATGCCTTCGCCCGTTTACTTGGATCCTGCAAGGCATACAAAAATTCCTCAAAAACAAAGTCGTATCTATATGTGAATCCAAAACGATGTTAAAGAAAAATAAGTTATTTAAATATTAAAAAACGCTCAAAAAATATTTTTTGAATTATATCTTAGAATTTATTTCAGTTGGGTTTAATATGAACTCTTTCAAACCAAAAATAAATCTTAATTCTGTATTTTTTGTACGAATTTTGAACTCTTTTGGTGATCTGGCATCCAAATTGTAGTTTAGAACAAAATATTCTTAAATTTCTATAATTGTTTACAGCAACTATATTTTCTTTTCAGTACTGTTACATGTTTTTCAGGATGTTATTTATTAATTTCACATCAGTGAAATTGTCGGTGTGTTGATGTAACTCCTAGTTTTTGCATATCCAAATGCTGAAAATATTGATGGTTCCGGTACTTGCCAAGGTGACCTTCGTTGTTTACACAACCATCATTGTTAATATTATACGGACACCGTGCGCCATATAAAACGATCCAGTATATGATTTCGAAACCAATAGGAGATACGAAAAAAAGTTTCGTATAAAAGTTTCTTGGACTCTCCTGAAGAAATATTATAATTTTGTTGATACAGGATGTCCCAAAAGTGTCCCCCCCCCACGACATCAACTTTGTTATTTTAAAGGGGACAGCGTATATTTCGACATTCTTTGAATCCTTGGTGGAACACCCTATGTTTTTTATTAATATATCAATTCTAGGAGAAAAAAAAACAAAGTAAGTTTGTAATTTATCTTATATTACAATTTTACTTACTTTTTGAGATATTCGAGGTTTAAGATAACACCCGTAGCAAAGACATGATACCAATTCTTTTAAAAATATAATTCTCCAGCTTGGTCGAAAATACCTAATAACAAAAATAATAAATAATTAATAATTAAAGTTTATAGGTTAACTAAAAAACTGCAACTTATTTAAAACAAAAATAAAACATATACCAGCAAAAAACTTGACAACTATGAACTTTTCAAATAGAAATATGAAAAACAACAAAACAAACCAAAATGTCAAAGTTTATTTATATACCTTAATGCGCCAAAAAAAAAAAGATTGTGATGTCATAGCCAACTACATTTTTAAATATTTTGATATTCTTAGTTTGTTTTGATGCCAGATGAAAGGGACATTTTTAACTAAACTTTATGGACCGAATTAACATTAACGAACACTTTTTAGTTGTAGATTTATTTATTCAAATTTGTTACCTTTGGTATTTGGTAAAATCTTGAGATTTTGTTAATTAAATTCGCCAAAACGGCACCACCTATTTGGGACACCCTGTATAAACGGAGGCGCACCTGTTAAAATCATTGAGTAGTGCATCTCCTGGTTAAATTTCGTTGCAATACCTGGATCAGTGGCGTTACAACAAAAGTTTATATGGGGCCATTAAAATATGAAAAAAACATAACCTCAATTTCTGCCAATTTCTGATCTTATATATCGTTTTATCTGGTTCACGGTCTACACCGGATGTTTTAAAAATGTCCTAGATGAAAAAGTAAATAAAACACCTAAAAAACACAACAGGCAAGTGGAACTTATTAAAAATAAATAAATAAATTATATTTGAAAGTATGCATTGTATTTTAAGAGAGTGAGGAACATTTCTCAAAGGTCAAAATATTTAAATGTATTCACGGGACATTTGCTTAGTTTTTTTTTCATGTTTCGCTTCACTCCTTATAGAAAAACTTTTATTCCATATAATCAATTTTAACGTCTTTGTTTTTCTCTAGTTTTAAAACATACAACAATAACAAAAATAATTACCCGATTATTTCCCGTCGTATACTATAGTTTTAATCCCTTCTGGCTGCAACTTTTTCAGCGAGTGCCAAGTCAACCGATTGCGTTATGCTTGTTTGGTCTTTTAAAGCATCGTAGGGAGATGAAAATTCGATTTTTTTTAGGAAAAAAAAAACGAACATGCACCTAAAAAGGGTACACATTGGCAACTTCTCAATTCGACGATGATGCCGCTTTGTTCGTTCTCCGTTCGTTCGTCGACGGAATTCCAGCCGCGACCATAGCAGAAAACAATTAAGCAAACCAAACACATGAACAAATGAGTTTTCTAAATGATGTAAAACGTAATTTGACGGCATTCCCGGACGTGGACCGCGTAATCGATACGTTTTCGAGGGGCCACGTCAACACTTTACACATGGAAATGTTTCATTTCGCGGCATCGCATTGGCGTAACTTTTAAAGGGAAAACGACGCGTGTAATTTTTATAACGATTAAATTACATGAAAATTAATGTGTAATTATAAATGCATTAAGATTTGGTTTCGAGAACGCACCGGCCATAATCAGGTTGTAATTATATCGTTAATGTGAATGTAAACTTTGTTCTCGTTATCTAATTTAAATCGGCGAGCCTTCGGCTGGTACATCAGGCTTCCTCGATCCCTTTTTTCGACTTATATAAATAACGTCGACGATAATTACGGGAATTATGCCGTTTGGAAAAACGCGTAATTAAAGGCAAACGACCAAGGATGCCCCGCTTCGGATAGATAAAGTTCGCGGATGATACAACGCTCATGATAAAGTTCACGTATTAATCATCCTGACTTGTTTTTAACACGGAACGCACTGATGGAAAAGAAGAAAGTGACGAATTTGTTGGCTTTTGCGATTTACCTAATTTTGCGTAAAGGTGTTGGTGCAACATGGTTCCTAAACTTACATAATATCGAAAGATAATAAGAGAGGAGAAGCTCTAGCTTGAGGTTTGAGGGCGGAAATATAAATATTTGTTGCTAATAAAAAATATATTTTTATTGTCTTAATTACATAAGTGAATCGTGGCCTCTTTGCTCCGCTCCATTAAAAAAAATAGATACCTACTTAGTACACCGTGTGCCAAATAAAACGAGACAATATACGATCTGGAAACCCATAGGAGATACGAAAAAAATTTTCGTTTCTTGGACTTTCCTGAAGATTTAAAATAACATAATTTTGTTGATTCGGGGTGTCCCGAAAGTGTCCCCCCCCCTACCCGACATCAACTTTGTCATTTTAAACAGAACAAGCTGTATATTTCGACATTTTTTGAATCCTTTGTTAAAATAAAGGTCACTTTATTAAGAATTTTATATTCGAATTTTGCATAGTTTAGGCAGGAATTGAAGTTATGTCTTGTGATGCTACTGATCCAGGTATTGCAACAAAAATTTAACCACAGACTAAGGAGACGATGCACTACTCAATCAGTTTGACAGATGCGCCTCAGCTTGTACAGGATGTCCCAAATACGTGGTGCCGTTTTGGCGAATTCATTTAACAAACACCCTATATTTCTATTCAGATATCAATTCTAGGACAAAAAATAAGGTAATGTTGTAATTTATCTTATATTTAAATCTTACGTACTTTTTGAGATATTCGAGATTTACGATTACACCCGTTCAAAATCTTGTTGAATTTAAAGCTGCCCACATTAGGTACCTCGTTGGCAATTATAGATAATTTTTAAATAGCAAAGACATGATACTACATCTTTTAAAGACATAATACTCCAGATATTCGAATAAAACCTATTACTAACAATACAGATTTAATAAAACTTCAGAATTCATATTTAAAGAAACATTTAGTAGTTAATTATTTAGATTGACTGAAAATACCTAAAAATAAAAATAAATAATTAAAATTTATAGGCTAACTAACAAAGGTAACAAAATTGAATAAATAACTCTATAAAATAAAGTTAACTAAAAAGGGTTACTTAATTCGGTCTATAAAGTTTAGTTAAAAATGTTGCTCTTATAATGCAAAAAAATATTTAAAAATATGTGGCTATGACATCACAATCTTTTTTTTACGCATTAACTTTGACATTTCTGTTTGTTTTTGTTGTTTTTCATATTTCTATTTGAAAAGTTCATAGTGTTAAATTGTACAGTTTTTTAGTTAACGTATAAACTTTAATTATTTATTTTTGTTATTCAACAAGAATTTAAACGGGTTTTATCTTAAACCTCGAATATTTGAAAAAGTAAGTCAAATTTGAATATAAGATAAATTACAAACTTGCCTTATTTTTTGTTCTAGAATTCATATTTGAATAAAACTACAGTGTGTTCCATTTGAAAATGTTGAGATTTTGTTATTGACCACCTATTTGGGACACCCTTTATAAGTTGAGGCGCATCTGTCAAACTGATTGAGTAGTGCATCATCTCCTTAGTCTGTGATTAAATTTTCATTGCAATATCTGTATCAGTAGCGTCACAACGTAAATTAATATTTGGCAAGCACAATTTCTTAAGAAAGTGATCTTTATTTTAACGAAGGATTGAAAAAATGTCGAAATAGACAGGAAATTTCTTTTAAAATAACAAAGTTAATGTCGGGGAATGGGGGACACTTTTGGGTTACCCTGTATCAACAAAATTATTTTAAATCTAGTCCAAGTCCAAGAAACTTTTGTACGAAACTTTTTTTCGTATCTCCTATGGGTTTCCAGATCGTATAGAGGATCGTTTTATTTGGCACACAACGTACATGCTCGTTTAACTGGTCTAAATAAGCCAATTTATTACAAGAAGTTCAGTTGCAACATATTTCTAATACACCGTTGTCACCTTCCGGTAAAGAACTTAATAAAATAAATAAATAAAATACAGAAATTTAAATATTGGTGAGCCGTAGAAATAATTTTTAAGATTTTTGACATTTTGATTATTATCTCCCTAATTTTTTAAAGAAACTTCTACCTTCTAGCGTATTCAGTATTGTTGACGTTTCATGATTGAAGAATTCACCAGCATGTTTCAAAAGATGAATACAGAAGTGCACCTACATATTATTTCCCCGTAATATTTTTGAATTTATGTATACAGAAGCATTTTTCTATTAAACCGAAATGCACATTACTATGTGCATATTCGTTCCAAAAATAACAGAATAGAATTAGTTAAGTTTAGAATAGGCTTGACCCAAGAGGGACCAGAGCCTGTATAGTATGAAGATCTAAGACCACGGCATCAAGTTCCTTAGAATTTGATCTATTTTTTTTTTGTTTGCCGGTAATTATTTGTTTTATAGTACCTTCTTTATATAACGTTTTTCATGTATATAAAAATGTATCAAAGGAAATTAGGAAATACTGTTATGATTATTATTATTATTATAGTTAAGAAAACTGGATTGTTAGCGCGTACAAGTGAAGAAAATGAACAAAACAGATATCTCGGAAACAGTACCAATTACAAAAATTCATTAGAAGAAATATTGAAACATTTTAAGCATTGTGTTGTTAGTGCGTGGTCGAAATGGTTAAACAAAATATTGTGATTTACACATTTAAAGTGATCGATGTTTTAACAATTAAATTATCAATGCAATGCAATGCAATGCAATGTTAGATATCTGTTAATAGTTGTGCGTATCTACGATCAACTATTCTGATATTTTCATGACAGTTTTTCCTGAAACTAAAAATAGAACAGGTCAAATATACCGACTAATTGGATAGACTGTATAGTTACAAAATACACTCTTTCCAATAGAAAACATCAGTACATTTTTAATATTTTAGCGAGTGACTCTGAAAACTTTCAAGGCTTCGAATATCAATTTGCAAGGACAATTTTGTTATTGTTCAACGTGCAAAAGTGGGGAATTGTAAGCAATATTTGTCTGTTACGGTATTCCTTTCGGATCTTTGAGAAGCACAAAATTTGTCTTTTTTATATTAAGAATCAAATACTTTAAATCCCTCAAAGCTTTTTTAATGATTCGATCCACGGAGCCTTATGCAAAAATAATCTCAATGTCTCCTTTACAAGGTAGCCTGTACGGTTTGCAAAACATTCTTAACATAAGGCTTTATATTTGTTAGTTAATTTATGTACTCCGAAAATAAAATTGAACCATTTATCTCATCATTTAACAATGAAAACATTCGAATCATCTGCCGACTCGACTAGTCTCGTTTATTATCAAAAAAAGAATCCCTCGTATTGTGAAACCGGCGTAAAGCCCGTCGAATTGATTAGTTTTTAATTTCATTAAAGCAGTTGGACAACGTTCGAAAAATTAAAGCTTTTTTTTGCGAGGCGTGAAGGTACCATTAATTTGTGATTTCCTATCGTTTATTCTAACGTACCAAAGCAAAGGGATTTGTTTTGTAGTCTGTGAAGCGACTAAGTTTCGGCGTGAGAATTCTAGGCACAATGACTGTTTCAAATTAATTAAGCGTGTTCTCTTGTAGTTCCTAGAAATAAGAGTTGACTTCTTTGTTCCAGGAATTAATTGCTCGGGCGACACATGTTAGTTGAGTGAATACGGTCCTGTATCGGACCCGTAACCGTGGCCATTGATTACAGGTTAGGACCTCGCCCGAAACGAGTGTAATAACAGACAATGCACAATGTCAATATCATTATCCAATCAGAGATGTCTCCCCGAGACAACATAATAACAATCCTGCCATAATTTATATCGTATTAGCCTGACCTGGTCGGGTTTTTTCTCTTTGGATCACATGTACGAGGCCGTCCCGCCTCGTTAGTAATTATTTCCCTTTAACTGATGATTTAATAATAAACGAAGTTACTCGCAGCAGTGCGCGAACGTAGTCCGTAGGTATGCCGAGATCTTTATAACCTGCAAGCCTTAAATGTGTTCGGGTTCGTCAATTTTTGCTGTTGGGAATTTTATGCTGACCATGCGCATTTGCTCAAAGCTGTCTGAATTCTCGTGTGACTATTAATGTTCATGCACGAGAACGAACTATGTCGAGAAATAATCGTATCAGAAACAACCAAATCATTTATGTATCTTAAACACATTCAGGAAAAACATCTTTTGAGAGCCCTATTCTCTGAAGAAGACATTCCAGACACATGTTTATCACCATATCACCTTATTTTTATTTTTATTGTTTTATTTAATAATAATAACACATTTATTGTTATCCCAAGAATACATTTCATATTACAATAACTTGTATGGTCCATGACCAACAAAAGACTTTCTTTTAAATTAAACTTTCAGACATCTGGAAGAATCAGGTACTGTTCAAGCTTAGTTTTACCTATATAACCTATAAATTCTTCAAATATAGACTCCAGTCGCGGGTGGTTCTCTGCCTAAAGTGGAAATTGGGGATTCCTTGTATCTGTTACAGAAGGGCCGGGCGGTGTGAACGGAAGTCGCATCTGATTATTTAGATCCAAGTAGATTTTGCACATTTTCTTAAAAGTTTTTATTGTGCTGTTGTGTCGAAGAAGCTTGTTGAGTTTACCATATGCTCAAAGTCGTACGAAAAGGACTTTTGGAATATTTCTTTTTGGTGTCGCTGCACTCTGAATCTGTAGTTTTGTCTTATATATAATATAATCGAAACGTAAACGAACCCCGTATAGAAGTAATTTTTGAATTCGTTGCCGGTCAACGGCATCCAGACATGTCGAATAAACCCCACAGCAGTGATTTAGTTTCGACAAGACAATAGTTTCAAAAAGTAATTTTTTCGTATTTATATCCATATGTCTGTTGCGTCTAGACGGAATACACCTCAACCATTTACGATTTGCAGACGACATCGTTCTCTTCAGCAGCAACACAAATGAGTTGACAACAATGATTCAAGAACTGAAAGATGCTTCCCAAGCTGTAGGCCTCAAAATTAACCTCCAAAAAACTAACATTCTGAGCCCTGACAATATATAGGTCTCCATTGAAAATCACGAGCTAGAAAATGTCAAGGGTATATATATATATATATATATATATATATATATATATATATATATATATATATATATATATATATATATATATATATATATATATATATATATATATATATCTAGGACACGACATCCAGCTTGGGAAAGAAAATCAGACAGCAGAGATCACCCGAAGAATCAATCTCACCTGGATAGCATTCGGGAAACTTAGCTATATCTTCCGCAACCCGACTATACCAGTGAATTTGAAAAAGAAGGTCTACAATATATGTATCCTCCCAGTAACAACATACGGACTCGAGACTGTGACACTTACAGTGGGCAGTGCAAATCGACTCCGAGTCTGTCAAAGAGCAATAGAGAGAGCAATGCTGGGTGTAAGCCTAAGAGAGAGGATCAGAAACGAAGAGATAAGGAGAATAACAAGGGTCTGTGACGCTGTAGAGCGGATAGTGAGTCTCAGGTGGCGTTGGACAGGACACGTTGCTAGAAACAATTTGAATCGGACCAAAACAGTCCAAGGAGAACGAAAAGAAGTGTTGGCGTCCTCAAGCGAGATGGATAGATGACATTCAACGACATGCTGGGAAAAACTGGATGCAAACCGCACAGCAAAGGTTGGCATGGAAATCACTGGAAGAGGCCTATGTCCAGGAGTGGATGTCTAGAGGCTGAAGAAGAAGAAGTTTGTTGCTGTAGATCAGTTTTAAATTTCCATACACTGTTCTTAGTTTTGCTGTAACGTGATCCCTAAAACTTAGGATCGAATATCAAACCTAAACTTTTGCCTGTAAGTGAATATAGTAGACGCGTGTCTTTCAGTTTCAAATGTCACTACCGAAGAGTAACACTGACGATTTAGTTGAATTAAGCGGCAACAGATGATCAGAGGCAGTTTTATAAAATTTACATACGACTGCGTTAATCAAAATGTCGGCTTTCTTAGTTTTACTAGCAGGAAATGAATAATAGATCTGAGTATCATCCGTATAGACGTGATGATTGCAATGCTCCAATGACTCTGTAAAATTAAAAGTATAAATAGTATATAACAAGGGAGCTCAAATGGTACCCTGTGGCACCCCCAGTTGAACAAAGAGCGGTTCAGAATATTTGTTACTATAGATCAGATAGGAAAGAGCTTAATAGTGTGCACGATTTTTTTCGAAATCCAATACAGTGCAGAATGGAGCTGTATTGAAATCTGTAAGGCTTTTTGTTTTTGGAAGAGGTGTAACTTTCCCTTTTTCCAGGATATGGGAAAATATGTGTTATGATCGGAATAATGGCAGGATAACACAGCTGTATTAAAGTAATATTTAACCCGGCACTGCACATTGATTTAGATTTTATATTTTCAATTATAACGAATATCTTAAGTAGCTAGCACAAAGTTTAATTGTTGGTCGACCTGTTCCGGGCGATTATTGTCAAATTTTTTTTTAAATTTACCTTTGAAATTACTGGAACATGTTTTGAAACACGAAGTATAGATATTTTCAAAAATAGAGATAGATAAATCAAATATTATCATTAGGAAAGACCTGTTTCTATTTTTAACAACTGCAAATTATAGTTTACAGGAATCAGTCATTAAATTTATATACCTCACAAAACTGTTATTGTAAACTATCAGTTTTTTACTAAATTCACGTTACAATGTTAGATGATGCAATCAGCAACAGGCACACAAACAAACAATAATATCATTTACACATGGATTATTTTTTGTTATAAAAGAAAAAAGGAAGAAAATTGAAATTTTCAGCACTGCAAAACCAATTTAGTTTTTACAAATTTAAATTTATTGAATTATCCTTTGATTTGGGAAGTCTATGTCGTGGTATAGTGAGTCGGTCTAATCTCAAGTTATGATCATCGTTTATTAATGCGAATTTCAAGCGAAATGTATAGAAAACACAACTCTCTGCCATAAATAATGACCTGCACTAAACTGGAATGTTCAATGACAATAAATGGGTATCGCTTAAGATGAGTTTGAGTGAATCAAAAAAGGAAATAGAATGATTTTAATATACGAAATTAAGAAATTCGATTTGGTAATTTACTAATTAACTGATAAAATAACTAATAAACTAACCAAAAAATATGCCATAAATGTTAAGCAGTTGGCTTTATTACTTACAGCCAATTTAGAGTCGGGGAATATGGCATTGAAGCCAATTTTTTTTTTAAATTAGCACTGCAATCAAGGTGTATATAAAAGAAAAATACTCGAATTTGAAATCGAAGTAACTGTCAAATATCCCGAATTTGATTGTTTTGATTGGGAATATTTGCTCTCGAATTGAGAAATAGTTCAACATATGTTGATGAAAACTGAATGTTATATCAATAATTGACTCTAATATCGAAACTAAGTTAAGTAATATCAGAGTCTTGAGTCATGATGAAAGTGGTGTTGTTATAAAATAAGAAAGCTTTCACAAAAAAATGTTTAAAACTTTATAATGTTTAAACGTTCTCTAGTAACTAAGTTATGGAGATGTAACTCTTGACGGAAGAAGTAAAAAAATGCTTATCCATGCGGAAATATTTAGTTGAAAACCCTGTGGCAGGCGCAGTCTTATAAATGGCTTTGCGACTCTTTTAAAAATCACTAATCCGACTTTAGTCCCGAACGAGGTGTTATTTTAACAGCTTCGTTAAGCCTCAGAAAAGTCAGTAATAAGTTCTTTTGTCGACGTTGAGTGTGGATTATTCGTCCGTCCATTATACGTCGGCGTGTCCTTTTCGACTTGATTTTTCCAATTAAAACGTAGATACCTACCTAAACCGCATTTTTGGCGCACCGAACGTTCCAATGACAAGGGATGCTGAGTAATTTTGACGTTCCCTTTCAATGGCTCTCTGTCGGAAATTTAATGAATTTATTTTACAACCGATCGAACAGAGATAGGACCGATTTGATACGGGACGGGGAACAAAAAATTCCCCGCTTTTATCACATATGCGATTCGCCGGATTGCTTATATATTAAATTAAGTTTTTCCAATTGATAGATTGAAATCTCGGCCATTGGCGTTTGACGTGTTACGGTGGGGGAGATGTGTGCTACGATAGGCGCGACTTTTGTATTTGACAGTTGACGAACTAAACTCATTCAATTTCGTATACATGGTGACTGGCTCTAATTCGATTGGCTGTTGAACTTATGGGTCGATTTCACACAAAAACCAGTTTCTTCTTCAAATATATTTATGCAAATTAGAAAAGCCTAATACGAACAATATTATTAGTTAGACATTTGCGGAGAGCCGAAAATAAATATAGTTTTTAATTTGAGCACTTTGGTTTTTCAAGTCAGCTTTAAGAAACTTAAATATGTATGTTATTAACAACATAATTTAACATATCGTAGAGCGGTTAGCGCAATGTTATTTATTTTTATTCTTTTTCTCCGCAATAACACCACTTAAACTTTCGTTTAGCTGTATTTAAGTATGTAGAGAGCTGAAATTTTGGTTGCAGTTTGTAATAGTTCTCAGATTTGTGTAGGTAAATCTATTCCAAACAATAAACACCAAACGAAACTCTCTGCGTTAGTTACTTTTAAACTTTTAAAACTTTCATTTATGTTGTTCTACTTAAGTGCTTCATTTAGAAATAAATTTCAATGATGTAAAAATTTACTCAAAAGAAGTTGTGGTGGTTCTTTGATTATCTATGGCAAATATCACAAAATTGTTTTCCCGTAGTGATTCACTTTTTAATTATTTTCGACGAGTAAGCATGTAGGAGCTGAGGTCTTGGGAAAACGTCTGCGAGATTTTAATCGGAATTTAGCAATGAGAATATCCTGGAATAATTTTTTAAGTATCACAAAATTGTCGCTGAGGGTAAAAGGTGAGATAGTGTGAATAGAAACATTCGTAATTTTAGGTAACTCCAAATTACACGCGTGAATAGTTTGGTTAGTAACAACTCACGATTTAGGTATGAAACTTTCACATCGCACACGTAAAACAACAACTGAGTCATTATTGCTCAATAATGCACTCCATGGTTATTTAAGAATTTATGTCATTATAATATGACTTAGAATTAACCCAATTATTTCAAAAATCTTGCTACTTAGGTATAGATTCAACATATCCGAAAAACAATGTTTTAATAATTTTTGGGCCTTACGATACTGTATATTAAAGGATGAACTTATCTTGATAAATCTAATATACGCAAATCGCAATCAAAATTTCAGGTCTCTATCAAGCAGAAATAAATAATCAGAAGATACTGGAAACAATACAAATACAATGTAAGATGTTTTTCATTTTTAATTGTTAGAAGCGGCAAGTTGCACCGTTTAAAATATTTAGTTAGTTGGGTGTAGCAGACTCGAAAATTTATATATCGACCATTAGTGACCAGTACATATGTAGGGAAAGATTTATTTATAAAGTACAGTTTTTGTGATAATAATTTCAAAATGTTTGTGGAAAAATGTCTGTGATTATTTAAAACATATTCTGTGAGCTATCTGATCACAATGAGTTAAAACCTCTTCTCTTTTATTTTATTGTTAAAACAGAAGTTATGTTGTTATGCATTGTGACCACAAGGATCTGATATTTTGATATCACTGCAGTTAATGCTTCCAGAAATATTAGGGAAGTGATCGACCTCATAAAATCTGGTGGTATTCAATCTAAAGTCTTGTGCCGAGTTTGGAAATTTCACGAAATCATCTAATCGTTTTGCTAATAATCTCGACATCTGCGTGATAACACGAGGTTGCAAAAAATCTAAAGGTCAGTAATATGGGGAATATGGCTAAGCTACAATTAGTTCGTTAATGCAAGTATTCAATTACAAGAGGCAAAAGAGTCAGAATTAGGCGGCTACTCTTGTCAAAGCGATACCGTTTTTTGAATTCGCCCTCTTCAAATCTTTAGAATGGGTTCCAATTCTTCAAGTATTTTATATAATAGGTAGAACTGAATAAATTCCCAAAATCACAGTAAACTCGACAACCACAAATGTGTTTACTTTATGACACGCCAAAAAATGAGGTTAGAAATTGGTACTCATAGTAGATCGAATGCACGCTTGCTGTTGAGTTTCTCTTCTGGCAGTAGGGAACTTCAACAAAATTTTAATTTGAAAAATATTGATTATAAAAATATTATAAAAGTTTATACTATTAAAAGAACCATAAAAAAATAATTTCGTAGTTTTATGTAAAAAATATAAGCAATTAAAAATTGTAATATTTAAATCCTCTTTGAAACGCGCTGTTATTGGCTGCGAGCGGATGTGATGCCAATTCGTTAGTAAGATTACGCACCAGCCGGAAAAGAATGTTTTGAAAATGACCGAAACCGATTTTTGAAAGGGTCAATCTGATAATTTACCATTAGTGCATATGTTTCTGGTGACATCTTACATACAAAACACAGAAAGTTGTTTTTTTGCTGCGGGTTGCGGTGTTAAAGCTAAAATGTATGTTCATAGGAAATTTAGCAACTAGTTTCAAACCAATATAATATTGTAATCAGCTTAACGCTTTCCAGTTTTTAAAATTCAAATGGTATATCAAATAAAATTTAAATTATTAGACAAAAAAACTAAAAGTTTTTTTTTGACCTATTGGAAACCTAAATACTAGCGTACATTAAATACAAACACACGTTTACACGAGCCAAAAATAAATGTAAATAATATAATTCTCCCTATAATCTGAGAATAGCATATCTCCGTATCGATCGAAAAGCAGCGGTATGACGTCACGATCATTCCCGCACGTTTAGTATCGTTTAAACAGAGCAGGGTGTCACAACTTGAATTATTTATTGGATTATATTGGGATTTGAGATTTGATATTTTGTATGATATATGGTAGAAATAAAAGAAAATGTTCAAGTTCCCTGTTGTATGTATCGATATGTGCCCAAGGTTGATCTATGAAGCGTAAATGGTATATCAAATAAAATGTAAATTCTTCGACAAAGGAAAAAACAAAAAACAAACGAAATAACATTTTATTTTTAAACTAGTGGGAACCTAAACACTGATTTTATAGTGTATTGGCATTGATAACTTAAAGTGTGCTTTATTTTTTATAGAACAGGAAGCTATGGAGCTTACAATAAGATGGGCGCAAGTTCGAAGTGTCAAAAGTGTTTGCACGATTAAGTGACAACTGAACTAATTTCTGGTAGACGAATAAAAGTTTATCAGGAGTTTTACGGGTTATACTCAAACACCATGGCACGATTTGTAATATTGTTTTTGTGTTGCTTCAACACATATTTACTACATATATAATATAATTCTCGGCCTATACCACTATAATATGTCGCCGTATCGATCTAAAAGCAGCGGTATGACGTCACGATAATTTCCGAGCGTTTAGTATCATTTAAAAGGAATAGCCGGTTGTTGCAACTTGAATTATTTATTGGACTTAAATATTGGGATTTGAGTTTGAATATTTGGTATGATATATGGTAGAAATAAAAGAAAATGCTCAAGTTCCCTGTTGTAAGTATCGATATGTGTCCAAGGTATGAAGCGTAAATACGGCGGCGACTCGTACTTAAGTAACGACTCATTTTTTAACACCAACTATGAATATCGGCCTTAATTCTGTAATATTAACCTCCGTCGAATAATGACATCACGCGGCCGCTCAACTAAAGAGTGCCAATATAATGGTATCGTCACCTTTTTATAAGATATAACGAAATAAAACGACCATCGACGGCTTTTCCAAAAGTTCCCGAAGCGAATGCGAGACAAACTCAAGGCGGCAACTTTTCGGGCAACTAAATCGATTCGATGTGTCTTTAATACAAAAAGAGTAGCGTTTCTGTTTAATCCAATCAGTGATGCATGGAGTTTTGTGACTAGGACATTGAAGCGGAGGGCGGATTGAGTGACAGTCCCCCGGATCTTGGACGATGTTTGTGCATCGTTTCCTGACAAGCAGAGACCTCGAGATGAAAAACAATTTAACGATAAGCGTGGTGTTGTGTTGTTAGGGCGACTGTTTGACTTCAGACTATTGAAATGTCGAAACGAAGCTAAAAGTTTTTCTTCGGTCTTTCGCAACAAGGATGCCGTGTTTACAAATTCACAACATTATTTATATACAAAAACTGCAAGAATTAGATGATCTACGATACGTGTCTAAATTTTTGCGGGATATTTTAGCCGAACTTGGTATATATAATACCAAATCGAAAAAATTCTAACCGTACAAGTCAATATATTCCAGACACTTGTCTCGAGTCGTAGCTAATTAATCCATAAGAGCTAATTTCCTTTTTTTGACGTGGCGATCTAATTCTTTGTTCTAATTTGATTATTTATATTGATTCTTATTTTGTCTTAGGTCAATTCTCATTCTATGTTTCTGTCATCTTAAGTCAAATTTGTCTTGGCAATGGGTTTCAAGATTAATAAGAAACAATAGTTTTGGCTAGTACTTCATTTCCATTGAAGATAAATGCGCCTGCCGATGTCCTCATGTAAAACGTGCACTTTGGTCGATTGCATGCAAATTTCGAGGACCATTTACATGGCTAATACTTAAGCCGTTTTAACAGAAATCCGATTTACTGTAGTCGGACCAACATTTTCTCGGTGTGACACTATTTCGCAAGGATAAAACTCCAACTCTATCCTTTTCTATTTGGCTTGATACCAAGTAAATTAATAAAAAAAAATAGTGGAGCTGAGCAATACTCGATCTAATAGTGACACACGGATGCGTTTATTGATCGGCACATTGAATTCAAGTGGTCGGTGTAACCTTCAGGTGGATCGTTGTTGCATTTGTCATTACATATGCAAGTTCCGTACGAATTACAACGGCAATTTATTAAAAGCGCATACCATTGAACTCTGCTATTGTTCTTCGGCGAGAAAAATATGAATGGGACTGACAGACACGCAGGGAGTCTTACTCCATTGTTAATTGAATCACTGAAATTTTGTGATTACCGCGGCGCATTTCCGGTGCTTCGCGATTTGTCGGCTAGAATAGCGATTCGTCTTGAAAAGTCCGATTTCCGCTCATATTATAACGACTCGTCTTCAAAATCGAAATCATTATTGTCTTAAAACTATTAAAAAATAGTAGAGGAATGTTCAAATCTAGAAAAAAAATGAAACATCAAGCGGATAGCGACACTGTTTAAAAAATAATAATTTTCCACTTTCCCGAGCTAAAACCCGGTAAAAATTTATATAAATTTATTAAATTATAAAATTTTTATATCCAAAGAGTTTTTTCATAAATTTACATGTTTAGCCTCGATGAAACATGTAAATAAATTCGAAATCACTAATCACTAAAGTGTAAATATGTGTTTAGTATAAATACTTTAATTAAAAAAACATTGAGTTCCACTTCTTCAAAAGTGCGATAAGCGGCATTTGACTCACCAGTTTATTTGACACGAGCGGAGCGAGTATTTAATTAACGAGTGACTTAAAGTGACTTAACAAGTTTACCGAATGTGTTGCATACTATACTTTTTCTACGACCGTTAGTTTTTGGGTACATTTTCGCAAAACATCACGAATACATTCACTGACATGACCGTCAGAATTGACAAACGTCAAAATTCAAACGTGGGAAATATCTCCGAAAACATCCGATTGCTCCTAAATCCGTGTGGTAAAATCCCGGAAATGTGCGAAGTGGCTTGGATTTGTGGGAAACGAAACTGACGTGGAAAAGTGACGCTTCCCGTCTTCCAAATATTATTATTAAGTACATGAAAAAATTCCAAGGAACAATTTGTTTTAAAAAACTGTTGATATTGCAGTTTAACTAGGAAAATTAAGAATGGTTAATATAAAAAATTGCAATAAATAATAAAAATAATAATAAGTTAGTTTTAATTGTACTAGAATTTCAAAACTTAACATAGTTAATATAGTACATTGAATTTTATGAATTGTACATGTAGTAAAAACATTTTTGTAAAAAGTGTAACTATTTCATTAAAATGTGCAAACACTATAAACTACGTTTATTAAGTGTCACTCACATGTTTAACAACAACCTATAAATAGAAATAAAATTCCGACAATATAATAAAACATATCTTGCTTAAAAAAGTTAAAAAATTAGCACTTAAAAATTCCTGCAGCAATTTTTACCTAACAAAAATACATGCGGAAATCGTAAAAATTGTAAAATGTAAAAAAAAATAAATTGCAGATCCACAACGAAAATATTAACAAACGTTTAAAAAGTCCAACGGACTCTTAACAAAGAGAAAATAATCCAAGCTACTAAGAACTTATTGCCCCAATAGGGTCTCGAATTCGTTAAATAAAAAGCATGATAATATGACATTTCCTTTTATATTTGGAAATCTAGTAAATGGCGAAATTCATGCCAATTCTTGTGTAGCAAATGTTCCCTTTCTCATCGTGTTTTAAGGATGACTTGCGTAAATTGACTGCGTATTGACCAAAGTTATTGTCACAAAATGTTTTGATCATTCTTATTGGTCGTAGCAGAAGCTAAACGGGAACCTGAATCTTTTTTGAGCAACACCACCCTTTCCATATCCTTCCAAATTTAGTATTTAATTTAGTTAAATTTAATACCCTAAGTGAATTCTTTAGTCGATATAATATAAAATAACCACTATTTAATCGCTTACGAGCAGTTTCAATTTGGCCTGACCAATACTTTTGCACCTAAATTTTCCACCACCAAAGTTCCACTACAATCATTCGGGGATGATTTACGGCCGCGTCCTTGTAACAATTACCCTCGAAATCAGGCGAGAAGTTTTATACGGCGGTCAAATTGCGGTCAATAAAACACTTAAAATGGAACCACCGCTGTCACAACTCGTAAATTTTCGTTATTTGAAGGATGATATTCTTTGAAAAATTCTCGCCTCGTCACTCTCGTACCTTCGTGGTCCGGTTTCGGCCAGGGGCGTAGTAAATACTCAATTCTAGCAACTAGTACATGAACAAATTAGAATGGCTTGGGCGAATTTTTGATGCTGACGTGTGACATCATCCTGGTGGATATAATCAAGTTTTTAGCAATGTTACACATAGGTAAGTTCAGTTAAAAAATGTGGCAATAATAAATTTGAATGAACAAACGTTGAGACATAAACGCACGTTCAATACGCTCTGGAAGCAGTCAGTCGCATCTCAATTTAATTTTAACTAACTTCCTTGAGACAGTCAGTTGTTAGCCGATTCTGCAGTCTCAAAGAGATCAAATCCATCATAATAACACGAAGTTACATTATGAGTATAGGGGCGATAGGGATGTGTTTTCCCTCTTTTTTGGGTACGACAACATAACTATTGTTTCAAAGCATTTTACAAATTTTTTATCACTTATAAATATTTGTATTACTCTAGCATGTTCATATGCAAAGCTAGTTAGATGTGCTTAAACCACGTTTTTTGCACTTAGATCATAACTATCTCGTCGTTTTATCGTTCTTTGATTAAAGAGATTAATATTTTGACTCGATAGCGTTCCCTTTAAAAAAGATCAAAAATGTTTTCTAAGATTTTAGTAGCGGATAGCATCTCGCCTCAATATTATACCGTATCTCAGCAGATACAAAAAAACTGAAGGAGAAAGCTTCGTATTTATCCTTTTGTCTACAGAGTAATAACGGCTGGACATAAACCAAAACTTATACAGATATTAATTATACATCTTCATAAAATTACTTTTAGCCACATAGTCGAAACTTTCCTATATCAACAATTTAATCAGATTTTAATATAGGCCGTTACAAAGAACAGAGCAATTGAACAAATAAGTCTTGCAGAAATAAAAATAAAATGAAAAACTGCATATGTAGTTATTTTTGTGCCTCTTTGTTTATGTTTGTGTATATTTTATACATTATACAACTCATTTTGTATTTCTCTGCGTTTATGGCGTAGTCATGTTATCCTGGTGTAAATTCATTACGCTCACTCCCATATAAAAATAAATACAACCACAGAGTACTGAAATATGCGTAGGAATATATATATTTTTTTTAGCTTTTTGTAGCTGTCTACCCCGTTTTCGTATTTGACTTGAGTACTTTCAGAAATTCATTGCAAGGATTTTTGTAATCGCATTTTATCAATATGGCCAATAAATGAATTGAATAGAATACAATATCTAGAAAATCAGGGGAGTTCGTTGTCTACGCCATTGCATCGATGCTCGGTCCATCCATCTGGCATTTGCGAGTCATCGTCCGCGATGGGATTGTTGCATTGCACTACTTTAGGCGTCGTAAACCCCGCGGGGACCTATTGTTGCCATTTACGGTGGTTTGTGCCTTTTTCCAAACGGGGGATGGTGCGGTTATTTTCCCAGTTGGGTGTCCCCGAGGTATACGGACGGGCAGAAGATTGTTATGGTTTCTTTTTAATTTCCGTTTCTTAGAAATACGTATATTTATTATTGCACTTTTCTAGAAGGGACAGAATCCCTTAAATAAATAAGGTCAGGTGGGATTTGATAATTCAGTGTTATTTTTAATTTTTAATAGGTTCTGCGGGGAAATACGAACAGCTGAAATAATTTCACATATATCTGATCAAAGATTCGACGTGAAACATTCTCCGTGGTTATTATTAACGATTTATTGTAACCAGCTATAAGTAATTAAAAAAAAAACAAAAAAATATTTGAAATACTTTATGCTAAACATAATGACAGTCAAATGTACAAGCATATATACATATATACAAGAATCAATGTCAAAAACTTTAAAGCTACACTTGCGAGTTACTTATATTTCGAAACCTTTGTGTCTTCTCGCATCCAAGCTGCGCTCGCAATGGGGACCGTCGGGTGCGTCACATGCAGATACCTGTAGCAGCACACACACAATTTCATCTCACATTTTCTACAAAAAAACCGTTTGTGAGCATGATAACATGGCCTCAGCTTTTGTAACTCGTTCCCGTCCTCTCGCTGAATTAAAAAAATATATATTAAAATCATTACAAGCAATTCATTTACTCTTAAATCCTTACCAGAATTGCGTTGATGAATTCCTCAACGGGAAAGTCAATAGTTTCAGATGAAATGGGCATTTTCGGTTGTCACTCTATTAATGATCGATCCGAAATATGCGATTTTACATTTATAGGGTTACGAACCATTACGGATCATTAATAGGGATATGGCAAATATTAACAAAATTTAATAGCATGACTATTAACTCAGGTACACAATTGCCTAAGGGATTGTTATAATTAATGACTTGATGTTGACCATCATTCGTGTCAATATACAAATATTTAAATGTAACAAGAAGGTCGTTAATAAATAAGTTTTGCCGAAATTTTTAATGTAATTTAAATGCGTTTTATATTACATGTATTTATACTATTATTTGAACCGTCTCTTTTATGGAATTAAAGAAAAACATGAACATGTTTCAAAGTTGAACTATTAATTTGTATATTGAAGTTTAAATAGAAAGGAGGTTTGCTTTTTAACACTATTTCCATGCCACAATAAAGCACAATTTCTTAGGCCAAAAAGTTGGCCATTAACTCATATTAGGTTTTTGTCGACTTTTTAATGCCGTTGTAGGACTTCGATGACAGTTGTAAGTGGAAGGTTTGATGCCACACACGTCCAAAAATCGCAACTACAAGCGAGCAAAAAGAAAGGCATCGTATAAGACGCGAAACATGAGCCGCCAAATCTGAAAAGCAATCTCGTAAGCCGTGTGTATTTAGATTGGATGTCGCACACCGAGAGCCAGATGGAAAACGCCACACGACACGTTTGGCAAACGTGCCACGTGCGTCACGTGGTCCGGTCTTCATATTCGACACCTGAAAGCGCTGAACTACGACACCAACATGGCGAATTCGATCGAGAACGTCTAACAATTAAACTATAGGGTTATCGGTTTCGAAGATCCTAAACGCGCATATTTAAGTGCGAATACATGTTGGGTTGACCGTGTCTTAGATACGTTGAACACTTCCTTCCAATTGGGATTATCTTATCATACTAATTGTTACGGCTACCGAAACCTTGTCCGTCTGCGAGCGTTCTGATAATAAAACTATTCAACGACTATTGCGCTGAACAGGTGTACTCCCAGGGTTTTTTAGTTGACGTTCACCTAAAGTGTTACGAAGCGGCCAACGTGTCTTCTGCTGACGTTACAAGAAGCGGCTCCTTAACTTTTGATTGACAAATACCAAAGACATAGAATCATAATTTATAGTATTGTATTCATTATGATAATTATTATAATATTTTGTAACTGCTGCCAAGCAAGATCATCAATAAATAAAGTAAATATTCAGCTGCCAGTGTTAATACCAGTCATTTGCAAGAATCATGCAAGAATAATTAAAATTCGCTTAATGTAAATTTTTCTATCCATTCGAGAGGTCAAAATCCCTCAAGTTTAAACGACTTGTAAGTCCAATAATTAACAGCAAATTTTTTTACCCTAAAAGCTTTACTAATAAAATATTACTCAAAGATAACTGCGAAAATATTCCCTATCGTAAATTTAAAAAAATGCTTGAAATCAATTTTGCGTCAAAGGAATAGCAATGTACAGTCAGGCAATAAATAATACGTAAAGCATATTTCATTAGTTGTTCCCGGGTATAAATTAATCCGGAAGATAATTTTCCGCCCTTGATGCAATAAATGAATAGAAACGCAACACGAGGAAACACAGGATTGTGTATAATAATATATTGTGTATATTTTCTTTGTTTTGGGGGTTTCTTGGGTTTCGACCTTATAAAGTATTTTATAAAATAGTTTTTTGTTATCACTAATGGCGAGTAGCTGTCTAAAAAGTTTATTCACAATTACTTCAATAATTTCTAAATGAAAAATTATTATAATATTTTTGAATATATTTCAGAAGTTTGCCACTTCAAACAGGATTCTAATGTGGTTTCTATTTTGAATGATAGGAATTTAACAATTCTGTTGTGTTCAAAATCAATCAATATCTATAACAGTGCACAAACTGTTACAATATATGCCCAATACACATACTGTTACATTGTGTGCATCTCATTTGATGAGATAAGATGATAGAGGGAGGAGTATTGGTAACTAAGAACCGGACTACAGATATTTATCAAGTATGCAAACCTATTAAGGACTAGTTTAATACGTTTGCAACAAATGGGGCTTTCAACAATATTTTGAATGAGAAAATGTTTCCTACTATCAATAGTTATTATATGTTACTCACATCTATTTCGACAATCTTAAAACGGATTTTTGGCTTAAAAATATAAAAAATCCAGTATGTTGGAAACTGTCTTTTCAGAAATTTAATTAAAAAATAGTATGTTCCATTATATAGATGTTTAATTAATTAATTATGCGGTAAGCGAGCATATAACGAACACTCAGTCTTTATGAAATTACAGGATTCACAACCAGTTCTACTAGTAGAGCTATTCCAAGATATAACTATTATGCTTATAGTCCTCAATTTTACAAAACGATGCAACGTGTTTCCTGCCCTTTTTAAAGATAAATGGAAACTAGTTTTGCGAAACAAAACATGTACGACAAGATTGCGTATTCGTTTATCGGTAATTACCAGAACTAAAACGACTAATAACTGGACGAATCACCGCCTCCGATATGTACGCAGCGCAATTACGTAAAGAATGACGTTTCGTTTCGAAAAAGAAAAGCACAAACGTCACGCAGAAAGAATAAACGAGAATATTGAGAGCAATTTGCCGGCGATTGGCATAATTGGGGTTGTTTGATTGAAATCGTGGATGAATAATGCTTGGGTTCGCATTAAAAATTTCCTTTGGATATATGCGACCAGGACTCAAAGGCAAGCTTCAAGAAAATTGCTTTGAATTTACTAGTTTGGCAAGGCACACGAAGCCCGTAGATATCGGTATGATATCGATATCCAGACAATATGATGCGATAACGGTTGGAATTTTTTACGCATTGGAGAAGTATAATATGTGTTGTATTATAAATCAAGTGAACACAATTAGGATATTAAAGACATTATATGTTTGAAATTTATTTTAATGTATACTCATAAAAGACGTTATACACATAGGTCTGGTCTGGCTTAAATCTTACTCAGAAAGTGCCTTTTAACTTCAACATCACTGTGTCGGACTATGCTTGGGTCTTTAAATTCTAAACGATAATTAAAATTATTTGTTACAATTTAGTCCCAAATTTTTTGTTGCAAATTTATACTCCTCAAGTCTACTGCTTTGACTATACAAATTGCATTACTTTTGTGCAAAATATAAGAAGATCAATAAAATCAAAAACGTAAAAACCAAATTATGGAAAAACATTTACAGCAATGTTAGTTTACATTTAGTAAATGTTTATTTGGCTGATATTCCTATTTTACATCATTTGAAATCAGAATGTCCTCTTGAAACAAAATAAAAATGAATAAAATGTGAAAACAAAGTTTGGGGAAGAACGAAGTACATTTAAATTTAAAAATAACTGGGTGCCATAAAAATTTTATTAACCACGTTTTGTATCATGAAGAGTGAAACCGGATGTATTGCGGCGTTTTAACTGAATGGGTTATTGCTTTTAGTCTGGATTCGTACCCAATTTAGCCTAAGCCGAGACAATTTTAACTCTAGCCAAAGTCTTTTATAAAATCTTTTAAATTTCATAATTTTTTTTAAACTGAATTCAAAACAATTCTAACCCCAACAACATTTTTTGTAAATTCTTTTAAGTTCCATCAATTTTTTTAAACCTGGGTCTATTTAGGATATAAATGGACTAGGGAATCGAGACTTTTATCGCTACCTCTGAGATGCAGAAACAAAAATATTACTTATAGTTGCGAAATACTGGTAGCATATGAAATGCTTGTCAAAGCTCAGAATGCCGTAGGGGAGGGAATCTGCCCAAGCGGTTCAAGGACAGACTTAACAAATAAGAATTATTTTCAAGTGACCATTCGGGATCGAACGGAATGAAGAACGGACAGATATACAAGGAGGTGAGTGAATGTTTGCTCAGATTGGGGTTTGATTTTAAAATTAGGAATACAGAAAATTGGTTAATTGATTGCTAAAATGCGCGAAATAATTAGTTTAATTTTCCGATGTTATTAAATAATATCCTAGGATCTTGTATTAATTTTCTAAATCCATTGAAATGAGTATTTGTAAAACAGATAATATTATTAATGACCAGGTAGGATGAATTAATCACATCAAGCCTTAATACCATGACCAGATATTTTAATGCCTCTTAAACGTTACTGAACTAAAGAGCCAAGTACTAATTATGAAACAAACATTTAATGTATGTTTGATCTGTTGTGATCATTGCAAAACTTTTACATGTTTCTCGAAAGAAACCGTCAAAGTGTAAGTTTCCACGGTTTTCAATGCAGTTTTTGAATGCAGCCGCAAAATCCTCATCAATCTGTAACATATTATTAAGGCGTAATATGAACCAAAAATCGCTGTGCTTACTGGACAGTAGGAAGCAAAAACAGTTATTTGTGTCGTGGCCTTTTAAATTTGAAAGTTTGGCGGGGGACGCATTGTTGGCTAGTCAAACATATATCACATTGGCGTCATGATGGGTTTGCCGTTATATGTTATCATGTTTATAATTATGAATTTACTCATTGAATCAATCAAGTACAATTTTTTATTAATTTTTACTCAATAACAGTCATTAATTGTTAACTTGTGTTACAATAACGTGATAAATCTCTATAACTATACCATATACTATACTATGCATAGGTTTTTTGTAGTACAGTTCGCCTAACGATATACCGTTTTTACGACATAATCCGGTATTTAACTTTGGTAAATTTTTATGAAGGTCTAACCGCAGGCCTACTTCGCTTGTAATCTTTGTAATCCCCAATAAAATGATTCGCAATTCCACAATGACGTTTCAGAACCGTACTTGGGTATTTCGATTTGTGTGAGTTTCATCGTTAAGATTTCCTAGGGAAATATTTTTGACTTTAAACCCCTAAATGGAAATCATTTTAAGCTTTCTAGTGTGTTTTTAATATACGAGATCAACCTATCCAATGGGCAAATTCAACTTAAAATCGAGCTACTCTAAGTAGGGACTGTTTTACAAAAAGCACGCTAATATGAATTAATATAACGGGTTAATCAAAGAAAAATACCTTACTCTTACAATACAACAGTCGGCACGCGGCCTTGCCTTGTAATACACGCGCTTAAAGTTAAACTCGTTCTGAAGTCAAAACCATAAAAGGTTGTAAAAACGGTATATCGTTCATCGAACTCTAATAAACAAAATTATAAGCTAAAGGGTGCGAAGATTTCAAGTTTTAAAAATTTTTGTCAAGTAACACACGTAGACTTTATAATTCACACAAATTTCAGAAGCCTAAGTAAACATTATGACGACCTAATAGCATATATAGATTCTCTAAATAAACATTTTGATATTATATCGCTATCAATTATCAATTATGTTACAACGAAAGTCACTTCTAAATTCGAAATTGCAGAAAGCTTACAATAGTAAATATAAATTCATAACAACATTTGATATAGCAAAATTTTCAATATTATTAAATTTGGAGGGGTGGGAGAGTGTGCTGTAGGAGGAGATTATAGGTTGCGCTACTAAGTTTATTAACTCTTAAAGTAGGTGTGTAAGATTATCAACAGAACAAAAATATATAAAATGCAAGTTTCGACGGAAAAAAATATGGATAACTAGTGGTATGATTACATCTATAAGACAAAGAGACTATCTGAAGAAACAATCTACTCTAAATCCTAGTGATATAGAAGCTAAGCAAAAATTTATATCTTACCGTACACTGCTTACAACTTTGTTAGTCCGGGCAGGAGCATTGCATTTTGAGAAACTTTTTGACAAACATTTTAGTGATACAAGGCAAACTTGGAAAACTTTAGTCATATCACCAATGAAATCATGAATAATCCGGAAATCTACAGTGTTGTAGACAGGGACAATATTTCCCATTCATCACCCACGGGCATAGCCGAGGAATTCAATAAATACTTTAGCAGTGTGGGGAAACACTTGCGCGGAAGATTAAAAGGACAAAAACTGTAAGTTTTAAGCAGGGAAAAATAATTTGAGCATATTTTTGTCGGCAATAACAGAAAAAGAATTAATACAAATAATAAAATCGCTGAAAAATGCGGATTCAAGTGTTGGAGATGGTATATCAAATGCTCCTATTAGAAAATAGTATATTATGCAACAAGTGCGATAAACGTCATTTGATAAATGAGTGACTTAAAAAGTATACCGAACATGTTGCATACTATACTTTTTCTACGACCATTAGTTTTTGGGTACATTTTCGTAAAACAACACGAATACATTCACTGACATGACCGTCAGAATTGAAAAATCCGATTGCTCCCAAATCCGTGCGGTAAAATCCCGGAAATGTCCGAAATGGCTCGGATTCATGGGAAACGAAACTGGCGCAGTAAAGTGACGCTACCCGCATGCTAGATCGGTGGGTAATTAGGTATTTTACAGACGGGAGTAGAAAAACATATAAATAATACTACGCCGCTGCTATTGGTTAACCTGGTTAACCTGGTATTCTTCAAGGGTCTACCCGGACATTTTTAAGGAAACCGTTATTATCTATATCTATATAAATCATGTCGATTTACAGGCCAATTGCACTAGTACAAAGTGTGACTATAGTCCTTGAAAAGTGTATTGAAATTAGATTAAAACAATTTTTAGAAAAAAATGCCTTATTCAACACTAATCAATTTGGTTTTACGAAAAAGTAGGCAAGGTAGATGCGTTGATTTTTAATGACAGATCAAAGTGTATTAATGTTTTTCTTGCTTTGGCCAAAGCATTCGACAATGTGTGGCACCATATTTTGCTGGAAAGACTTGAAGACTTTGGTATTAGAGGGCTAGTAAAAAAACTATTTAAATCATCCCTACAAGATAAATTAGAGTAAGGTGACAACCTGAGCTGCTCCCTTTCTGTGGAGTATGCTATGCGGGTGATGCGGAGTTGATTATTGTTGAAAACACTTGGAAAGAAACTGTCGCAAGGGCTGAAAAATTACTATGTCTGGTAAAAAAATGGCAGGATTATAGCCTGTCACTAAATTTGGAGAAAACCCAATTCATTAGTTATTCCATGACTCCGGCGCTCCGGAAGTGCAAAGAATCAAAATTCACAATTTTGACTGTGGCTATGACACGAATTGAAAATACGACCTTTACATAAATTCCACAAAAAAAGTAAAAATATTTAGGGGTAGCTTTTGATCAGAACCTTAAATGGGATGACCACGTGAATTATATACTGTGAAAATTCGTAATTTATTCCATAATTTTTTTACATTACGTTAAAGTTTGGCAAAGAGATGCCTTATTAGGATATATAAATCTTTAGTAGAATCAATTTTATCTTATGGAATATGTGTTTGTGACGCTGCAGCGGATAAGGCTCTTCAACCGATAGCAATTAGCCAGAAGCGTGTTTTGAAAATAATATTATTCAAAAACAAACTATATTCTCCTAAGGAATTGTTTACTGATGCGAAAGTACTAAGTATCAACAAATTTGTATTAAATCATCAAGTACCGATGGTAAAATTTACTTCAGTGCAGAGTAGCCTTCTGTTTGCAGCCCCTAGAATATATAACGCCTTTCCAGTGTATTTGCAAAATAGGGAATATACAAGAATTAAGAGGCTTGTTGACTCTTGAATGTTTAGTGTTGACTATGACATTCTGGAAGTGTTAAATTAGCTGTGAATAAAATTAAGTGGGTGACAAATTTAATAACAATGTGATTTTTCATTTAATTTAATAATTTTTAATTTAAGTTTTCAATTGTAATATTAATATGAACTTAGCCATAACTAAGGTAAGGTAAGTTGCATTAGACTGAACAAATGAACGCCCAAATTTCTCAAATTCATTATGCTTTTGAAATATTTTTTTAATGTATTATCTAATAACTGATATAATTATTATTATAATTACAATTATAATTATTATTATTATTATTATAAAATTCGACGCAGATTAAAGTCTTATGGTATTCATTCCTGCATAGTTACAGATCGTTGGTGTCACAAATCAAACTTATTTTAATAATAATACTAGCGCCACGAACTTAATACTTAATCTCATTAAAAACTCGATGAGTATGATTAAAGGTCCTTTTGGCTCGCAATCTCGGCATGAAATTGTTATGACAACTTCAGTGAAACGGGTGCTTGGCGTAATTACGCAAAACTGTGCTTCGTCCTGAAACGGCAAGTGAGAGCAGTAATTTGAATAAAGCCCGACGTTTCTTTAACTTCCACTCGAGAAATCCGTCCGCTCCAAATTAGATCCTCTATACGAAATTGTACCTTTTTAAGGAAGTTTCGTCTACGATAGTCTTCCCGATGGCGGCGTTGTCACATTGCGCAACAGTTCCGGTGGTATAAGGAAAACGCGGTCTACGCCGCTCTACGAGTGTCTTATTAAATATAACCGTAACTATTAGCATAAAACCCACGCGAGTTGTGCGCGGCGAGAAGGGGTAATGGAGGCCATAACCATTACGTTTTACACTGTTGGTATTACTGCCGTTTGTGCCGTAAAAGTAGCCGGAGATATCATCGTCCCACGATGACTACTAAATTTTTCCAATTTATCTAGAAATTACGGTGAAAAAAGGCGTCCGCGTGGAATTTATAACAAAATTTCTGCCGTTGCGTCTTGTTGGTTTTCAGTTTACGCCGCGAACCAGATCTATAAAACTGGAGCGCGTTTTTGTTGGTCGGTGCGGTGCGACTGCCATTTGCATTTGCGTCGTGTTTTGAAGGTAGTGGGTGGATGGAAGTCGTCGCTCCGGTTCTTTTAGGAAAACTCAGAAAGAGTAAATGTTTTTACATTTTTCGCCACTACAGTACGTTGTGAAAAATTGATGATATATAAATTTTTTTTAACACCAATTTTATTTAACGTTTTGATTGGCGAATGATATTTCTAAGTTTGAAAACTCTGTTAGCTACATGGATGATTCTAATGTCATCATCAACGCTCGTGATATGAGTGGCCTCTCTACTCTGGGTAACTGTACCATGGAATCGATGATTCATTGGAGTCTCTTCACCGAAATTCAGTTGTCGTCCATTTTGAGACACAAAATAGAATATTCAATTACAACATTTTGATAAGTGCTGAAGATAAGACAATTGCGGGACTACGTTGCTTCGCGTATTTTTGGAAAAACCGGCTAATGTGATACGCCCATGTTGAAAGCGCTATATCCGAGCTTAGTTCAAGTCTGTTTTTCATTAAGAATATTCGCGATACTGTTTCAAATATCCCTATGTTGCTCTCTTTTTGGAGTTATTTGCACTTATTCCGTCATAAAGTAATTCAAGAAAGTTGTGTTCTGTTTTTGTTGCTCAAGAAGAAAAGTATTAGATATATGATTAAGAGATAGAGAATGCCAAAAATATATTATAACATTAAAAATAATGTCCTCTTATTCTTATAGTCTGTTTATGCATTCAATTGTTGTTCATATAATAAAAAATACTATCTCTTTTGTGAAGTTCATGGCCACCACACAAAGTCAAAAAGGGATTTTAGTATTCCATACTCCCCGACTAACAATCGGGATAACAAAATCCGAGCGATTTTTGGGAGAATTTGTTTTAACAAATTAAATAAATAACAGACAAATTTCAAGAGCCTCCACTTTTAAAGTAATTTTAAAAAAGTTACTGACCATCCCACAATTGTGATTCAGTCCAGTTAAAATAAATGTTATTAATATTATTATTATTATTAAAACTAAATTTGAGTGTGTGAAATTTTTTTTCTGCGCTGTCTGCTTGCGCGCTAATAATAAATTATTTATGCTAGAGCTTGTTTTGAGCTTTGTAATTTTGACAGATCCTTTGTTGTAAGCAACGTATTTGTCTTGTGCAAATGAAAACGATAAAAGACCGAATTTAAAAAAAATCTAAAATAAACAAAGCTCAGATATTAACTTGTTCTGGAGATATGGCCTATTTTGTATAAATTCTGAATTTTTTCAGCAACTTTTCACCCCCAGAACTAGAACAGAAAAAACTAAAAACAGAAAAATCCACGTTGATTGAATACCCCAAAAATTTTTGTAGTTTACTTTACTACCGTCTTAATTTTGTTGTAAATTTAAAGAAGTTTCTAAAAATTGCAAAATTGTTTTTTAAAAATTTAGGAAAGCCAAAAATTCTAATAAAACTCTATGCAGAAAATATCATGAGATGTAATCTCCATCCACCGTGTGCAATGTAAATTGTAGCAGCTTACTAGCCCATATTTCTTGTTATGTTTCCATTTTTTAGTTTAATTCAAAAATAGACAATCCATAGACTGTCATAATTTTAAATTTTTGGCAGAAGACCCCCAAAAAATTATACCATACCTAAACAGCAACTCGACAGTATTCTAGAAACATTCATGATTACATAGCGTAATATTTAGAGTGGTAATGTATTGATTACAGGATAACAATTTGACAAAAATAATGCTTAAAAAAGATATTTCAGAGTAACATTTTTGTTCTCTGGGTATCTATTATCGGATCATACAACTTGATTGTTTCGGATCTTGAACAGAGCTGTTTGTTTTATTTTCATTTATTATTAATTAAATTGTTAATCGAGGGACCTGGAATCAACAAGTTTGTGTCACCTGCATTAGCACGTAATTAAAAAAAATTTCAACATATCATTAAGATATATTAAAAATAGCAAAGGATCCGCTAGAACTCTGGACTTCCTTTTATCCAACTTGAATGTAGTAAAAATTATCCACGTACATCGTTATTCGATTCCTCACACATTGTTTTATTTTGATTAGCAGATGATTAATCTCTAGATGCATAATTTATACTGGCCGTTTACTATGTTTCGCTATTGAACCACGTTATAGGTTATATTATCCGCATCATTTATATTTCATACCAAACGAAAACATTTGATTTAATTTAATTTAAATATGATTTATTTGCACAAAAAATCATAGAATTCTTATAAGGTAGCAAAATCCGATTTAGTGTTATAATACCTAGTTAATAATTTTATAAATTAATACTTGGATTGTTTGGATGGGAATCCTAGCAGGATAAGCGTCCTGGCAATTTCCTTGGAGAGGGAGTCGGGCGATTTGGCGCCGCTGGTCTCGGAAATCGGTACCGTGTGATGCGTCACATGCAGATATCTGTGGCAAACGATGCAGATGGCAGCGCAGCATTTGTTGCAAAAAAACACTCTATCGATGTGAGTACATGGTCTGATCTCCTGCTTGGTAACTGATTCGTTCTCGTCCTGTGCAAGCAAAAGCGTTTTTGTAAATACAGATTGACCCGAAAAGCTATTAATTCACTTACGAGAATTTTGTTGATGAAGTCTTCGACTGGAAAGTCCATGGTAGACGCCAAAATCGCAATTGATGAAAACTTTAAGCGGATATTTATGCATAATTGAAATCCCTTTGGGTGATTAGATGGCCATTACGAGTCCTTGGAAACATTTACACGATGGTAGTTAATTCAAAGAAGATGTATTCTCCAATTAGGTCGTTAAGTGCTTGAATTGAAAACGTCCATTCCGATAACGTTAAATACAAAACCCACGAAAATAGAAAATTTCACTAAAATTATGTTTTAAACTCGGGGCGTACGCTTTCTCGTCCTTTGAAGTAACGTCAAAGGGACGATGGCCGCGCGTTCCGTTCGGCTCAAGGCGATGGTGGTGATTCGGTCAAAAAATGCACGCTTTTGACCCGGGACGGATTTGCAAAGTAAATTGGCGGTAAATTTTGTCTTTTATTCCGTACGTGCATAAAGCAGAGTCACTATGTAGACGGAAATGATGCTGCAGTCGTTGGCGCTTTAGAAAAATGACAAACTTATTCACCGCGGAAAATTTTTATAGCGAATCGAAACTTTGTCGCCGGTGAAAATATTTACGTATAAGCATAGATATGGGAACGAGTTTGCGATGCGACAACGGCCAAGTTTGCAACTTGAAGATTATATTTCGCGTGCAATAAGTACGACAAAGAAGTTTGTGAGTTGGATACGCTAGAGGCGATCTTACCGCGGTTTATCAGAAGTTTCGAAATTTACTTGAAAGCTTTTCGCCGCAAAGGAGCGAGATTGTTTTCCTGCAACACTCTAAAAACGAATATTACTAACATGTAGTAGCATACTTTTGAATATTTGCTTTCTACGAAAATTGCAAACTCGCGGCGACATTTTATAATAGTTATTTTTAATTTCCATTTTTGTATTTTCATCTGAGTAATATATTGAGAGTATTACGAAACACATAGCAAAAAGTTAAATTATTAGTTTTCCAGATTTTCGTTATTTGTTTAGCTCAGCTTAAAAAATCAGCAACAAAATTTTATAAAACAAAATACAACTTTACAAAATTAGTAAGAAAAACTTTACAAAAATAACCGTACTAATATGTAATTGGGTGTTGGTCTTAATAGAATCTCTGTTAACGATTTGTGGTTATTTCAAGTTGACATTTATTTATTTTATTGTAAAATTATCTATCCTTAGGAGTAAAGCTGAATATTTTATACCATTTATTTAGGTTGAATACCATTCGGATATAATAGCGTGAAGTGGAAGTAGAAAGTAAAGTAAAATTCTGCCCACTTGAAATATGTATCCAAAATATCAATTTGAACAAAAAACGGAACCTTGAACTTTTGTGAATTACTTTTGGTTAGTCTATTTTACATTGTCAAAATTGATTTACTGAATTGTTCTTGTAAATATTTCGGGAATATCTCAGATATTTTTAGGATTGTTTTCCATTGGTGCCTTGTGTTTATATAAATTTCAGAAAATATGTAACCTTGCTTTTTTACAATTTCGAAAGGTTGGCCAATTACCGACACGAATGTCCGGGGAACGTCTTTTATCCCTGTTTTCATTTGTTTCCCTTCGTTGTCTGAATGGCGTGTGTTCACATATTGCGTAGGGCCGACATTTCTTTTTCTATTTGAATGGTACAAACCCGATTTCGTTTCCAGCTAGAACGTGCCTGTAGTATCTTATGCGACGGCCTTATTTTTCCGGACGAAATTCGATGGCAAAGAAGGCGACAGTTTGCGTTCGACAATAAAATTGCATTTCGGCGTTCATTTTTTTGTCAATTTTCAAGCAAGACGTATATTTGAAAAGTGAATGAACCATCATAACTGGGACGCATTCATAAGAGGTTCATCAATTGCCTGTAATTGAAACTAATTCAGAAGCCAATGTCGCCTATTGAGTGTTACAGAAAACAAGTTCTATTGGTTCTATAAGCAAAAAATCATAAAGCAATAAGAGTAAATGAATATAATTGTCAATAATAATAAAGTCATGTCTAATATCGAAAGTTATTAGTAGAAAAGAAAATAAGGAAATGGGAAGAAAGCTGGAGAAAAATTAAACTACATTAACCCAATACAACATTGGTTCCGCCATATTATTTAAACTTTCCTACTTCGCGACTTCTTCCGTGACAGACATTATGTAGATTGCGTACAGTGAGTTGACAAATGAATAGTTTCAATTATTGATCAACGAAATTGAGTTTGACTTTTGTTTGTTTGTTTTTGACTTTCTTCTACATCTAGAAATTAATTCTTGCTTTTCAGAATAAGATCAAATGTAACGAATAGTGTTTTATTCACCGGCCATCTTGAATTTATAATTGTGGGGAACAATTAAAGGTTGTTTAAAAATGAAGATTCTGTTGATAATTTTTATAATTAATTAGAGATCGTCTGCTTCCGAGCTTTTCAAAACTATTTGAAATGGTTATGTGCCCTAGCTACTTCTAAATTATAAATTCAATAAGTATGGGATAAGAGGCAGTGCATTAAGTGCATTTTTCAAATTACAAATCATAAAATTAACGCAAATAATAGTGAGTGCGCAATGCAGGAAACCGCAGAATAATTTAAAAGAAATCACATAATAATAAATAAAAATAAAACAAACATTGACATGACGCGAAATAATCAAGTTATAAAAAGTAAAAAAATAAATAAAATCAAACCTGAAAATATAAATCCTGAGAGCAAAAATGTCGCTATAAAACATGAAACAAAGTTTTTAGGACGAATTCTTATCCTGGAATTAAATTGTAACACCTTATGCAAGCCTGAATGTTTCTATAATACTGTACTGTGCCAATTTCGAGTTGTTGCTTAGCTATGGTATAATTTTTTGGGACCAAACAGAAAAAATATTAATTAATCTTGAATTATATAATGTTGGACGTTTTAAAAACTTCATTTCGTGATATTATTTCATTTCATGTATATACCTATTATTAAATCAATTTATATTAAACAGATTCTTGGATCAATTTATTGTTCGTCTTGGTGATTAAATCAACAATAAATTTTCACCAGATATTATTTAATTAAAACCGGTGCTAGGCCAAATTGGTTCCTTGCGAGTTGCTCTATATAGAAATCGCTCGTTAGGGACTTTACCTGATCGAAACCAAACAGCACTACGTCCCAATTACGTATACGCTGGTTCTAAAACTTTAACTATGCAACGACGGTAACCAAATTCGAGACCGCGGCCCATTTCGCCTAATGCCATGATGGGAGCGCTGTTGCCGCTTCGCTTGAATAATTAAATTGCCAATTCGTTATGTTATTGCGGCGGTAGCTACACCTGTCGCAGTTGATGTTCGTTTGGAGAGTCGGCTGCGGAACTTGTCGCTTTTACGGCGACATTACTACGGTAACAGAGGCACAACTAGGAAAATTTGTTGCTAACAAAAAAAAAAAAACACTTTACGACCGCAAGGCATATCTGTCAAAACGTCCCTTCGTATTTTTCGTTTTCACGCCTGCTCCTCTACCTGTGCCAGAGTCTACAGCACACCTATATGGCGAAAATCATTTATTAACATTTTTTATTGTGAATCAACTTCAGAAACCTGTTTTGCGTGGTACTGTTACTCCAAGGATCCTTTTTATAGGCGCATCCAACATATGTATCCCACAATGGTAGACATGCTCCTCTGAATAAACCTCTGTTAAGAGACAGAACTTGATTAAAAAAATAAACTAATATGATACCTATCTGTGAATCTAGTACGCTTCCCTTTGACTAAATTTCAGAAGAAAATTTTGTGTAATACTTTTATAAAATTGCGGCTTTTTACATTCGCTTTACTTATTGCCTTTGAAAAATCATTCGGGCACAAAAACACTCTCACTTTGAAAGAAAAACTACATATTTGTGTATTTACAATTTTACATATTTCACATCTAAATCTTTTAATTTATCCTCATCAAGACTAAATTCATTGGGATTCAATAAATCTTGAACTTCAGGCGGCAGCTGTTTTATTTTCAGTTTTGATTTTCTTGTTTTAAGGGAGAACGAAGATATGAAAGAGTCCATTGCTCGATTAAATAAATCGGCCAAGCGATTAATTCTGCTGCTTTTTCTGGCATGAAACTTCCTATCCTACTTGTGTATCTTATTTCTGGACACCGAAGTTTCCTCATCAAAGAAACCTATCGGCAACACATGGTTTTAAATGCTTCCTTTACTATGTACAATAATTTCGTGATTAGTGGCAGACATTGGAAACCATGGATATGTTTCCATGAAAATGTGATCAGTCTCGAAACAGTACGCTTCAAACTTAGATAAGTTTATTGGAAACTGACAATTGAGTGCGATAAGAATAATCCGCAAACGATATATCAAACTGTAAGAAACATCTGTTATCTCTGCAAATTCTTGATCATTGGAAAAGGCTTTCCTGGCCCTGTGCCGTCGTAGGTAGATCCATAACCATGAAAGATGCCTTATTTTCTGAACCCCTCATTTGCCAGATATTAATTCAATTCTGTAAGTAATGTGCTCGATGCACTCAAAAAATCTTATAATCATAATGAAGTGCATTTTCTGTTGTTGCAGAGTTATATTCTTCAAAATTATTAGTAGTTAAAAGTTTTGCAAGTGTTGCATCACAAATTGGGCATGAGTGACTTGAACCAATGTTTGTACTTAAGATTTTTCCATCAATCAAAGTCGAGTAAGTGTAAATCAAATCATAACATGAAAATTGTTGATCCAGGTTTGGTATCTCCAGAAGACATTTTTTGTTTGTATTTAGCCTGCCCTGAGCTTCCATCAAAAGCATAACTTACAACTAACGAAGCTGATATCTGGCTTCTAGAAATGCTGAGAAAAACCTCTTCTTAAGAATATCTTGAAGGGGGACTTTGGTTATTGTCTCAGTAATAATGATATTCGATGGTCGACCGTCTTTTTGGCCTCCAAAATACGATTATAGGCTAGATGTATGTCGCAATTTCGGGCCTGTGCACGCAGTCGGATAGCCAAGTATTATTGTTTCGTGAATCTGTTGTGAAGTATAAAAGTAAGCGCTTCTTGAGTGCTGTACTTGATCGGTTCTTTGGTAGCAAATTATGTTTTTTTTATTTTTGATGAACGTCTCGGACTTCGTTTGGTCTCTTTCAAAACACACGACAAATATTTGTCTCCACTCACTTTTGCACCAACCACTGCCGCATGCCGCTGACATTTGTTCACGCGGTATTGCCAATTCAGTTTTAGGTTCAGCCCACTTTTCCAAAACTAGTAACCGCTGAAGCCAGCTTTTGTATTTTGATCGAATCTTTGTCATTGTGCTACCAGCCATAAGTTCGCTTTCCAGAATTGACTTTTAGACATTTTGCCATGGAGTATAAGCGTATAATTTTTGTAAGTGTACAATAATGAAAAGTGGAACTATGATAAATTACTTACGTTTTTAAAATTTCCTACTACTTACCTATGTAAACATCCATATTTAATTTAATAAAACAACAATTATCAGCTTGCTTACAAGCCTTTTCAGTATTAAGTTCTCCTTTAATTTTCCTCTGTTTTGTTCTTAGTTTAGTCATCATTCAACAGGTTTATGTTGAATTGCAGATTACCGAATAACCTATCTTAATCAAAATGCTGCACAAATTTCAAGTACGTTCAGTGGCTTGCATTCTCAAATGAGTATTGCAAGTTTTGTTGTGCTTTATGAATAGTTGAAAATAATTCTAAATTTAGTGGTGCGGGATCCTAACATCCACTATCATATTATCGCTCACAGCCTATAGAAGATTGAGTTTCAGGAGGTTATTTGAGTTCAATTTTGTGGTGCAGTAATGATAAAGTAGTAGGAATAGGTGAATTGCCAATTTTTCTCTAACTAAGCTAAACAGGCTAATAGGGGATTAAGTAGAATTATAAAAAAATAGCAATCGAAATAACTTTCAAATAATTAAACGGGATTTCTAGATCTTTCGCAAGTTGCTACTCCAAAGTCCCCTCATTGTCTGGCTGCTTCCACTATGCCGTTGTATCGGAAAAACTATAATCCTTGGGAGCTCAGACATAATTACGCCGTAAGTTATGGAAGTATATTTAGTTGCGGTATTTACCGAAACCTCCGGGCTGTATCGTTAATATAAGGAGCCATCTCATAATACGGCAATTATGGCGTTACAAGAGACGGCATTAAGTGGGTACTATAGAGTTTCGCAACGAGCGGCCATATTGCGAACGATGATCGGTCTTTATTAGCGATGCAAATGCCTCGATATCGCCCCGCTAAAGATGTAGCGACGTATGTTTACGTTAATGGCGGTTGTAATTGAAAAATTATACGCTTCATTCGCACTGACTATAATGGTTGTGTCGGAAATGAAGTTTCTTTCTTGCTTTGACCAAATTATATCTATCTCAACTCTTGAGTGTAGCTTTACTATATAAAACTGTTTTTCCTCTCATTGACGTGCTTTTAAAATTTTCAAAATTAATCTTCCTTTAGATCGCAGTATACTTTGGAAAAAATTGATAAATGAAACGTCTCTCCGTTTACAAAAATTAATAATTTTTGGCTTAAGATCATGCGTCAGAACAATTTGCGTACAGGGACAATTATGTACCGGCCCTACCTCGAACAGTACTTATCAAAGACTTGAAACTTGAAAATTTATAGACAGCAATTTTTTGAAAAATAATCTTATATTACAGATAGCTAAAATGCAAACCGTAATAAAGCTTGGATAAATTCAATTCTTTTTCGTTAAATGGTTTTTAGTTTGATTTATCTCTTAAGGAAACAGAGAAAGGAGGGTGTACATTTTCGGAAATGAATGTAAATCATTTCAGAGTGACTGTACGCATTTTGTTGAACTTGTGGGTTTTTAGGCTATCAACGCTGGCCTGAACAGACTGATGTACAGGGTGCGGCAAAACGATAGGTACCATTTGGGATGTTAATAAAAACCAAACTACATAAAGCAAACATTTTTTTTTTAAATTATTATTGAAATTTACATTTTATGCCATTTAGGAACGTTATTTTTTAAAAATGATGTCTTTTAAATGACGGCCATTATTGTCGATGCACTCTTGTAGGTTCTCGCGGAAGCGCATTATTACCCGATGGATAATTTTTAGGAGAATTGAGGCAATTTCATGTCTTATGGCTGTCTTTAATTCTTCCAAAGTCCGCGGACGATGTGTGAAAACTCTCGCTTTCAGGTAACCCCAAAGAAAAAAGTCGCAAGGCGACAACTCAGGCGAACGTGGCGGCCAGCCAAGATCACCCCGTAAAGACACCACTTTGTTTAGGAACATTTCTTGAAGATTTAGTGAACGACGCGTTGTGTGCTATGTAGCACCATCCTGCTGGAACCAAAGATGTTCTCTTTGATCGTTGTTCAACTCGTTCACTTTTGGACGCAGGATATTGTTAAGCATATCAAAATATCGATCTCCGTTGACTGCCCTCTGGGAATGTTTTGAAGAATATCCCGGCATAAATTTGTACGGGTTTCAAAATCTCTTGCGCTTAATTCCTGCACTACCATCATTTTCTACGGATGCATTTGGAGTGAGTTGTGCAAAATTCTTTGAACATTTCTATCGGGAATTCCCAAAGCAGCTGCATGCTGAGCGAGCTGAACGCCTTGGAGACTGTTGTACGGAAATTCTTACTGCATTCACATTTTCCGGTGTTCTTACTGTCCTTGGTCGACCAGTAGATTTTCTGTTAAGCGCAGAACCTGTTTCCCTGAAGTGTAAAACCCACTGACGAATTCTTCTTCCATCCGGAACCGCGCCATGCCGACCAACATCAAACTGATTACCGAAGGCGTTCTGCGTCGCTATTACAGATTCCCCATTTCTAATAAACTCCTCGAACACAACGAAAGCACGATGCACTCCACTTCAAGCCGTGTCGATAACTGAAAATTGCATACTTTTGTCTGCCTAACGCGACTGCGTACACAGTGTTGCCGGGTTTACAAACCGAACAACCACTATTTGAAATCCTAATTACCTTTTTGTCGCCCCCTGTAGATTGTGTGCGACCGCTAGGGAAAGTTTTGCGACATCACGTCAATTTTCTCTTAAAATACAAGAATTAATTATATTTAAAATTTGAATAATTATAATAATTACTCATTCGATATGATTGAATATTAATTTTTTAAAGAAACTTCCACATACTACACTCACCTTTTTACAAATCTTCTGGATTCCTTCTGCGCCGGTTTTTGTTGAGTCAATCATCCTCAACAAATCAGTGAAAACAGGAGATATGATTGAAAATTGCCGAACGATCCACACCAAATTCGAATTTTTAGGAATCCAAGTGTTCTTTAGAAATCAAAATAGCAAAATTTATAATGGTAGTGTTTAAGTATCAATCATATTAAAATTGCAACTATTTATAGTGTCTTTTGGTGGCCTTAGTTGTAAAAATCGGGAGTTATCAACCAAACCAATCACAATCTGCATTGAATACTAATACTCCAAGTAAAAATTGGCATAAAAAATCAATAAAACTTCAGTTTACTTTATCGACTTTCATTTACTTTCGGTTAAAATAGGCTTTTTCGTCAATTTCCATGGTGAAAATTTCACTTTTTAAATTACTTACGATTCTTAACTTAATAACCATCATTCTTTTTTGGTTCAATTTTGGAATGAATTAGTTCTTCAGAAATACAAACCTAACAAGAAGTGATCAAATTTCTATCGGAGATAATGTTTAAGAATTATGAGCAAATATGCCAAATTATGATGAAAGCAATCTAGAGTATTCAATAGAAACCAAGCAATGGCAACTCTTTTGTAATATACCTTCGCGATGTTGATACAGTGTTAACCGAAATTGTGTTATTCAAAGATCCTTTTTTCCTATTGCTCCATTTCTCCATTTAAGTTATGAGTAGATTATATCTTACACAAAAGGATTAAGCTTATATTGTAAAATTTTTAATATAAAAATTATCATTTATGAACCGTTGGCGTTATAAGGGGTGTTTTTTTTCGATGTATAGAACTTTAAGTTGCAATAAAACAACGATGGATTATTCGATTGACATGAATTTTATTTGTCCGAAAGATAATCTTGTGGCCTTACATTTTAAATATGATTTCTGGCATATGACCGCCACGGCTGGCGCGGATGTAGTCCAATCTGGACGTCCAATTTTCGATGACTTTTTCCAACATTTGTTGCCATATATCGGCAATAACACGGCGAATGTTGTCTTGCAAATGATCAAGCGTTTGTGGCTTATCCGCATAGACCAATGACTTTACATAGCCATAGAAAGTAGTCTAGTGGTGTTAAATCACAAGATCTTGGAGGCCAATTCACAGGTCCAAAACGTGAAATTAAGCGGTCACCAAACGTGTCTTTCAATAAATCGATTGTTGAAACCACATCTCGTGGACATCATGGTTATTCAATTCAGGAATGAAAGAGTTAGTAATCATAGCTCTATACCGATCGCCATTGACTGTAACGTTCTAGCCATCATCGTTTATGAAGAAGTACAGACCAATGATTCCACCAGCCCATAAAGCGCACCAAACAGTCAGTTTTTCTGGATGTAACGGGGTTTTTGGACATACACTTGAGGATTAGCTTCGCTCCAAATGCGGCAGTTTTGTTTGTTGACGTAGCCATTCAACCAGAAGTGCGCTTCATCGCTAAACAAAATTCGCTTATGAAAATCGGGAACAACGGCAATCCCGTTTTGGGCCCATTCGACGAATCTACGCCTTACTTGATGAATTCATGATGAATTGCCAAACCCAACTGAGAACAAATCACTTGACAGCTGTTAAATCGCTCGCCATCTTGAACAGCAATGCCAACTTAAAGTTTTATACATCGAAAAAAAAACACCCATTATTTATGAAATTTGGTTTATTTTCTAGCTTATTTGCGCTTCTTTGCTTGTTTAAGTTAACTGTCGAAAATTTAGAAATCTGATCATTACAAAAGAACAACATCTCTCTTAACAAGCAAACAAGCATTTAAAAGACCTCGTATTTTCGAACAGCTGCCAAACGCTGTATATTTTAAAGTAAGTCCAGATGGTAGTGAAGAATTAAGCACGGCTTTCAATTTAATTAAGGTTCACCTAAACAATTTTAAAAGTGTCGCCACGGAATGGGTTGCGTCCCATTGTCGGTCCGTAAAAACGGTATTTCCCCCCTTTTCACGTAGACCGAGCGACAAATGAGTATCGGCCGAACGCGTTACGTCATCGTAAAAATATCGTCGGGTTATAAAAATTTAAAAGTGGAATAACGCCGTCGGAAATAAAAATCTACTGCCTCGACGCTTATAGATCCGGGCCTCTCTGTATCGTAAAAGTGTTTCTTTATCGTTTTCGAAACAAAATATTATATTTTATAAGCTTGTTTATGGGCACGTTGGTGAATAATGTATACTTTATATTTTTTTCCATCCGCCGCCAATCGCGTCGTTTCTGATTACGGCCTTGTTATTTTTATTATTTTATTTGCTCCCGCGGGGGGATTTTTTTTGCCGCGTTCCAAGTAGAGCGTGTCCTAGATTTCCATGTCCATGTTTATTTTAACCACGGATCCGCGACTAGTTTAAAAAGATTAATTAATTATGCCAATTAAATCAAATTAGGAGTACGCAAATCTTTTTGTTCTATTCTCTACTTTAAAATACTCGTCTATGCACTGGTCAGAGCTGCGGAAAGTGTCGCTTTCAGAGGTCAAGACTGCCGCGAGTCGCTTTGAGCGTTTATTTTAATCAAAGTTGGGGGCGGTAGGATATTTTCTTTCGATTTGTGGGTTGAGGTTGTTTAATAACGATAAAGTTCTTTAATTTTTTTTAGTTTTATTCAACGTTTCGACCACAATGTATATCTTTATCAATAAACTAAAATACATACCAACATTATATAAATATTTCATATAAAAATATTTACAGACCCTAGTGATAGTTTCAATAAATTGAGTGAATGATTGCATGCATTTTAGATTCTTGATAAATATCCACAAATTGCTATTATTTAACGTCACCTCTATTGAAGAATAAATTTTTAAAAAATACGTTTCCATAAAAATTAGTTACAACATAATTAATTCATATAAATATAATGCTAATACTAATAATTGTCAGTAATATTTTTAATAAACAATCCTAATTCCAGGTCCACTCAGCTATCAACTTTTGGAGAAGTTGTTGTTTTAATTTGTATTAAAATTTAAAACTTAAAAAGTTTACATTTTTCTGAATGAGAATTGGCAAAGTTAATAAAACCGTGAACAACATTTATACCGCATATTCACCGGAAAATTTTATTGAACCAATTACACAAATGGTGTTTCCATAAATTTTCCATTTTAACCCATTCTTGGATCATATAGAAACGCCTTTTAAATTAAAAACCTAGCATGTGTTCTGCATAACCTGTAACACATTTTTGTGAATCCGGGAAAACATGATATTGTAATAATTAAATAATAATAGAACGAGACACTCCAGTAGTCATTTTTTAATATTCTGAGCTAAATTGCAATTTAGAGTTATCTATATAGATATTTATGTTCGTCAAGCTCAATGTTGATTTTAAAGCGAAAAGTCAAAAATTTTGTTTTATTTGAATTTAATTTTAAACTGCGTTCAAATAAATAACGAATAGCAACAAATCAAGCGCAGAACCTTGAGGTCCACTAGACAATATATTCTTTTTTTTCCTCGTATTTTGAGGTAGATGTCAAAATGCGGATGATGCGAACATCCGAAAAATTCTCACGGTCAGTGGGAACTGGAACTGGAGCTCATGGAGAATAATTTCTCTGAAGACAACAATTTGTAATATGAACCAAAAAGATTCAAAATGTGGACCACAATATCTAACTATTCGGAGACAAATATCATGGTTGACAGCTTGGAAAAATTTGTAAAATATATCGTAATTACATAGCTTTACCAGTTAAGGCCTTGAGCGTTTTCAAGTATTTTCACGTTTTCCTTTAATGATAATCACTTCACACATCCCCCAGTGAATGTATTAGTGCTGCTCGCAAAAATAAACCTAAAAACTAACGTTTGTAGATAAAGTATAGTAGGCAACATGTTGATAAACTTCCTCTACCACTCGTTTATTAATTCGTGAGTGTCGTTATTAAAACTTGTTGCTTTATTGTTTTAGAAAAAAAGACTATATTTTACAAGCTTGTTGATGAATAATGTATATATATTTTTTCTTTTCGACGCCTTCGTTAATTTTATTATTTTATTTGCCCCCGCGGGATCATTTTTTCGGGGCGCGTTCCAAGGACAGCGTGTCGTAAATTTCTACGTCCATATTTTATTTTAATATCGGCCGCGCGATTACTTTAAAACGATTAATTAAATTAATTAAATATGCCAATTAAATCAAATTGGGAATGCGTAAATCTTTTTTAACGGACTGATCGATAAATTACCGGTCATTAAATTGACACGCCACTGCACAGGATTATAACGAATAAACATAATAAACGCCTAAGATGTGGAATTAAAGAAAGGAAAATTCTAGATTAGAACCGAATGCTGCGAAGACTGTTAAAACACGGGGCTCGTGCAGGAACGATTCGTTTTATAATTAGCGACGTTTCGCAGGAAGGATGCTGCTGCGGGAATTATCGATGGTGTATTATTTATTGTACGTGTCCTCGGCGGGCCTAACAATATAATTAAACCGCAGTGATTTATTCCCCGCTTTGTTTGGTGCGTTACACTCGCTTTTGTGCGAAAAAAAAATCGCGCTCGTTATAAATTAGCCTGTTGACAAAATCTTTGAAAATCACCGAGTGTTCGCGAGCGTCGCCCAAAGTGCCGATTTTCCAATTAACGCGACGAACGATTTATGACCCCGATGTCGTAGTGGCTAGGATTAACAATTTTATTTTTGGATAAAGTCGGGAAGCTTACAGGTAGTCTAAATTAAGTTATATTACTAGAAAAGGTCTGTACATGAACAATGTAGCGGAAAAACAAACTTTTTTCGAAATCTACGGTATGACATTAATATATTTTGGCATCGTTGACTATTGTTTCATTATAATTCTGCCCTTTTTCAATTAACCCATTACTAATGACTTAAAATAATGAAATTATTGGGTTGTTCGGAAAGTCATTTCGTTTTTTTTGGGGAACATGAAAGACAGTTTTCGTTTAATGAATAAATATTTTATTAAATTATATATTGGCCATTCTGGTCCAACACCTTTTGCCATCTTTCTGGCAGTAACATAATTCCCCTCTCATAAAAGTTTTGGTCCTTGCTGGCAAAAAACTGGTTCAGGTGGTTTTTGACATCTTCATTTGAGGTAAAGGTTTTGCCATCCAAAAAATTTTGCAGGGACCGGAACAAATAGTAGTCGGAAGGCGCCAGATCTGGAGAATATAGTGGATGTTGCAGTACGTCCCATTCAAGCTGTAAAAGTTTTTGGCGAGTGACCAAACTTGTATGAGGTCTCGCATTATCCTGATGGAACACTACACCCTTCCTGTTGATTAATTCGGGCCTCTTCTCTTTAAGTGAATCATTCAATTTGTCCAGTTGATGACAATAGACTTCTGAATTAATCGTTGTATTGTCCGGCAAAAGGTAAAAAAAAACGATTCCTTTGACATCCCACCAAACGGAGAGCATCACCTTTTTTTGGTGAATGTTGGCTTTTGACACGCTTTGAGCCGGTTCATCTTTTCTGCTCCATGACCTCTTGCGTTTAACATTGTTGTATACAACCCATTTTTCGTCCCCAGTAATAATCCGCTTCAAAAATGGATCATTTTCTTGACGTTTGAGGAGCGAATCACACACGTCAACGCGACGACACAAATTTCGCTCCGTAAGGACATGGGGCACCCACACATCGAGCTTCGAGGTTAAGTCCATGCCTTTCAAATGGCCATAAACAGTCGAATTCGACAAATTTAATCTCTCACCGATCTCTCGTGTGGTTATTCGCCGATTTGCATCAACTAATGCCTTTATCGCATCTTTGTCAGCTTCGACCGACCTTCCAGACCGTGGTGCATCTTCGACATCAAAATTGCCGGATCGAAATTTTGCTAACCAGTTCTGCGACTGGCGTACTGTTAACACGCCTTCTCCATACACATCCGTCAATTTTTTTCTCGCTTGGACAGCATTTTTACCTTTTCTGAAGTAAAAAAGTAAAATACGACGAAAATGCTGCTTATTGCTCTCCATATTTAAAAGGGCACCAACCAAAAACTACTGCGTAGAATTAATAGAAGTTTTTCATACACAAGCCTTGCAATATTAGCTCTCAAGACATATAATGGTTATGCGGCTTAAGTGTGAAGTTGGTTTCGAAAAAACGTAATTAAGTCCTCTGACGGGAAAAAACGAAATGACTTTCCGAACAACCTTATACTTTGCAACTTCCTAGAAAATGTATGTCTGAAATGATATTGATGAAATAACCAATTGACAGGAACTGAATTATCGTGATTATTCTGCCATGATATCGAAAAACGCAGTAAAGTCGATTTTTGTTGACATGGAGGTTCCTGAAAGTATGACAAGGATACCTAAAAATGGTGCTGCATACACAAATAAATAAAAGACATAAGGAAAGAAGCTAAGCAATTTTGGATAAGCTATTTCGATTGTCGTACTATACGTGTATAAAATTTTAAGTTTTTAATCAAAAATAATATTCTAAATTTCAGCATTTCATCTGTTTGTTCGAGGATTCCTCTAAAACCCTATAAAACCTGGAGCGCGTCATTAAATAGTTGTCACTTCGAAAGTTACCAAATAAAATATCACCGGATCTCAATGTGAAATTTAACAAAACAAAATTAGATATAACGTCAAAATTATTATTCAAGTGAAAAATGCAAAAATCAAAAATTGAAGTGAATCAAAAGTTTGAACATTATATCTATCGCCAGAAAAGAAAAATTAATTGCAAAACCCGACTCTGATCAACATGTGACCCAGCGACTTGCTTAAAACCCAAATACCTGACACACAATACATAATTTTTGACTTCTATGGTACTTAATGGCAGTTTTATCACGAATACATTAAAATTCTGCTTTGCTCAAAAAATATTAAACCTTACTATCATGAACCGAACTCTTCGTATGTTATCTGCACTTTTACGCCATTTTGCCAAAAGTCTTATTTGCGTTTATAGAATTTATTAAAATTTGTACAAAAGAATAGAAGCTAGTCATTTTTTTGGAATTAAAATTTTATGACAACAATATTAAAAACGAATTTTTGAGATAAAATAAGATGTTAGTGCGGAATGTTTTTGAAGCGCTAATAAGGCCAATTCAGATGCAATGAATTCAAGTTTGAATTTTCGGCCAATGGAAATCCAAGTCGATAATATTATAAACCTATATAACGATAAAAATTTATTAAAAATATGTGAAGACACATTAATATGAAACTTCTCATATTAAATTTATATTTCCAAAAATTTAACAACAAAAACAAGTTATAGATTTTAAAGATTATATATTAAAGCACTAAAGCAGCGCCCCTGTTTAAATGTTAAAGCACCTTTAGATACAAAGTAAATAAAACTTATTATTCCAACATTAACATTAATTACCATTATTTTAATTAATTATACTAGTTTGATCATTTGATTCTGTACTGAAAGTTCGGAATGGCTGACTAGCGTTTAGTCATGCAAATATGTTATATTGTTATATTAATATTATTATTATTATTAATTTGAGCCACTACCTGAATAGGTGTTTATAAGAGATCTATTTTCCTGTTGCGAACGTAGCATACACAAGAACCGTTGGTGCTCTAATGTTTTATTTTCTACAATTTTGAAATTTTGAATTATTTGTGTGGGACGAAAAATTTCAACAAATCGCACTAAATATCATAAACTACGATACCTATCAAAAAGTTCATTCAATTATGATTGCAGCACAAAATGTTGGTGGTGCACTATGAGATATACAGGGTGATCGGAAACTTGGAGGAAAGATTCGACATGATAACATAATGGTAGTAAGTCATGTAACAAAAATTCGATATCGTAATATTTTCCGGGTTATAGTTAAATTCATTTGTGGGCTTAACTCTCAACGGAATAAGCTAGTATTTTACACACAGCCCTCATTTAGTAAGAGTCATCGTTACAAAATAAAAGTATTTTAGAAATATGTCACTAGAGGGCAATTTACCTAGAACATATTTTTCATTTTCCCTGTATCTTATTTATTTAGACCGATATTGCAAAGTAGAACACATCAAAAATTATTTCTCTTGTTTTAAGTCGATAAGTGTTATCATTTAGCCACAAATCGACTTTTTTATTCTCGGTCCGAATACTCCGTACTTCTAATTTACCGAAAATTGATTATGCGCGATTTGCATTTCTGTTACGGAAAAGCAACTGGAAATACAGGCCAGCATTATTAACCTACATTACACTAAATTTTTCAAAACATTATGCTACAAATTAAAAAAGTGAAAAAATGGCATAAGGCAATGCAATAACATGTTTAATTTAAGGAACATAAATACATTTAATATTTTCGAAACAGTATACGTTAATTTCTTATACATTTTAAAAAATGTTGTCGAACACGAAAAATACGCCTACCCTATTTCTAATGATTTCGCAAACGTCTATTATTTTTTGTCGTAGATCATTCATATCTGTTGTAGGTGTTTCGTACACTAAATACTTTAAGTGCCCCAAAAAAAGAAGTCCATCGGATCAAGATCTGGTGAGCGAGGCGGCCAAGCTAGAAGTTGGCCGCGACCTATCCATACATGTTCAAATGCCTGATTTAAATACCTTCGTACAGCCAATGTAAAATGCAGTAGAGCGCCAGCTTGCATTAACCACATGTTTTGTTTCCACTGCAAGGGTACTCCATTCAGTAAAGGTGGTAATTCGTCTTGGAACAATTGTAAATACATTTCCCCATTAAGAGATCCGTTACACAAATAAGATCCCATAAGATTATCTATTATAATCGTTGCCCATACATTTAAAGAAAACCGGCGCTGATGTTTTCCATCAATTTTTGCATGTCGGTTTTCAGTGTTCCACTGATGCATATTTCGAAAATTTACAATGCCATCAGTGAACAAAATGATATTTAAGGATTGCCGGTAATGTTGAGTTTTTCCTAGAATTTGATTGCATAAAATTCTCTCAATTTCTCTCATCCTCATACAATGTTTGAACCCTTTGAACATGAAAGGGCCGAAGATGATTTTCATGCAAAAACTTCCCAAACTGTAGAGCAAGCAATTCTTTCGTGAGCAGCAAATTTTCTCGTACTCGTTGACGGATCAGCCTCCATATTTTTAAGTATTCTTTGTTCTCTTGCAGCAGTTCTTTTCTTCCTCGGTACCCCTTTATTCATATTATTAGGTTTGAATGATACTCTTGCACCAAGCAAAATACATGTCGCGCTACTCAGTATTTGAATATTCCTAGGCCATCACAGTAGCAGTTGGATAAGAGGTTGTTTTATTAGAAACTAATTTTTAAGGGATTGTGACAATGACTTAAGTCCTGTTAGATAAAATCACATTTACAGGAAAAATTCAATCCGAGGATAAGAAATCGATTTTTGGCTAAACGATAACACTTATCGACTTAAAACGAGAGTAACAATTTGGTAGGATTTGTGATTCTGCTTAAGGCAATCAGTTCTGTTTTTCAATATAAGTCTCAATAAATAAAATGCAGGGAAATTAAAAATACATTCTAGGTAAAGTACCCCCCAGTGACAGATTTCTGAAACAATTTTGTAGCGATGACTTTCACTAAATCACGCTGTTTGTAAAATACCAAATTATTAAAATTAAAAAAAAAAAGAATTTTGACAAGCTATTTTCGAGCTACCCAACAACCCCGTTTCGGTTCTAGTGTAATATTTTTATTTTATCCCTAAGACTCATAAGACAAATGAATCCGGAGCTTTTGATAGTATTAGTAGATGAGGTAATGATTCCGCTGAATCTGTTTCTCTTCTCTCTCATTAAATTCCATATTTCAATGATATCCTGTGCGTCACCTTTGTTCTCACAAGCTCTTCGAATTTTTGCCCATATGAGAATAATTGTCGTTCCTTCTGCCAAGTCGTTCTTCAACAGATCCAGTTAAACGAAAAGCCTTTTGTAATTTTACGACGCGATCCATCATCAACATTCGATTCCAGAGTTTATCCTGGATTCCTGTTACGGTGTAAAATTACACACGCCCTGCTATCTGCTCACACCCTTGTATCATTCGGGGCAATGCGAGAATACTGATGGGGCGAACTTCGAAGGGGTTGTCAAGCGTATGTATGAGGTGGGGGCTTATAGGATTCCGAAAGCGATATAGGGTGTATATGGCGCCCTTTTCGCCTGCATGATTTCTTCCTCGCGATAATGTACGTGTTCGGAATCGCTGCCCCGGTATCGTTTTGGCCAATTTGCGGGCGACTGGAGAGAAAATTTAGTTTTTCGCTGACGTCGCCGTGAATATTTTGTTCGAAAATGGAAACGTACTCGCGAAGGGTTTTTACTAAAATCTGATACCATGGATATTGGAGACTAATGAAGAAATACGGTTTAGTCCCCATTGAGTAATCCGAAACAGTACCGTAAACCGGGGCTGTTTTATTTCGTTTTATTGAAAAAATTCCGGAACTTATTAAAAGAAAAGTCATCAAAAAGCTATGATTTAGTTTCTTTTTGCACCAGGTATATAGAGGGATGGATCACTGGTCATTACTTTATGGTCAATTAAGTGAAAATTTTAATTAGTAACTTTTTTTTTGTCACAAAGTGGCGTAAAATCTACCAATGGAGATATACGGTTTAGTCCCCATTGAGTTATCCGAAACAGTACCGTAAACCGGGGCTACTTTACTTCGTTTTATTGAACAAATTCCGAAACCTATTAAAAGAAAGGTCTTCAAAAAACTATGATTTAGTTTCTTTTTGCACCAGGTACGAGGTTAGCGCCAAAATTTTCCGGCCTGACATAGATGCAGCTCCAGTATCACGATAAAACTTTGTCTTATTTTAAATATATATCTTAGTAGGCTGCGAAAAAAAGATTGAAGTTTTGCGTCAAATAGTTTTTTATTGACAGCATTTTAAACAAGACCTGTCCGGAAAAATGTCGCAAATGAGGCAAATTGAGTAAAGAGCAGTCATAAAGTTTTTGACAAAAGAAAGGTTAGCACCTAAAATTATTAAAGAAAGGCTGGATGGTGTGTACGGCCAAAGTTCTTCTTCATATTTTGTAGTGAAAGAATGGGCAAAACGTTTTCGAAGATGATTGGATTGAAGATGATTCATGAACTGGTCGACCAGTGGAGGTCATAACGGAAGATATTGTTGCGATTGCGGAAGAGGTGGTATTGAGTGATCGACGTTTAAAGGTCAAGGAAATCTCAGAAATTACTAAGCTTTCTGATACAAGTGTTTGTCGAATCCGAAACTTTTAAAGAACTTTTATAAACGACGCACTACTAATCCAAAATGTCCTACAAATTTGGAACAGCAAATATACCTCTTTTAGTAACTTGCTTTGGCGTATTTATGGAGCCTAAAACATCGCCCCAAGAATAATAAAATTCGTCTGGTTTAGAAGACCATTTCCACATTCTGAGTGACTTTTTCATAGAGCTAATAATGACTTCATTTTCATCAAAACTCAAAATTTTTCCTGAATATAACAACGATGTAATTTTCAACTTCCCGAATTGTATTCTTTCATTGTTGGATATAACCGCTGGCTGACTTTCCCTCTATGTAGTCTAAAAACTCATTTTCTTTTTCGTGTTCTTCACTTAGCTCATCAAAATCCACGTTGTCTGACGAGTTATCAATAAATATAATTTCTCTGGATTCTCAACGCAAACAGTTTTCTCGGCTGGAATATTTAGTTTTTTTCTACGATTTGTACTGGTTTTTGTCAGTTCTACTCGTTGGCTTTGAAGTTTCTGCAAAAACGCGTCTTGGACATCCTCTTGGAATGAATTCTAGATCTTGTTTTGGGTTTAAGGGGACTATTCCACATTTTCGGAAACCCGCTTTCAGATTATCTTCTGCTTTTGGTCCGATTATGACAAACATTTTCGAAAGAAGAGGTGGAGGGTTTTGTTTCTGAATGTTTGTGGTATGAATGCCTTCATCAGTATATTTCCACTCCGATAGTATCTTTCTTCCATGCTATTTTCAATGGCCTAAAAAATGCCACGTCTAAGACTTGTGTCAAATGTTTGCTATTTGGCGGTAAACAAATTAAGGTTAATTGGTTTTGATGGCATATTTCTAAGGCATGCGCAATGTAAGGTGAGAGGAGAGATTATCACATAGTATATCACATATCACATAGTATGACTTTTTTGCCTTCCAACTTTTTCAGATGTGGGATCATCTGACACTGCAACCAGTCACTAAATATTGACGCATCAAACCATCCCTAATTACTGGACGTCTCTTGGGACTACTTTCTGTCCACGTGGTCCACATTTTATTGGCTCGATACACTACGTAAATAGCTAATTCACCAGCCCCACTGGCAGACAACAAAACCTATATTGAAGTTTCTGATACATTCCTTATCAATTATAGGAACTTGGTCCTTTTTCTGACTATAACTCTCGTCTTCCCAGGATCATCACATAAATTCGTCTCATCAAAATTCCAAATGTTTGTTGATTAGTTTCGATTCAACAGACTTTTAAAAAACTTCTTAGCATGGGTCCGTGCACAGCGTTTCTGGTTCTCTTTACATTTTCGGAAAAGTATTGGGATAGTCTAGGATTTCTGATTAAAAATCCTTTAAGTTCATCAGCGCCAGGTAAATTGTCCTTAAACTGCCTTTCTTCTTCAAAAGTAAATACGAGTTGATTTCCGGGTTTTTTGGAATGCTTTCCTTTAAATTCATATTGGATTGTTTTTCTAGGAATCTTATACTTTTTCTCAGCATTTCTATGTAAGATACGTCCATTTAGAATTTCGTTTATGTAATATTCTGTATAGTCAACGTATCTTCGCGAGCCAGCTTTCCTTTGGTATTTTCTAGGCATAATAAAAATATGCCAAAAATAAAAATGGGTACACTTCACCCAGGGGCAAAGCAACCCCAAAAATGAAAATGGGGTTACTTTACTCCGGGGCAAATTAACCACGAAATACTGAATTTTTACCGGTAGAGAGAAGATATTTTTTTTTTGGTTTTAATGATTTAATTAAGAATATTATCGAGGAATTATTTATCCCAAATAATTTCTGTACATCCTAAATTTTGACGAGTAACCTTAAGGTTATGTACGTAAAATATATAGGAAAATGGTGGCGACGCTGTAATTGGTGGTCTCATAGGCAACCTTCGATACGGCGATGTTGGTTTGGTGACCACTGAAGCAAATTTTGTCATGAGGCGAATTTGTTTGCGTATGTGGAGGAAAGGAGGCCCTGAATTGCATTTTTTAAGATGTTTCCATCCCTCCTGAAAGAATTTATGAATTTTTATGAAACTCGTTAGAAATAATTTTTTTACCATCAAACGTTCCAAACACTCAGATTCAGTCAGAACTCCTCTGTTTATTATGTTTATTCAAATAAAAAAAACGCTGCTTTGTGCCTTGAGATTGAATTATACTAAATACCAAAATAATATTTGAATTTAAACTTGTACAATAAGCTACCTGCTAATGTAATAAAAATACTAACAAAACCTTGATTAAAATGGGTGCTCAGTGCTCACACCATGATTGAAGTTAGAGCTGTGAAATGCGCGACTCTTTTAATGTTTCTCTTGCCTTCCTAAATCTCTTGCTCTTTGTATGTTTTACACAGGTACACATTCGATTTTTTTATGGACATCTTTTTATTTCAAAATATTGCAAGGTTTGGTATATTAGAGGTTATGATTATAAAATGAAAACATCTAAATATCCCATTAAAAACCGATATCTTGATTTCTCCTAGGGACAAGTAAAATGATTTTTAGTTTTTCTGCGACTACTTGAGAACAGATATACAGGATGTTTCGAAATTGGATACTCAGATTTTGGTGATGTATTTTTAGGTTGAAATAATACTTTTTCTATAAACATGTGTAAATTTTAAATATTTTTTTTAGTTTTCTCTTTATAGCTTTTGTTGTTTTTGGGGAATTTAAATCAAAATTCAATCGTAGTATATCGATTGGTTATGAAATGTACAGGTAGAATATTTTGTAGGCGTCAGGTTCCCTTTTCACCCCCTGAACTATTTTGCGGTATGCCGTTGGTAGATTCTAAAATACAAAGTGAGTTTTGGGATCTATTTGGAAAAGTTTTAGTATCTTGTTCTTAGGGTCGTGGAAATGACCGGCTAAATTTTTTTGTGTCATTTGACAGAAATAATTTAAAAAATATCATGAAATTTATATTTATTTATTTATACTGTGCGTTACGTCGCTGTCGCGTCGTTCTGAGAACCAAATGGAGTCGATATTATTATTGGGATTCCCCGAATAAAATACGTATTATTATTAAATATTTTTAGTCCAGCCCATTAAGAAGTGACCAATTGAACATCGCCAACACTACTTATTGACAAAATTATTATTGATGTTCGTTAAGTTAAATTAAAATTTTAAACGGTACTGTTATAATCATTTTGAATTTTTGGTTATATTTCCAATTTCGTATTTGAAAGTCAATTTATGCGTGATCGTGTATTTGTTAATTTTATTTTAATTTTTTAAACTTCTTTGAAATTCAAAAATATGCCCCTAAAATCCGGGTACTGAATTTTGAAACCCTATAAATTTCTTTACAAATGTTTAAAAATAATTAAAAGATAAAATATCTGTAAATGATCTGCTGATGTTTTATATGTGATATATTTTTGTGTTGTATAGGATATCCTTGTGGTATAATAATTTATAAAGTGACCACCACCTTATTATATCTAGAGATCGTGTTACGAACTAGGCCGCATGCACCACCGCTGAACTTTAAAAAACTTTCAAATTACTCGTAATATTTACCTGTCAGCGGTTCGGTCCAATTAGTCGGGTAACGAGTATATAAAACAATGGCTGACGTTTCCTTCCCGTCTGGCCGCTTTATTTCTTTAATTTTCTCGAACATGTATTTTTTACTTCCAGATTAGCGGCGCGTGACCGTATGACGCCGAGAATGATCGGTTTTAACTTGAAACTGCTTTACATCAGAGTTTATTGCCGTAGGAACTGATGATGGTCGCATTTAAATCACGCATAAAATTAACGCGAGAGAGGTCAACAGCACGCTGATCCAAGCGTTCCAGAATTCCTATTTAATCTGTTCAATTAGGATCAATTGACGGTTTAAAATAATAGGGTCTGCGTTGACTTGCATCGCATTGCTCGGCAGTTTATGCATTTAATGGTTATCGCTTTTGAAATTCTTTTGTTAATTAGGTTTTTATTTTAGAATATTACGACGTCTTGTCTTTCTGCCTGTTGTTTTCTCGTCTTACCCTTGAGACTGAAGATTTTCTCTTTATTTGGGTTTTTTGAGAAAATGATTGCTGTCACTCTGAGGATCAAAAAGGGAAGATTGAATTAGTACTTGGAGGACGGAGGGGAAGTTTGTACATATTATTTTAATAATATTACTAAATGTCAATTTAACAATATAACAACGATGCAGCCGGACAGCTTCCCATTAATATTAATTTTAAAAAACCTACCAAACATGTGCGAGCTCTATTGGCATCGCTGGAACTCTAGAGACGGGCCAGGTTGATTGTGGGATTGGGAAGACATCTATTAGCCACGTCGGCACCAGCGGTCCTGTAACCGACATTGAATCTTAAACTTTTTTTAAAAACTTACTGAGTTGGAGTATTCTAACGGGTGATTCTATAAGAGCTTCCACATTACAATCTGAAATATTTTTGAAAATTTTTGTTTATTATCATATGAGATTTCTAACCTCAAAACATAAAAAAATTAGTCATGGAGCAATATACGACTAAACAACGTGTAAAAATTGTGCAAGCCTATTATGAAAATGGTCGATCAAGAAAAAATGCATTTCGGGCTCTACGTGAATTTTTCGGCGCGCAAAATCGACCTTCTGAGAGGACAATTTGGAATGTGCTTCAAAAATTTGAGCAAACTGGATCTGTAACTAACCTCAAAGTCCCTCAATGTGCTCGTGCAGGTCGATCAGATCAAAATATTGCCATTGTACGCGAAAGTGTAGCCGAAGATCCAAACACATCGATTCGTCATCGATCGCAGCAAGTGGGCCTTACGTATTCAACCACACAGCGAGTTGTTTTAACAAAAGACTTGCATCTACACCCATATAAAGTCCAAATAACTCAGGAGTTGAAACCTCGAGATCATCAACAGCGCCGCGTGTTTGCAAAATGGATACGAGAACAAGGGGTTCATTTTTCAATGAAAATCGTCTTTAGCGATGAGGCACATTTTCACGTTGGTGACTTTGTAAACAAACACAATGCTCGTATTTGGGGATGTTACGAGCAGTTGGAAGGTACGGACATTGAAGATTTGTGGTTCCAACAGGATGGATCCACTTGTCACACATCCAGAGAAACGATGCAATTGCTGTGGGGGCAAGTTTCCTGGTCGGATTATCTCACGTAACGGCGATATCAATTGGCCGCCGCGATCATGTGATCTTACTCCCTTAGATTTTTTTTTTTGGGGTATCTAAAAAGCAGAGTGTATAGAAATAAACCAGATTCCAGAGCTGAAACAGGAGATTAGACGCGAAATAGCCGGCATAGTACCTGAATTGTGTCAAATAGTAATAGGAAATTTCAATAAACGAATTACGTAATGCCATCTGAGTCGCGGGGGTCATTTGAATGATATCATCTTTCATACCTAATTGTAATACACTAATCTAAAATGGCAAATAAAAATGTTTATACATTTTTATATTCTTCCGAGTTTTGTTTATTGTTTTATTGTGGAAACCCTTATCGAATTCGCTCGATATTCTTCTTCTCATTCAGAGTGTTCGCGGAAAGACTTTATGATGTCTTAGAAATACTCAGAAATGGAAGGTTGTGTGATTTTTCTAATAAAGAAGTATATTAAGATGACAAAAGAAAGCAGCAAACAAGAGCAATGCATAGTTGAAGAATTAAGTTGCTTAGAGGAAAAGCGCAAAAGTACACTAAAAACTAACAACTTGAATAAATTATAAGAAATCCAAGTTCCAGAGTTCCGTATGGTTGCGACGCTGGCAGATGCTCCTTCCGTGTTCCGTTAAGTATCATTCTCCGACAATTTACGAAATTAAAAGCAAAATATCAACATCGTGTCGCATAGCGTTTAATTAAAATCGATTTTTGTCGTAAGTGGTCGTGGACTGTGTTAATTTGATAGCATCAAGTTTACTTTGAGGCAAAAAGATTCTAGTTGAAAGAGTCCCTTGCCTTCACTGGGAATTTGCGGCTTTCCTTTGAACCGGTATCCCGTTTTTTCTTGCGGAATCAAGCTGCAAAAATGTTTTTTGGGTTACGGGCCAAAGCGAGTAACGAGGTTGGTTCGAAGGTCAAAGGCGTATAGTGGGTCAAAATTAACTAAAAACATTGTGGAAAACCTTAAAATTGATGAATGCATTTTTGATAGTAAATCGAAAAAAAAAATGTTTGAGATGTAATCAATCGGGAGATTGGGTTTTTGAGTTATTATTAAAAAGGGGGTTAGGAATAATTTCAGGAATAACGGTATCATCTGAAGACATCTGCGCTGTTATGATATTTAAATGTTTTTTCACAAGAATGTTTGTGCCTGGCTATAAAACTGTGCGAAACTGTACCCCAAACATCACTACCAGGTTTCTTGAATCGTTGGAAGCTATAATATGGAAAGTGAGATAAAGTTCTAGGACCCAGGTTAGATGACCTATTCATTCTTCATTTAGTATTTGGCAAACTGATTAAGGAATTTCTTTAAACTTAGTAACACATATTTTCAAACCTGCAGCGTTGTCGCCTCTTTGTATGAATGTGCCAAAGTAGAATTGAAAATTAAAGACAATGCCATAAAATAAAATATTAGAAGTGAGGTTAGAATTGTTTTTGAATTAATAATAAGACGTTCTTTTCATGAGCACCCTAAGTAGGTATCTATTATAAACCTAAGTAAAACAAGGATACTTGACTTTGTAAAATTGAAAACGGTAGCAGAAACAGCTTATGTTAAATTATGGATCTTACGTCGCTGAATAAGTTAAGTTTGGTTACAAAGTTTCCAGTTCTTTAAGCGCGTTAACAAAGCCAACTTTGAGACACCCACGTATGAAATAGTTCAAATATTTTAAGTCGAGACTTCAAAATGACCAAATAGCAAAAAGTCCACGTTCGCATTTGAAAACCATCCAATATAAAATCCAACAGCGCCATCTTATAGAAGTTATAAGGGAGTTGTCCTCCAACGTTGCTGTAAATGACAGCACCAAAAAAGAATATTGAGAATAAGACACTTCTACAGTTTAATATTATATTATATTGATATTATGCGTTTTTGGGACACTCTCTAAACCATAAATACAGTCGATAGGAAGAATTTGCCATCTCTAAAAAGTAGACAAGTATTGCCGCGTGACCAAATTCTCTAGCACTGAAACGAAAAGGAACAAGTCATGGCATTGTCCGAGCTAATCTTTTAAAATAAAGCTTCTCCGGATTTGGATCATGAAATAGTGAAGCGGGACGAAAGAACGCCTTTAATGCATTTGCTCGATGACGTCGTTTTTCCGCTCGCGATACAAAAATGTGCGGGCGAAATAAAATATAAATTAAAGCCGATGTTTCTGGATTCATGGTTCGATTGCGACAACTTGGCGACACGCGATACGGTCGCGTGGAACGCCTACTATGCTCTCAAGGCGAGTCAGCCACCACGATCTTTTAACTTTATGATTCTCTGTATTGTCTACCCTTTTACTCTTTTTGAACATTTTTGCAAACGTTCGAAGCTTACCTCTTAGATTTTTTTTGTAAACTCGCTCAACCCCTAAACCCACCTATTGATATTTTGCGCCTTACATTTAAATAAAGCTATATCGTTGACATAACCGTTTTTCCATTATAAACTCCAGACGGATATATGTGAAGTTACTGTAAAGCCTTTTTAAAAATTCTTCCGAAACAGGCAATGGAAGAAGTTATGAAAAACTGACAAAACAATTTGGCAGCAATTTGGGTCACCAAAAATAATCTTTTTCGGCAGAGAAAATGGGACAGGTTCAAGTTGCAAAAGAAAAACCATCACATCACACCAAAAAATCCATAAATATCTTGATTTCTCATCAAACTTTTGCCAAAATTTAGATCGTAAACCAAACTAACCATTTTATATGATAAATCAATCGGTGAACAACGAGAGCCTCGATAAATAAATGTAGAACGTCATCTAGTAAGGTTTGCGGTTTGATATATCAATCAATGTAAGCAATAGATTTGATGGCTAGAACTCCAACAATAGTTTTGTTGTAGTAAAATTGAACGTCGAAGAAAAAGCAGAATATTAGGGTGAATAGACAACATTAATACCCAGTTTTATACGAATTTATAAGAACAAAACGAATTCTTTAACATTCTTACCAAATTGTTGGGAGCAGAAACTGCGTACCTGTAACCTAACCAAGTAGTGACCAATTGAAACACTGTGTTGTGTTATAAAAAAACCACGAAAATTAAATTAAAACGACCAAAAATGAAAAGAAGGAAAACCATATCAAATTATGCACACCATAAAGCTATACCACAATTATAATAATATCGAATATTGCTTGAGAAACTTAAATCTAAACAAGGGCAAACAATTAAAATTCTATTTGTTGGCTACTTTTTTTGTTTTTTTATTTAAATTTTCTCTTTTCTCTTTTTCGTTCTTGGATTGATTTATTGTGTTTTTTATTTTTTTATTTTTGCATTTGCAAATTTGCAATAAAGACAATATTATTATGACTTTAAAATTTTAAAAATTAACTCAACCTTCCCTAGCCTGATTACTAGGCTCAGGCAGCCTGGTGAAAAAACGATTCAGTTTCTTTTACTTAGGTTCTAGTCTAATTCCTTGGAAATTTCCTAGGAAACTTCGGAATAATCCCCTCAGCCGATATCACCAGTAGAATAATCCATATATTAGTCAGCTGTCAAGTGTCCTTATCCTTATTATTATTAAGTTTAAATCCACGAAATTTTTAAATTGTTTTTTCGGTTACTTTTAGGGCCGTAATAAGAGATAAGTTTTTTACAACAGTTGTTACAGGGGGTCTAATATTGTTATATTAGACCCCCTTTCTTTAAGGCTAGAGTAAAAGGAGTTTCCTAGTGTTGCTATCCTAAGAAACTTGTACAGTACTGTTTTTCTGGTAATGAGAGATATACATACTTTCGCTCTCACAGGTGCCAGGTATTTTTAATTCAACAACATTCGTCTAAAAAGTTATTTGTTTTTTGAAACGTTCATCAATCAAAAATCTAAAAGCTGACAAACTTCTTTCTATTTATAACTTAAATATGTACGTTTTTATGTCCGCTTCATATCTCTATTTTTGTAGGTCTATCATTAAAGCTGGCCTATATCACTATATCCTAAAGCGACCAGACAAGTTATAGATTAATCTCTCATGACTGACACAAACAAACCAAAAAAATATGATTAGAAAGCGATTAATCCCCTCGTTATTGTTTTATAACGCAGAAGAAATTGAAGAGGTTATAGCAATGTTCCCCGAACTAAACAACAAAACCAAAAGTTAAAACTTGAAAATGAGTGCTTAAAAATCTTTAAACCTGATACATAGAATGTTTTAGGCATATTTAAACGAAAATTTTTAAATTAATATTGATAAAGTCACTCACTTAGACATGACATTTATTAAATAAATTTATTACGTTTCTCTAAAACAAAAAATAATTTTGAGGTTGGCTGCATTAATGCCGCGACTTGTGCGGTCCCCTTTGGTTATGACGTCTTGGTGCTCACCCATTGTCTACCATTACCAATTTAACCTTCTTTTCAATATATCGTGCTGTCTAGTGTAAGAAACAAGGTCACACAAATGACCGAGTGCAAACTTTCACACGGCTCGGCGTTGATAAGCCCAATATTCGCATTACGGCCGTGCGATTGGGTTAGTAGGCGTTTCCCAACGGAAACCAGCGCCCTTTATATCAAGAAAGAAAAGTCGTCTCATTACTTCCCTTTGTATTATCGTCAACCAAAAACTATGACCGGAAACAATTAAAATTTCGCAGTACCACCCGCGAAAATTTTCAATTTTCGTACCACCCGATCCGTTGCAAAATTCGACACATATTATTTGCGAACGGAAACGATATCCCCGCACAATTTACAGGCGAAATGATCTTTACTTTTGCGCCTCGTTTTTCGGTGTCTGAAAATAATTAAACTGTAAATTGGACTGGCGCGACGTGTTTGTTTTAAACACGGCGACCACTTTTGTGGTCGCTATCAACCAAAATAATCGAATAGAATAGAAACAGCTGTTAATTTTAGTCAACTTCAGTGAGATATTTTTCTAGTGATGAAATGATTGTATCTTGATTCGCGTTGTCAAAATAGCTTCGAAGAAATAATTGAAACTAGTCAAAGTATACAGTGCTTCCCAAATTGGGAGTCACATCCCTAGAATATCTTGAGAAAGACATTTTAACTGACCCCGCGACAGGTTTTGTGATATTAAAAAAAGAGAACTTTATTTGATCTATGGTTGGAGATTGGAATGTTCTGTACCTCATAAAACACATTTGCTGAAGCAATCGACAATGTCTGACCTAAAGCAGATTTTTGGATCAAGCTTTCACGTTACAAGGAGTGAATACATTAAGCTTAGTAGCCTTGGTTAATAATTTTTTGCCATAAAATTTGCTGTAAGTGAAGCACATCTTAAATTCAAATTCTGGAGTTCGTTGCCTTTCAAAATGCTCAAAATTTAAGTGTGTATAAGCTTAAATAAAATATGATATAAATCAAGAAGTAGTACGTTCATAAAGACTGTAGCTGTACTGAAAAGTTCGCTGCTAGCGAAAGGCAAGCTATGTGTAGTAAACGCAAAACATTTTTTATATTTGATACTAGAAAATTTGTTTATCTTCAAGCCATAATTTCATAGTACCAAAAGTGTCGGAAGAAATTCTAAATCTAAAAATGTGTAAACAAGTTTCTGACATAAAATGAAGCAAAGAACTCAAGTAATTCGTTTGTTAAGCAAGTATGTCACACGGGGCCTCCAGAAGGGTGTAAATAATGTCTATACATTTATTTTTAATACGTATATTCCGATTGGTCCGTCACGAACGGCAAGGTCGTGTAGACTTGAACCTGTTAGGAAAAAAGTTGCTTAATATCGGAGAGGATGGTAGCAATTGAAATATCCATTACAAAGATTCTGTCGCCGTACTTAATCTGAAGCAAAACACAAACGGTCTCGTATTAAATAATTCAGGATCCGGAATTCCTTTTGTGTTTCCGCCGTACCGAGACTTTGTTCAAATTAATTTTCCCAATTTCGCCGTAATTAAATCGGATTTTGTCATGCCTCTCCCTTACCTACGCGCAGCTGAATATAATATCGGTTCTCTACGATTTTGGTCCTAATAGGATACAAACGAATTGGAAATGAATCGATGCATACCCTCTCTTCTTTACGGTAATTTATGCAGGATCCTGTTCTCAATGCGAAAACTATCATTTGGATATCGTGCTTCAGCATTTATAATCTTTTTCTACAAAAGTAAACTTTATTGGTTACTGTAGAGCTTGTGGAATTCATTAGTTTCACGAGTTCTCGTGTGTTGGTATAAAGGCAACAATCTTAAATATTTTTTTACTTTACTTTAGTTTGAATTTGTTAAATTTTGGTTTTCTACCTTCTATTACCACATATTTTTCATTTTTAGTTCAGCAAAATACAAGGACAAAGAGCATATTCCCCAGTTCGTACATAAGTTTTTAAAATTATTTGCTCGAGAAAAAAATGTTTCTTTAAAATAAATAAAAAAAAAAGTTTTAAATTATGTAGGTAGGTAATATTAGATGGGTGTCTCAGGTTCGTTGTAACATTAAACCTATTGAGAAAATTTGATTTGATAACAATTTTATCTCGTGAGTTAATCCATAATACCTTATTTTTCTCTGAACTATTTACCTATTAAATTGCTACTAAAGAGGTGCCTGAATATTTAGGAAATTAAAATTTTGGGCTACGGTTGCGTACTAGTTTTGCTACACACTGTTCATTTGCTGAATGAAAATTTATCTTGTATATTCTTTATCAACATTTCCTTACCGAAACGGAAGCAATTTGCTGTAACATTTAGAATTTGACATATTTGTACAGGATAGCCAGGAAAGGCATATATCAGGACACTTTCCTCTAAAATCCTTTTCAGTGACGTTGTAATCTCGATCAAAAGAATGAACCTGTGTGGACAAAAAACACGCTGTTGTAAAGAGAACCTAACTCGAAAATAATGAGAGCTAATCATGACTGCATGTACTGTTTTCAAGACTGTCAGATGACTTATGCCCAGTATTGTATAGAAGCCCAGTATTCTGTGGAATTAGTTTATTTTTCTCTTGATAATGGACACATAAAATCAAAAAATGGAATTTGGGAGTTCTTCTACCGACCAGAACATTGGCACACAAACATTTACACGACTCTTCACAAAGTAATCAATAAAGGATTGAAATTGACGAGGAATTAAACAATTCTAGTTTACCACCAATCAAAGGTTTATGCACAACTGCTAGAATGAATTGGTGAAGAACCCGATCCACTTGAGCGAGCCCACTTTTTTTTTTCAAGGTTATGTATTATCGCGCAAAATATTATCCTGCGCCATTTTTTTTGTCAGTTGAAAACGTCATCGTACGTTTCACTTATCGGCGCCTGCATCAAGCTTGTTTATGTCATCGCGCCATCACGTGCTCGCTATCAATGGTCATCGTTCAAGCCTCGTTAGAAAACCCATTCGAAATAATGGAAGTTTTTTTTGAAAAAAGCGAATAATCGCAAAAACCCGCAACAATCCACGGCAAAGTGGCGTGTCGGCCGGCAGTATATTATATTTATATATTCACGAGAGAGATTCGTATCGTCTATTTGTGCTGTGTTCTTTAATCAACAGGGTCATAATTAATATTCGCGTTAAACCGTTCCCAAGGTCGGTCCCTTTAATAACTCGAACGCGCAACGGTCGATTTGTTTTACCGGTCGTTTGATGTCTGAACTGATTAAACGGTTTAATTATACGGTAATCTCCTTAAATTTGAACAATCGGAAGCGAAGGCATCGCCGATTAGCGGTTTCGTTTTACGGTGTTAACGAGAACGCTGTCATCCACCGGAAACTACATAGTTTTATGAAACTTGGACCGAATGAGTTGCGCTTGAAAACCCATCCCCTATAGTCAACGAAATGAATCTAAAACGTTGACAGTTACAACTTGTCATGCTTATTATATCAGTACACATATTTACATGTTGTTTCTAGTCTTAAATGTGCCGTTAAGGGTCGTGCATTCTTATTGTTACTATTAACATTCGTAACAAACTCGTAAACTACTTGAACATTTTTTGAAAATATTCGACTTAAGGAGTGTGTTGCTGGGGCGGGCAAGTTAAAAATGTCAAATGAACTTATAGCCGGGACGCTATTCTAATTGAGCTACAAGCATTTTAAATTTAAAAGATAATTTAAAAGAAACCCCATTATTTTTTATTTTATAATTTTTTATTTATTTATATTTTATTTTATTGAATTAGCTGCTCAGAATGTCCATGTGCGGCATAGTGCTGAATCTACATTCGTTGTCTTACATAAACAAGAACATGTAGTAATGTTGGACGATCATTTTCAAATGAAAAAATAAATAACCAATGGCCGTGAGACGTTGTTCATTTATAAACGGACCAATGAGGCGGTCATCAATAATGCCACACTAAATATGGGATTTCCGAGTTTGTTGTGGATTTTCAAGTGCCCAACGATGTGAATTCCTTTTGTTAATGATTCCGTCTCGGGTGAATGACGAGTCATCACTAAGTAATATTATCCGACAAATCCTTTGATTTCTCAATATTCAGCTAATAAATTCAAGTCTTGAAGCGTAGTCGGCAGGTTTTAAAACTGCATATGTAAGATGTGGTACGGGTAAAAACCTTCCTCACCAAGTCTGATTTTATTAATTCGTACAGTTGTGCATAAATCTTTTCAGATTGATTGGTGGTAAACTAGAATTTATTCATTCCTCATCAATTTCAATGCTTTACTGATTATTTTGTCAAGAATCATGTAAATCTTTGTGTGCCAATGTTCTGGTCGGTAAAAAAACTCCGAAATTCCATTTTTTGATTTTATGTGTCCGTTATCAAGAGAAAAATACACAAATTCCGAAAAATACCGGGCTTATATAGAGGGGTGGGCAAAGTCATCTGACAGCCTTGAAAACAGTACATACAGTCATGATTAGATAGATTATTTAGTAAATTGCACAACATTTTCGAGTCAGGTTTTCTTTACAACAGCGTGTTTTTTTCCACACAGGTTCATTTTTTTGATCGAGATTACAAAGTCACTGAGCAAATTCCTGTCGATCGGGACGTTCAGAAGCAGCTGTAGGAAACTTGCCTGTTTCTCTCAAACATCGATGGACATTGCTAAAAGTAATTCTACAATGGCATCCCAAGAGCACAATCCATAAACAAAATGAATGCCGTCGCATTCTTCATTCAGAAAAATAAACATTGTACCTTGAAGAGTATTTTATTGTAACACGAAAATAAACACGCAAAATTAATTTAATTTACGTTTATCAATTCAGCAATTTTCAGTTTGAATATTGCACTTTTTCGGTGCTATTTTCAGTAAAAAAAGCGATTTATGTGTGGTTAACATCGCTTTTCAGAAAGAAAATGGCGCAAACGGCAGATTGGCAGATTAGTGAAATTTAGATGCACGCTTAGCGAACTAGATTAAAATAAACACTTTGTTGCGTTACATACTTACTCAAGAATTTTTTTTAATTTTTTCTAAAGCAATGCGCTACAATGAGGGTACTGAATTTTCTGGCCTTCGAACAGATAAAGAGAATCAATAATAGAAATAATGACAACATACTACAGAATATGAAAGCAAGCACCTAGTTATTTTAACGCCAATTTTTAGTGACCCAATTGCGAAAAATCTTGAACAAACTAAGCATTTCAGAAATAGGGATATTGTTGCTGATTGACCGGTTCTTAAAATTCATCGAGCAGATTGAATGGCGGTTTTAATATGTAAAAAGAACCAATAAAAAAATTTTGTGAGTGCAAAGACTTACCAACGAACAACGCTTACAAATTAATGAATTTTGTTATCAAAATCAGTGGTGCTCTGTAAAAAATATGTTTTGAACACTTCGACCATTTTATGGTCCGCAAAATTGCCTCACAGAGCAGGATATTTAAGAAAAAGTGACCAATTTCGTACCAAATTCACGGTATTATCAAACCATACATTGTGTTATCGAAGATCGTGATTTATGATGACTTCAACAAATATCTTATTTATGCATTGATTCAGTAACTAGAAGACATCGCACGTGCTATTATTGATGCGATACGCTCGAAAAAGTAACGCAAAATTGAACTTCTCGTATGGATTACTTGAAACGTTGTCGTGACAAGCACTTGCTTGAAATAAAAGTTTCTTTTTAATATTAAAAACCAAACGCTAAAAAAATTACCGTTTATTATTTTGTGTTAGTATAGTAACCAGCGTGTAATTCATTTGTAATTAAATCGGTGAGTTCGAAAACCGTACAAGTTGAAAATCAGCGTCTCCAGAAAATAAAAACCTTTTTAACATTGAAACTAGTCGACATTTAATTTCGACTTGCATAGAAAAGTTTTTGGTATCGTGGTTTGCAATGTATTTTTAATGGTAGTTTTTCAAAAAATAAAATGCACTACGAATCGCAGATAAAAAGAGTGGATAAACTTGTACGGTTTTTTAATTCAACCCTCTATATAAAAAAAATTAATGAATATTAGTTTATTTTTTTAATGTTTATCTCAATCATCATTTTTAGCATTTGTGGTATTCCATGATGTGATGTAATAAGGGTAATAAGGGGTGTTTTTTTTCGATGTATAGAACTTTAAGTTGCAATAAAACAACGATGGATTATTCGATTGACATGAATTTTATTTATTTTAATTTAAATATGATTTCTGGCATATGACCGCCACGGCTGGCGCGGATGTAGTCCAATCTGGACGTCCAATTTTCGATGACTTTTTCCAACATTTGTGGGCGTATATCGGCAATAACACGGCGAATGTTGTCTTCCAAATGGTCAAGCGTTTGTGCCTTATCCGCATAGACCAATGACTTTACACAGGAAGTAGTCTAGCGGTGTTAAATCACAAGATCTTGGAGGCCAATTCACAGGTCCAAAACGTGAAATTAGGCGGTCACCAAACGTGTCTTTCAATAAATCGATTGTGGCACGAGGTGTGTGACATGTTGCGCCGTCTTGTTGAAACCACATCTCCTGGACATCATGGTTATTCAATTCAGGAATGAAAGAGTTAGTAATCATAGCTCTATACCGATCACCATTGACTGTAACGTTCTGGCCATCATCGTTTTTGAAGAAGTACGGACCAATGATTCCACCAGCCCATAAAGCGCACCAAACAGTCAGTTTTTCTGGATGTAACGGTGTTTCGACATACACTTGAGGATTAGCTTCGCTCCAAATGCGGTAGTTTTGTTTGTTGACGTAGCCATTCAACCAGAAGTGCGCTTCATCGCTAAACAAAATTCGCTTATGAAAATCGGGAACAACAGCAATCTCGTTTTGGGCCCATTCGACGAATCTATGCCTTACTTGATGATGGTTTGACTTCAATTTTTGCACGAGTTGGGTTTTGTAAGCACGTAAACCAAGATCCTTCCGCAAAATCTTCCATAAAGTGGATGGACACAGATCCAATTCCTGTGCTCGATGGCAGATGGACTCATTCGGGTCTTCCTCAATGCTACGCTCTACAGCAGCAATAGCTTCTTCTGTACGCACCGTACGGCGTCTCTGGGGATGCGAGTTATCAATAAGAGTAAATGTGGTGCGAAAACGTTCCATAGTTAATCGAATTAACTGCTCTGATGGACGATTTTGTCGACGATAAAATGGACGTAGTGCGCCCAAGCGTTGCTCAGGCGTGAGTCTATTCATGACGAATTGCCAAACCAAACTGAGAATAAATCACTTGACAGCTGTTAATTCGGTCGCCATCTTGAGCAGTAATGCCAACTTAAAGTTCTATACATCGAAAAGAAAACACCCATTATAATTCCAAGACTACACCGTGTGTATGGGTACCTTCTTGATGTCCACTATTTTTTTTTCGTTAATTGGTACAGGTCCTGATATGCCTTATTATTGGGCAGAGGTGGGCTGCTCTTATGTTCATTGCATAATTTAAAAGTATGGGAGTGTAAATTATTTATATACTCCTAGATTTTAACATATCCTAGATTAGCGCTTTCATACAGGAAATGACGATAGTTCCATACAGCTTCCTTCCTTACTGGAACTGGTGCACCGAGTGATACAGGTTTTTTTATAGTAATATCAGTGTATCGGATTCGCTTCGCAGTAAATGGTTGCTTTTTCTGAAAGTCAATATTAAATTCTCATATTCATCTGGAGTGTCAATTCGGTCATGTTTTCTGAAATTCCTTTTTACACATCCGAAATCTCGGCCGGAAGGCAGAAACGTCCCCTTATTGGAAAGTAGTGATAGATTTTGTCGAACCTCTTGCTTGCCTGTAATGCTAAGAGGAAACGAATCATTCTTTGGTTTCGGTTCTGCCCAAGTCACGAACATGTACGGTTTTTCTCCTCATTCTACAGATGCATTCAGCTCAAAATGGCTCTCTCACTTTAAACTGTCAAATTTTGGGCTTGTATGGTTTTCGAACTCACCGATTCAATTACTTGACTGACATTTTTACGATAATTTTCATTTCGCACTATAATAGTGAAAACGCAACCCCCGCTTCTTCGGTTAAAATTTGTCTTCGGAAGAAGAACGATCTAGCTGAACCCGCGCGAACTTCGTAAACCAACTTCCAGGACATCGCATCCAGTCAACTCCGGACCATTTCTTAACCGAGATTCTCGTTATATTTCCAACTTTAAAAACTAATATCCGTCTGTAGTAATCCGATACGACGAAGCGTAACCGAAATCTCTTTACGACGTCGCGAAAGTTTCCGTTGAAGATTAGCAAAGCACTCCGCGTGCGCAACAAAACTTACGTAATTGCACCATAAAGACCACTGTGTAACTCCCGACGAACTTCATAGAAAATGCAATAACGTCACGATGTTAATACAAAGCTAATGCAATAACTCTTCGCTCTGGTAATGTTTCGCAGTAAGTATGGCAAATTTCACTGGATACACTCGCCGCCCCCGCATGCCGCCGTCGTCGTCGCCACGGCGAAAGTTCCGGGATCCTGCGTCGAGATTCATGAGTCAATTTAGTTGCAATGACAACGGAACATGGGACTCGGTTATGCGGAATGTTCAGCAGCCGGGGAGACAATTTGTAAACTTTTTCGTCTTTTTCCCCCCTAATAATATGCTTTTAATGCGAGGGTGGGAGAAAGCCTGGGAGTTAATTAAGCGGGGCGGATTTCCGTTGCTTTTTTCGGTCGCATTGCAAATTCTATGCTCAAGTGGTGATTTAAATTCCGTCATTCTGGTATTCCGTTTGACGTAGACATTGTCTTGTAGCGACGATGACAATATTAATTATTTTCGCGGAGCCGATCCCAAAGTTATTCAGAATATAACCCGAATAAATGACGGAGTCTACTAATTCAGGATGTTTGGGTTCCACTAACAGATCCTCATTCTCTTGAGAGAATTATTGCAGAACAAATTCATCATCATAAGATATTGCATACTGATCTTATTAAGATTAAATATGTTAGGGCAGGAGACAAACCTAAGCGTTTCTTTTCATCCAATCTTTCAAATGGTGAGTATGTCAGTAATGAACAAAGTGTGGAAGTGGAAATTCCTCAAGGGTAGGTTCTAGGACCGATCTTATTTAACATTTGCATTAATGATTTATGCAACTCTAAATACCCAATTTATATACATACAAAAATGATGTGAGTTCAACAGAATGCTTCTTAATACAGACAACATTATTCTATATATAATTTTAGTTTAAGAAATGTCACAAGGAACTTGACTCTGCCTATAAGAATTCACTAGCTTAAATGTAGTACTTTTTATTGCGCCTGTGAAAACATAGAGCAAAAAATAGATAGTAAGTACTTACGAGTATACTTTGATCAGAACTTCCACACACTGTCGCGGTATTTGTTCTTGTTAAGACATCTCAGTCACTGTTTAACAAGGTTGGCCCTAAGAACGACTTACTTCGGTCTTCTGCACAGTGTGTTGTCTTACGGTGTTGTGTTGTGGGGTGGGGTGCAATACTCGGAAAAACCTTTCATTTGCAAAAGAAGGCCGTGCAACTACTTGGCGGCGATGGTCCGCGTGAAATTATGAAGCTGCCCTCTACCTACATCTACAGATCTGTTTAATAATGGGTGTTTTTTTTCGATGTATACAACTTTAAGTTGGCATTACTGTTCAAGATGGCGACCGATTTAACCGCTGTCAAGTGATTTATTCTCAGTTTGGTTTGACAATTCATCATGAATAGACTCACGCCTGAACAACGCTTGCAAATAGTGCAATTTTATTTCGAAAATAATAGTTCTGTGCGGAATACGTAATGCGCACTACGTCCATTTTATCGTCGATAAAATCGTCCATCAGAGCAGTTAATTCGATTAACCATGGAACGTTTTCGCATCACGTTTACTCTTATTGATAACTCGCATCCCCAGAGACGCCGTACGGTGCGTACAGAAGAAGCTATTGCTTCTATAGAACGTAGCATTGAGGAAGATCCGAATGAGTCCATCCGCCATCGAGCACAGGAATTGGATCTGTGTCCATTCACTTTATGGAAGATTTTGCGGAAGGATCTTGGTGTACGTGCTTACAAAATCCAACTCGTGCAAGAATTGATGCCAAACGATCCTCAATTAAGGCGTAGATTCGTCGAATGGGCCCAAAACGAGATTGCCGTTGTTCCAGATTTTCATAAGCGAATTTTGTTTAGCGATGAAGCGCACTTCGGGTTGAATCGCTACGTCAACAAACAAAACTGCCGCGTTTGGAGCGAAGCTAATCCTCAAGTGTATGTCCGAAACACCGTTACATCCAGAAAAACTGACTGTTTGGTGCGCTTTATGGGCTGGTGGAATCAATGGTCCGTACTTCTTCAAAAACGATGATGGCCAGAACGTTACAGTCAATGGTGATCGGTATAGAGCTATGATTACTAATTCTTTAATTCCTGAATTGAATAACCATGATGTCCAGGCGATGTGGTTTCAACAAGACGGCGCCACATGTCACACAGCTCGTGCCACAATCGATTTATTGAAAGACACGTTTGGTGACCGCCTAATTTCACGTTTTTGACCTGTGAATTGGCCTCCAAGATCTTGTGATTTAACACCGTTAGACTACTTTCTGTGGGGCTATGTAAAGTCATTGGTCTATGCGGATAAGCCACAAACGCTGGACCATTTGGAAGACAACATTCGCCGTGTTATTGCCGATATACGGCCACGAATGTTGGAAAAAGTCATCGAAAATTGGACGTCCAGATTGGACTACATCCGCGTCAGTCCGTGGCGGTCATATGCCAGAAATCATTTTTAAAATGTAATTCCACAAGATTATCTTTCGGATAAATAAAATTCATGTCAATCGAATAATCCATCGTTGTTTTATTGCAACTTAAAGTTCTATAATAATGCTGATTCTTATCGCACACTAACTAGTAGATATGAGTATAACACCAGGCAAGGTGACTCGATCGCCCTACCGTACTCCAGACTGACGTCCTCGCAAACTAATAAAATCAATGTTAAATTATACAATGTTCTCCCGAGTAGCCTTAAAAATCTACCAACCAGACAATTCAAGCAGAAAAATATTTTCAGCTGCTTAAGCATACGAGTATTTAGTAATTTGTGACTTTGTTGTCTATATGTTTACTTTCCACGTTATGTATTCTTTACATCTTATCTATTATCTAAAACTATTTTGTATAATTTAGTGCATTTTGTTTGTATTTTATTATTGTATTTTTAATATATTTTTCCGATAACTATTGTAATTGCCATACTCTTAACGTAACATACCATTTTTTTGTGACTGAATGGTTAATAAAGTTCTATTCTACCCTATTATTATTATTTTAATTTACTTTTAATCCCAAACTTTTTCCAATTTTGACTAGAAACTAGTGTGTTATCATATTTAATTTGTAACTTTAACTTTTTGGCATCTAACGGGGAGAATAAAAGTAATTGATAAATTGCTCTAAAGCCATCAACCCAGATAAATAAGGACTACATTTCTGTGTGTGGATATTATCAAAATCAATGTCTTCACCACTAGTTTCGATACGGAAATGGATTTTTCTACTGTGGAGAAAATAAAAATTGTTCTATTGAGTGAGTAATGGAGAATTGTCTATTTCGTAGCAAAACGGCTGTAATTAATGCAATTCCTGATTCTTTTTACATGTTGGGTACTTGAAGTAAGTTCTAGAGATGCTTTACCAATTTCTTAACAGAAACGGAATTCAAGTCATTGCATATAGCAATATTGTATACTGGAATCAACAAGATTAATCCATGTATAAAAAACCGCAGAAAGCGGTTTTGATCACCACATTCATCAAGTAAATTAAATGATGTTAATATATTTTATATTTTAGAAATTTATGCTCTTAATTTTACAATGATTTTTTCTTACATATTTAGACCTTGCCACATTAATGTCAACTACGCCACATTGAGTAAAAATTGATAGATCGAAATAATACCTCTAGGGCTACATTTCTGATTCAACGATTATAAACTCTCTTTCATAACCAAACATGCATTTTTTACATGTGTAAACAACTTTGGCATTTAAGTGGGTATATTTTACAGCTGATAATCACTTTGTTCCATTTACTGTGCAAAATTCGAGAGATAAGGAAAAAAAGAGGGCATTTTTTCTCTCACCATTTCGCAGCTTTTTTCGAACTTTCCGTAAAAGCTTTTTTTTTCGAAGCTTGCTTTGGTTTGGAACGAAAAGCATTGTTGCTCTAAATCCGCATTTGCAATTCCGTTATACGTTTATCTGAATAGCAAAGAAACGTATAAATACTTTTGCTTTTGATCTCGGCTTCAAAGTGAGCGTAAATCTCTCAATGAAGACGGCCTCCATCACGAAATTTAGACATCGCGTTCAGCTGAAATAACTTATATTTTATTAGAGTCGAATATAAAGCTATCCGCTAACCGTTATTATTCTTATAACCCGAGCAATAAAAGAGTCATCGAGTTACGTACATTTGTGTTCGTTTCCTCCGTAGTTATGGTTTTTATGCGGGCCTTTTATATTTCCACGTTTTTATCGACACTGATATCGTCCTCTGAAGATGTGTTTAATATTGTTTGGACGCTGTTAAAAACGCTCGTTAAAAGTAAGCCGATGACATCGACAAAACAAAGAGCAAACGATCTTAGTTCGCAGTCGAATGGTGCGAGCGCACAAAAATCCGGAACTTCCCAGACGTATCCCGCAGGGAGTACTTATCCGAGGCCTGGCAGAGATATTCACATACTAATGTGTGCCGGAGTAATGCGCAGGGAGGACTTTAATGCCCTCATCGGGGAACACGTTAACTGAAACAAGTGATACTTTGGGGACTGGCCGGTCACGTCTTAAAGATACGCCAAGACATTAGCGCGGCTTGTGATCTAGAAACACAGCTAATTTCGCCGAAACGAATTTTATATACCTACGTGGTGGCGGAATAAGCGTGCAAAGCACCGCGTGTTTAGGACTAGTCACTGTATGATTGCTTAAGTGGTGACAGAAAAACTAAGAAAATATTTTTGACCGCTAGTCGTGGAACCACCATCTTGGACATCTTGCAGGCTATTCAATTGTCACCCTTCTACCAATCCACAGTAATAAGATTTTGATCGAAGAAATAAGGTCCAATAATTTTGTTAATCAAAATCCCTGCCCATACAGTTATTTTCTTATAAATGTTGTATATGATTTTCTCTCATTTATAACATTATATTTATATTATATTATATTTATAACATTCAATAACAAAGAGGTTATGATAGAACTGAAAGACCACAATATCGAGGGAAAGAAGGAGTGGCATTGGCGATATAACATAATTACAAAGACAACATAGAACAATGTCATTATATATCATCCCGCGTACTTCTCATCAAAATGAGCACGGAACATCAACTTTTGAATATAATATCGATTTATGTACCGGAAGACAATAAACCAAAACAGGAACGATCAACTACAAAGTATCACAGAATCACTTAATGAAACATTAATTATCATAGTAGATTTTAATGAACGTATTAATAACGAAGGGATCCCAGGCGTAAAACAACTAAAACAACGCTGTAATAAAGAAATTTTGAACAGCAATGTGGAATTACTGACAAAGGTATGCTCGCCAGGTCATTTAAGAATCAATTACACCTTCTTTGATTTCAAACCGCAATGCAAATTCACTTTCAGAAATTCTCGAGGACAACAATAGACTACGTTATAACCAATACACCCGACACAGGTACAAGAAATACGAACACTGAACTCCGCAAATGTGGGAAGTGATCACAGTTTGCTTCTTGGAAAAATCAAAATAAAATTTAATCTGGAGACTAATAAGAAACCAGAGAATAGAAACAAATGAATTAGTAAATACAATACACATAGGAAATGTTATTTAGATAAAATACTTGGAGGGACAAACGACCACTTAAGTACGGAAGTGAAAAGCTTAACCAACAGTTAACAGCTTTAATCAAGACTACCAGATGAATGGCGAACTAGCGTTATGATTCTCTTATTCAAATAGGGAGATAAAAAACCTGAGAACAAAATTAATGAATATATCACACTAGCAGACGAACAACAGGGATTTAGATCAGGAAAATCCCGAATTCTGTGTCAAGTTCAAAGACAAATGTCTTAAATAGTCACAATTCCATTTCTGTCATTAAAGAAAGTGATTGAAACTCAGAGAATTGAAGAGCATGAAGACAAAACGAGAACTCAAGATGATGTTCTAGATTTCTCCTGCGTCCGATGTTGATGAATCGAACTTGTTTCAGAGCTTAACTGAAACTGGTTAGTTTTGGTTAGTTTCAGTTAAGTTCTGAAGAAGCCAACATGAGGATTGGCGAAACGCCAGGAAAGTTTATTTGAAAAATTAACTCACGAAGAACTTCATAATTTACTTAATCCATTACAAAATCCAAACTTAAGAGAAAATTTATAGAAACAGGGCAGGCAAAAGATCGTTATCGGGTCATCCAAAACCTAATGATCAATGAAACAGCCAACAATCGGTTTTTTCGTGTATTAAAAGAAGAAAAGTATCATCCGTACAAGATTACGTTACTACAGGAGTTGAACGAATATGATCGAACGAACAATCGGTTTTTTCGTGTATTAAAAGAAGAAAAGTATCATCCGTACAAGATTACGTTACTACAGGAGTTGAACGAATATGATCCCGACCGCAGACTACAGTTTTGTGTAAATGGCACGGTAAATAAATGGAGTACAAATAAATGAAAGAAAATCATATACAACATTTATAAGAAAATAACTGTATGGGCAGGGATTTGGTTAACAAAATTATTGGACCTTATTTCTTCAATCAAAATCTTATTACTGTGGATTGGTAGAAGGGTGACAATTGAATAGCCTGCAAGATCTCCAGATATTACTCCACTAGATTTTTTCCTCTGGGGATATTTAAAATCAAAGTTGTATAAGGAAAAAAAACACAAAATTTAAATGATAGCTACAAATTTTCTTTCAATTTTACTAAATGTGGATTTTGTAATGGGTCTTTCTGCATAATTTGCGTTAAACAAATTACAAACTTTTTCTTAGGTTCTGGTTTTCTCTATATATCCAATGAAACTTGAAATTTCAATTTTCTAAGTTTCATTTAGATGCGCCATATTTTTTCGAAATTTTGGTGTATCTTAACTCAGCGCGTACAAGCGCGTAATGAGTCAGGAATACGATCAACAAACCTCTGTGGGAATAAAAACTATAGTTTTCACTAATTTATACATTTTTTTATATCAAATCCTAATTCATTTACAGTAATTTTTCAAAAAACAAAACAACATGCATTTTTAAGGCGATAATTTCCAATTGCTTTTCCTTCATATGTAAAAATTAGATGGTGAGGGTATTTAAAAATTTTTGGGAGAAAAAACTTTTTCCAAAGAATTTTTCGATATAAAAATTGCTAATTATTTATGTTATATATCAATCTTATTGAAGTTCACAAAATATTATAGCTTTAAAAAACATAGTTACATTGATTTACGTATTTAAGTATTAAAATAGGAACTGTCAATAAGTAATCTCGCTTTTATAGTCAAATTGGTCTATAGTCTTGACATGCCAAATCATCACCATCCTATATCAGGTTGTCACAGATCTTTTGTTTTGGTAAGTTTAGTAACAAAAATATTATAACGCACCTCACCAATGCATTGAAAAGGAAATCACTAAAGTTTATCTCAACTTTGTTATCTACATAGAGTTCATTTCGGCAGTTTGCCACTTGCTACTGTGATACGTAAATTGTTTTAATTAATATTGTTCAGCATTGCTGAATTGGAAGAGTAAAGATTTGGACGTGTAATGGAGGTAGCTCAGGCCTTATTAATAAAGATATCATTAAAGCGCGGTTAATAAAATATTGTGACACAATTAAACAGCCAACCATCCGGCGCGATAGGGATCTACGGGTCCGTTCAAGAACTGGCTATTCACGTGGGCGTTGCTTTCGAGATGGTAGATACGATTTAAACACGTCAAGCCAAAGTGATTATTCACCATTCTGAGAGTGGACGATGCGCAGGCATCTACTGTTAATCCGTTTTGGAAAATTCGATCCAATCAAAAGTTTTTACTGAGTGGTTAACTAATGGTTTTTAGTTGTGCGTAAAATTGGCTCAAATTAATTTAGTAACAAAATGCTGCCGCTGAAGATATATGGGAGGCGCAATTCCCGAGAGTCACATAAGTGATGATAACTTTGCTTAATGCTTACTTGGGCAGGGGAAAAGTTTCACCTTATACTTTGTTTACAGTTGGGGTTGGCGTATTTTCCGAGACAAATGCCTGCAGCAGAGAAACCGCCGACGTGAACTTGCTTTAGGAATTAATTTGGCAAAAGTGAGAAAACCATACGGCGTGAAAAACATTGCGCACATTCAGATAGAATATTATTATTATTTATATTATAATTTCTGTTCCCTTATATGTGTAGTAAAAATACCCACGAAAATTTCCGTGAGATGCTAGTATTATCCGGTAACGTATAAATAGAGCTGCTTTAAGTCAAATAAAGTGCAAGTTGAAGTTCTACTTACCACGAAAACAAATTGTTTTTAAATAATTTTAGTGTGTATGAATCTAACTGACTTATGAATTAAGGCATAAGAAGAAAATCCGACCATCCAGTAGTATGCAGGTCGTACATGAATACGTTGTAATTGGTTGGTAAGTTTTGGACACTGCGTAAGCGATAATTCTACTCCCAATATCAATTAGTGAAGCACTATTATGGAGTTTCCGTTTACCATCAAATCATCAATCAGAAATGGTTAAAATTATACATTTTCAAACAATACAGGGTGAAGGGATATCACCATGAAACTTTGTCAGGAACCTAAAATTAGTCAATGGCGACTTCCCGTGCAACCGGCAGGGACTTTGAAAATATTTTTGGATGGAAGCTTCTAACTAACTGCTAGCCGTGAAAACCATTTTTCATTTTTCGTAATAAAAATAAAATCAAAATTATTGCCAATATTTATAAAAAATAAGTTCATTATGAAAACTTGAATGGTTTTACCCTAGCAGTTTTGTTTCGCTATCATGGATCAATTCTCGTGAAAACACGATAATATAACATTCCCGCTAGCTTTTCAATATGGAAGATTACGATCAATCAAGAGTTCTGGATCAATGTTGCAATTTTCCTTTCCAACATCGTTTCGTGTCTGGCATTGGATAGAGACGGTTTTTGTCTTTTGTCTTGTCTTTACAGAAGAAATGCCAATACTAATCTTCGTAATTATGTTCATTCATCTTTAAAATTATTTTAGTTAAAATGTCGGCGAACTTGGTTTGCGACAAAGTGCTTGATGCAACACAAACCATTTAATATATTGGGTAATTTTTCAAACAAATCAGTTAATCAAAAAGAGCAAAATAGGCATGGAGTTGTCAAAAGGAAGCAATCCCATTCGCGTGGATTACTCATAAACTTGTGACCCGCCCAATAAAATATGCGTAGGCAATTTACGAGTCTACGAATGTCTTTGAAGATAGAGTGCTAGTTACCTAGTTACCAGGCAGTTGGCATTTGCTCAGGTAGCAATTGTGATTAAAAGGCCTTTATCGTAAGCACACACACTTAGATTATTTGCACCAGCTACCGAGCTTTATTAGATTCTCCGCGTAATTTATTAGTCGTGTTGTTCGAGCCGAAGTGGTTTTAACAATGGCTGTAGCGAATGTTTTACCAATACGCGGAGGTTGAGACATTCACCCACTGGTCAAAGTGATTTTACAGTCGCGCAAAGACAAAGTATATATTATTATGTCGCACCCACTTGACGTAATTTTCCATTTCGAAAATTGGATTGTCAGTAACAAGATTTTATTCAGTTATCTGTTAGGATCATGAAATGAACATTAGTTATAGTTAGTGAAATGTGACTGCAATATAGTGTCTGAACACAAACCCGATCCAGCTCCTATATTGTCTATTCTACATTTTAGTGTAGCGTAGGTTGTCGGTTACAACAAGATATTTACTAAAAAAAAATCAGAAGAATAGCGTGTCATTAGTTAGCTCTAAAATAAGTGGGAACATTTGAAAAACATACCGAAAGAAACTGATAATAGCCGAGAAAAAGTGGGCTGGATGACCTTCTTAAATATTTTTTTTACCAATACCCCCTTTGTACCTAGATAGACGTAAACCTGTTTTTGTCCACACTATATAAATAAGCGTTACCTGGTTTGCACTTTTAAAAAATCTCTAAGTAATTAAAAGAACTCAAATATATCCACATTTTGCTTTGACTAATCTCTTCAATGCACCATATTCCTCAAGTGTAATGTTTTGCCCTCATAAAAAATTGTTTGCACAGCCTTGAAGATAAGAATTGTACCAATACGATATGCAAGTTTTCGAAATATGTGTTAGACAATATTTTTTCACAAAATAGCAGAATGGTTTAATGGTTTTAAAAAGGATTTCCTTTTTGGTTTCGAAAATATTTATTTAGTAATTTAATTTATTTAAGATTACCGAATTTCTATTTCCTAGAAAATTATCTGAAAGCAAAACCCGCGTTCTTCATTCTATGGAGTAGATATGAAACAGGGAGAGAAGTTTCTAGGTTGTCAAATTTCTCAAGAGCATTTCTACTAATAAAATGACCAAAAAAAAATCGTTTATGCGTTTAACTTTTGTTCATTTATTTCTTTTTTTATTTCTTCCATCGCTATTATTATCTTATATTATGACTGGAACTTGGGTTTGAATTAAATTGATTTTTTTAATGGTTTTGCAAAGTTTTAGTAAAGGTTTAGATATCGCTGCAACAAACATGAAAACCCTTACATTTCATTATCGTACTTGTTCCGAGTTAAATACTAGTTTATATACTATCAACTATAATAAAATGAATAAAAGAAATGTTAACGTCGAACAAAAAGATGTGTTGATTTCATATATAACCGAAAGGTCTCAAGTAATTAGTGGCTAGACCCATAGGATGTTGAACAAGGAGTTTTGTTAGTCTTAGCAGTTCAATAAAGTTTCTGTTCAAACTTCAAACCTTTTCAGAGCAAGTTTATTCTATAATTTTTAGGTTAATTGTGCCCGAAAATGAAAACAAAACAACCTTTTTTGATATAAAGTTTGCTTTTGTAATGGTTAAAATAATGATACTCATTTTTGAATTTTCTTATGAATGTTAATTAATTCTAAAGCTTTCAAAAATACTGGGCGAAGAGAGTGGGGTTTCGAAATTCATATAGTGCCGCTAGATGGTATTTGAGTGATAAACAATGATCAGGTGTTTTGTACAAGTCTAGGGAAACTTAAAATGTCGTTGGGAAAGTGTAAATATGATGCTAATGCTTTTTGTTTTATATGTCATCAATTTATTAAAGTTCAATACATAAAATTTGAACTAAATACTCTCTCTATGAAGCTCTGTGAAACATATTTTGATTCTCCTTTTCGGAAGCAGGACAAGCCATATTGCTAGTAGTTATTCTAAAGATGTTTAGAAGGTAAGCAATTTTTAATGAAGCGGTGAATGAAAATTTTCAATTTTTTATTATAGGTTAGCATCGAGGGAGAAAAGGTATATGACATTTGAAATAGCAAGATTTACTGGATGATGTTAATATCACGGATTAGCGGACTAGACATGAAATATTCTCAACGTTTTTCACAAAAGAATATGTTTTTGCAATAACATAAATGGTATGTTCGAAGAAACTGGTTGAATGGCTACCCTGTTTCCCTAGCGAATGACGTTTATTTATTGACAGCTCTACAAACAGCTTAAAAAGCTGTTTTATTACACAACGGAAATAAATTTCGATCTCTTTCAATCGGTCACTCAGTACATCTAAAAGAAAATTATGAAAGTGTTAAAATCTCGATTGAATCTGTAAATTATCGCGAATATAACTGGCAGCCGATTGGAGATTGACTACACAGCGGATATACAAAGAACGAGTATTATGATCTGTTCATTGCTATAAGAAAGTGACCAATTGTGTCGGAATTTAAATTCAGGTAAAATTGTGGTCCGTAATAGAAAATAATTTTATACCTTTGAATATTCTTTGGTTTGGTATACTACTTAGTTTATTTACCTGTTTATCTGTGCTTATGGGATAGCCCAGCGATTGCTAACCGTTATATTCAACGGTCATGGCCTGTGTGTCGGAAAACAAAACGTAAAATTTGAACGGATTGTTAAAGCGGAAAAAGTGTTAATGCCACTGCTTGGTGAATCGATTTGTTAAGAAATTGGAGGAAACTTCAGAAAGTTTTGAGTACTTGAAAAATTTTTTTCCGAAGTTATCAGAAGCAAAGATTAAAGCTGAAGGGTTATAACAGTTGTTGTTAAGCAGTTATAAAACAAGAGTTTTTTGATTTTTAGGAAATAAAGCTGAAAATACTTATGAACTAAAAAAAAAGGAGAGGCGTACCTTTTTGAATGATTTTCCACTTTTTGTAAGTCATTTGAGAATAAAACTTATTGCGATTTTCGAATAATTCGTGAATAAACACATAAAACAAAGAAAAAAGCACTAATATTCAAGAATAGTCACCCTGAAGTGTAATGAAAGTATTTTATAAGCGATGTTCCTTTTCACAAACCATTAAAGAGCAGGAGTAGAACTAATACTAACGGGTGGTTAAATTGTAAGGGCCGATATTTTATTCCATACATAATTGAGTAATACCAATATATCATAATAAAATAAAATTACAATAATTTCCTAAATAGTTTGTGTTTTATTCAAAATCAACATCGGCCCTTGAAATTTAACCACCCGTTAGTACTGCATCTATGCAATATATAAACTATACTTTAAAATCGCGGATAGTATTTTTCGTATATTTAACCGTTGTACGTACGACTCATCTTAACCAATCATACTGACCCGTTCATTTCAATTTACGATTGAGAACAGTTCGGCAGCAGGTGACCGCCGCAGCACAAATACCCAGAAATATTCGAATAAAAGCCATAGTTTTTCACGTTCAGGTATAAATTTAATTTCGTATCTGGCGTAATGATCTGGGCGTCGATCCCTCAAGGCTGGAACCCTTTCGACACGAATTCCGCGTAATTAATGTGCCTTCCGTCGCGGACCTGTTGGACTGTCTTTTTTGTGTGCGTTTCCCAAACGTTTCGTCTAATCTCCGATCGGAATAGCGTCGGGAAGACAAATGGCTCAGAGTCACAAATTTTAACGCCGTTGGCTGGAATCGAACAAAAACCTGAGAAATAATTTTAGATATGCCGAAGAACGTCAACATGTATTTTTAAGTCGAATTTAATTTATTGAACAATAAAAGCTAACCAACAGACCCTGCTTCTTAACACAAATAAAATTTATATCAAAATTGGCATTAAGGCTTTTATATCGGGTTAGTAAAAAGTATCGTAACGCTTAAATATATTCAAAACTGCCGAATCCGGAGGATTCTTGAACATGCAGAAGTCAAAAATGCTAACAGCAGTGTTGTCAGTTAGCACCTCTCAGAATTTTGAAAGTTAGGAGACTTTAGAAGAGTATTAGCGAGAAGCTACAAAAATTATAAATATCATCGCGAAATTCTCCATTTTGTCATTCCAGTTTTGGAGATATTTAAGCGTTCGGATACTTTCTATTGAACAACCGGTGTTGTCGTAGATCAGTAACTAATAGAAACAAAATTTTCGATATGCGTAATTCATTGCAACAAAAATAAGTAACAAAATTATGAAATGTGACGTAAAAGTGGTAAAGCTGACAACATTGCTACTTGCTGGATTTTTGAATTCTGCAAAAAAAAAACGCCAAATATGAAAGAGTTAGTAATCATAACCATTGACTCTAACGTTCTGGCCATCATCGTTTTTGAAGAAGTACGGACCAATGATTCCACCAGCCCATAAAGCGCACCGAACAGTCATTTTTTCTGGATGTGACGGTGTTTCGACATACACTTGAGGATTAGCTTCGCTCCAAATGCGGCAGTTTTGTTTGTTCACGTAGCCATTCAACCAGAAGTGCGCTTCATCGCTAAACAAAATTCGCTTATGAAAATCGGGAACAACGGCAATCTCGTTTTGGGCCCATCCGACGAATCTACGCCTTACTTGATGATCGTTTGGCTTCAATTCTTGCACGAGTTGGATTTTGTAAGCACGTAAACCAAGATCCTTCCGCAAAATCTTCCATAAAGTGGATGGACACACATCCAATTTCTGTGCTCGATGGCGGATGGACTCGTTCGGGTCTTCCTCAATGCTACGCTCTACATCAGCAATAGCTTCTTCTGTACGCACCGTACGGCGTCTCTGGGGATGCGAGTTATCAATAAGAGTAAACGTGGTGCGAAAACGTTCCATGGTTAATCGAATTAACTGCTCTGATGGACGTATTCCGCACAGAACCATTATTTTCGAAATAAGATTGCACTATTTGCAAGCGTTGTTCAACCGTGAGTCTATTCATGATGATGAAACCAAACTGAGAATAAATTACTTAACAGCTGTTAAATCGGTCGCCATCTTGAACAGTAATGCCAACTTAAAGTTCTATACATCGAAAAAAAACACCCATTATTAGAGCGTTCAGGTAATTTTTACTAACCGGGTATGTGAAAACAATATCCAGATATTTCCTAAGATCTTCCAATGCTTCTTATTCTCTAATAGCTAAAAGTTGTGGTTATAATTAGGTAAAAAAAATGAAATTGGTTAAAATTATAAAAATACGTACCTAAATATACACAAAACGAGGAAAAATTGAATAACTAAAATTGGTATTGATTTTTTAAACTCTCGCAAATCCCAGGCAGTTTGGAATAAAAAAAAAGAGAAACAAAATTTTGTTTAAAATAATTTTTTCTAACCTTTTCCCTGCGATAGGAACTTAAAAAAATACTGTTTATCACTTAATTCTAATTGACGTTTTGTCTTTTATAGTCACAGGATGGTAGAGTCGCCAGTAAACAAGTATTGCCGGCCGCCTCAGCGGACTCGGTAAACATTGCCGTATTTTATTTCTCCAAATAGTTTCCTCTCAACTTCTTTTACCGTGAATAAACACCAAACTAAGTCAAATGCTGGGATGTCGCGGTTGATGATATTTGTTATCTATTTCAATCATCAATCACATTGGTATCTCTTCGTTCTTTTTTGCTCCCTGGAGAGAAAGTGCAAATTGTTATATCCCTGCACTAAATAATAAATAAATAATTTTAAAAAAAAGTTGCAGTGAAATGTGATTGAGACAAATAAATATAAATGAGGCAGGTAAAACATACGAGGTAATATTTTTTGCAATATAAAGTTATTGGTGGGATTTGGTTCCAAATGAGGGTACGTGCTGTAAAACTGTCAAAACTAAGGAAAGTCAAAATTATATCACGGCAAAGTTGAAATATAAGGGATTAGGTCAAAAGTGAAAATAACCAAGCTGGCCAATAGTCTAGTCACAGTCCTTTCGTCACACACTCCGCGAATAAATTGTTTGTTAAATATCTTACATATTTTAAGGGCTACCTTAATACGATTTTACCACCTTTCTATTAACCAATGAAAATTGCAACTAAAAAAATTGCTTGTGAAAATACGTTGAACCCGCAATTAAGTGTGTTATTTATTTATTGTTCATTTTCTTAAAATGCAAAGCTTATTTTGGCAAACTAGTTTTGTGTAAGTTTTAGCACAAATTAAGTATGCGAACATTAAAATCTAATTTTTTTTGTAAAAAATGACTTCGCTGCATTTTCACAATGACCCTTCATATGGAAAATCGTTGGAACACTAAATATTGCTGTTATTTAGAGCTACTGTAGTATCACGCTGTTTCATACTCGTAAATTGTTTAATATTTGCAACGTATGAATATGCCGATTCGTTACGATATAGTACTGAAAAGAAACACACGTAAGCAAGGCATTTGGTCATAGGAATAGACCATACCGGTCCTTGCTCTAACTATTCTAATTGAAAAACTCAATAGATAATTTTCCATCCACAAGTTTCCTTTAAAGCAAAATCATTCAAATCAATAATTAAGAAATACAACGGTACAATGAACATTACACTACAGTTTCACTACAAGCTTTTATTTTTTAAACATTAACAATTATAGTTGTGCAAACTTCGGAGTTTACCGAGTGACAAAAATTTTGAAGAGGTCAGTAAAACTGATGAATTATCAATATTTTCAGCAATATTTGCACCAACACTTAAGGTCACGGAAAACATCTAACAGTATCCAATGAGTGGCTATGCTTGATCATTCGCGGTCATCTATTTTACGAAAAAGAAGAACAACTGCTGCAAATAAATGCAGAAACTTAACGACTAAACTAAGATTTAGACGCCAAGCGGGCAAAATAAATCGGAATACGTTTACAAATCATATGGATTCCTCGTCGATTGTTGATAAATCAAACTTGCTGACATTTCGCCAATCATCCTGTTGTTGTTTTTATTTTTGCTGTCAATATTTCCGTACCGTACTCACAAACTTGTATAATTTGCGTATAATTACAGCAAATATGGTAAATATGAGGACCTAATAAGATCTTAAAGAAACAGTGTTGCCTATATATTTGACATTTAACAAATTGGAAAATAGACTTACACATATTTACCAAACAGAATTCCCCATACTTAAATAGCTACGAAGGATGTTTGGGTAATATGCTTTAGTGTACAAGAATTACAGGAAATAAAGGAAAGCAAGCTACAAGTTGAATTTTTACTAGAACAAGCATAAGAAATAGTCCTCTGTATAGGAGGTGATCCGTGAACAGTTTTTCACTTAGATGTTTCATAAAGTCAATTCAATTGAGGTTAAACCCATGAGTTTATGAAAAGTAACGGTTTGCGCCAATTTACCAATGAGTTCTTGTACTGTCAGCATAGACAGAACCTCTATGTCTCGCAGCTATATGCTTTACACTATTCACTACTCTCCGTCCTTTATTTCTACAGGCAAAGATTAAGCCTTGGTAGGCATGGTCGTTTTGGTAAACCTCCAAAATAAACACGTTACCAGTTTTTAATTAATGTTTGTTATAAATATCACGTTCCCGCGACTCGCCCAGCGTGTTACCAAATATTTGGACGCTCCGCGGGCGTTGCGAGTCATGAGAGTCGTGCCTAAAAACGATCTTTTTTATTAGCCGTCAACTTGTCAATCGGATAATTCATTGCGCAGAGGTCCCGGGGTCCGACTCCTTACACATTGTCAAATTGCGCTCGCTCTTTTTTTACACCTCGGGTAATTTATTATTCGGCCGTTCGCGTAATAAATTACCGACAAATTTATATATGTGGATCAAGATTTAAATTGGTTTCGCGTAATAAATCAAAAAGTCGTTTTGATAGTTTAATTGAATCTCAAATTTGGTGGTCGTATATTATTCTTATCGGATTGAGTTTTAAAGTCAATTAGTTCTGGTGGCTGAGTAAGAAGCTCGAAAAAGATGCATATTATGCGCAGCGCAATCAGTTTGAGTAAAACGACATACTGATTCGCTTGCTTTAATTTGGGTTCACTCATTCGTTTGCGGTACGTCCCTGCTTTGGTGGCCCGACATTCAGACCTTCTATTATCTATTATGCTAGCAGGTCTTCGCTCCTTTTCCTTGAAGATCACTCTACTTCACGAAGTGCTCCCTATTGGTGCGCAGTTGATTAAAACATGTTCTCACGAGGACATGCGGGTGAATTCTTAGATGACAGTGTCCCATCAGGAGCCCTACCAGCCGTCGTAGTCACCTACGGTGCCTTCTTTTGTAGAAATATAAAAATCATTGGGACACATCCCAAAATTAAATCGCCTACAACTAGTCCAGCCGGCTAATGAATCACACTTACCTGAGAAGATACAAGTAGTGTTGGCTTTTGCGGTGTCCGGTGTGCGGTCATTTTAACTGTGGGTCTATACTGTACTTAAATTGCAGCATAAAGAAGAATAATACACATCCCTCCAGGTTTAAGTAAATCAATTTATTAAATATTTTTAATCGTCGTCCGATCACATTGAGCTTTGTGGTGTCTCATTAAACATATAAAATAATTACAGACCTGTATGAAGTGAAATAACTTAAATGTTTTATTTAAACTCAAAAGAAGTATGTATTCGAAGTCTGTAAGTAATTTTAATAATTTAAATTTTGCAATTGCGTGTAACTGTATATTTTACACGGTAAAATATTGTTGGTTTTGAACATGGTGTCTCAAATTCCATCTTTGTCCTTTGTACGTACAATTACTGCTTTATTTAAAGTGATACCATGTTTATTCATTTATAAATGGCGGGAAGTTATAAAACATCGTTATACATGTAAAAAGGCAACGGGGCTATCTACCAATAATTTACGCCAATGTAATAGTTTGCAATTAAAATTTGTCCCTACTTATCAGTCTTTATGTAGTCATACAGCGTATGACCTCCCTATCCGTCCCTATTAAAGTTCCTAGTATGACTGACTCCAAATAGCCTGCCGGTTTCCTGTAATATCGTGGGTAGTATAGGTATTTTCTCAAATAACAACCATAGAATTCGTAGGTTGGGTTTCAAAGCAAATATTTCGTAGTTAGGTTACATTTTCGATATATCAATCGAAAACTTTGATCGGGTCAATTCAGCAGCAAGAGTTTTCTTCTTCTATTTGTTCTTGTCAGCTTTCTTTCTCTTTATTATTTACTTTTATATTTAGAGCAATATCCTTATTGGTCTTGTCATAATCTTTTCATTCTTGGGGCTGGTTCCAAAGTCTTTTGTGGGGACATGCCCGTGAGAAATTATCAAGTAATTTCTTTAAGGTTCTCAAATTATTTTTATTTTAATTTAAAATTAAATTTCGTTTCTTTTAAACTGTCACTTAATATATTCGTACAATTATAACGTGTGATGAACTTTGACGTCAGGTCGATAAATTTCTCGCGTATCAAAACACCCGACACAGAATATCCCATTTCGGATGCACCACATCCTGTGCGACACCTCTTAGAAGTTATGTTCTCGCTTTTGTATCCCATTAGCGGCGACAAATTTGACGATTTATATTTTGTTTCGATCCGGGACGAGTCTTAAGGAAGATTCTGTGACGTCTCGTATATCAGTCGTATGTTTTCACAAACAATATTTGGCGTATCAGAAATTAAACACATCTGCGGTAGGGCGACAGCGTTTCGGGTCTATTTTCGTCGCAGAGCTGCTCCACTAATATATTTATTTTTTGCTGGGGCTAGGGTTGATTATGTGATGCACCTTTTTTTCTGGACGGATGCGGATTTGTAGCCCCTGCTTGGGGTGGATTAGCGTCATTTGTTTGCTCGATGAGCGCGTTTTAAAAGGTTCCCTTCTAGGTTTTTATAATTAAAATGCGACTGGTGAAATCTAAAATCTAAAAAGCTATTAAAAATATAGACGAATTTAGTTTGGCTATCTTAAAACAAATAAATTTTATATCCCAGCATACATTCTAGTACACTTGTGCGGTTTCAAATCAACGAATGAGAATCATTGCTCTTTCATTTTCTTAGGATCCCTTAGGATCGCTTCCAATATTAAAACAATATTTGGGGTAAATGTATACTTAATGCACTCAAACATGCACTATTTTAATGAATGATAGCTACCGTCATCGATAACCACTACTGAGTCAGGAGGAAAATATTTTACAATTACTCAAATTCAATAAACCCTCTTTTTTTTGGTCCCGACTCTAAAACACCAAATTAGTCACTGATCAAATATCAGCTTTGCTAAACACTGTCGCGAATTAGTTGGTGGTACGTAAGTCACACTCAATGTATGTGTTCATGCAGTTTTGCAAAAATTTACCCAAAAACTAAGAGTCGTAGAAAGAGTGTCGTTTGCAGCACATCTGTAATTCATCAGACACAAATTTATTAAAAACTCCGCTGGAGTGAAAAACAAACTGGGCACTAAAGTATCGTTTACTAAACTTGTTTCCAAATAATTTTGCTGTTATTATTGTTGACACTATAGACTATTACAATTATATGGTTTTATAGGTTACCTAAACCTATGGACAACCCTTAAATTTGTTCGTATTGAGTAGAATCCACCGTTTTATTACTCCACGTCATTTAGAAATAAATGTCCGCCTGTTCCAAAGCATCCAACAATTTCAATATCGTCGCTGCCGATTTTTTTTCATCTGTTATAATCCCGTTACTGCAGAAATTCTAACTCACTTCTCCCGAACATGTGTTCGTCAAAAAAAAAAACAATTCGCACGGTTCGTACACAAACAAGTTTCACGTGGAGGCGCGAAAATTTATTCCAAAACGGGCTGTATAAAATCGCGACCACTATTATGCAGCCACTGCAAAATTCACATTAAAAATGGCCGCTTTCGTCGCGTGAAAAAAATTAACGAAACGGTAGTCGGTTCGCAAACGGACGGTTTTCGAAAGCCCGAATCGTAACATTTTGCAGATGATATCGTTCTGTATGTCAACGCCCTGGGCTAAATTACAAAAGGGCCCCGCAGCGTTGTCCCCACGACTACCACACTACGATTGGCCATTTTATTGTTTTAATTTTTCGATGCGGTCGTTTTGCGAGCGGGGTTGGTCACTGGGTATACCGGGAAACAGTTTACTGCATATTGGAAACGCCGTAGTCGTGACGCTGCGAAAAAAGGGCTCTTAAAAAAAGAATCACCCCACGTGTTTGTAACATACAATAATATAGAAATATTTTTTTAAAATTCTGCCTTCTCCGGACTTGTATATAAAAGAGTATTTTATATTTTATGAACAAAGGAATAAAATGTAATCTAAACAAAAATATTGTGAATGTACAGAATGATTGGCCGGAAATGAAGCATAAAAAAAGTACATATGCAGATAATGAAAAATTTTCTCGTACCCTAGGTGAAACAGTGGATATACCGACACTATTGATACGAGAAATGATATGCACACTTGTCAAAGATTCATAGGGGTGGAATTTCTAAATAATAAATAATAAACCTTCCTTATACATGCAAAAGGACAACAGAGTTATCGAACAATAATTTATGGGAATGCAAAGTTCAATTTAGTTGGTACTGTCCATAATAATATATTATGTTATTTTGTTTTCCTGCTATACCCTCTATTTAAATTCCGCTTTTCCATATTGAATTTGAAAGACTTTTTGCATTTTGTGGACAAAGGAATAAAATGTAATCTAAACGAAAAATTTCTAAATGTACAGAATGATTGGCGGGAAATGAAGCACACGAAAAAGTACAAATACAGATAAGAATTTTATCGCACCCTGGATGAAACAGTGTAAGATATAGCGAAACCATTGATACGAGAAATGATCTGCACACTTGTCAAAGATTTTCGCATCCCAAAGCACTTGGTGCAAGTAGCAGGTGTCTGTGGCAAGAATCCATACAGTGGGTAAAAACATGGATTTTTCGGGATAAAACGTATCGTTGTAGTTTTCTTGACTTTTAGTAACAGATGTTTCAGCATAAGTGAGATACTGCATGTTTCAAAAAGTACTTCGGAGGAATAGTTTGTCTTACACTCGGTCATACATTGCATAAGAAAAAAATTGCTAAAAAGCACTGAATGGCTTGTAGATCGATGTCCAATTGTAACACTTAAAATATCATTTTAAGCAAACAATAAAATATTGAAAGGTAGAGCAAGATATATATTGAAAATAAGGACTGTTATGAAATTTTACGTTTGTTGCGAGCATTCTACCGTAATATTTTATCTTGGTTCATTTTATGCGCCCATGGAATAAGTTCTCTTTAGTACACAATCTAAATTTATATAAACAAATTGTTAAAAATGTTAATAATTAGGTACTGAACAATAATTTACAAATAACAAACAATTACAAACCCACAATAAAATATTTAAGTAATTCATGTGATAAGGATTATATTTTTATCCGCAGGTACGTGTAGCTAGTATTTAAATTACTTGAAGTTGGACGAAAACTTTCGATGATTTCATGTCCAGACTAAAATCTATTATGGACTGGCATGTCTGGGAGGAGAAAAATAATTCTAAAAATAAAATAACCGTACCGTATTGTGTTAAATGGATTTTCATCAAATAGAGCGACCTCTGTTCAATTCTAAAAATTTTGCAACTTTTATGAGGTCACATATATAGATTTATTAAATAAATATTTTTACAAAATACGAAAATAATACTAGGTTAATAGCTGCAATCACTTTTATGTGACGCAGCTAGCAACTTTGAATAACCTTTACAGTGGCGGTTTATAATTATTTTCTGAATAGCCTGTTTGGTATCTTATGTATACATTATTTTGATTTAAAATGGTGTGATTGACCTAATTTTCCAAAATACATGACAAAATGACAAAGCATGGGTAGGAAAATTATTAAATTTTCCTACCCATGCTTTTTCATTAGTTGCTAGTATTAACTTTTATTGGCTTACACGATTATATTATACTATTTTTATTATTATTATATGTTGTATATATATTATTATTATATTATATAATTATATATAGATATTTAGATATTATCTCTGGGTCTTAACAATTGTTTATTTTACGACTTTTAAACGGGATAATATGCGGTTCTGAAATAAGATTTTTATACGAAACAAACAAGAAAAGGCAATATATCTGTAAAAAGATGAACTCACTGACTACAGCCAATAATTTTTATCAAGCCAGATTTTATTATTTACGATACTCGGAAGTGGATAATTTTATTACTATTATTAAATATAATTGAGCAATACAATGCAGAGTTTAAAAATCAAAATCCCTGGTTTTTCAGGAAAAACTTTTTTTTTGCTTCATGTACAAAATTAAGAGTTAAATTTTGAAATAAATCTTCTATCCATTGGGGAAATAATTTTAAAAAAATCTAATACTCCCGATATTTTTGTTAGGGTTATTGCGAATATAACATTAAGTTTTAATTAAACACAAGTAATAAAGTAATAAATAAGTAAAGTAATAAATGTAAAAATTATATAACAAAATTCACATGTTTAATGTAATTTTATTTAATTCCTTGGTTCCAATTTGGACTAACGTCTAGTTGGTTTTCAAATAACTAATTAAATCTAAAAATTGAACATAAGAAACTAAGAAATTGGCGGAACCTTTGCACCCAATGGTACGATCGATCACTAACATGTATGTTCATGATATGGCCTACCTACGCATTATTCAATTATGGATTCCGATCCGGCCCGTGTAATAGTGCCGTTTCGGCTGTACATGGCGTCAATTACAATGGAACACAACGGCCGCGTCACGTGGGTTGCATTATTGAAACAGATAATAGAACATGCCTACTTAGATGTTGCTAATAGAGTGCTTGCTTGGCCCAGCTTTAATAAGTACGTGCAAAATTTATGAAAGCATTCATGTCGAACCATTAATTGAGTCGTTACTATCATACCAATACGAAAGTGGATATTGGAATGTGGGCGGTCACACGCAAACGAGATCGTCTAAACAATACTTCACATTTTAATTGCTTTAAAAGCTGTTGTAATAAAACATAAAGGATCGGGAATGATTCCCAACGGCAAAAAAAATTCCAAATCGAAAACAAAAGTTGACTCACCCACAAGATCAGTCACATTTAACAACGAACAATAGAAAGGTTTAATGTGCAGTAATCTAGCACGTACTTGAAACATTATTTTTTAACAACAAATTCAAAGAACGTGACCAATTTATTAGTCATAACGCAAACCAACTATACCCATATTATGTCCTAAAAATTACATAAATCCATACGGAATCACATTAACACACAATGGATTTGGTAAAAGCGATATCCCATTGAGGATCGAGAATTAAAATGACTGACTGTTGGTATTTGGATGCGCGTTTGTTTTCTTTCCATTCAAAGAGAGAAAGAGAGAGAAAGGCACTCGAAACGTCCGCGAGACAAGTGCGTGTGCGTGTGTTTGTGTACGATGCCGCGCCCTCTGTGTAAACACTGAAGACTTTTATTTTTTTGAACGATTACTATCACGATTTCTATAACCCTTTTATTTGGCGCTCGTTTCTCAATAGCACTCGATCAAAATCGGACCTGTCAGATTGACGTCGAAATCTTCATAGCTCTTCGGAGCTGCTTAAATTTGAGACATTTTTCGTTTAAAATAAATCATTTATAAGTAGGTATCACGAATTACAAAAGGACGCAGTTATAAAAACAGAGAGCAGTTTTTAAAATTTTAATGAACACAGAAAAAAAATAAACGAAAGTTACTCTTCTGTGTTGGGTCGATAATTATCCATCCCAAAAGATTATACCTCCAATTTCGACAAATTTTCGATAAAAACGAAATTATTGCAATAAATTTCGCCACTTGTGGCGACCATAGGGGAGCGCAAAATTATTTGTTGATTCCTATGACGATAAATTAAAATAAATAAGAATCAAATGTCATTTGATAAAGACACGGTGTTGTCGAAACAATTGTCATGTCATAATATATAATTTCGTGAAAATCTGAACTTTTAGTTCTTATTTATTTTGATAAATGGATTTTCATCAAGTAAAAGCCACCTCAGTTCAACGATAAATTAAGTTGCAGTATTCTGAGTAGCACCAGTTTTGGTTAGTTATTGATTTTTTAAATGGGCTTAAGAATATATTAATTAGATGAAAACAAAATTTCAAAAATCAATAAATTTTAAAAGTTTAGATTGTTCGCATCAGTCTATATCAAAAAAGTTAAGTTTGAGTAATATCCATTTAACCATAACTTAAATTCGCTGAATTTTACAGTACGGATCTAGTTAGAAGTTCAAGTGGCACTTATCTTTGAACAAATCACTAGAGAGTACGATGTATGTAATTAATACAGTGAGGTAGAATATTGAAAAACATGATATGTTGCAGCACAGGATGGGTTTTTTAAAAACTGGATCAACGAGCAATATTTTTTCTTGTGTGTGGTTTATCGACAATAAATTAAAATAAATTGACTAAAACCGAAACATTTTTTTACATTTAAAACACTTGACAATAATATTGAAAACAAATGTGTAAACTAAAGGATTTCAAATTCATCAAACACTGATGCGGGAGCCCCATATAGAACACAATAAAAAAACTTGCCTCCGCCATTTCTCTAATAAGATATGATATTTATTCAAAATTGCAACCCAAAATAGAATATTTCGCAATAAGTTTGATAAACGGCACTTTAGTCACGAGTATGATTTGGCACTAGCGGAGCGAGTGTTTAGTTAATTAACTTGCTGCACACTAAGTGCATGAAGTGACAATCACAACTGACAAACGTCAAAATACCGTCAGTGGCTAAAATTTTTCGAAGAGACTCTCAAACCAGCGGCCAAAGTACCGGAAAAGTCCGAAGTGGCTCGCGAACGAAGCTGACGTCTTAGTAAAAAAAAAGACAGCTTTATTTTTAACTACAAATATATATTACACATACTTTTAACTTGGCTTGTGTTGGATATGTTACGGTTAAAGTAGATATTGCTGCAAATGTGCACATTTGCCTTCTCGTTTGTCACTTGTAGTAGTACGCGAACTATCGTTGCGGCTAGTTCAGTAGGCGCTGCTATTTCATGCTACGCACTTCGTGCAAGTGCTCTATCTATAATGGTATTGTTCTTATGTTTATGTACCCTACAATAACTACATTAGAAATTAGTGTCATAGTACTGAAGATTTCTGGATATAATTTAAGATATTTAGAGAAATAAGACTCAGGTAAGTTAAAATTATCATAATTATTGTATTTAATTAATTTAATATATTATATATAAAATTTTAATTTTTCTACAGAAAAAATCTCTTTTTAGTTAGAATTTTTGAAAAACAATTGAACAAATAGAAAAATTTAAAAACCAACTAGACCAGATTGTATCACAAAAAAATATTTATTTAAACCAACATCAGTATGAAAAAATATTAGAAGTAAACGCAGCAAAATTAAAAGTGATGTAGATTACCGATAAGTCCATTAAAAGAAGGGGGTAGCCTAAAATATTTTGCAACAATTGAAGAAACTTATGAAAGTATACACGTTGCTCATTTGGCAACTGGCCATGGGGACCGAAACAGATTACTCAAAGAAATTAATAACAAATACAACAACATTACTACTGAAGCAGTTATGTTGTATTTATCTTCATGTGAAGCATGTCAAAAAAAGGCAAAGGACAAGAAAAAAGGATAAAACCAATTTTGACAAGCGAAATGAATTTAGATTGATTTTTAATTATTAAGATCATTTAACCAAATTTGTTGTAATGTGCCCACTAAAAACAGAAGTAGCAAAACAAGCTATGAACATTTTCACTCTTTTGGGAGTCCATCCATGCTCCAATGTGATGTTAAGGGGTGGGCAAATAAAATTATCCAAGAATTATCGAATATGTGGGATGGTGTGAAAAGAATACACGAGAAGCTTAGCCATTCCCAAAGTCAGGCCTCGATAGAGTGAGCGAACCAAGATGTTCAAAATGTGCTTACAACGTGGCTTATCACTAACCAAACAACCAAGTGGTCAGAAGGTTTAAAATATGTTCAACTGATGGAAAATAGAGTTTTTCATGCGGGTATAAAGCAAACTCCCTTTATTCGGAACAAGAATGAAATTGGGTTTGAAAACGTCAAATTTACCTATGGAATCTGGAAACAAAAGAAGCGTTAGGGCAATTACTAGGAGTACACACAGCCATTTGACCACATAGCAAAGTCGCAGAAAACGATGAATTTTCCAGTGAAACGTTAGACATCATTTTGAATGATGGTTTATTATGCAGCCATATCATATTGAAGATAAAGATGAAAGTTTTGAGTGAAATTCTGTTTTAAAAGAGAAGGAAATATTGATTGATAATGCTCGATGTGGTCTACAACGAATTGCCTAAGATTGAATGACTCGTTAGTGTTTTCAACAAATGTAAATATTTCGGAAGGAAGATCTGCGAAGTTGCTGGTTGTGGTCCTGGATGATAGGCTCTCTTGCTTATTATCTAATCTCGAGCTACTATGCTCTTTTTGCAAAAGCGATCAGCATTATATCCAACCCAGGATATAGAGACCATTGCCAACCATTGTTTTAGAAACTTGGGGTTATCACATAGTATTAAAACATAACTCAAAAAATCATTTCACTCAGAGAATCATGAATACACCACTTCCTCCTTAAATTTGCTTCGAACTAGGAACTTTAAATACACTAAAAGCACGAAAAATTCTCTTGACCCAAATTTATACAACTTAAGTCCAAATCAAGTCACAAACTTGCTATTAAAAATTTTAAAACCAAAATAAAATCTTTTTTTTGGAACATTTTTTTTTTACTTTGTAGAGTAATACAAACAGAAGATAAAAGATATTACCTGATTATCCGATTCTTGATGGTGGCGACTGTCTGGTTGTGTTGGTATCTTCCTTTTTTTTCACTTTTGTTCCTGTTTGTTTTTATATGTTATGCATTACGTTGTTATATAATCGTATTTGTATATGTATGTATCTGAATGTATATATATGTATGGATGTATATTTATGTATATAATTGCATATTTTTTCTCTTTTGCACTTAGACGTGCTGTAAGCATACTACGTATTGTAATCCAGTCAAATATCCAGACTGAAATTTGTTTGTTTTTGTCGAGTCCAGCGAAACCCCGCCTCAATGTTTTTAAATGAAATAATGTTTACATTTACACGCAACTTTAGAAATAAGCATGCGTGGGATTTAGAAAATCTCCATTTGACAATGGAAAGCCATTTCCAACAGGAATTTGAAATAAACAATTGGTACGGAATAGCTGACAATGTTACGACTGATCGATCTATTACCTAATTCAAACGGCGAGCTTTACCTCAATTTTCTGCAAACTCAATTCGCCGGATTGTCTGGCGCTCCGGTGTACTTTTCGAACCATGTTAGAGATTACCTAAATAATCAATTTCTTTATTGTTGGATTGATCGTGGAAGTCAAACACCTTGGCGGCTTAGAAGCACAAATTTCAATCCTATTGATTTTTGTGTTTGGGGGGAATATGAAGTCCGTTGTGTATGAAGAAGTAGTTCATATTCGAAATAAATTGATGCCGGGGACTGAAAATACCGCTGAATCATTTCGAAACGAGGAATTATTATTTAAAATCAGGTAGTCTTTCAATAAACATGTCTCTAAATGCATCGCATTGGATGGAAATCATTTTGAACATTTATTGACGAATAGAAATCTAGTTTGTATGAACAGTTTTGGTATTTTACCTCAGTTTAAAATTAAGATCAGTTAAGTTAAGATCTGTACTATCATATTAGGTCAGTTATATGCATAACCCAGGCTATTTTAAAATCGATGACATAAAAAAATTAAATTTTAAATATTACGTATCTGAAAGTTTCGAACTCATATTTCTCGAAAACAGTTACTCGGGGCAAAATTTAAAGGACCTGTAAAAATGGTGTAAGAAGTAATGTCTTTATTAAAAATCTGTATACCGCAAAGGGCGAAAAAGTTCGCAAGTATCAAATGCACGAAAAGTACCATACGTAGCGCCTTCTACAATTTGGATAGATTTCTCATATAGAAAAACTCCGATTTGCCAAATTTTGTGCAAAAAGTAGGATTACTTCAGGAATAATTTAAACCAATCAATTTATTCCTATTTGCCATTTACCAAAAATCCATTGAATTCTGCAACAGGCGTTACTGAGTGGTAATGTTTATAGCAAATTTTGAGTTTTTATATTTCTGGTATTATGAGGGATAACGTAAATGCATGTTTTTTATTTAAATCTAATCTTTCTTTCCCAGAACCGTCATTATTATTTACAATGTAATGTAATCGACAATCTAGTAAGCATAAAATAAGGGGTCTCGTATCATTTCGCTGAAGGCAATTTCCTCCAAATCGATATACTCAAACAATATGTTCGAAGCAGGACAGAGCATAGATATCGTGCAGCCATCAAAATATTGGCATCCATTATTGAAGGGATCGACGATACTCGCGTGAACCTTGGATACTTATGTGGGTAGTCCCTCCGCTACTAAATGTAATTAAAACATGCGATCGTGCGAATTAGAACATTTCCACCATTTATACAAACTCTGGGGATATAATAATTGAAATATTCCAGGTTTTTAGTTCAACTGCATCAATCGAAAGCAGGTTTATTTTCTCATAGCTTTCCGTTAACACTATCTAAATTTTATGGTTGAGCTGGAGCTAAAATTGCCGATTCAATACTCAACTTTTATAGAAAAAAAATTCTGCTCCGTACATGCGAATCAATATGAGCTTTGAATTGAATTAATTAATTAATAATAGAAGAGCGCAAAAAGTTTGGATTAGTTTGTTTACAGTGACGTTTCATGGGTCATGGAATGGTAATTTGGTGGTAATTTACCGCCTGATCAAAGGTCTCAGCAAAATCTGCTTAAAGTGAAGGAAATAATAACTATGTCGCTCCTGAGGTGTAGACTGATCCTATCAAAATTCACCGATTGGGGTAACGGCAGTTAGTAGTTAGTGTACTTAAAGCCTCTAAAAAAATGTAGTACTCACCAAATTTTAATACTGTTTCAATCTCATCGGACCGGACATCTCAGCAGAGATGTTAGGAATGAAATACATACGTGCAAAAGATTGTGAATTTAAACCAAATAGGTCACCCAATTTCATTTCGGATACTATCATCCGGTACTTTCGTGAACATTACTACCTCTTGCGGTGAATTGGACATTTTGCGGATTACTGAGACTTTGCTGCATCCTGTGCGTCTAGGGGAGGTGAAGTGCTGCATGCTGTAAATGACAAACATGTTCTTTCAGAGAGAATCGTCATGTCTCCATTGGCAAAATAAGATAATTCTTGGGACATCGATGTTCCCAGCTTAATTTTAAATGTATCTAATGATCTCCGGTTCACTTCGACCATTTATTTTTCAGAAGCAACACCTCTTAACCAATATAACAATGTATGTAATAACACGAATCGTTTGGTGGATCTAGTATTTTCGAGCATTCCTTGCTCAGTTGAAAGAAACGACTGCCCTATTGTTACCACTCCACCCCCAACTCTAGCGTAGACATAAAACAGTTTAATTAGTCTACAGACTGTCTGTGTCGTGATTCCATGAAAGGCAAACTCTCCTCTAATGTATGATAAGTTATTGAGACAGTATTGGTCACCTGTTTGTGATTTTTCTGACATGGATGAGTCCTTGAATTGTTTTTATGATACTCTTAATAACTTATTTCAATCATGCGTTGAACTTAAAGTATACTGGAGATATTATTATACAAATCTTGAAAAACGAGAAACTTTTTCGTGCTTTGTTCAATCAAAACCCAAACAGTGAAAGCATATAGGGAGTACTTATGCAGTATCGAATTGATGATCACTCAAAATTTTGGTCATATTATTGAATCGAAAAGAAATAGGTCCAGAACAGCAGACCCGCTCCAAGTCATAGGTAGATATTTCACTTCCGTCTATATTCCCTGTGATAAGAATTATAGAGGTGTTATGTGTCTTTCAGCGCATGATGAGTTACCGAAAGTCAGATTATTAACGCCAGCAAAAAACACACAGAAAAGGTAAGGACTGTATCAGTGTCCTTGCTCGTCCACTTACTCATGTCATTATCAAATCATGTACTTCTCCTGAGTTGTGAAAGATTGTCAAAGCTGTTTCTGCTTTTAAAAATGATGACCCTAGTGTAATTGAAAATTATCGGTTCAAATAAGTCTTGCATAAGCAATCTGGCAACGTCGGCTTAATATTTATGTGGATCAATTGATGATTTAGGTCAGACTGATGTAATATACGTGACTTTTCAGAGAGCATTTAAATAATTCAGTAAATTCAATAAATTAGTATATGCTGACGATTAATTCTAACGAAGATCAATTGTTGCTTCAGGATAACGTTCATGTCATATCAGAATAGTGTCTGGTTAATTGATTAGGTTTAAATGTTTCTAAGTGTAATTTATGTTCAGAAAAGTGAACATTAATTTATTTAATTAAGTAATATTGTATTGTACTGTATCGATTAAATGAAGTTAAAGACTTGGGAATTGTCTTACATTTGTACCTCATATTGAGCAATCAGTATTATCAGCGTCAAGAACTTTGGGTTTTTTAGTAAGAAGTAAGAAGAACTATTAGAACTCTCTGCTATTCTTATGTGAGATCTAAATTAGAATATGATTCATTGGTGTGGCGTCCAATATATCAATGTTATATTGATAGCTTCGAGTTGATACAGAGACGGTTCTTTAAACGGGTTTTTTAGGAAGTTTTTTATACTGTATTTTCATAATTTTTCTCTTATTTATATAGTTTCTGGCATTGGGTGTAGCAGTTGAAATAAATTTGATTATTATTATTATTATCATTATTATTATTATATTATTATATATTGTTTTGCAAATACAGACAGTTAAAGTCGATTTTTTCGAATTCTTAAGTGCTTTGCATGAAAATTAAATGGTTTTGCCACAAACGGAAATGTCATGGCTATCTTGGATTTTTAAATACAGGGTAGTGTTGAAAATGCTGCACGCATGACACTGTATATGAAAGAACAGTTATATCAAAACGATTGATCTGATGACGATTAACAGCATCCGCGCCGCCGCCGATTCCTATCGAAAATTTCGCGGAAAAGCGACAATCGATTTCCCGCCATTTGTCATCGGTTTTTTCTACACCGGGGCATGGTTCCGCTAAATAAACTGTGAATTACGCGAGCCGATTTTTAATGTCGCCCTGACTAATGATATAATTTGTTTGCCCGGGAACGAAAAACTTAACGCCGACATTTATAAATACGCCGGATTTTTAAATAGTTTTTAAATTGCCGGCGCGGACGAAGTCGCATTCCGCGGGCGTTTCGGATGAAATTGCTCCCCCAAACCTCCAACGCCGATACCCCGCCGGAGCTGTATTTTACTTCGGCGGTTCTTTGCCATTTACCATTTGTCGTCAGCGTGGAAGCCTTAAATTATAGTTATAACGTGCATCTAAAACTAGTGATTTTTCTTTATTCTTCTGCTTGAAAAAGTCAACGATAAGATTTGGATAGAATAGAATTTATTGACCACAGCTTGTAATACGTGGCATGTCATAGATACAATGTACATACCAAATATAAACACATGTACCAAGAATGTATAAACCTAGTTTGGCAAACGAATCGACAAGGTCTAAAACCGCGGTTGAGATGGAGGAACAACATTCATGGGGTACGAGATGGATACCGATCTCATGAGGATCCGAGATAACCAAAACCCACATAGGGTTGTAGAGCTGCGAGAAGAATGCATGAAACATACAAAGAACAAGACATTACGAAAATCATGATAAGGGGAGTTCTGACTAAACTTGCCTATATTCCTGTGTATTTTCAACAGTTGGTAATAAATACTCCCAACTTTTTAGAAATTGATTGATAGTGTTCTCTATAACCAGACAATTAAGCGAAAGACATTTTTTGGTTTAGAAACCCACATAGGGTTGTAGAGCTGCGGAGAAGAAGAATGTACAAAACTTTACAAAGAAGAAGACATTAAGAAAATATATAGGCAACAAATACAGATAAACCTCCACAACCGAGTGGAAACAGTTTCTTTTAAGAAGGGTTGTGATATAGCTCTTTAATTTCCGGTTACTTAGAAGTTTTACATTGCTATTAGTGTAAAAGTTCCAATTCAAGGAATTAATTTGGATATTGGCGTATTTTTTCTAGTTGAATAATCATGATAAGAGGAGTTCTGACTTAAGCTGCCTATGTCCCTGTGTAGCTGGTAATAAATACTCCCATCTTTTTAGAAATTGATTGATAGTGTTCTCTATAACCTCACAATTAAGCGAAAGACATTTTATGGTTTAGAAACCTGATGGTCATTGGCAAAGTTACTCCAAACAACTATACCATAAGTAAAGTGAGAGTAGAATAGAGAAAAGTTTTTTACGTTGCTGTTGATATGGGAGCCCAGTTTAGACTGTCATCAAATATTATTATTCGCAATCCAAAACGCTGCGATTCGAAACATTATCGATAGGGGGATTTTTGCACATGTCGCAAATGATGTTGGCATAAAGTGTACACTTATTATAAAATACAAAATAATACAAATTATTGATATAAATTGTGAAAAATGGCGTACCGAGCAACGAGCAACCCGTAACTTCGAAGTATTTTTATTAAAGACGTTATACTTCCCTGAATTAGCTAAACCTAATACTGACACCCTATTTGCACAGTTTATAACTGACATATCAGTGTTTTAATGGAGACTAACCCCTATTTTTTTAAAATTTTATTGGTTGCTAGGTGTAGTTGTCCGGTGACAAAAGGTTCACAATGGAAAAATTGAATACCAAAAATATACAAAAATAAAAACTTCCAAATAGTTCCTTAATTCTAGACCTCAAACCTCCATAAGTTCTTTTGTGTTGAATGTTAAATTTGTCATTGAAAATAAATAATAATAAATAAAAAAAAATATTAAAGAAACGATGGTTCTCACCATGGCGTTGGAAGCAAATGGGGTGCTGAGAAAACTTATTTTTTCTTCAGTCAAGCCATTAGAAATATAATTTTACTACTGTTATATAAGAAAAAATAGTTTTTTTACAGAACAATATTCAATAAATTATTATTTTTATTTTATAGTGTAACAATAAATTTGTAATATTTGAACACAGTTAATTTTCTTTAAAACATAATATATTAAAGATATTTAATATATTATACTGAATGAATAAAGTACATTAAAGTTATGTAATTATTGAAAATGTAGTGAAAGGATTAAAAACGAACAATTTATATGTTTTTTCTATTATTTTTTGTTAGACGACTTGTGTTATTTCTTTCTAAGCAATCTAGAGGAAGGGCCATAACACCTAATTTTTATAGAAATATGTTTATAGCGTTGTGTGTGATAAAGAATTATCACCATAACTGAAAATTCCAGCAGTTCACAATTAAAGTAGTAAAACATTTCTAAAACTCTTCCCACATGTTTGGGAATGAGAATTCAAGGGGACCGAATCAGATGTTTCCTACTAGCATTTAAATTAGCTTCGCCATTCGGCGCAGCCACATTCAAATAATAAATAACCAAAATTCCGGACGTTGTGGAAATTCAAACATCCTGTCCTAATATTGGATTTTTCAGACTCGCGCGGCACATAATTATACAAATTATTTCCGGTTGCTTCAAAGTTTACCATATTGCAGGAATTGATTAGTTATTTGCCGGATCGCTGACAACAGCAGCCTCTACTTCGCCGAAGTTATCGGATTACCAACCCCTTCTAAACTAAAATCTATTTTCGAAATCAGTAAAACCGCCGACTTCACGTGATTTACGATTTTTTAAAGACCCCTGACATAAAAACGGACGTTGCGTTTCCGCCGAGCGGTTTAGGTTTATAATCTTAATATTATCCAGCAAATGTGCGGAATATTAAGTTCTTTGCGGTGGTTTGGAATGCCATGGCGTGACTACTTAAGTGGCCTTTATTTCAGCTCCACGATAAACGTTCTAAAACATTCTATCAATAAAATGGCAATAACAACCGCTATTTTTATAGCGTTTTTTAAATCAAGCTGATATAACTATTTAAAATATTGTTGAATTGTCTTGTGTTTTTTATATTGCGTACTGCATTTTTTTAAATCGTTATTAGCTAAACCTTCTTTTTAATTGTTCCTAAAAATAAGAATTTGCCCTATTTTAAATCGATTGACAGAACAAGCATGTCAAAATATTGACAAATTTTTACATTTTCCAATAATGGTTTAAAAATTGAACCGAAAACTACTTTGACCGATTGTGTTCTGAAAACGCAAGGAGGTACACAAGTTCACAATGTTGGTTGGTCGCTAAGGTAAGTAAGATATTTGAAGTACTAGATTTTTACCATTTACGACGAGATTTTTATGATACTTAGCCTCTCAAGCCGGTGTTTTTTTCTCTATCGTAAATACATTGTTTGTAAAATGAGAACTTTGATGTAGGAGGACCTTATTGAACATTGCATGTTTCTCGTGTGGATTATAGAAACTTCTAATAAAATAAAATCAAAAACAAACAGTAAGGTAGTACTTCGCCGATCATCATAATATATCGCGGCTTGTGAAAAATTGAGAATCCATTTAAAAATCTATCCACGCGGGAAATTTTTCACGATATCTGGTGAATAACTCATTCAATATACAGGGTTTTTTCTAATTGAATGTATTTAATTAAGGGGACGATCTTTGGACCCGTTTTAAAAAGAAAACTTCATATAAACATATGTCCTAAATGTCTTAACTTCTCAGATACAGGGTGGTAAAGTTTTCAAAAATAAAATATATTTTTTTAATATCTTTAATGAATCAACAGGCATTATTTGACAGATATTGATGTTACGCCACTGATTTCTCTTAAATTAAAAATTATTCTCACAATCTTCAATCATTTCTAAAGAAATTTAATTTCTTGATTTTTTTCAATCCGATGTACTTTTTTCGCTTAGAAAATAAAAATCACCTCTCGACATGATCATATCAATATAGTATGCAGAGAATTACTATCATTGTTATTTCGTACTTAAGTAATTGCCTGTTTTATTAAAATACTTCAATAAATCGATGTACGAATACGAAGTACGTAAACTTAAATATAATAAACTTAAATAAGAATCGTATATTATTTATCTTTTTGTTCCTAACAAGTCTTCTAATTTTTTTTTCTGTAAGACGCTAGTTGGTAATTAAAAACTGGATATTTTATTTTAGATAGATATTTTATTTTTCACAACAAAATTTCTCGATTTAACCAGTGCAGTGGCGACCTGATTAACCAAAATATGTATTTTCACTTAAAAATAAAAACTAATTACTCTGAATGCTGTCATATTAACGATATTGTTATGACCATGCAGACAAGAGGTTTTTATTTTTTTAAGTGAAAACCGTACGTCGGATTGAAAAAAATCAAGAAATTAAATTTCTTTAGAAATGATTGGAGAGTGTAAGAATAATTTTTATTTTAAGAGAAATCAGTGCCGTACCATCAATGTCTGTCAAAAAATATGTTATGGGAAATTCCGTACGCCACTGGTGTATTTAAAAAAAATGTTTTACACTAAATAATGCCTCTTGATAGTACATGTGTTCCAAATTTCATTAAAATATCTAAAATGGTATTACAGATATTAAAAGAAAAAATTTAGTTTATTTTTGAAAACTTGACCACCCTGTATCTCAAAAGTTAAGACGTTTAGGACATATGTTCATATAAACTTTTCTATTTAAGAGGTAACCTTAAAGCGCTCCATTAATTATTGACATTCAATTAGAAAACACCCTGTCAATTAGTTTAGAGGAAAGTGTCCTAACTCGGATAGCATATAACTAGGCCGGCACTCGAAGAACTCACAAGAACATTAAAAGTCCGATATAAGAATAGTTTCAAATCTTTATTGCAATCAAATCCCTAAATTTAAAATGGATAATTACTTTCCTTCCTCATAGACATGATGAGAATGAGAATAGTTAGACAGAATTGTATTCGACATCCACTAATATTCAATTATTATTCAAGTATTAATCCAATGTACGCTTTGCTGATGACAATGCGGAATTAGATAGAAATGGTCTTAGTGAGCTGCAAAATGTGATGCACCGTTTATATGTTGTAATGGGTCCGGATTCAAAATAAACTTCAACAAAACCAAATATACAAAATGCCACACACAAACGCTCAACTAATTGCCGAAGGCTCGAAAATGGAATGCGAGGAATAAGAGAGAATAAACAATTTTGTATGACCTGGAAACATTGACTTTAAAAATGTGCTTACTATAACTATAATCACTAATACTGAAGATATTACATGAACGGGAAAAGAATCACAAATTCTCTTAATGACAAAAAGGAAGAAAGCTAGATTTATTTCGCACACAAAATTTATTATGTAAGGTAAAATCGGGGACAAAAGATATGTTGGAAGAAATAAGATATTCCAGCTTAGTATAGTAGTCTAGTATAGACTTATTTAGAGCGGAACTTAACAAAGTCAGCATTGTAATGGATTGCAATGATGGTTTTCAGACGTTACCTGTTAAAAGATGGACCATAAAGAAGAAGAAGAGGGTTTAAACCTCTATAACAAAATATAAAGGAAGGTGAAAACTACAAACCTTTTATTAAAATAACAAGAAAAGCGATCGTTTGACAGACGATCCTTGACCTATAGCAAAATAGAGATAGTAAAAAAGATAGGTTGTTAACAGTAAAGGAAATTAGTTATTAAATTTTCAAGTTTCTTATATTCATGTTTTCTGCAGATACGGTGTTTCAATCGAGGACGGAAGTATACGTTGGATGCATATTATCTGCGGTGTGGCTAACTACTATTTACGAGTTGCTGACAGTTAAATTGTATAATTTCTTGACTTCAGAAATCGCCTGAGGAGATAATATTAAGATATAAACTTTAAGCATCTTGTAATTTAACCAATTAAAAAGAATATTAATTGCCACAAACTCATAATTTGTACCGTGTTTCTAAACTTCGTATAAAGGGGTTCAAAGCTTTACATGGAAATTTAAAAAATACGTTACAGACTTCTATTTTTTAGAGTTCCCTGGGCGCCAACGGTTTTGGCAAATGTCTTGTTAGCACAAAATTAGAGTGGATAGAATATATTTCTTAAGGCAATAAAGAAAAAAACTTCAAATACATATTTAAAAACTGGAGCTTTGAGAAGTCCAGCCCAGTGCCACCTTGTGGTATGTTCTTGGCTGGTTTGTAGTCTACCTGTTTCATATATTTGGAAATCGTTCTTTTTCTTTTATATCTAAAACCTGATACTACATATAAGAAGTAGTAATAGTATATTATGCAACAAGTGCGGTAAACGTCATTTGAGTTATCAGTTCATTTTGCACGAGCGCAGCGCAGCGGGGCGAGTGTTTAATAAACAAGTGACTTAAAAAGTTTACTGAATGTGTTACATACTATACTTTTTCTACGAACGTTAATTTTTGGGTACATTTTCGCAAAACAACACGAATACATTCACTGACATGACCGTCCGAATTGTCAAACGTCAACATTCAAGGCGTGGCAAATATCTCCGAAAACATCCGATTGCTCCCAAACCCGTGCAGTAAAATCCCGGAATTGTCCCAAGTGACTGAGATCCGTGGAAAACGAAACCGACGTAGTAAAGTGGCGCTTCCCGCATGTTAGGTCGGTGTGTAATTAGGTATTATACAGATGAGAGTAGAAAAATATATTTTTATATTAGGGTAAGGTTTTATAAGCGTGCCATGAAACGGCTTAGTAACGATAATTTATGTGTTTCCAATAATCGCCTGGCTTCAACACCACACAATTTTAATAAATGCAGCAAGTGGATGCAGCAATATTTTCTGTGTAGAACCAATATTATCTTTAAGATGAGTTAAAACCTCAATCAACTTTGGAATTTTCGATTGCCTCTTTTTTCTTCTATTAACGTCATCAGTTGCCAATACAAATTTTTCACAAGTAAAATGGTGCGGTCTCAAGCTTGTCAGTAACACGACATAAACATAAACACAAACTAAACTAAATAAATCTAATACAATTTATAGGCAGCGCGGCAGTAAAAATTGTGATTTACGCAATCGTAATCTCTCGCCGAGACCGTTTGGACTAAAATTAAGCCCGGCTTAATTATTAGATCCACAGCGCGGAAAAACAAAGATAAAGCAGAATCGTTGGCCGGCGCAAAGGCAACAAACACACCGACGAAAAGGCGACACATCGAAAACATAATAATCTAAAAGAACCGTTTATTTATAGAGTGGAAAGCCTCCATTATTAAGCTCTTTGATCTGAGAGCGAACTAATCTCTTCCGCCACCTTTGCTCGCGTTTTATTTCCGTCGTTAAAAGTTTAACGCGTTTCGCGTTTCGCGCGTAAAATCACCGAGCAATGAAAAGTAATCAGACAAAGGCGGTTTGGTACTCATTGGAAAACTGTTATCGCCCGCCGCGACCGAATCAAATCGAATGGATTCAGATGTGGACAGCAACGAGCTCACTTTCCGCGACACATTCCTTTTGTCTGTCGTGCACTTTATTCAGCTTCAGCGCCCAGCACCCAATAATTAGGAGTGTTTTTCCTATATTTCGGTTAGTTTGTTTCTTGCATTACTAGAATAATGAACAATAAGAAAGGTAACCGGGATGAATAGCCCCCGCTGTTAAGTCGACAGCCCTAAATTTATGCAATACCAGAGCCTGTCTGAGGTATGGTCTGTTCATAGATGTAAGAAAGTGGCCAATTACTTTTGAATGGGATGAAACCTGGTTCGAGACTTATAATACCCCGGAAAAGGGTTGGGTTGACTCAACTGGTAAGTGTAAAACAAACGCGCCACCAAAAAGAGGTAAAAGAATAACTATTTTGCATGCTGGGTCTAAAGATGATGGATTCCAAATGGACTTTCTCTGTCTGCGAAAAATATTAAAGATTCTTCTCTGGATTACTATGAAGACACCTCCGCCGATTTATTTGAAAGTTGGTTTAAAAACAAACTAGTTCCAAACATTCCTCCTAATAACGTCATTGTAATGGACAATGGACGTTATCACAGTAGACAGTTGACTAAAACCCCTTCCTCGTGTGACATAAAAGCAACAATTCAAAACTAGATGTATAATAATGACATTTATTTTCAGAAACATTATACCAAAAAGCAATTAATTGAGGTTCTACAAAGCTTGAACCTACAGAAGGAATACGTCTGTAATAATTATGCAAAAAATCTAGGGCATACAGCGGTAAAGTGGAAACCTTAATACCATTGAACATGTTTGGCACCAACTGAAATCTGTCACTCGTCGTATCAATATTTTCCCCGTGTAAACTCCAATGTCCTCAAACTTATAGAAACCGAAATTTTTAACATCCCTTCACAAAGTTGGGCAAATTCTGTTAAACATATAGAAAAAGCAGAACAATCGTATATCCATATTGCAAATAATATAGAACAAATATTATTTAGAACAGGCGATGGTAGTGATAGTGATAGTGATATATTATGCGAATAATTTTAAGTTATTTAAGTAGGTAATAAAAATAATTTGTAATTTTATTTTAGATTTAAACATAAATACATACATAAATAAATAAATATTGCTTAGTATCTTTCCTGACAAAACCCCAAATAATTAAATTCTAAGCAAAGTACGGACCTGTTCGGCTATATTTCATTCGTATCACTTAATCACTTTCTTATACATATAAACAGCCTTCATATTATATTATATATTGTCGCGAGCGAATTGGAGCGTTTCCGGTACTTTAGTCACGTGTTAGGAGCGATTTGATGTTTCCGATTGTTATTTAAAATACTAATGGTATTTTAAAGTTTGTCAGTTCTGTTTTCTTTGCATTTGTTCTGCATTCATCATGCTAGGTTCGCGAATATAAGGACTCTTTAATTAGTACATTAGCGTATTGTTGTACGTTCTTTCTAAATCAATTCTCTGATTTGGAGCCCTGTTGAAATTGCAAATATAATTTTTCGATTTGTGTGAATTTGTCAGTTTGAATTCCTTGTTATCCATTTATAGTAATTATGTACTTTAATAGTATGATTAAAAACCGGCACCAGGTTAAATAGCTAAGTAATTCTTTAATCATATAAGAATAATTAAGCTTCAAATCAGGGAGAAAATAGTCGTCATAATATGTTTTTAATATCAACTTTGTATATGCCTAAACATTTTGCTTTGCCTTGAACATGTTTTCGATAATTTTTCCAAAAAATGTCATTAGGTGATCAACAGGAAAACGTTAAGGAACATTGCAGAGACTTTCTCAAACTGGTAGAAGCTAAACCCTAAGCCGGCTTAAAAGCACAAAATCAAAAGAAATAAAAACGTAAAAAACATTTTCAGAAAAAAATAGCAAGATCAACGAGATAGTTTAACGACATTGGAAATAAAACAAAAACTACAGAATCAAAACTCGAATGTGAAAAAGTCTCACCAACTTATAGTACTGGTCGAGTTCATTATTACATTCCTAAAAAAAGTTTATTTTTGATATTTGAGTTAAGTGTTTAAGTTGCCAAATTTTCAAACACTGTTTCTTACCGAATTTAGGAAATTGCTTCCCCGAAAACCGGTCTTAAATTTGTTTATTAATATAAACTCTACTTAAACCTAATATAACAGACTGGAAGCGAAACATACTGATCTACATTAGTAACTACATAAAATGCGCTCATTTGTATAATCTCCAAAACTAAATAGTTTCTTGACGTATAGGATTTACCGAAACCCATGAAATTAGTATATAAACATGCATTGCAATTTCGTCACTCTTTCGAATCTCTTTTTTTGTTTGCACATGGTCTAACCATTTAATATCCCAGGCTTTGTCAGTGAACTGTCTAATATTAATAAAATTATAACTTATTTATTATAACCATTAAATTATCCAGTCACTGACTACTATTGCAAGAACTTCAGAGCGAAACATATACCTTACTCTGAGTTGTTATTAATACAAACAAGAAAATTATGTTACTATGTAACTGATGTTTAAGAAAATGGGATAAACTGACTAGACACCAGTAAAATGCATGGTCAAACGTTTATTTGAATTAAATTTAATTTTATATAATTTGCTTCTTCAGTAATCCCTAGTGTTGGCACCGGACAATTGATCAGTCAATTGACCAGTTCCTAATTCATCGGTCAATTAACACTTTTTAATTAACTAGTAAAAAATTATGCCTTTAAGGAAGATCCGAATACGTCACTTAGCGATTCCCAGAACGACGCGACGGCGACGTAACGCTCAATATAAATAGATATGAACAAATAAATATAAATTTCATGGAACTTTTAAAATTATTTCGATCAACTGACCCGTCAATTGACACAAAAAAAATTGACGGGTCAATTCCACAACCCTAGTAATCCCAATATAAGAACGATTTTCTACGAAAACTGCAAGCATTTTGTTTAATCCTTCTAATTGTACGACAGCCTGTACGCGAGTTTTCCTATAAATATATTCGGGTTCTGTCGTCTCCATTACATAACGACCCGTTAATTCGGAGTTTAGAAAGTGCCCGGGGGAGGCGATATTTTAATTTCGGCAGGGGCATTTATATTCGCGAAACGTGTAATTTTAGACCCACACGATCCCAACGATGGTCTCTGACGGACGCCGAACGCGAACCCGCAATTATCAAGTTCAATAAGGGTCGCTGGGGCTGCGAGACACGGCCGTTAATTATTTTCGGACCACCCGTGTTTGTAAATCACTCGCTCATTCATGAATTCGAAGATTTGAGCCGGATTTGGGCGTCTTCGTGGGCTGCGAAATGGGCAATTAACGATATTATCCCGATAACGTATGTCATTGTTGATAAAACGCTTGTTTTGGTCTGATAAAGTAAAACTTAATTATAAGCGTGGTCCAGACAATGTCGTAAAATACTGCCACGATCAATTTCTGCATCTAGCCGGGGTTATAGTAAGCTATGCAACCACCCACAGGCAGACATCCTCATTGTATTAGAAAATGCTATAAAGATAATCCCATCTAGCTATGTATTCTTCAGCAAAGTCAACGTCCACGGATTTTGTCAAACATTATGAATTTTCCTACCAACATCTCTCTTTCTATTGCTTGGATTTTAAACACAAGCCATTTATAAAATTTTCAGTCAACACCGTCATGATTCCTAAGTTAACGAAGAGAGGCTAAATAATGTGAGATATGCGGATGATACAGTCCTAATATCAAACTGCGCAGAAGGATCACACAGATTAATCAACAGAATCGTAAATATATGAGAAGAAGACCAAGATTATGATCATTAGCAAAAGTCCAAACACCAAATCTAATCTACAAGTGAAAAACACTGAGCTCGAAAAAGTAGAACCATTTCCGTATCTTGGTTGCAGCTTGAACGAAAGATGGGATCATTGTCGGGAAATTATCATTCGAATAGAAACAGCACGCTCAGCATTTAGCCGCTTCAGAAACATTCTCTGCAATCTAAATCTTAATCTCCAAATACGGCTGCGATTCCTCAAATTTTACGTGTTCTCTATAATGCTCTATGGTTGAGATTTGAGATGTAGTACTATCGTACGTGATGCACGTCTCATGGACACACCATGTAACTAACGACACCGCCTTGCAAAGAATGAATCAAAATAAAGAACTGAAGGCTAAAGACGATCAAGGAGAGAAAACTTGCATACTTCTGGCATATTATGAGAAATGAAGATATATCGAATAATCCAACTTATAATATAGGGAAAACTGAAGGCAAAAGAGGTCCTGCTGGGCTCAGAATCTCATCGATAGATGGATTAATATAATCGCCAACGTCAACGGATCATAGGACACAATATTAGTATTAATCTATAATCTCCAATCATTTAGGGCCGCATTAAGATACCAATAAAATTTTCAATTTTTTGCTTCTTTTTCCACCGTTTTAAATTATTAAACCGAAAGTTATCTAAAAACCCGAAACCCTTGTTCAGCATGTGGAATATATTATAGAAATCATTCTCAACATCATTTTCTACATGTAAAAAATTCTGAACATAAACTGGAAACCCTAACACGCTCAAATGATTTAATACAAATATGAAATAAAAACAACGATTCATTCTTTATTGCAAAAGTATTATACGTTGTAATACGTACTTTTAAAAATTTTGGAGTTAACAATGCAAAACAATGTGCTTCCATTTAAAAGAAGTTGGTATCTAGTATTAGTATGACGATACTGTAAAAATGTTGAAATATCTATCTTCTTCCATATTCTATTCTTCATATACTTAACAATAATCAGCTTAATCGTACAAGAAAAAACGAAATGGACCAGATTTGCTTCTAAAATGAGTAATCGACAAATATTTTTAATTTTTAGAAATAGGGGCGAGTCTCTTTTTTTTTCAAAAATATTCAGATCGAGCCCCGTAAGGACGTCACTGCTAAAATTGAAAAAAAAACTTTACGTTAAAAAAATGCTCCTTAATAACTTAAAGTTGCGTATAAAATTTAATTTAATTTAATAAATGTCTTCAATGTTGGGAAGATATTATTCTCACCTTAACTTCGTACCTCAAAAATGAAGAAGTTTAAACTATATTGACCGCAACTATTCTTCTTCAAATCACTCGAGAATTCACATCTTTAACTGTCTGTACCCAATGAACAATATATATTGTATCTACTGTTTTTCATCTTGTATATTTTTTAAAATTAAGACAAATTTGTAAAGCAATTTCGGAAGAAGTTGCATGTTACACTTTTCCAACAACCGTTATTGTTGCAAAACAACGCTTATTGACTTGCGACGTGACCGTCAGAATTTCAACTTCCGCAGTGGTGCGCAACCGTGGATAAAGAAGCTGACGTCATAAAGGCCTTTTTCCGCACGATTGATAGATTTTATGAATCGCCGTTTTACAGTAGGAAGTAGAAAGAATTATTTAGAAACTTATATAAGTTAGAAGAACAATATATTATGTTTTCATTAATTCTTCTGATGCGTAATTTCTCAATTTTATTCTAGAATGACATCGAAAATCGAATACCTCTTTTTTAAATTCGTCGTAAGGAATTTTACATACATAATATTCCATTGGAAATTATTGAGCATGTAGCCTTACTATCTTCTTCATATAATCATCGAAGCTAACTTAAACATGCAGTGGCAAAGATTTTAAAAAACATTTAAATTCTTTTGATAAGCGGCTTAGCGTTCTATACCTAGCAGATTCCACGTAACAGATGCCCGACAAGGGTTAACGATCTAACTGACAACGAAATGGGCGTGGCACCGACTTTAATACCTACCCTTGCCGGCACTCGTTATTGTCTAGAATTAATAAAACAAATATTTAATTTCCATCGGTCGGCCATCTGCCATTTTTCTACATTTCCAACGGCGGTTTCCGTGATGACTTTATAATTAAAGTGACCGATAAACCCCTTCTAATCTTTCGTTTCCGTTCGCTAAGACGGAACTGTCGGGGTCTTATACCATAAAATTGTATTTTTAACCGAAAAAGTGCTGCAATTATATTCTGTTCCGCGCGAGAGGGGGGAAATTTTCCTGGAAAACTTGAAATTTGTTTTGGTATTTCCAGTTTCGGCGACAGGAAAGCGCGTTCGAATATTATCTAGGGGGGCGAAACCAATATAAAAATGTGGTGGGCGGTGAATGTCGATGAACTTTTTATGAATTCGTGACGCGTTCGGCTAAACGGCGTCACATCTATGGGAGGCGATGGAGAAGAAGTTTCATATAAAACGGTGTTTCCGCGGAAACAAACTAAATCCGGCATCAACGTATTAGTTTGATTTTGCAGTGCAATAGATGCCACGGACAAAGTTTTGAAAAATAAAAATATATAAAAAGACGATTGATTTCAAGTCTATTGTACTAAATCGAAAAAAAAAAGAGTTACCCCAAAAATTATAAATTGCAAGAAACGGCTAGATTTATTACTCACATTGAGTAATCGTGAAGTACATTATAAAGATGCTTATAAAACTACAACGAAGGAATATGATGAACTATTAAGAAAGGCTGAAATATGACAAAAGGGCAATTCACTAATATAAAAAAATGCAATGAATGTGGGCCATCAGCAGAGAGATTACAAGTAAATGCCCTCACAAAAATGAAGCAGATCTCGAGGGGAATGCTGGGAAAGTAGCCATAAAAGCTTAAAATCGGAACCATATATCTGCAGTATTCCATACAACAATCAATACTAAATCCAGTAACACCCGAAGAAATTTGTAAACTAGCAGTAGAAATAAAAAGAAGATGAAGCTACTCAACCAATAATTCTAAACTAAAAATGGCCTTAATTAAACCGTTATACAAAATGGGCGACTTCAAAAAAATTGACAGCTATAGACCAATAAGTCTGCTGTAGGGATTGTCAAAAATCTTTGAACTTGCTATGTGCGAAAGATTAACAAATTTTATGAATGAGTGGGACACACTTAATACAGATCAAGACGTTTTTTTAAATGGAAAATCGGCTATAGACAAATTTTTACAAACACTTTTGAATCACTTTGAAAAAGGGGAAGCAGCGGTTTGAATTTTCTTAGACCTATCCATGGCCTATGATTGCCTAGACAGAGATATAATATTAACAAAATTACAGAGATATGGCGTAAGAGGTGCGGCACCAAAATGGATACAGTCATATATAAGCCAACAAGGTTTACAAAAATGGACAAGGTGGAAAATCAAAAGTTAGCTATAATATCCATGCCGTAGCTCAGGGAAGTTTATTAGACCCCATTATGTTGGTTAAACTCATCAATGAATCTGTAAATCCGAATCGTTGGTTAATAAAATTATTATATGGTTCCTGGATAACAAATTAATTCTTAACACAGGCACAACAAATGTCTTCAGAACCAAACAGTCTAATATAGAAACAATAGGCAACCTCAGCGTAGACAATAAAAATCTTCGCATGTCAGAAAATACAAAAATCAGTGCACTCGGGCTTATATCTGAATGAACATCTGGAGTGGTCTTTTCATAAAAGTCAATTAATAATTAAATTGCGATAGTTGGTAGGGATATGAGCGAAAAAACACTAACCTTATCTTATTTTGATAAATTCGAATGAAGTATGACATACGGAATTTTCTTTTGGGGAAAAAATAGTTTAAATTCAAGACTGTTTTATAAGTTAGAAAAGGGTAATCGGTGTAAATAGAAAAATGGAATATAATCAAACCTGCAGAAATGTGTTTAAACAAATTAAGCAACAAACAAACTAACCAAAACAAACTTTTTTCTTCGAATTGATGAAAATCCTCACAGGACACCTAGCCGATGGTGTTGGCAGGTAGTGTCGGATTTCTTCCGTCTAAAAACACCCCTTCCTTCTCTTGTGTTCCTACTCCCACACCCGGAACCTCCCGTATGTATCGCATCTGGTCTGAGAGTTGTCTGCTCTATATCTGTTCTGTGCACCTACTTCTTCAGTCCTATTACTACTTGGACATGATTTTGGATATATATGTTGTTATCGCTCGGTTGGAGAACCAAACTAACCAAAGCTAGGTGAGTTCTAAATTTAGAGATCAGATTTAGCCTTTTCAAAAATCATATAAGCACAGACAGTCTCAAAAATGTGTGAAAAAGCAGCTTTTTGCTTGCCAGCATCCTAAATTTACCGAATGGAGATTTTATGTGAATTAATCTCGAATTATTGAAGCTATACAAAGAATTCATCCAATCTTATTGTGGACATTTATGAAGACTCATAAATTCTATTAGTTGTGAATGGTCCTTTAAACATACATCTTTTAGACATTTTGCTATTGAAGTGTTGATTTAGCTTTTAGTTCTTTTAGCACCAAGTTTTTTTTTAACCGTCTTGAAGTCCTTTATCTTAAACAATAAAAATTTGAACAATTATTCTCTACTGCATTGTGGGGATTTTTTTTACTTGTAAGAGGCTGATTCTCTTGAGGGACGCCCGGAATTGAATGAAAGTGTTTAAATATTGCGTCTCAAGGATATCTATTGTCACTATATATCAAAAATGCCATTACAAGGGGGAAGTAACCGATTTTGTTTGGAAAATTTTGGTTAGTTGGCGAAAAATAATTCAAAATTTACTGCACCTCATTTAAAAATAGAGACAAATAAGTTTTGGTTAGTAATGTAATGAAAATTTACATTTAAATTGTAGAGCAACAGAAAATATTTTCATAGATATTGATAAAAATGATGGACTTGGTTCACTGCCGGAAACATTTTCAATTCTATGCACTTAGACTTGTTTCCTTTCATCATATACACTTAAGCTTAAAGTCATTCATTTACATTCCTTTTGTTATTAATAATAATAATGAATATATTTTCGCCGGTGACTGCGACTGTCGGAGAATTAATTGTATAGGGTTACCATTACCGGTCATCGAGTTAGCAAACCGAAATCCAGTTACCATAAACTATCGGCGGACGCAAGTCCGTAATGAAATTACATTATTTGCGGTCGAGCATCTAAATAACGGGGTATCGTCAACGGTAATTGTAGTAGTTAGCGGGGCGTGGCAGGGCCCCAAACTACATCTTCGGGCGCTATGGTCCATTCTCGTTGCCTGCCTGGAGATGGGTTCTCAGACTCGAGTCAATTGCGCCCAAGTTCAGGACGTTTACCATTAACCATACTCGTCAAACCAAATTGCTTACATCTTAAGATAGCGATGTATATAGATGTATCACATAATTCGCAATCTAGCGACTGAAACCTTACTTGAGAAAATGAAGCCACTTTCCATTAAATAATAGTTTGCATCTTATGGAATTATAACATTTGTAGGTTTGTATATTAGTTTGTATTATGTATGTGTACTAGTTTTGTAAATAGTAACCGCTTTCTTGTAGTGGGCAATTTATTTATTTTATTTAATTCAAGTCCTAAAAACATTATGGTCAACAGTCGATCTAGTCTGATATTTTATAAAATTTAATATTTATTGATTTTGTTAAAACAGTGCATAATTATTGAAAACACCGAAAACAAAAAAGAATTTATTTGTGTCATTTTCCGTGTTAACATCAAAAATTTTCCATACTTCATTGGAAGGAAATAAAATCTGGGAAAGTCAATAAAAGTTTCGTACTATAAAATTACATATATGTTTATGGAAATAGAATCGAAAATATACCGTGTGATACATTGCCGAGCGGAACACCCCATGTAAATTTTTAGGTGGCTAAACATTGGCTCCCCTGTACATTTTAGAGTAAAGTTGTAATATAACTTTTGGAAGGGGTCGGTATTATTAACTCATGTGCCAAATTTGAATAAATTTTAATAAGGCATCCTTCAGTTACTGATTTAAATATGATGGAAAAATTAGACAAATTTTATTGTTTAACAACACCCATAAAATACATTTTCACAATGAAAACACGAAAATTCGTGACAGTAACAATATTTTTATTACTGATTGTTACAATTTATTAAACACGCATTAATTAATTAATTAATTAAGAAGTATTGTACAGGAAACAGTCTTACAGCAGTGTTTGGAATGTTTTCAGTTTATCTTCTTCGAGTCCAATGGCATCGTAATAAATAACTGCAAATGTTCAGCTGAAAATATCTTCAAGTTTTGGAAATAGCGTCATGGAAAATGTTCGCCGGTGTTGGTGGTATTGACCTTTTGCAATTTTGCCATCATATTTATTTCAATAACTGAAGATTGGCATAGTAAAACTTATTCAAACTGGATACATGAGTTTATCATACCCTTCAAACTGTTATATTACAACTTTGCTATAAAATATTAATATTTGGGAACCTAAAATTTTATATGGGATTTCTTGAACACCAAAAGTTACTTTGAGGTGATCGCTATCTTGAATTGATAGTGAATTGTTAGTTAACGAACATCTTGTAGATGCTGTATTATTTGATTGCTTCGAAAGCTTAAAATTCGATTGTAACGAGTGCGTACTAGAAGTGTACCTGCCTATATTCAACAGGCTATGTTTCCTTCAACTGAGGGGTTTTTCCACCTAATCTTACCAAAATTACAGTAGCTTACTCTGTTGAAAATGAAGACTAAGTTTTGTTTTCAGCGAAAAATATTGGAACGACTCAAACTGGAAAAGTGGTCGTATGCGAAGCAGCTGCGCAAGAGGGATTGCACTTTTCAAAGATAACGGATGACATACGTTCCCGGTTACATTATGTACAATCGATTAAACATGTCACAACAAAAAGTCGGTTGAACGCGTTATAGAGGACTTTAGGTAGATCCCAGTCGGTTGTCTTCGGAACTATATATCAGTGTGGTCGGTTAGGTAAAATATCGTGACAACCCATATATCAGCTCCGATACAATGGCAAATTTCAGTATTTTGGACGGTATTTAGGCTTTGTCGAAGCTCCGACCACAAAGCGAGGGAAGCGCTAAAAGTCAATGGGATCAACCGTGTCATGCAATGCTGATCTGACACAATGCCACGGCAACAAAGTGTTTGTCGATGCGATATCAGCGGCGTGCGAAAAAACCCTAAGGTCGAGACGTTCGAAACTAATTAAGTAAAACTTACCTAAGTGTGGAGATTGTATTCGAATTAAATATATTCAAAAACGGTCGGAGAAAGAAACCTTCCTTCGCGTGATCGATACTGTACTGATGGTTAATTTGGATACACGAAACGCCGCTGCTATAGCGAGTGTCATATTGCCGCTTTATGTTGTCTAAAACGAAATTTTAAAAAGCGTCAATGCGAGAGCAGGTGGTAGCGGCTTGCTCCCGGTCCCCATTTTGATTTATAGAGAACCAAAATTTGAGCCAATAATAATAGGTCGTTTGGCGTTTTGTTTGTTTGCGGTTTCTGCTTTGTACAAACAGACGCCCGATGACAAAAAATATGGCTTATTGCGTGTGACATTTATCGAATAGAATCCGTGATTAGAGTTGACACGGATATAAATATTGCAGTGCCTTATGTGCGTGAATCGACTTGTTCGCGTTCCAAAAGGTCATAGATGAGCGCATGAAACTTCAAAAAATGTCTCGAAGTTCCCCACAGTCGCTGTTACTTCGTACAATGTCGAAATTGATTACTTTCGTCACTTAAAACTTCTGTATATTTGTAAAAAAGGAAAAAATTAATCATCTCATAAATTAAAATTTTTTATGTTAAAAAAAGAATGTATATAATGTTATATAGGCGTAAACTTACCAACAAAATAATAAACCAACATAAAAATATATAGAAAAATCTACTATTTGCCCTAATAACTCACATAGAAAAAGTCGTATAAACTTTTGTGTTACATATTTTATGACATAGATTAATTTTTTTCTTAAATTTTAACAATTTTGGAGCTTCTCGCCTTTACCCTGTATAATAATATTTCCGAATGTCGAAAAGTCAATAAAGTCTTAGTGTTTTTTAAAATTAAGTATTTTTTATCGATCTCCCGCATCCAGAAAATTTTGGTTGTTTTGGTTTTGAAAAAAAAATAAGTACCAGTGAAGTGTGTAATGACACAAGCATGGTGAATTTGGATATTTCAAAAATCATAAGTTGATCTAAATATACTGTCTATAGAATAACGAATAACAAGCCTCGTGGGTCACGATTAGAAGTTATAAGTGCAGTTTAATATTTTGAGACTAGAGTTCACAAAAATCATTCAAATTTAAGATTTAAAATTGAAGTTTTAAAAATTACAGTTGATAATTGTAATTAGTAATTGTTAATAGTAAATTATGCAACAAGTTTGATAAAAGCTACTTTAGTACGAGTTTCCGTACAAAGAATACTATACTTTTTTGAAGACAAAAACAGCATTCGCTGAGTGACCATCAGAACTGAACATCAATGCATCAGTGCATAATTGAGTACGAGTATTTTAGTGAAGGAAGTGGAGAAAGTAATGTAATTATCTTTATAAGATTAAAATACGTAAAACGATCAAAAATCACGGATTCTTACAGATAATTAAAAATAATGGACACATGCCTATATCAAGTCATAACGGCTTTGAACACCCATCCGTAGTGCTTTTCAACAAAAAGTCACAGTTTCGCGGTATTTATTTGGACAAGCTGGCGGCCATGTGCCCGAGTTCCCAGTGTTTCCCGATTATAAATATGGATGTTTTCGACATCGAACAATACACTGTCCGGTCACCCGTGATTTTTTTTGCAGTTGTGTTTGTTTCGAATTTTGTTAAACTAAACAGAGAATCGTGGATGTTATGACTTGTTGCTTTATTCGACTAGTATGATGAATGCGCAAATATCCATTGTTAAAACGGATATAAAAACCCTAAATAAACTATAAACATATTCTGTTTCAGAGTTATATAACCATATTTTCACCATTTATCCAAAATTAGAGTGTTTGTTTTTAATTATTATTTAGATACGCGGGCAGTTGCAGTGATTTTATTGACCGGAATAAAACGTGTTAAATATAAGCGACAGCATAATCCGCATATTGGTTGGCGGTTCTCCACGGGAGCTCTCGTTAGTCAACTCGTTCTTCTCCGTTCGCGAAATTTGTTCTGTATTAAAAGATGACACGCTCTTCATTCTGACAAAATTTTGACACCGCGTGTTTTGCAAATGAAACGTTTCCGGCTTATACGGTTGTCCCCATTTTTGAAAATGCTTCTCTTGAAAAAGAACGAATGGGGAGAAGTTATTTAATAAAAATATTTTCATCAGTTAAACTTGTTCTGTTTTCTTAGTGATTATCCAAGTTTTCCTATCAAGCATATTTAAGAGAAAAGTTCTTTTTTAGAAAATCTTTTTTTTTTTTCTTCTAGTTGGTGGTTGCACTTGCTATGTCTAGCGAGTTTTGACTGTTCTTCCACTTAGGTCGTCATCTACTGCTTAGTCTCCACCTTTTATTTACTTTGCTATTACCTTCATCTTTATTGATTTGTTCTTCTCCTCTCCGAGGCAATTTCAGCTTTCCTCCAGAGTGAAAAATTCGTCGTAATATTTTTCTTATCTGGACCTTCAGACACATTTTGTGAAGCAGGAATTTTGAATTTTGATATCCACAGTTCTATCTATGTATCATGGATGTAAAATTGTGGATATTAGTATTGCATGTGCTATCATTATGCCATGCTTTTACAATTCGTTTGATTTTGTTGATTAATTAAAATTTTCCAAGTCGATCTCGGCTCTTCCCTTACGTTAACCCCTGTAGTGTCCGGTATTCGCAGTCCCCCGTAGCTCCGGTTTCGAATGGTTTTTAGTATTTCAAAGGGAGCACCCAGTTTGACTCGCTGATGCTAAAATATTTAAAGCACATCTATCTTACATATAGATTTCCCTGTGCTCTTCTAGTCTGTTTGTGGTCATTCTAGATTTCTCAGGAGGGTTGTTCGGGCGGGTAACAGCCGACACGGAATGATATACGTGGATAAAAGTGAATTCAAATGGGGCGACTCTCTTGACCACGCCACCGTCTGGATATATTTTTCTCGCTTACCTATTCCGTATATTGGCAGCACCGAATACGTGCCTTGGTTGGTTATGAGCTCCGCAGAGTTATGCCGAGTCCCTGAGGCCGGAACCAATTACGTCTATTAAAACGCTACGGACCCGCTCGTAACTACTACGCGTCCGAAATATTTGAAAAACCAAAATCCAATCGCGCACCGACATGTCAAGACCGTAAATTCGACTTGGTTTACGGCCCATATTGGAAGGACATAAAAAGTCTGTCTTCGGGTCAGTTGCTGTTTTTTATTTCAGCCTTAGATGCGTCGGGAGCTGTGAATTTTTATAATATTACCGGGATATATGGGAGACTCTGTAACGTAAAACACTCGTATATATCGGAGTAAATGTTTTCGCTGCACCCAAAGCTTTATACAAAAAGAAAGTATTTTCAGAATCCTAGCTTCAGTCAGGGATATATAGTCGGATATTTCTCTTAACACCAGAATTTTCCTTCAGACGACTTGTAATAGTAATGTAAGATCCGACCCTTACTATAAACTTACTACTATAATTTGGTCATAGATGCTATTTGCAAGACATTTAAATTAAAGAATTGGGAGCGAGCGAAAGTCCAAGGCAGAGAGAGACGGCACGTAAGGATAAATTATTTTACTACAGAGTAGTGTTTTGAATATATACATTGTATCTGTAAACACGTTGTTTATTGTTTCCAAAATTGAAAATGACAAAGAAAACGTGTTTTTTTTTTTAGTAAAAAAAGGAAATGGTAATTGATTTATTGAAAAATCTTATAATCATTGTTCTTTAAAATTATAATTTGAACGGTTATGAGGTTTTAAATATGCTGACGTTGAGTTAACTCAGTTAATTCAACTCAGTTTGAAGGTTTATCACTCCGTATTTTACAAAAAGGTAACTGTTTAAAAAAATACCAGGATTTTGATGCATTTGTTAAAATTGTTGAAGTATATTGTTAATTTTCTTTTTTATTTACATCAGAACGTTTTTTCTCCAGCATTTTTGCTCTCATGAAGTATCTCAGATATTTCAAATAAATCGAAAATTGGTAGAAGTAAATTCAAACCCTGAAACACTAGTAATTTTGAAGATTAAAATTTTATAGAAATTTTATGCAATATTATTTGATGGAGACCAGACGCGTTTAAAAATAGATGATAAATGAAGACGATTCTTCTGACTTGATATATAACTTCCGGCGATTCTGATCCTGAATAATTCATAACTGTTACTTGTATGAACACTTATTGTACTTTATTCTAGATTTTTTTTTTCAAAATCCGAATTTTTTAATTTAAATATCTTACAACTAGCATGTATGAGCAAATTTTTTGACAAATGAATGCATTTATTAACGTCAACTTACCTGTTTAACAGCAGCTAACAAGTAATAGGTACCAAAAAAAGATAAGCTGCTGTGGTGTTACATATTGTGTACAGTATATACTTTTCACTGGTGTTAGTTTGGTAGACACACCGGTGAAATTAAAAAAATATATATATTTTTTAATTTTAATTAAGAACATTCTTGAACATTTCCGTTGAGGTTACAATATCAAGTCATGTTCAGAAACTTATTTTATTTGATACAATGTTATTTTTATCTGGTCTACACGATGGTAAAAGTCGATCGTAGTTCGGATCTTCTACTATAGCTTTTCCTGTCCAACTTTGCACTGCTTAATCACGTGCTAGACTCCGTATACTCATAAAAACACTTCTTCGTACATTGTAGAATAATTAATAGACAATTGGAACACAAAATTCATTTCACAAAATTTTAATTTGACACAAGCTATTGCGTAAGTACTATATAAGTATAGGAGTCCAGGAGTCCATTTATAGTCGCAAACCGAGCCATCGATCATGCAAAATTGAAAATAAATAATAAACAGGAGAAATACTAAAATCTAAAAAAATAACGAATAAAATAATAATAATGAGTTCACAATCTGTCGTGTGTACTAATATAAAACATGTAAAAACCAAGTGGATCGAACATTTAAATAAATAAAATTCGTTGGTTATTACCCACGTTAATCCAATGTATATACACTAAAAAAAAACATATCTTTCATGGGTACAATAAAGAAATAATAATATTCCACTGAAAAGGTATAGGGCAAAAGATTTTTAGATTAATATTAAATTTTATTCAAAATACTATGTCTTTAATTTAAATTCTACTTTCACTTTACTGTCGTTATCAATGCCTAACGCAATTATTATTAAAAACCAAAAATTGTCTTCACAGCGCACAGGTTTGAAATAAAAAAAAAGTAGAACTTCACAAAAACGGCTTAAGCTGTCATCCTCGGCTAAAAGAAAATATTTTGGAGTACGACTAGGTTTCTCTCCATTAATGAAGTTCTTAACATCCTTTTTATATATTTCCTTCATCATATTAATAGTAGATTATGCAACAAGTTTGATAACCGCCATTTCAGTGATAAGTTTGATTTGGAAAGAGTGGAGCGCAGAGGACTGGACAAACGCCACCATCTGGAAACTGGAAACGTTCGAAGTGGCTCGCGATCGTGTTTAACGAAGCAGACATCTTGAAGTGACATTTTTTTGTCCTATCGCTCTAAATTTCCTTATTGAAGGGAATCTCATTTTGCATCCTTTTCTGAGGAAGTCACAGGTATTAAGCGGTATAAACCTCACGTTTATGGAATTTAAATGATCCCGATGTCATAGTTGTAATTGCTGAGAATTTATTTATTCCACTCTTTAAATCCGTTGCTTTAGTAACTAAGGCTTGCTCGACTATAGTTATTATAGCTAGTAGCCATCGATATTAGGGGCGGACATTTTTCTAATTGTTGCCAGTTTGAGGAAATATAAACGAACAAGTTTTGGAAGCTAACTAAACGCTAAACCACTGCTTTTTACAAAACTTCTGGTTGCCTTCTGCGTCGGTTTTTGCTTAGTCGAAATTGCTAAACCACTGTTTAGAACTAAACTTAATGCAGAATATCAAGTAAAGAGAAAACCACGCCTTAACAGCTAAGTTCAGTTTAGTCAGAGGTGAACATTAAAATTGGGTATTCAAGTTGAAAATTATAATTATATTTTATAATTTATATTGATTGTCCGGTTGAATGGTTTTGAAAATAACTACCAACATCTATTTTTAATTGTCCTCTTCAAAATCTTGTATAATTAAATGGAATTAATATAACCTAAAAATTTGTTTTTGACATCCTCTATAGTGACTCGAACCAGGAAATTGAAAAGTAATCTAAGGGTACATCAAACCCAAAATAAAAATAACAGTTTTAAACTTTCAGGTCGGTTGTTTTTCCGACACCGGCTTTGATATCAACAGCAAACACTACAACAGCGATTATTCTTCCATGGTACCGTTTCGGCATCGATAAAATCAGGCGTAAAACAGCGCGACGTTTCGAGTACTCATTTAATAAATAATTTCTGACGTTATCGGGACCGGTGTCGCTGCCGCGAATGTTCACCAACTTCGGGTATCCGTGTAAAATCGGAATTTTAAGCAGAGGTCGAGCGACAAGAAAACAAAACTCCAACGGATGGGCTAACCGATCAATCAAAAGCTTAACATAATGGTAGGACAAATAAACGTCAATTAATTATAATTTATTATGTGCGGGCGCGGCGAGGAGGATTGACTTTACGACGCACAAGTTTACGCACCAATAAATACCGACTACGATGTCGCGAAGATAACCGACTAATAATTTCAGCGAAGAATCTATGCCATCACTCATCTCCTAACCCAGGTTTGTCAAATGGTAACGTTTTTTTCTGAAATTCGATTTATTGATGTTATTTCAACTAAGGTCTTTATGTCAAATGTTAATTTTCCATTGAGACTATTGCAAGACAATGTGTGGGATTTGCGATATTTCCGATTATAGCTTTTTCTTGTTGACATCTTTACCTGAAAGGAGTCGGAGCGGAAATTTGTTTTAAGAAATCAGACTTATTTAAGCGTCTTTATTTTTTCAAAGGTTGGCTTAAGCTAAAAAGCCGGCTTAACTAACCAAAACGAGTCCGCCACGTTCGTATGTTGAAAATTGAAAAACAACGCATCTGGAACTAACAACAATAACTATCTCGTTTTTGTTGGAGATCATTAACAAAGTGGTGTCGTGTGGTGTCCCAACCGAAACGCTGTCCCGTTTTGGATATTGTATACTCTATACAGCAGAATATTATATAGTCTTAAAAAATTTAAATATAACATATTGAAGTTGACCACTCTTTGTCCAAAGTGAAACTTGTTGTGATGAAATAAATTAGTACTTATTTAGAGTAAACTACGCAAGGTTTTAAACGCATATGGTTTTTTAAATTAAAGAACATCCCAGTCGAGTTGAAGTAATTTCAACTCAGCTTTCTTTGAGAAATTTAAACTAGTAGTGTAAAAAAAAACCTCATTAGAATGATTGATAAGCAAAGCGTAATAAAATTAAAATAAAATTTAACAACAATTAAACTGTTTGATGGATACAGTAGAAACTTTAACAGTTTTTTTTAATTTTTAATTTTAATTATTGGTACTACGATCGCAATGTCTTGGATTTTCTAAGTAATTACTGAACCACCCTCGTATTTTGCTCTTGTAGTTTATTTTTGATAGATGAATGGTTTCATGGACCATTCAGACAATGCAAGTCTACATACCAATAAAGAATAAAATATTGGAATAATAGGTTAGAGATATCGTCAATCCTATACCGTATTGATATAAATAACGCCGAAAACATCCTTAAGGTCGTTTATATGCTCCGGGATGCTCCACCAGAGTGTCCAATAAATATAAAACTTTTAGCGAAACAATCCCGTCATATTTCAGGGCAAAAAAGCAACGTTTAGCGAAGTTTTACGAAATTCTCCGCCCGATCCGCGCCCGTCCCTTAAGATAAAAGTTTTCCCTCGGCGCGGCAGGTCATAACGCGCCCCAAGTGCCGGCGGTGATGCGTCTTTTTATTAACGTGTGCACCGCACAAACTTCATAAATCATATCCGTTCGGGCTCGTATCGAGAGGAAATTGCTAATAAATATTGCAGGTGCATCGACGCATCCCCGTCTATTTTTTTATTATTATTAATGTAGGCTGGGACCCTCAAGAGTCTCCCCGTGGACGTGGGGTAGGCGTCTGGTGTCATCTGGGGTGAATTACACACGCACGCGGACATGCAACATTGGTTTTTGGAAGGTCGTTCGTGTTGTCGTTTTGGCACTGTACGTGGGTGCATTCCTAATGCCAACGTTTCTGCTGTGAGGTAAGATGAGAGCTAAGGAAATCCCAAATTAAACCACTGAAAGAATTTGCTTAAATTTACTTATAATTCAATAATTTTAGTTGCTGAAGGACGATATGTTCCACAGCACTTAGGCCTAAGTCAGGTCTATTGTCCTAGACAGAAGGCTCAGCTCTTCATCAAGCCTGGTCCGTCCACAAACGATATGACGGCTCCAAGAGTCATCTTATTAATGTTTCATGGAATGGAATGGAATGGATATGAGTTACAAAGAACAGTATCAAAGTCCTAGGTGAGAATGACACGAAACCTCTATTGTGTTTTAGTAATTACACATTTAAGGGTATGTAGCTAAATTGCACCTAACATATTCAAAATTAGTTCCTAATCTATGAGCCTTAATTGTCATCATCCCGGACATATAAATAATACCACAATGATTCTTGGAGTAAAGAAACCAAAAACAGGAGAAATACTAAAATCTATGTGAGCTCATCCGATATAAAACCAAACGCTTCTACCTAGTCGAACTCAAACTTCGTGTGATATGAATAACACCTATTGAATAGTCTGCAATAAGAACTCAGCAAGTAAACTAACAAGCTTCAGATTGAGAGTAATTCCATGAAATGATCTGCAGAATGCAATAACAGAATTATATGCTCCATCACTTGAGCCGAAAAGTTACCGGAAGATATTAAATCACAGATCATATTGTTGGCGGACATCCACTTGGATATCAATGAAAAATTTTTATTGATTTAGTTATCTTTTTAATTACTCCTTATTCTCGATCGGTTTATTTCTCAATTCTAAGAAATTGTGCTGGATATAGGATATCTATAAAACGCAAACAACCAGTCGATTTAAGTGTTCTAGCAACATAGAATATGGACGCAGATGGAACTAATGCTTTCTCAACGAATGCTGCCAAGCTGCGTCGATTCTGGGTATTATAAAATGTATTTTGAGGGAGGCTAAACTAAAGTTCTTTCATCAAATCTGTTCGATGTTTGCCCCGTGTTTTAATAGTACTATTTTTTCATTATCTAAATTTGAATAACTAATAAAGGAAATTTCGAGAATATTTTTCTAAAACAGATCCTGTGTTGTTTTTAGTAACTGATGCTAAGTTTAATATTTATAGTCAGCAATATGTTGCATAACAATTTCTTTTCCAGAGAAAGTTTAAGTTGTTATTTGATTTTAGAGAATTGAGAATGAATTGAATGTGGACAACCCACAGAGACGAAACTGTTCCTACTAGTGAAATGTTTTCCCATGCCAAGGAAGCAAAAATTAATTAATCTAAAATATAATTATGGTCATTCGTGCTCAAATGAGAATTTTCGATTCGATATAAGTATAAATTAAAACTGATCTTTTTTCATTGCGTTAAGAATTAATTATAATATAAAAGTCTTAATAGATCTAGTTAACTGACTTGTTTGATTTTCTCAGTCTCCAGTTTTGTTTGCTTTCTATGTTTTCAAGCCTTTTTTGTTCTTTCTCGTATTTACTTGCCATTCGAGTTCAAATGATTCATAAATTTGTAAATATGGAAAACGACTAATCGTTTTCTTAAAACTAATCAAGGCTAATATGTGTAACGTCTCAACTAACGGCGCATTTATGCACCGCCAAAACATCCTAGTCTCGGTATTGTCCAAAGCGATTTCCAATTTTATTATGATTTATGTAGAGCGGGCTAAACAAATCACGTCAAGCGGGCGAAATTTTAACTTTAATTTATGCATATGCACACGTGGGGTACTGCATGGCCCTAAATTAATATATGGCACCATTTAAAATTACGTTTATAAACATTAATAATTATTATGTTCTAGTATAATTAGTTCGACCTTTATTTAAATAGTTTGAAAATTACGTTCTCTGAAAACTCGAATTATCCTGGATCACACCCTTCTTATCGAATCGTCAAGGAATTCGCCCTGACAAGGAGCCTATATAAAAACCTCAAAAATTGGAGGTGAAAAATGTTCTCGACTTAAGGCCTGTAACCTTCTTATCCAAATGACGTGAGAATAAATCCAGAGGATTTCCTATATATAACGTCTCCAAACAGAACGAAAAACCATAAGCTTGGGATGCCGCGAATCTACTCAAGTCATTACCCGAATCTCTCAAAATGCGGTAAACTGATTACGCCCGCTCGCCGCAAAAGTGAAAAATTTCATTTCGTTTGATGCCTGCGAAATGTCGGTATTGAAGGATGAGATTTGTTTTTGACAAAAAAGCGATTGACGCTGGCTTCGGAAAATAAAAGCCTTTACGATGCTGTCGCGACGCAAAAATGTCTATTGGTCTTTAATTAATCGTTTGTGGGGTAAAAAGTTGACAACACACGACAGATTAGAGCTCAGGATTGTAAAAAAATGGTCACTTCATAATAACTTGTTTAAATTATTGAGCAATATTTGAAAAATAATGGAGGTCATTCCTGGTCATCGAATTTCTGTTTTTGGCTAGTTTTGGTTAGTAAACTTGACTTTTCGCTATTGACTTTTTTCCTCGAGTTCCTTGAAGTTGAAGGTTTAGGCCACCATACCTAGGACCACCCAAGCCTTGAAAGAGGAAACAGTTTTGTAAATTTTCGCCAACAGAGTGTGTATAATACCAATAAGAAATATAAAGCTAAATCTGCACCTTCTATTGCAGTTCCTTCTGGAATGGGCTAGTATGCAATGAAAATAACAAAAAGAACATTGCTCAGCTCTAAAAACGAATAGCAATTTATCTAATTAGAGGTTCAAGTATCGGTATATTTGCTGTATGTCCGTTACCACAACTTTTCTTTTTCTATCTCTGCCATGTTCCTTCTACACGGTGACCCTAACTCTTTTCCCCTTATAGTTTAATGGGGTCTTTTGGGCATATTTTGCAACTTTGGCGGCCATGTTGGTTGGTTATTGGTTGAAAGCGAGTTTTAAAATGGTGAATGTTGAAGGTAACTTCTCTACATTTTTTGACGTTGTTTCAAAAAACGCTCTGCTGACTTCTAGGGTAAACAGATTATTAAGGAATAACGTCAGCATTGTGTGAAGACGCGAGATATGGCACAATTACCTTTAACATTTAAATTTCATTGACAAAATTTTAATATTTTGTGCGGGAGCGCCGCTCAAGGTTACGGTGCTATTTACTTATTTTGCATCCAAAACATTTTTGCAGGGTACTCTCGTTTAAAGAAAAAAAAACTGACTTTGAAATTATTTTTGATGTTACTAAGTAATGCTATTCGAAATAATAAACCATGTTAAGTATTTCAGGGAATAATGATTCTTTCAGAAACAACCAATAAGTAAAAACATTTCACCGTAACCTGAGATATGCTGATGACACCGTACGTCTGACAGATAGTGTTGAGGACCCCAACGCATCGAAGATCAAGTAGTCTTTGTAATCGAGAGATATAGAATGAAATTAAATAGCAAAAAGACGCAAATCATGATAAGAGGACATACTTGAATTACATTCTTACTATATAAAATGCCCTATTGAAAAGGCAAGAAATACTTTTAATCAATTTAAAAAGTTCTATGTAACTTACAATTAAATTTGAAACTTCGTCTCCGGGTTCTTCGATGTTATGTTTTCACCCTTTTCCTGTATGGTGCTGCAGGCATTCGAGATGTTGAATTTATTTAATATCATTTCACTCTATCTACAACAGACGAGGTGTGTTCAAAAAATAAGGTGACTTTTGTATTTTGGGGGGGCTACGATTTTTTTTCGTTATGTTGGTACACATGCCCCTAATATATGTTTACAGTTTCGGCCAGTTTGGGCGGCATCACTCATCATTGCTTCTGTCTAACTTTTTGGCCAAAGACAAAACCACAATCATGCCTTAGCCACCATATTTACCGCATATGGCCCCCTGCGACTTCTTCCTGTTCCCAAAGCTCAAGAAACCCATGAAAGGGAGAAGGTTTAGAACGATTTAGGAAATAAAGAAAAAATCGCTGGCATAACTCAAAGTTGTACCAGAAAGTGCTTGCCAGAAGTGTAAGGGGATTACTTTGCAAGGGACAAGATTAATTTTGATAAACAAATTAATGCTTTTTGATAAAACTTAAAAGAAATCTTATTTTGCGAAGACACCTCGTACTTAATTACCTTGTCAATAAACCATTAATGTTGATTGTAATATTTAAGTTTAACATTTTTGAAGTGCAAATTGTAGGAAAAAGAACTTGAGGATGATGCGGTATATCCTGGATTAAGAACTTTGGACATTGGTCTGTCCTGACAACCTAAATTTCATTGATAATATATTAAACAATTTCAGAAATAATTTAAAAAATAATATTTTTTTGGACTCTCTTACGGAGTCTTATATTCTGAAGGAGGCCTTTTCAGGCACAGATTTATTAACCAAACGAACGTTACTTTTTAGTATTCTATTTACCCCATTAATTAGAGGAATGTGTCTTGAAAAGCTCTGTATATAGTAGTTCTATAACTAATGAAAGTCATGCAACTACTTCTGAATAAGCCTTATTGTATATGCCTATGAATATTTGAACCGGCTTCCCAATACTACACAATCTCAAACCTCAAAATGATCCTATGGAAATCACAAAAAAAGGCAAGACAATGTTGTACAGTATTGACACAAAGACAATAACGTGCATACAATAAGATGATATTTTAAATCACCACGGCGAAAAAGCAAACAACAATAGAATTTGTTTTCTATCTGCATCTCGCGCCCGATTCCGTGAAAGAAATCCTAATTCGTAAGCCTTTTGTTGTGTTTGTTTATCGGGACGCATCTTAATGAAAACAATTTAGGAGTTTCGTGAATTGTCCGGAGATGGATCCGATATTTCGATCGACTTTTTGCTTTTCACTGCCCACTCGTCGAGTCACTATGGCTCAGCGAAAATTACCCACAAATAATTATCCAATTCGTCCGCGTCATCTTTAGAGGCGTCAGTTTGAGGCGATCATAAATTAATAAAAATTAATCTTCGGTCTGCGTGGTTCTTCTAAGTTGCATTAAGCAGTCGCCAGCTGCAGTTTTTAATTTTTGTTCCAGATTTTGAAACGAAATTACTAGTTGATTATAAATCGTATCTTAGATATTCATCTATTAAGGTAGCAGCCATACTCTGACCCACGCCCCGTTTGTTTGTCTTTAAGTTTCATGGCTATTTTAAAATTTATGATTTTCTTGACTTTCCAAAAAATAACTATCTATGATAACTAAATACACCGAAAAAAAAAAACAATACCGTGTTCTATTTCAAATACATTATTTGGCACCTACCTTGGGCACATAAGCGAGTTAAGTGGCTGATAATGTAAAATTAAAATGTAAAATATTATAACCAAACTGAGCAAAATAAAAAAATATCTACTTTTCGTTTCTGTCGAAATACTTAATTGTATTATTCTATTAGAAATTGCGCAGAAACATAGAAAGAAACTATAAATGTTTCAATTTGCGCTCTTTAGCGGGAGCACTTTAAACACGTATTGTTCTGTTTCCACTCCAAATAATACAATTCATTTTTAGTTTAGGTACATTAATTGTTGATAAGAGAATCATTTTGTTATTTACTGCCTGATATAACTTTAATTTTCTTCTCTTAGATAAACTTTGTTGTTTGTCTTTTTTTAAATATATATCTTGTAAATCTTGCGTCAAAAAGTTTTTTATTGACAGCATTTTAAATAAAACGTGTCCCAAAAAATGTCGCAAATAACGCAAATTGAGTATAGTGCAGTCATAAAGTTTTCGACAAAAGAAGGGTTAGCACCTAAAATTGTTAAAGAAAGGCTGGATGGTGTGTACGGCCGAAGTTCTCCTTCGTATTTTGTAGTGAGAGAATGGGCAAAACGTTTTCGAATGGGGCAGGAGTCCCTTGAAGATGATTCGAGAACTGGTCGACCAGTGGAGATCATAACGAAAGATATGTTGCAATTGTGGAATATTGAGTGATCGACGTTTAAAGCTTCCTGATACAAGTGTTCGTGGAATCCTGTATGATCATTTAGGTATGCATAAGGCTAATGCAATATGGGTTCCTAAAAACAGTTAAAAGAGGCTGTTTTAGCTCATTTTGCAGACAAACCAAAAGAATGTTTTTTTAAAGGGATTGAGTTGTTAATAAAGAGATGTGATGAGTACTAAGGCATTTTATTACTAACATTTTGAATCATACAATATCCAGGACAGGATTTGGATTAAAAACTCCTCCATGCTATAATGAACCAGCTTCTACAAAATTATCCGATCACATTTTTTTCAGTTTCTTCCAATTCTCTGATGTCCTATAATATGTTAACCACAAGAACACAAAGTGGTCCAGATTCTCACAAAAATATGTTTATTACAATATCACAGCTGTTCTGACAACACAGTATACTTATCCTATGTCATTTCACTCACACACATACATAATTACCTTGTTAATAAACCATTAACTTCATTCATCAGAGAATTATTTGTTTCTCAATCTCCCAATTTTCCACCGAATTTAAGTAAGTGATTGTAAACTCTTATTTTTATATGCTCTATCTATATATTCCTGATATTGACAACCTACATTGTTTTTTTTTATATATTTTGAAAGTATCAGCAAATTTTCTCAAAATTTTTTAAGCCGTTTCCAATTATAAGTTAGTTTTAGCTTTTTACTTTTATTTTTTGTGTTGTCAGTTTTTTATTAGTAAAAAGTGTAGTGGTAATAGTTGTCGATTGAGGTGTTTCAGCTAGCGAACCCATTTAAGATGGAGCAGATAGTGACCAAAGTATGTTCCATATCGGGGTCTATTTACGGAAATCTAGGACGGCATCAAACTTAAAATGTCAGCCGGTGTTAAGCACGTAGAGCGGAGAAAGATTCACGGACCATTACTGTGACTCATGAAATTAGTATAAATTAAACAGGAACGTGAAGTTGCGGAGTCGACGAGTCTGAGAACCGCGGACCGTGAAAAGGAGACGTGTTTTTGTTAAGCAAGGGGGTGGAGGAACGTGGCACCTTTAAGGTCACAGCTTTATTATATGGTTTGGCTGCGATAGAGGAGACACAACAGAATATAAGATTGCGGAATAACTCGAAAGTTATTTCGAAGAAATTGATTTTTTGCGTATGTGGAGAAAAGCAACGCAAGGCTTGATTCAATATCAATATAGAAAAGGTTAAATTGTGCCCTTTTTCTGCTCCTTCCCTTGATGTCACTTCCATCTCCAGTTAAATAAAAAGAAAATAGAGCGATCGAAAAGCTGTCCTAAGGTATACCGCTTTGAATTCGTGTTTCCTAAAATTACCTAAAATAGCTTTTCTACGGTTCTGTTAATTTTTATATGATGGATTAATATGTATTGAAATTATTTAAGTTCCAATTTGTGGTTCGACAGCTTTATACTCGTTTTTATAGCAAGCTACAAAGAAGAAAATACTCTAAAATCGCCGGAAAACTAATGAAATAGTAACATTTGAGAGTATTATGTTTTTATTTTGTTATCATTTTTGGGTTATTATCGCTACTCCAACTACTTAAATTTCCATTAAAAATTAACATGCCTCTAATACTGTGTGTATAGGGTGGGCCGTTTATCTTGGGACACCCCGATATCTCTGAAACTATAGGGGAAGGAGCCAAAAGTTACATTCAAAAGTTAATTGAGATATTACTAAACTTTAATTTATTTACATTTTTCACAAAATTTTAACATAATTTTTACAAAATTCTAGACATATTTTGTGTATAATGTTCTATACCTAAGTATAACCGTTTTAGACATTTTTAATTTTTTATGCGAAAAAAAGGACTCGAATAACGGATATCATATGAAATTACGATATATATTAATACAGGGTACGCGAAAAATAAGATTAAAAATGAAGTTAAAAAAACTGCAAAAAAATTTTTTTAATGGAAACTACCTATTTTTATAATATTGTCATATTTAGCAATAAAAATTATTGTAGAGTAAGTTTTGTTGTAGATAAAGTACTCGAATAACAGATTTCATAAGAAATTTCGATATATATTAATACAGGCTACGCGAAAAACAATATCAAAAATGAAGTTAAAAAACTTCGAAAAAATTTTTTTTTTGTGGAAACCACCTATTTTTATAATCTTATCATATTTAGCAATAAAAATTATTGTAGAGTAAGTTTTGTTGTAGACAAACGACTCGAATAACTGATTTTATAAGAAATTTCGATATATATTAATACAGGCTATGCGAAAAACTACCTATTTTTCTGATCTTGTCATATTTAGCAAATAAAAATTAAAGCAATTTTGTATAATATGCCTAATATTTTTACTTTTTGAAATATTTCCTTTTAAACACAAATAATATGCTGTTGCCATATAGGTTGAGTTAGTGTGAGGTGGCTATGGCGGTATTAGAACACAAGTGTTAAAGTGCTGCCTCTATGACTTACCATTTCATAGTTGACCATCATATTGTCGATGCACTTATGAAGATCCAAATGAATGTATGCATTATTTATACAGAATAAGACCAAGGATACGCGATAACGTTGGAGAATATTATATTAACTAACGATCAATAAAACATTAATGGATTACAAAGGATAATAATTAATGTAACAATTGTTTTATATATCGTCCACTTTGGGCAATACTAGTAGTATAAAGGTTTTCTAAATACATAGTGGCATTTCTAACAGATTCAATCCCATTTAAATATCCGTTGACGGTTTGTGTTTGTAAATTAAATGTTTAAGTTTACCTCTTAGAAAAAAATTTAGGGGAGTTAAGTTGGGACTCCTTGGAGGCCAAGCGTAACTACCATTCTCCCCAATCCATTCTCTATAGTGTGCATTTAAATAGGTGCTAATTTTTTGACTTCCTTGATAAGGAGCGCCATCCTGCTGACAAAATAAATTTTGTTGTTTCCTTTCAAGTACTTGATTTTCAACAAAGAGATGGATAATATTGAAAAGCTCGAAGTATCATGGTCAAAAAATACTGGACCTATTATAATTTTCATTCCTCCAGTAATGGGTATTTTTCCAAATAAAAATCTTAGTCATCTATCCAAATATTATTTGCAAATATATTTTCTGAAAAGTGTCTCTCCATAAGATATCTAGCTCTAAAGACGCATTTCGGGTTGAATGTTCACTGGTCTTTGCAAAATGCCGAGACACTTCATCATTCTAAATAAGACAGCCGATATGTAACTCTCTAACATATTCTTTCCTCTGTGTTAAACATGATAAACAATAAATAAATAAATCAATAACGAGTCAAAACATATTTGAATCATGACAGTAATCAACAACAAAACCCCCCAAGGAGGCGGCGTTCTAGCACTTGTTTTGTTTAAATGCCGTCAAAGCCACCTTATACTAACCGAACTTATATGGCAACAGCATATTATTTCTGATAGACATATGTTTAAAAGTAAATATTTCAAAAAGTAAAAATATTAGGCACATACAACCTTATATGAAATCACCTTAGTTTTTAATGCTAAATATGACAAGATTATAAAAGTAGGTAGTAGAATTTTCGCGTCCCTCTATTAATAAGTATCGAAATTTCTTATGAAATCTGTTATTCGAACGCTTTGTCTACAACAAAACTTACTCAAGTGAAACAATAAACGCTTCTGAATGAAGAAATTGGCAGATATTCTACGTCTTGCAAACGTCATTTTTGGCATGAATGTCAAAAACGGTTAGACTTAGGTATAGGACATTATACACAAAATATTTCTAGAATTTTGTATCGGAATCAAAAATGAAGCAATGTACCAGGTATTCCATTTAAAATAAGAAAGTTGATACTCGCCCACTATAAATGAAACACCCTATATATGCAACATTTCAATAAATCGAAGGTGTGTAATACGTCAATTAACTTTTGTATTTAAATTTTTTCTCCATCCCTTATGGTTTCTGAGATAAGGTCGTGTCCCAAGATAAACGGCCCACCCTATACATCGGTCTGTTGCCCTTATTTGTAAGGTCTCGCTGAAACGCTGATACATAAATTTTAAATTGAACATCTACTATACTGCTCTTTTGAATTTCGAAGATTTCAAAAGTTTGTTACTAAGGGATGTCCCACGACAACGGAACCTAATTTCTACCTTTGTTTGAGAAAAGTTTCTGTGTTTATGTCTTGAACTCTTTTTCCATTCCAAAAATTTGCAATGCTTGCTATCAGTTTTGAGTCTTGTGTTCGAGATATTTGCAGTTAGAGGCCAAAAACGTATTTATACGTATAAAATATCTGTACTATATTTTCTTATTGAGTTTGTGATCTTGTATTGAATAAGATATATTTTTTAAATAACTCATAAAACTTCTGCCCACAACCAATAAAAGTTCTCTTGCTCCCTGATTTGTCCATGTCGGTCTACAATTACGCAGTTACAATAATTTCCTGAAAATATTGATTTAGGTGCTGTCAGAGGTCTAGCCGTTATAAAAATTATGAACGAGTAACATTTTTTCAAGTGTTCCACACATTTTGCTGCCGCAGTGGCGACAATTTAAATGTTTAACACGTCCCCATGCGGATACTTATTCGAATCAGTGATGCGTTAAAATATTAACCACCCGTAAAACTATACAATTAAATTTTAAATTATTTAACGTTTTATGATTGCGTCTAGCGAGCTCCACATTTTTAATTGACCCGCGGTAAATTGAATTGCAGATGATTTAAAAATTTAGCGCCCGCATTTCCAGATATGTTTCGCGTTTTTAAAATGTGGGTAATTAATACGTTTCGTTTTGTTTATCCAATCATAACCATTAATTGCAAAATCTGTCGATATTTTCCACCTTGATATGCGCTTAAATGGGTATTTAAAATTTTGGAAACATATGAAAAACTTTTTATAAAACTCCTGTATTCCTCTTGCGTCGGTTTTTTTTTGAGTCATACTAGCTAACGGCTTCTTCACAGCTTTAATAAAAATGGCTCGTATTTTACTCTGTACCTGCTTTTATATTGTTTGAGGGGGGCGGAGTTACATGAGGGGCATAAACATCATCTCGGTAAAGTCCTGAGTCGCAGTTAAGGTTGTTACGTTGCTTCTAGATTTCTATAGACTCTCAGATTTTTCGTTGCTAGAATGAAATTTTATGTCCGTGATTGTGTTCGGAAACTGCTGATGAGTTTATTTGTCTTAGTCTTAAAGATTTTTCATTTTCTTTGAGCCTAGTGAACATCTTTCGTCCAGTCTCTCCAATGTATTCTTTGCCACGTATACATGGAATGCTGTAAACTCCTGGCATATCAAATGGAATTTTGTCTTTAGCGGATAGAAGATGTTGAGATTTTTGGACAAGTAGTAAATCTGATTTTGAGGTTATATTTATTTAGAACTTTTGATATGTGGTCGGTGATGTTTTCAGTGTAAGGAAGGGCTTGCTACTGGAAGCTGTGGTGAAGTATATTTTGTGATGGAATGCTTAAGACCTTTAATATGGAAATTATTAGAGAGAAGTGCAGAGGTAAGATAGTAAACATGAGACTTGATAACCGATGATTTTTGGGTCGGATGGTGATGTGAGGTATTTCCATGGCTTCCATAAATATATTCGCGATGACTGGTGATAGTGGAGAACCCATAGCTGTTCCCGACGTTTGTTCAAAAATTTGACTGTAATAAGAAAAATATGTTCCACGAATTTTTCAATTAAAGTTAGACGTTTGGTTCCAGATTCTCGGATTTTAATATATCTGATTTGATGGTGAGAGTTTCCTGAATAGGAACTTTAGTAAAGAGGGATTCTACTTTGGAAATAACCAAAATATCTTGTGTACCTAATGTAATGATTTTTATTTGTTCAATGAAGTGAAATGAATTAAGTACGGAACTATCAGTTTTCCCTGTAAAGGATTTTAATAAAGAAGCTAGATATTTTGTTTGAGAATATGTTAGAGAACCAATGGTGCTGACAATAGGTCCGAGGGGTAATCCTGGTTTGTGAATCTTTAAAAGTCCGTAGACACGAGGAATTTTGTCAAGAGGGGTGACGGAGTCTGATAGAGAACAAACCTTAATGATAGATTTAAGGCTGCGTTCCATAGATCACGTAGGATCTTTTTTAAATTGACGATATGATCCGTCTGTAAGAATATCTTGAATCTTTCCCTAATATTGCGTTCATGACCACCGTAGGTAGCACTTGCTTTATCCGCTTTTAGGATTACGATGTCGGGATTAGATTTTTAGAGATTTTAGGTCAATGCGTTCAGGTTTTGCAATATTAAATTTTCTTAGACATTCAAACTCTATACACCTTAACGTACGTTTTACCATTGAAATAGGAACTAATAACAATCTCCCATTCTTAGATATTCTTATCAATATAAAATCAGACATAACATTGGGTTATTGTGTTTAAAGAAAACCTACGCACACAGACCGATACCTTAATGCATTGTCACACCACCATTCTGGCCCAAAAATCATCGGTTATCAATTCTCTTGTTTACAGAGCCATAAAACTATCTCAAACCAAGTCACTGAACCCAGAATTAAAACACCTTACCTCTGCTCTTCTCTTTAATAATTTCCACATTAAAGATATTAAGCGTTCCATCACAAAATACACTTCACCCCAACGTTCCAATACCAATGATGACGAAAGCAATCTCACACTTGCCACTGTTGTCCTTCCTTACATTAACAACATCACTGACCACATATAAAAACTAGTAAAGAAATATAATGTCAAAACCAGATTTACCACTATAAGTCTCTCAACATCTTCGATCGGTCAAAGACAAAATTCCATTTGAGACGCCAGGAATTGACAGCATTCCATGCATATGCAGCAAAGAATACATACATTGGAGAGACCGGACAAAAATATTAACTAGGCTCAAAGAACATGAAAGAGCCTTAAGACTAAGACAAATAAATTCATCATCATTAGTTGCCGAACACAATCACGACATAAAATTGTATTCGATAAAACTAAATAAATTTTAACCGAGACTCAGGTCTTTACCTGTCACCAATATGGGAATCAGTCATCCGAGACGGTGTTTAGGGGCCTCATTTTGCTCCGCCCCCCTTAAACAATATAAAAGTAGGTATAGAGTAAAATGCGAGCCACCTTTACTCGAGCTCTGAAGAACCCGCAGGATGATTGGGGAAACGTTAGCTATTTCGACTCAATAAAAACCGACGCAGGAGGAATCCAGAAGTTTTATAAAAAGTATTACAGTAGCCTGTGGAAGTTTCTTTGAAAAATTATATGAAAAACTTCTTTGTATTTGATTTTACAAAAAAAGAAGTATTATTGATAGAAACAGTAGTAGTGCTGTAAAAATGCCAAAATAAGATACAGATTAGTCACAGAATATGAAATTATGCTAATAATATAGTATAAAATTTTTCTTTTTCTATAGTTTACAGGTTCTGAAATCCCGGTATATCCAGAATTTAATAGGCTTCGCTAGACAGTCCCTGAAGGGATGAAAAATACTTCATATATACTCCTAGACTGCAAATTGGAAACTGGCATATAAATCTGTACGCGAGTGCCCGAAGGATATTCAGCATAATTAAAACCAATTAACAATCAAATGGACACGTTTTATCTCGTGTCTGATCAGCGCTAAAATCTGTGCGCTGAAACTTTCCAATCTGAACAGTCAGCCGTCGTTACGTCAAAAGATGTGGTCATAAATACCAACCAATTCCACTTCGAATTTTAACCGTTTAAAGGAATTTGATTTATAAAGGGCAACTAACTTTGCCCAGCATTAATTTAATGGGCAAAATTTTAGGGATTCTGCTGTTATTAAGAGGGATTGTTTGGCCGGATTATTTTGAGAGAATTAGGGGCATTTGGATGAATCGACAGTTGGTCGTAAGTGCTTATCTGCTACAGACTATGCGATTTCCTATTTCCAGTAAATGAATGAAATCAATTTCATCGTATTTTACTTACTCATACTTCCTTCCGAAGGAAAATCAAAATAAAAGATTACGAAATAATATTTAACAGAAAATGTATTGTTATTGTTCAAGATCGATTTGCACTACGATGTATGTTCATCTCAAGGTTTTTGCTATCGTTGATGTTTTACTTAATTCTGCGTAAACTTTTCCGTTCGTTTTCACCCGATTTTGACTGGAGAGTAAGCTTGCAAGCCTTAACCATATCTCCGGGATACTCTATTTATATGCATAACATTCACTTATTATAGAAAAAACATAGTCTATTTCTATAGAATGTGCATGAGAACGACAGGTGATGGACATGGACATGCATTTTATTGCAGATGAACAGTATATCCCCTGTCCCTACCACCTTTTCCTGTTAATTTTTGAAGCGAAAGAGAAGAGAAGCCTATTTCCACCGAGCGCTAACTTAAAATTTTGTTTAAAATTTGCGAAATGCATTTTGGTTTTTGTCTTCTCCAACACAATATTATACCCGCTTTATAACCAAACCCTTTCGGGAAGAGTTGGTCCTATCCAAAAAAAATCTCAAACCAGGAAATTCGGGGCCACAAGCTTTTATTCTTGATAATTTTTTTGCCTTAGTTGATCCTTGTTTTCACAAAGTGGTATGCACCATATCAGGCTGCTGCAACTAATCTAAACAAACCAGAATAAATATAAGTTGGCAATATAAAGCTCTAGAAGATTAAATTTTAATATATATTTATGTAAGATTGAGAAAAATATTTTGCTGTTTGCAAAGCGCGAATTCTATTCTGTTGTTTCATAAATGAAAGAGAAAAAATTAGATGAATCATATACCGGGTGACACAATAAAGTGGGAACACTATAATTTTTAAACGGCTTGAGATAGCGATTTGAGATATGGAAGGGCTGACAATATGTAGTCAATGGTTGCACTTCCGGTTTGAGCGGAAATGATGGCAATTTTCGAATTTTAATTTAACCTATATTTTTTGCATTTTTAGATTCACGTGGGGTAGAATGATTTTTCTCTTTTTTTTTGTTTTTCTTTTTAATTTTTATTTAATTTTTGAAAATTCATAAATAATATTTATCGGGTCATCTGATCATGGGAAAATTGTAAATGAAACTTTACTTGTCTAAAGGCAAATAGTATTTAATGTAATGAACTATTAATTTTTTTAGGATAGTCTAGTTTTAGTTTTTTTTTCAAATAGCACCCTAGTGGGAACAAAAACTTTTTAAAACCGGTACTTTTTCCCAACATTTTGACAGCAAAATTTTCAAAATCCATTCAAAAATATGCTCTCAGGAAGAAAAAAAAACGGATAAGTCAATACATTTTTATTAAAACAAAATATTACTTAGGTGGCTTTGCTTCTATTCATTATTAATTATCAAGTCGGCAAGATTAAAAATGCAGAAAAAACTCTCGACAAGCTCATGCAGTGGAAAGAAAAAAATAGATTAGTATTTAAAAAAATGAAATTCAAGGGAGAGTTTCTTCTGAGATTCAACGGAATTTTGGAATTCTGGGATACAGTCAAAAACTAACGTAAGTACGGTCTGTATACGTACGTCATAAGCTACAAGCACTTTTTACCGCAAACTTGGAAGAACAAGAGAATAGAAATATTTTTTATTTTCAAATCTGTCACTTTTTGGGATAATTCAAGGCGATATTTTGAAAATCTGAAAATAAAACCTCAGCAAAGTCGGTAGAATAAATTGTTACTGTAAGACAAGTTTAATATTGACACAAAACATCACATTCATTTATTTTCGAACTGAATTAAATAAGTGCGATAGATATTTATTTAATACCCATTTTATTTTAAGATGAAACTTGCATAAATGTTTTTAAAATGTCCTCCTTCTTGTATACGACACTCTCTGGCTGTAGAAATTACATTCGCTGTAATCCTTCCTAACAGTTCGGGGGTTATACTATCAAATGAAGCCGATATTCTTGTAGGTCGAACACTGAAGTTACATACACACGGTCTTTCACGTACCCCCAAATACAAAAATCTAACGGCATCAAATCGATAACACGAAAAAATCGATAATGAGATAAAAATGTACAAACTGTCAGAACTTTCAATCATGCCGACTTGATATTGGATAGAAGCCAAGCAATATTTTGTTTCTATAAAAATGTCTTTAGTTATCAGTTTTTTTTTTCCTGTGAGCTTATTTTTTAAAGGATTTTGAAAATTTTGGTGTTAAAATGTTGCAAAAAAAAAGATCGGTTTTAAAAATTGTTTCTTCCCACTACGGTGCTATTTGCAAAAACTAGGTTATCCTAAAACATAATTGTTCATTACATTAAATTCTATTTGCCATTAGACCAGTAAAGAAAAGTTTCATTTACAATTTTTAAAAATTAAAAAAAAGAGAAAAACCGTGCTATCCTAGGTAGACTGATCTACTGAATCCAAAAATGCAAAAAAAAATGTTGTGCCATTTAAAATTTGAAATATACTGTCGCTCAAACGGGAAGTGCAACCATTGATTACATATTGTCAAAAAATTGAACATTTAGCCTATATTAACCTTTCCAAATTTCAACTGGCTCTCTCAAGCCGATTAAAAGTGATAGAGTGTTCCCACTTTCTTGTGTCACCTAGTATGTAATTTTGAAATTTTAAACTATAAAAAATGAGCTTTCGCTCGCCCCTCTCGTTCAATTTAAAAACAATAAATTATTCAATATTGGCAAATAACTAATAACTTACTTCTAAGTTGCAATACATTTTGAAAATTATCGAACAAGTAATCAGATGTCGTGAGGAAAACTATATAATATACTACTCAATTCACTGCAATGCATCAACAAACCTTGTCCAATATCTTACGCGAAACATCAACTTATAATAAAAATAATAATTTATGATTATTATAGTTTTTATTGCGAAATAAAAAAAGCGACAAGTATGATTGAAAATTTTAAATGGAGTGCAACCAGCAAGGCAATCCTCGAAAATTGGAATCTCCACTTGCTTGCTTGCGGTACAAAGCGCTTTCGGTATTCGAAAAACTCGGCAAAGTTGTAAGTGTATGTACTGCATTATTTCTATTATAATAAACATTAACAGGGTTGGCGTATAACGACCACGGTTAAACGATTTTCTTTTATCAGACAGTAACCCTGGCGCGTTGCATGTCGGCCAAATATAATACAAAAAGTTTACTTTGTCCGCTACATTTCCACTTGCGTGCCCATTAGCTCCCGAAGTCAGATATGGATCAGTTCCGAGTTGCAAGGGTTAGAGTATTTGGTAGAAATCTAGCCTAGGCAAATTGCTTCATTTTCTCTTAGTATTTGTGTTCTGACTTTTGCATATTTTTTTTAACTTGCTTTGCTACCATCGCTCATATCGTCACTTGTTATAACGAATTTTGACTAGGTTTTTTCACTATTTTTCACTAATTGCATTAATTGTATTAAAGAATATTAATTTTATAAAAATATTTTCTTTTATTACTTTTTTTTTGAAATAACAAGTCGGCATAAATACATTACAAATTAGCAAATATTAAACATGTCTGAAATCCTAAGATTGTTGTCAATAAAAATACTAGTGTTAAAGTAGAAAGGTAATTCAAATGTTGGGAAGCAACAATTCTTTTAAAAATATATCATATCAATATATCACATCCAATAACAAAGTTTTGCTTTATCAAAAATAATGAAAAAAATTTATCGCATATGATCGCATATGATACCGGTCAACTAAGCTGATTCTTGTATTATAAAGGGTGATTCAATAAGGGTTTCCACATTAAAATAATAAAAAAACTAGGAAGAATATAAAAATATAGAAACATTTTTATTTGCCATTTTAGATTAGTGTATTACAATTAGGTATGAAAGATGATGTCATTCAAATGATCCCTCCTCTGTTTCAGCTCTGGAATAATGTTTATTTCTATACACTCTGATGTGTGACAAGGCGCTCCATCCTGTTGGAACCGCAAATCTTCAATGTCCATACTTTCCAACTGGTCCCAGAAAAAATCAGATATCATGTTTCGATAGCGAACACCATTAACCGTAACAGCGTTCTCCGCATTATCCTAAAAAAAAAGGCCAATTATTCCTCCGCACCAAAATGCGCACCAAACAGTCACTTTTTAAGGATCCATTGCTTTTTGAACAATCTTGGATTTTCTAATCCCCAAATACGAACATTGTGTTTGTTTACAAAACCATCAACCTGAAAATGTGCCTCATCGCTAAAAATTATTCTCGTTGAAAAATGAACCCCTTGTTCTCGTATCCATTCTGCAAACACGCGGCCCTGTTGATGATGTCGAGGTTTCAACTCCTGAGTTATTTGGACTTTATATGGGTGTAGATGCAAGTCCTTTGTTAAAATTCGCTGTGTGAAGACGTAAGGCCCACTGCTGCGATCGATGCCGAATCGATGCGTTTGGATCTTCCGCTACACTTTCGCGAACAATGGCAATATATTTTGCGCGCTGAAAAATTCACGTAGAGCCCGAAATGCATTTTTTCTTCATCGACCATTTTCATAATAGGCTTGCACAATTTTTACACGTTGTTCAGTCGTATATTGCTCCATGGCTAATTTTGTTTATGTTTTGAGGTTAGAAATCTCATATAATAATAAACAAATACAGTGGCGTTTCAAAAATATTTCAGATTGTAATGTGGAAACTCTTATTGAATCACCCGTTATTACACTGTTTTATACTAAACATGAGGCAAGGTGTCCTATTATAAATAAATAAGTAAATTATATAGTTTTCACGAGAATTAAGCCCATTTTTCCTTATATGAATATAAATGGGAAATATGTTATTTGGTCGTCATTGGTACATGAGAAAATCAATTCACACAGATCTATTATAACACAATGTTAATGTCTTTCCATACATTTTATCCTTAAAATAACTGAAAGTATTTGGGATCGTTCTGTGTCGCGTAAAAAAGAATTTGGACCAAAAAAATCCAATGAACTTGGTAGCAGTTCTCGGCGGCAAATCATCTGCTTTGAGCGTACCGCTAAGTCGTTAATCTGCCAATGATTAACGGGCAAATCCGTAACTAGGAACCTTTGGGTGAAATAGTTTTAACACTTTTACGCGCTCTGGGTATAAATCGTGACAAATTTACGACGAAATTTTAAGCGACCCTTAATTGTTCTGTTTGGAAGACATTTAAGTTTGATTTTGTGTGGTCTATTTTGAACGTCACCGATTTGAGATTCACTGCTTAAAACTTTAGAAGGTTTTGAGAGAAATTCAATATTATAGCTAGTAGATTTATTCATCTCACCAACTAGGAATTTTCTGCTCCAATTGTGGGTTCTGGCTTTAGGCAACGTTTCGTTTATTTGTGCATAAACATTCCCAAGTCTTCAATTTAAAGCAACAAAGGGTTGCATAATCTAAGTCACAGCACCGTATTTACAATCTGAAACACACATACATCTTTTAGCTAATTAGTACCCCAGAAGATTCATTAGTGATGCTAATGAATCTTCATATTGCCAATAAATTTTAAAAAAATAGTAACGGGTATTTTCGCAAGTAAACGCTTAAGTTTTGTTCTGGGGCCTAATGCATTTTGCAGGGGTTCATTTTGCTTTATTTGACGAGTGAAAAAAAATGCGCTGCACCTAAAACTTTTGTGACTTTGTGATGTTCACATAGAAGTTTACTCTTTGCAAACTTAAATCTGTTGAAATAAAACATTTGTCAGTGTAAGAATGACAGCATTTTTTGGTTATTCTGGTTTAAATTGCGGTCTAATATAAGCAAAAGGTCCAAGAACAACGAAAAAAAAAAAAGCTATTTGGGACTTTTGCTGGCAACAATTTGACAGCTTTTGAGAAGTAGTAATCTTGGAAAAAGGTTTAATCTGAATCTTAAGCCTTAATAATCTAAAACAATTTAATTAGACAATTAAACAGATTCTTGTATGCCTGTTTAGTTTTAAAAATAAAAGTTGCTTTAAATCTACTATCTATAATGTTGAATTTCTCTCGAAACCTTCTAAAGTATGACGTTCAAAATAGACGATACAAAATCAGACTTAAATGTCTTCCAAACAGAACAATTAAGAGTCGCTTAAAATTTCGTCGTAAATTTGGCACGATTTATACCCAGAGCCCGTAAAAATGTTGAAACTATTTCACCCAAACATTCTTAATTACGGATTTGCCCGTTAATCATTGACAGATAAAGCGTACTTCTATTCAATTATCAGGACTTCTTCTAATAAGGGGCATTAACCAATCCTGCATTTGTTAATGCCTACCACCAGGCACTAACAGCATAAAAGGTATTATCCGAAACACAAATTACCATTGTGTTTAAGGAATGGTTTTCGTCTCGATATATGCAGTGGGCTTCATATATTCCAGGGTCATCAAGTTTTGTCCAATTTGCAATACCACCTACACGTGGAAAATTTCGACTTCTTTACCTTCGTTAGTCCAGCAAAAGTACTTTGTTGGTGTTTATGAAAGCAATGGCCACTTTGTGTAGTGAATTTTGCAAACAGTTATTTTATCTACTCCTTCCATGGTTGACGTCTTTGAAGTGCAAGAAGCATGTTATTAAATATTATTAAAATTTTATCACCTAAATCAAAATTTACTATTACTTTATAAACTTTTCTTATCCGTTGTATTTCTTCAACGTTAGTTAAAAACTTGTTTGACAAAAAATTCTCCATAAAAAAACTATTAAAAATTATCAAATTAAAAATGTTGTTATGCTTTTCGACAAATATTTTAGTGGAATAGGTCCCAAATGTACTACAACGAAAGTTATAAATCGTGATCTGGTAAAGAAAAAAATGATTGGGTGTCTTTCTGGGTCTTGGGAGGGGCGTTCGAAACAGTGCCTCATGAGATGTTGGAATAGAGAATATCTTGAGTGACTGTCAAACAATTTACCTGGGAATTCCCCAGGACACTGTCCTGGACTCGCTACTATTTATTATACATATTAATCCATTACTAGGAAATAAAATATGGGGCCTAATTATATCGAACGCTGATGAGACAGTTTTGGTTTTTAGTGGTAATACTTGGCCGGAAGTTAAATCTAAAACAGAGCGAGGTAAAGGATTGGCTATACTTTAATGAATTGACCATCAATGTTAATAAATCTAAATATGTTGCATTCTCTCTTACAGACCGAACTTTCGTTTTTTACAATTACCAAGAACAGAACCGGATTTAAGAATGATGAGCTGAATAACATTAAATATTTGGTTGTCACAGTTGACAAAAATTTAAAGTGGTCCAATCTCGTTAACAGCTTGGTTGTTAAGGCTAAAAGACTAGATATTTTATGAACTGCCAAAATTTATGAATAAAAAACTTTTGATATCTATTAATAAAGCATTGGCTGAGTCTCTATTTCAGTATGCTATAGTTGTATGGGATAGACTAACTCACTTGAACCTCTAAACGTTGTTCAAAATTATATTCTAAAAATTGTATTTCAAAAAGAAAGACGTTTTCCGACTATCCAGTTATATAATGAAAGTGCATTTAAATATTAGAATGATATATTTCTATATGTAAATTTACAGACAAAAGTTGAGCACGCATACCAAATTCGACAAATACCAAACCAGAACTTATCTATTCCCTTCTATAGGTCAAAGTTATGTAGTTGTCTATCCCTTAGCATAAGAAGTCTCTCTAATTACAAAATATTTGCCAGGAAGTTTAACCCAGTTGTACATATCACTACAGAACTGTCCTCGGGCTCATATGGAATATTACTGTATTTTGTCTCTGACGCATTTAATACTCGTCATTTATTTTTTATTTGTATATTTTCATTTTCCTATTTTTTTCATTGTCACTTTTCTTTCTCTTTATATTGTTAGTTTGTAATGTTAACGTTAGGAAGACATTGCAAACCTTACATAAACTTTATTTTACTAAACTTTGCTGCTTTTCGAATAGCCCACTTGATTTTAACTGTAACTGTTGAATTCAGGAATAATAAATTTCATTTATTTTTTAGATCAGTAAAAAAATATAACAACGGAAATATTTGCCTAAAGTAAACGTAAGGTATAAAGTGTACGTTCTTCCATATGTGTTAAGGTGTTAAAAGTCATATACAAAATAATAGTAGTCGAAAATATGACCTAAGTATCGCTCGTTTGTTTTGTTAGTCACTATTCAATTTTGATGATAGCCTGTTACGGAGGAAAATTGAACTTCCCGCACTATTCTCCGGAGTCTAAAGCCTTGCAAGTTAGACGACGTAGTTTTCCACATAACCAGCAAACACGTATGTAGTTACATTAGGGCATCAATTTCGCGGACTAGAAGCATCATCGCGTAAATCTCATTGTCGTATAAACCACGCGAGCTTTTAATAAAACCCGAACAAACCGAACTTCCACAACATTCGAGCAACTAATGGCGTTAATGGATAAACGGGGGCCCATACGTCGGTTATTAAAATTTACAGGCTTAATATACTAAATCATAAATAAAACAAAAACCTATTAGAGGCGAATTATTCGGGTGGCGTATTACACGTCCTCGTTAAGAATTCATGCGACGACTTCACAGGCTCCGGAAAAAATTCTTGAAAGTTCGATAACTTTTTCCATTATCCCCATCAACGGGAAAGTAGTCGTCTCTTTTGGTTGGCGATACACTTATTTTATTAAGCAGGTGGCGGTTTTGGAAAGGCTCGGCCTTTTATTACCCCACTTTCAAATTGTACGCTGGTAATGTGCTGCGGCCGATGGCAAAAAGAAAACACTGATCCGACGACCCGACAGGTAAAGGCATCGGCGCGTCAAAAACCAGCCAGACGTCGTTTAAGTTCCAGAAACAATTAGATTTTACGCGTCACCGTATTAGGCCAATTCGATTTTTGCTTGTGAGCACAGAGCCGGTAGCGTTACACTTCTACTTTTTTTAGCCGTTTTAAGGACCTGCTAGTGCCGGCGATTTTATTTTAACGACCCTACTCGGAGCATTATCGACTGGATTTAATAGGAGAGACAGGTGTGTGGAAGATTTACGATTCTCCAATAGATATTTGGGGTTCAGTGTCACTCCTGAGCCGAGGAAAGATCATACTTTGATGGGAGAGTGTAAATACTTGTAAACTATAAAAAATAATCGAAACATTTATTAAATTACGCTTAACTCAGCATCTACAGTACAGATAACGCTGTCGCTTGCGTAGTGGATCATGTCGACAAAAGTGCCTTTCAATTTGTCTTGACCTAAAAGACATTTGACGCAGTGGATTTATTGTTATTAAACTATTGCAATCTTACCCAACAGAGCGAAAAAATCAACAATGCCTTTCGTAGCTTTCGAAAAGTGCAGTTTCGTGTTCTAAGTCCACGCCTCTTTAAGATTTATGTTAGTCATAGCATAGTCATAAATAGTAGCCTTTGGTCTACTCGACAATAAATTTCGATCAGTCAAACTTTCTGCGATTTTCAATAGTAGACATGAATGACCCTGTCCTTAACTGTTTATAGATAAAATAGATAAAATATGCTGCGCGAATCAATACTTAACTATAGCATAACTTCCATAATTTCAATTAAACCGGAATTGAACCTCTGATAATTAATATGCATTGAAAATGCGACAAGTGAGCTTGACTAGAAGAACATTCAACGCGGAAATTTTATGATGAACGCTAAAACACAATTAGTCCAAACCATCATCATCCGTTCCACAAAGAATACGAACAGTTTCAATTTATAACGGCACTATAGGGAAAACAAGCGTGGCTAGGAAATCTAAGGCACTGGACACATATCAGGGAAACCCGTTTAATACACAAGTCTCAAAACAGGAGAATTTGCCAGGATGATCGCTAACTTCAACAGATAAGGCCAATAGTAGGAGGTTTATGTCACTCAGAAATATTTATTTATTTAATGGTGACAAGGCATTGCAATTCTACGTAAGGGGTGTTTTTTTTTCGATTTCTAGAATTTTAAAATGCAATAAAACAACGATGGATTATTCGATTGACATGAATTTTATTTATCCGAAAGATAATCTTGTGGCATTACATTTTAAATATGATTTCTGGCATATGACCGCCACGGCTGGCGCGGATGTAGTCCAATCTGGACGTCCAAATTTCGGTGACTTTTTCCAGCATTCGTGCCCGTATATCGGCAATAACACGGCGAATGTTGTCTTCCAAATGGTCAAGCGTTTGTGGCTTATCCGCATAGACCAATGACCTTACATAGTCCCACAGAAAGTAGTCTAGCGGTGTTAAATCACAAGATCTTGGAGGCCAATTCACAGGTGAAACGTGAAATTAGGCGGTCACTAAACGTGTCTCTCAGTAAATAGATTGTGGCACGAGCTGTGTGACATGTTGCGCAATCTTGTTGAAACCACATCTCCTGGACATCATGGTTATTCAATTCAGGAATAAAAGAGTTAGTAATCATAGCTCTATACCGATCAACATTGACTGTAACGTTCTGACCATCATCGTTTTTGAAGAAGTACGGACCAATGATTCCACCAGCCCATAAAGCGCACCAAACAGTCAGTTTTTCTGGATGTAACCGTGTTTCGACATACACTTGAGGGTTAGCTTCGCTCCAAATGCTGCAGTCTTGTTTGTTCACGTAGCCATTCAACCAGAAGTGCGCTTCATCGCTAAACAAAATTCTGTTATGAAAATCGGGAACAATGGCAATCTCTGGGCCCATTCGACGAATCTACGCCTTCCTTGATGATCGTTTGGCTTCAATTCTTGCAGTTGGATTTTGTAAGTACGTAAACTAAGATCCCTCCGCGAAATCTTCCATAAAGTGGATTCGGGAATTCCTCAATGCTACGCTCTACAGCAGCAATAGCTTCTTCTGCACGAATCGTAAGGCGCCTTTGGGGATTCAAGTTATCAATAAGAGTAAACGTGGTGCGAAAACGTTACATGGTTAATCGAATTAACTGCTCTGATGGACGATTTTGTCGACGATAAAATGGACGTAGTGCGCGATACGTAATTCGCACAAAATCATTATTTTCGAAATAAAATTGCACTATTTGCAGGCGTTGTTCAGGCGTGAATCTATTCGTGATGAATTGCCAAACCAAACTGAGAATAAATCACTTGACAGCTGTTAAATCGGTCGCCATCTTGAACAGTAATGCCAACTTAAAGTTCTATAAATCGAAAAAAAACACCCATTATAATCATCTATATTGAAAAATCCAAAGTAATTGCCACAGAGGAAGACGAAATATAAACACGGACAAAATAATCATTGTGTCCAAATGCAAGCCCAAATAAACACCAAAAAATAAAATGCACCAAAAATCTTTAACATTCTTAGCTATGTCCGAATAAACAATTTCACAAAACCAAATAAAGATATTAGGACTCAAAAGTATTTTCTGCACCTTGTCAAAGTGCACACACAGATTGTCAATCCGTAGTGCACTATTCTTTTTATAACAAAATAATTTGTTCTTATTCGACCAACGCCAGTTCCAAAACTACGCGTTCTAGTTATTATATGTCTGCTCCATCTTATGTGAAATTGGATTGTTTTTCAAGACCATTGTCATAATCTTATCGACGATTTAGTTTGAAGCTGGTAGATCTGTTTATTTTACAATCTCTTGTCCCTTTGCAGTCGAACTATTTATCTTTGTAGTTATTCTGTTCCGATTAAATTTGTGTTTGTAATTTTGCGTCGGAAATAGAGAATTTTTCAAAAAATCGAATTCATCTAAAATTTGAGACCCTCTGTTTCCAACAATAACCTGAAAGCTCTCTCAACGGGGTCAGCTGCGTATCTGTGTGGGTCCTCTCTATTGTCTTGCCATACGCTCGTAAAAGGTTTATTCACCCCCGCGGGGGGTTGTTCGGACTACGGCTATTTGTCTAACGAAACTTTATGCATTTCTACGTTGCGAGGGAACGGATTTCTCTTTTAGCATTTGGATTCCAAGAATAAAAGCAAAGTGATAAAAGAATATGGGTTACTGAATATCTACTTAATCAGAGAAATCAAAGGTTTCTACATTTGATTAGTTGCTACAAAAACTGGTCTAAAATCATATAAATACGCGACGTGGCAAAATAGTATATAAAATTGATTTTGTTCTTGTCATGTTTCAAAATATAAAAGAAAGGCCAAGTAACTCACTCAAATAGCGACAGTTTCCCCCTAGGCATCCATGTTTTATATTATTTTATTGGGTGCTTAAAAGTATTGTTTTTCAAGTATCTACCAATTTCATTATAAATTTAGTACGTATCGATTGACTAATCAAGCCCATGCAGTGAAAGATCACATTACGCGAGTGTAATATATAGATAGACCACGAATTTGAAACCGTTTTTTCTACTGCTCCCAGAAAAATTTAACTTGTAATTGTAATAACATAATTTTTAACATTAAATTCAATAAATATTTGATGTTAATGATATCTCGCGCTAGAGGGTATTTTCGTCTTCGTTATTTCCATTTTCGTTTATCGAAAATAATATGTTTCTATTTGTGTGCAGTTGTTTTACTCATAGAGGTAAAGCGTTTTTTTTTTCAATTTTTGCTGTGTTATTTGTTCAGTTTAAATGTTCAAAAGAATAGCATCTTATTAATAAATTTGGGAGTTTTCACAAAATAGCATATTATGTAACAAGTGTGGCTTAAAAAGTTTACCAAATGTGTTACATATTATACTTTTTCTACGACCGTTAGTTTTAGGCACATTTTTGCAAAACAACACGAATACATTCACTGACATGACATTTTGCGAGATTGAGGAATTGTATATTATGCAACAAGTGCTTTTTAACTCACTCGTTTATTAAAAACTCGCTCCGGTCGTTTTAAATAAACTCGTGAGTCAAATGCCGCTTACCGAACGTGTTGCATACCATACTTTTTCTACGACCGTTAGTTTTTGGATACATTTTCGCAAAACAATACAAATACATTCACCGTCAGAATTGACAAACGTCAAAATTCAAAGAGTGGAAAATATTTCCGAAAACATCCGATCCGAAATGGCTCGGATTCGTGGAAAACAAAACTGACGTGGTAAAGTGACGGTTCCCTTAACCCAGATCGGTGGATAATTTACAGACGGGAGTAGAAAAACTTATTTACTCTGTAATAAGCTCATAGTCATTTTTTCTTCCTGACGTTCTGTACGTTCCTTATAAAGTAAAGTTTTGTTAAATTTCGGGGCTGGTCTTGATATAAATCTAGTTAATATATTATTTTCATAGTGACTGGAGACAAAATCTAACATAGATCTAATTGCAGTGTAATCACGTTGGATTACAAAATATTTTTTCTACTCTCTGCTACTCAGGGTTTTAAGAGCAAAATTCACATCGGTACTTAGTAGTTATACCAATACCTGTCTAGCTTAGTAGTTATACCTATCATACATAATAGTATATTATGCAACAAATGCGGTAAACGGCATTTGACTCACTAGTTTATTTGAGACGAGCAGAGCGAGTGTTTAATAAACGAATGACTTAAAAAGTTTACTTTTACTTTTTCTACGACCTTTAGTTTTTGGGTACATTTTCGCAAAACAACACGAACCCGTGCGGTAAAATCACGGAAATGTCCGAAGTGGCTCGGATCCGTGGGAAACGAAACTGACGTGGTAAAGTGACGCTACCCGCACACTAGATCCATGTGTAATTAGGTATTTTACAGACGGGAGTAGAAAAAAAAATCAGATCTAATAAATATTACGTTATTGACCTTTTATATTCAAAATCTATAGAAAGATTATTATAAAAAAATATTATTATAAAAAAACTTCGGCATTATCATTAAATCATAAAATTCGAAATGTAAAACGCGTCGGTCTGTCAACGGCAGCAAAAATTCATTTTCTGAAGTATCCAACAATCGATATCGGAGCATATTCTTTAAAATGTAAGGGACCAAATTTCAGAAAAGGCTCGCAAGGAATCAGCCCGGTCCAAACCCGATGAGAGCGCGAACTTACTTAATTCGCGTCGAACAAATTTAAAGGCTTCGCAGGCAGTTTCCCGGTAATTCCCTTCGGGTTTCCCGGGCTGGGAAATTTTATTTGCGAACTGTTGATACACAAATGTAAGTTTAAAAGTTTAACGTCGACAGAGTATTATATTGTGCCTAAAGGCGGCGATAAATGTTCGCCGGAGTGTTCCAGGAACTCCCGCTCCGGGGGGGAAAACTTTTTTCCCCCGGTCCGGAAAACTCGCCAAAGTACGGGGAAGTAGAAAATTGAGTTTCATTCGACGCGATAAGGACGAAAAAATCAACTGAATTTCAATTTGGGTAATTTATTCGATTGTCGATTTCGAACTGTAACAGACATGTACAACCTGCTCCATGTTTTTGGGACTTCGAGGGTGAAGTGTCATTTGTTCTGCGGAAGAGATTGATTCGCATACAAAGTCACGCAGTTCCTTGCTAGTTTGTCCAACGAATGAGCTCATTCGATAATCCACAATAATTCAATGATTTGCTTAACTTGGTGCAAGGGTTAAGCCGCTGACCCTATGTAGTTTGATTTTCTTGTCGTAGTTGCGAGTTGCTGGGAAAGTTTTCTCCTCCTGCATCCCTCAGTTTCGGGTTCAACAAATCAACAATATCGGGTTTGTTCTGGCTTATGACGTCGGATCGCATTGCTTCAATTTTGTTGCGTTTAAATTAAACGAATACTGCAGGTAACGACGGAGGAAAATGAACCTCGCCCGAAGGGGAAGCAACAGCGTAAAGGATGATAGACGGTGGCTGAATCGGTGGCGTTGTTTGCTCGGAGACCAAATGAAAGAATATAGCGCGAATGCACGGAGTCCCGGAGGGCAAATAAAGGATCTAATAGAGTCTTTTTACCTGAACTTCTCCACTTGGCTTGCGGAGAAACCACTTATATAGAGCGTCGTCGAGCGGGTGGGGAAGTTCGCCGTATAAAACTCTTTTGCATATAATCGTAAATTTCGGAACGTTTTTGTGGGCATGAGCGACCGAGTGCACTTAGAAAACGTCGATGCCAGTGGAGCCCCAGGCGAATTTTTCTCTAAAAATTTCGTCCAATCAACAATTTATCTCGAGGAAGATTTATTTATTTGGACTTTAGCCTTTGATGCTAAACTCTTGTTGCTTTGGAAAAATCACGAACTTTTTAGTGGAGGTCTAAAAGAAAAAGGCAAGTCTACATATTTTTTGACTCAGTGCATCTATAGTTGTAGAGATCGTACTGATATTCATATTGAAGTCATTTTAATAAATGTTTTTTTTTTGTGATTTAATAGAAAGATCAAACGGATTGATTAAATATAGATGGATATCCTTATAATTTATCTTCCACCTTTTTGTCAATTGTCAATTGTCCATATTAGGCTGTTTTTGTAACGAAACACTCTGCGTAATATTTTTTTTGCTAACTCATTAATGGGCATGTGCCAGTGAGGCCCTTAAACTGTGCTTCAGCGCTAGGGTAGACACAAATGACATGAATAACAAAAGCAAAACTGGGTTCAAACACTAACCTCCGACTGATGACGACATCCCAGCGGCTTGACGACCTGGTCTCATTTTGACGAATATCGTGGGGGCAAAACTTTATGAAAAACTATAAAAACTAAAATAAAGCATGAGAATGTCACGTGACACGCATTCAAATGCCTTACCCAAGTCACCAAATAGGGCACCTGTAAGTTTTAGAGTATTAAATGATTTATTTCTTTGTCAGTTGGCAAATTAGTTACTTTCGTTAACAAAAATTATTCTAAGAGCCACACATTTACTATGATTTTCAAGATATTTGATAGCAGTGAAATTAGGCGGCAGTTCAGGATTACCTTTTTTGAAAACTGGAATAATTTTTACTATTGTATGGAGAAGCGGATGCGGATACAATTTTTTAAATACATTGATAAAAATGTTTTGGTGGCCGTGGTGGAGGGCTCGTGTGTGATGGGACTGCTTGCATAAGTAGAAATTCCATATTCAAAACAAATAAGAGATAAACAAATGAAATTGCTTTTTTGTTTGATCACGATTATGGATACTGCTTAGACGATCACGACGCGTTTTAGGCGATAAACCGATTGTGCTGTAGTTTAGAACAAAAATAATAACTGCAAATCTAATCATCAGTGCTATTTTTTGCTTGAAACTTAACATACTACACCATTAAATACGGCTAATAGAACGTTAACCAAGCGAGCAGCAGTTTGTTCACTTTTTCTGGCAGGCACTATAATTGTGACTTTTAGAATTGCACAAACCTAGCAATAACATAGGTTTACAAAATTAAACTTTTTGACAAGTGTTAATTTGAAAACTGATTTTCCATAATTTTGGTAGACTGATTTCAAATATTCTATGCATTTATTTGTATCATGTAAGGTTCTTTGTAAATATTAAAGGAACAAAAAACGACATTTCTAAAATAACTTATTTTTTCATTCTGTAAAAGAGTGGAATCCTATTGTTGCAATACAGCAGCGGTCCTTCCTGAGTCAAATATTGACACAACTCATTTTCGCGGTAGAAGCTTGATATGACGTCAGGTGCCAGTAAATGCTTGTCACGAAGTCTGAACGTTCGGATGCATCCTTTGGAAGGTGCAAATCTCTAATTAAATCATTTAATTCGCTCCGGTTAAACAGTTCAGACTCTCTGAAATCTGGTGTGAAATTTAAGTCATCTGGGTCGGAATTAGATTCCCCTGATTCTGACGATATGACTTTTTCTAGTTGTTTTGGGGCGGTAGGAATCATTGCACAATTTTTTTATTTTTTTTTTTCTGTTGAATCCTTGAACATTACACGAACAAAAATAACAATCATCACTGTGATTCCTAGGCTCTCGAAAAACGACAAGAACATCAAAGCTTCCTTTCTTCCTACCTTTTTGCAGTTTCTTAATGCTTCAACCGCAAACGGTACAAACAGTATGAGGAGCCCAGGACTTGTTCTGGTGACCAATTTTAAAACCAATATAAGCGTGATGTACATTTTTCACAAAAGAAGTTATATTTGGATTGTTCACAATCTATATCTATATTTATTCGTTCTAGAACACTAGAAATAAGCAACAAAGTAGCACGACGACCAATACAACGAAACTTTCATAAAAATCAATTCATTTAAAAATCATCATGGAGCAAACATATTCATGTCATAGGTACGTATGTATAGAGTGCTATAAAAAAATGACGTGGTAGAGCAAAAATATGGCGTTTTTTGGAAAAAGGGTCCACAAAAATATACAAAGAAGCAAACAGTTTTCAATAATAAAAATCACTGTAGACCTGTGTAATTTTTGCAACGGCACATGATAAATCATAGTTTTGCTCCCGAAACACGAACTGAAACTTTTCTTAAATTCAAAGAACAACTCGGAACATCTGTTAAGTTTATAAAATTGGAATCAGCGAAAGTTAATTGATTACGGCTAAAAAGTTTTTTCAGCTCCCTCTATTTGATTCCCAACTTATGTAAGCTGGATTCATTTATTCGTGTATATCAGTTATTATAAAGTTATCAGTAATTTGGACGACAACGGCATTTAAACCCTTTTCTTCTTTCACTCCTCGAACGATATTTTCATAGAGTTCAGACGAAAAATTATAATTTCGATTATATAGGCTTGTACCCATAAAATTGTCTGATTTCGGGATTTGGTAGTTCCACGCAGTTCGCAATGCGTTGTGACCGTTTTTTCTTCCGCACTGAGAATCTTCGATATTTTTCTTAAATCACGATGCAAACCAACAACTTGAAAACTGGATAGCGTCGAGACGCCATTTCGTGCCTGCGAGGGATAAACAAACGCGTTGCGTGTCATTAGCAACTAAACCAAACGCCGTCAATTATTCAACATTTCACATTAGGTATGTCACGGGGTTTCGCTATAACCTGTCAACGCGTTCGTTAGATGGGCGAGATATTCGTTTTAAAATATTTATCTTGGTGCTCAAGCAATTTCGTCTATACGACGCGATGTCTAGACGTGGCGATCGTAAACGTTTTCCCCTCGGTACAGACGAGATGTTCTGCGAAGCGCGACACAAAAGGGGTGGCGACGATCCCCACGTCTATAGTAAAACCGATGATAATTTTTTTTCCAATAATGATCGGACGGCTGACCACGCCATTTTTGTGTACGATATACTACGGCGCGACGAACCAAGGTCATATTTCGGAGACCTCTCGCGGCGCTGCGGTGTCTAACTAAATTCGTCGAACGAGTTACAATTTGTAAAATTAGAGAGAAAGCTCAAAATAATCAGTAATGTCAGTTTCAAATCGACCAGTCGATTTTGAGATTTCTTAGGAAAATCTTTACATTCCCAGCATGCTGATTATAAATTGATAAACAAAGAACGGAGAATATTTCCTCAACAGACGGGGATAGAAGTTAAGAAGAAAAACAAAGAACCACAGAGGAGAAAATTATATAATATCTCAGCGAGGTAGTGAATAGTTAAAATGCAGAGACAAATTATTCATAATGATAAATAAAGTATCTGCTAAAACTATTAATGTTATTTAATTAATTACACTGATCAAGCTTACGCTGCTTCGTTATCCACTGTGACGAACCACTTCGGAAGTTTTCGATACTTTGAGCACGGTGCGGGTTTTCAGCAGCTTTTTAGCCACTAATGATATTCATATATACTGAAAAACAAATGGTTTTAAAACAGTTTAGTATGCAACACGTTGATCAACCTCTTCACCTCTTAAAAACTCTCTCCCCTTTTGCCAAATCAAACTGGTGGCTAAAACCTTGAGCAATTAGGTTTGGCATCAGAGCAAATGTTGCTGGTACCTTTCCCAACTGAAAATTCGATTTTGTCGTAAACTTGTCTTACATTTTTCTGTCCTCCATTTATATAGAACCTGTTGACATAATAAGGTGACTGTATAACCAGAACTTATTTTCCAATTGCTGAAAGGAAGAAGTTTTCATTATCTTGGCTGCATCTATCAGCGAGGCTGATGTAAGAGATGTTGGGTTCCAATTTCCTTTTCAGAATCGACTGCAATAAACCATGAGGGCTGACGGTGCTATAGTTGTTGCAATTGTAAAACGCCTCATTAATTTTGACATGTAGCTTGTCCCAATCCCTTTTGGATCAGAAGATAGAAATCTACCTCCCCGATCTTGGTTTGGGGATCTTCAAAACCCCTTCGAGGAATTCCAAGAGAATTGGACCCACGTCGAGCATATGCTTAGAGTGGAAGGCATATCCACCGCTTTTAATTTGGAAAAAATCCCACTTTTCGTTAATTTTTAAGCACTGTAGACAAATTTCACAAAGGTCTAACCACCCATCGCTGCCATGCGTATTATAGAAATGATGCGATCTTTGATTCGTATTACAGCTATGTAGTATGGCAACATACGTTGACGCAATTTTCTCAAAATTGAGTATCATTAATCCTAAAACGCCGACATTACCAAATTAAACCAAATGTTTTAATATAACATTAAATATAACCAACAATTTTGAATTAATTCTTGCTATATATTTTTTTTGTCGCATTGTGTTTTGCAAAAGTGAATAAATACTAATGACAACTCATGGTCAGTTTTTCTCACAACTGGGTGAACGGAAATAGACGACAATTTCTAAGCAATTAATTAAGTTTCACTACGCACGGATCATTCCTCAAAGCCATATGCCACTAGTTGACTATCCATTTCGACATCTGTGTGCTTATACGTCTAAAATATTATCGGAAAAGGTTACGGCGGGAAAAATAATAATGGACGTGATCGTATCCTTTGTCGGTTATCTTTCCGTGACATTCGTTAAAACGCTACATGTGTGGCATAGTAGCCGCCATAATGACGGATGCCGATCCGCAACATTAGTCATCTACTTATACGTGTTAAAGTAGTTATATTTGTAAGTAAATATCGAAACAAAGAATCATTCTATTGCCTTTTAACTGCTTGATTCGAATAAACATGAGGCTTTAAAATATTGAGCAAAAGTAAAATATCTTAAAATAATGTTGCAATTTATAAATAAATAATATGCATCATATCCGACGCAAAATCAAAACAAATTATTGACATGATGAAAAATATGTACAACACTACATTTTAATATATAATAATAATTATATATATAATATTTTAATGCATGCTTGTTAATCAGCAATATGGTGAAATAAATATAAATAATAATATAACAACTAACTTAAATAAACTTTGTAATTCTTTGTATCTTCAGAATTTTGACCACTTCCCTTTTACGGATTGGAATAGTCCACATAAATAACCATATGGTAAGTTATTTAAGTTTAAATTGACTGGCCCATATGAGGATTGCCGACTGTTTCAGCTATTTGGATATTTTACTTATTGCGTCAATTTTTTGTGTTGCGATATGTCAGTACTGCTTGTTCCATTGTTGTAAACACCCACACCGCGTCGCATATATTCCGAGCAGCAAAGAGATAGTTATTTTACGGGGTACCATTTGCAACGGAACCAGAATTTATTGCCCATAAAAAGGCTCCATCGCATGACGATAGTTATTCCCACATATTCCACGAATACGTATAGCTACAATTTTGTTTTATTTTTACTAATTATTATGAGTTCGGAAATTCCACAAAATTTTGAATAGAAATGTATGATTTGAAAACCGTAGCGAACGAAACTTCAAAGTACATCACAAAACACTTAATCCTCTTCTCAAAGTGGATATTTTCGATTTTAAAGTTTAACAAATTAATACTTCATTTCCGAGAGGAGATACTAACATAATCCTAGTGCTCCATTTCACAAAATTTTTCAAAAATCATCCTTGCTTAATATATTATTGAAATCAAATAAATAAATCAAATCTTTATAAATCACCACAAATTCCGTTAAATTACCATCACCTTCACGTAGAATTTTAGGTAAGGAGATATTTTTAGAACGTGGCTATAAACACTTAAAAGTTAGATTCTCGTTACAATTTCCCGGATACCGCCAATAATTTGTCACCATATTTTTATAAATTTTGCATTTCCCAATATTTTCTTTCGTTCATATATTATAGAAGAGATCTAGAAATCCATCTTTTGAGGTTGCCAGCCTAAATTTTGCCGAATAAGCCAATAGATTGGTTCGATTAACCATTGTTTGAACCATGGGTCCAAATTTGATCATCTCCTAAAAACCCACCATACCCAATTAACTAGACACGTAACTAGGTCAGGGAGTCGATCTTATTTTCCATTGCGGACATCCTTGTAGTGCGAATCTAGGTTCGCGGCATGGCTTAAAGTCATGACTTATAAGTGCGTATTTATGTATTCCTAATTGTACCAGTCAGAAGTCATTATACATGTACGTGTAAGTTTTCCAGAAGAGCTAACTCTACCGTCGCTGCCTCATGACGGCATTCCAGATATCAATGCTTCTTAGAATCATAGTGATGTTTCAAATAGATTTTACTAAACTAAAATAACATAAAAAAATATGCAAAAGCTAGATGAAAAGATAAAAATCTGTATTCTCATTATAACTCGATATTTTGATATATTTCACTACTAGCCTAGTCCTCGAATGTATAGTGCATAATTTGTTTTGGTTTATTTAGTGGGTAATAATTTTTGTGCGAAAGTTTCGTCTCCTATAATAAAATAGGTTAAAAGGTTCATAGTTTCTTGAAAGCGGGAGACACGTTCCCTCGTCAAATTTCTTGATGAATTTAGGATCGTGATGCTCGTGGTAGCTGAATCGGTAGTTTTTGTAGGAGACTCTCGCCAACTTTTAAAATATCGAATTCGAAACTTCGCGCCTAACCGTAGAGCAAAAAACCGCTGACCTAGGATAATGATTGATCGATTCACAAAATTGGTGATTTCCGTCCCTTTAGCAACGTCGATCCCCCTTCCACCACACGGTTCATATATCTAGACATACCAAATAGACCATAAATTGTTGAATGTTTAAATGAAACCTTGCCGTTTGTGAACTGATCCACTAAAACAGGCCAAGAATAATTAATTACATGAAATGGTTCTTTGTCGTCGGATGTGTTAGGTAATCCGATACCCATGCGTATACTGTAGGGTTTAATTGGGAAATTTCCGTTGCTGCACGGACCCTAATTTGTAGTCGGCGCGTCAAAATTAAAATATTTGACGGGGCTGCGCCCCGGACGACGCCGACACGTGCAAAAGCCGAGCAAAAACACTCGAGAGACGCGTGAAACGTATTAGTGTCAGATGAAGAACATCTGCATTCAAACAAAGTTATCCCATTAAAGCGTACATCTTTTGCCGTTTTGGGTAATCTTTGTGAATTTATGTCGTCGGGTAAGTGCTGTTCCCGGAATTTTAAAGAACTTTTTTTAAGTCTCTCCGTGCATTTTCTACACTGCTACAATGACAAATCGAATAAGCTGCTTCGCTCACGCCCGCCGCCGCAGCTGTATCATTTTATAACAGACCGAATATAATAAATTCAACGTCAGCGATGTTGACAGGCCCGTCTGACACTAACCGACCGACTACTTAATTTTCACGCGCGCGGGCCGAAAATAATTTTCCCTATATTTACCTTTACGTGCTATATCTGGCACGAAATCTCACACCTGTTCTCTATTATGAATAAAAACACGATTCCTAGAAGTTACGAAGCGATTTGTAAATGCTTCAACAGCGCTCGGCAAAGAGCAATTGATTTACCACCTAGTGATGACGTCGCTCGCACCAGCAGTGTGACGACGGTCCCTAGTGTCAGCAGTGTGTTTACAGAATAATTGGAATTCCTCAGTGGATGTGTCAGATTCAAATCGAAAGATGTTGTACGTTGAACTTACAAGCGGAGAAATTCAGTAGCAAATAAATTAAAGATCCATTTAGATATGTGATATTTATTAATATGTGCTATCCAGTAGCAAAACCAAATAACAGAGTAAGAAAAGATACAACAATGAAACACCTACAAAGAAATAATAAATATATTACAAATTGATTTCTTGGATTTCTGATGCATCTGTTCAGCTGAAACTGCTGCTGGCTGAAACTGAGAACTGATTTCAGTGCATCTTAAATACCTGTCGGGGGTAAATACCCGCCGGGAGCCGGGCAAACAGAAGGGGAAGGAAATATTACAATACTACAATATTACAGTCCATTTCATTATGTATCATTTTGTATAGAAAAGTTTGCAAGATACATTACCTGTGTAATTCTAGCGAATCTGCAACATCTGCTTGTAAAGGATAAGCCTCATTTGCTTTGAAATGTAAAAATTTTAGAATCTTCCCATCAGGCTATACTACCGAGACATATTATAGTTTGGATTTTATAATGACTTTGAGGCATTAAAATTCTATTCTCGCTGCTAATTGTTACAAAAACCCGTTTGTCTTGATGGTGGATTGTTTGGCGATGTTTATTAAAAATTGGTTTGAAAAATAATACCCCGAAGGAAGGAAGAAGAAATAAAGAATTTAAAAGGATCATAATGAAGTAGATACGAAAAAAGAATAAAATTAATAAAATCAAAATTTTAAGCACACTTGACTAATTTGTAACTAAGGGGTGTTTTTTTTTTCGTTTGTGGCTTATCCGCATAGACCAATGACTTTACACAGGAAGTAGCATAGCGGTGTTAAATCACAAGATCTTGGAGGCCAATTCACAGGTCCAAAACGTGAAATTAGGCGGTCATCAAACGTGTCTCTCAGTAAATCGATTGTGGCACGAGCTGTGTGACATGTTGCGCCGTCTTGTTGAAACCACATCTCCTGGACTTCATGGTTATTCAATCCAGGAATGAAAGAGTTAGTAATCATAGCTCTATACCGATCACCATTGACTGTAACGTTCTGGTCATCATCGTTTTTGAAGAAGTACGGACCAATGATTCCGCCAGCCCATAAAGCACACCAAACAGTCAGTTTTTCTGGATGTAACGGTGTTTCGACATACACTAAACAAAATTCGCTTATGAAAATCGGGAACAACGGCAATCTCGTTTTGGGCCCATTCGACGAATCTAGGCCTGACTTGATGATCATTTGGCTTCAATTCTTGCACGAGTTGGATTTTGAAAGCACGTAAACCAAGATCCTTCCGTAAAATCTTCCATAAAGTGGATCAGGTCTTCCTCAATGCTACGCTCTACAGCAGCAATAGCTTCTTCTCTACGCACCGTACGGCGTCTCTGGGTATGCGAGTTATCAATAAGAGTAAACATGGTGCGAAAACGTTCCATGGTTAATCGAATTAACTGCTCTGATGGACGATTTTGTCGACGATAAAATTGACGTAGTGCCGCGATACGTATTCCGCACGCAACCATTATTTTCGAAATAAAATTGCACTATTTGCAAGCGTTGTTCAGGCGTGAGTCTATTCATGATAAATTGCCAATCCAAACTGAGAATAAATCACTTGACAGCTGTTAAATCGGTCTCCATCTTGAACAGTAATGCCAACTTAAAATTATATACATCGAAAAAAACACCCATTATAAACATACATATGAAATGTATCTGAAGTAGAGGTTTTAAATAAATTCCTGGACACACAAACGAATAACAAAAATTGCGGATTGATTTCAGGAGTACGCGGAGTTTCAACGAGTATTGATCAGGGTCATATTTTCGTCTTGCCAGGTATTTCTGAAAAAAAGAATATTTTGACTTTATGCTCTTACATAATTACATTTTCTAACTTGCATGGTTGTATTGTTATCAAGTTTTCGGGCACGTAACAACAGTTCAGTTCAGACTTTGTTAGCTGTGGGTCTAAACATAAGACATGCATAATAAATTTTTGACCACAAAAATATGTTTTTTTGATTTTTATGCAAATGGTGACGATGTCGTTTGAAGGTTAATATTTATATGGACGACTTATTCAAAAGTTATTTTAATTACTTAATAGCTGCTCTGATGTAATGCGCAAAAATTCTATCAAAAATATTCTGGGACTTGTACTGGATTTCTGTAGTTAACTGATTAATAATCAAAAAGCAATTTGTTTTTTAATTACAAGATCTGAATCTTAGACAAAACGCATGAAGACAACTAGCTTCAATTTGGTGCACCTATCGCGATCTACTTATGTTAGAAACAGGGCTCTGAATGCCAACTTTGAAATTCTTGGTCTAAAAATAATTGAAACAAAACAATTAACTTATTAATGATATTTCAATTGCCATAAAAAAATATGATTTAATTGCTTATTTGCATAATACCACCTTAAATTTTTCAAAGTACTTAATTTTCTCGAAAGTTTCTCATGTGCCAAGGTATCAAAATGGAACCCGCTCTAGGGAACGACCACAAATTAAAAAACTACATATTTCGAACAAAATAAAAAAGTCGATGCCAAACAACGGACACCTCCCGCACCGACAAGAAAACCAGAGAACCAGAGCTGCGCGGTAAGCAGCCACTTAATTTTGGCAGATGTTTAGCAAATTGTCCCGAGATTAAGCGCAGCAGATAAAAGTCAAGAGTGACGCGTAACACCTGTGCACGCGGCAAATCGGTCTTAAGTTATTCGAAAGGGTACCATCACGTCTTTAATTCTCTCTTCTTCGACCTTATTTATGTGTTTGTTTTATACGCGACGGCGACAATGGGGTACACTTTGGAAGGAAAGTACGGATTTATATTTATCTTGGAATCTCGGTTACATACTTCGATGTTATGCTGTCATTTGTATCTCTGTCTATTACAGGTTGCGAGTTCGTTTCTACGGAAATAGCAACGTTACCGATAATAACAATTTATTAACAGTGAGTGAGTTTCGGAGGATATATATATATATATATATATATATATATATATATATATATATATATATATATATATATATATATATATATATATATATATATATATATATATATATATATATATATATATATATATATATATATATATATATATAAGGAACCATTGACCGACAGGAGCCTCTTGACGTGCTTTTTTAAATTGCTTTATTGATAGGTTAGTTCGGATAGGATAGACTTGGAGGAAGCAAATTATAATAGTATGGTCCTGCGTAATTTAAGAATCTTTTATAAAACATATCATAGACTTTTGGTTTCCATAACTGTTGTCTATAACGGGTGTAGTATTGTTTCTTATGTAGTGTTTCTTATGTGAATCTTTATTTGCATGTGTGATAAAGAGTATTATAAAGGTTAATATTTTATGCTGTTGAAATTTCTCTTGACAGGATTGTCTCAGAGAGAGACTAAAAATCAACCAGAGTCGTTAGCTTGTCACCAGTTTATAATATTATAAAAAAATAAATAAATCCATATTCGTTAATATCGCGAAGAACGTTTTGTAGTCCCACCTCACGGATATATAAGGGCCAAGAAAGTTCTGGGTCGGATTTATTCTAATAGCAATTCAGCGGAACTGTATGAAAAGGCTGGAATAAACTCAAGCACGACTGTCTTCTCCAAGTTCACAATCAAGTGGTTTTGCTTATAAACGTCATTAAACTGTGTAATGAGAAAAGAGACGCGATCCATCAACCCCTCTGTTTCCCTTCCAGAGACGAAAACGCATACAAATTCCTCCTTGGGGCGTGCTCAGGTTGACTCTACAAAAATCCTATATATAATCATATATGATAAGATCCATTTATTAAGGGCCTAAGCATTCTAGCTTCTTTGCCATTATATCCAAGTTTAAGAAGTCAAATGCGTGAGACAAATCGAGAAACACTGCAAGCACGGTCTCTCCCATATATAGCTTTTCATAAATATGCTAGACAAGTTCATTTGATCTGTTTCCGTCGAGCGTCCTGAACTAAGCAAACCTTTCGAATTTGATATGTAAGAAATGTATCGTTAGTACATGGCTTTTTCCAGCACATTAGAAAAACAGCTTGCTATTGTTATAGGTGTATAATTCTTTATCTCCACAGATATTTCATTTCCAAAAGATTGTTTTTCAGTGAGTGAATTAAGGACAGGCATACGGCCCAAAGAACATACTCTTCTCTCTTATGGGTGGGAAAGTATCACTCTTATTTATACCGAACAGAGATCAAGTTTTAATTGTACATGTGTTACAGCCATGCACATATATTAGATTAGTTTTAGTTGTAATTAAATTTTGGTATATACGTACGCTAGAATAAATCAAGCTGACGCATTTGTGTAAAGTTTCGTAGGTGAGATTCCTCGATTATTATTGGTCCAAAAATCAATTGTTACTATAAAATGTTTATTATAAATATAAATGAAGGAGTAAATTTAGCTATAATACAATGTTCACGATAATCATTATCGTCACTGGACTCGTCCCTCACATTAATAATTAATTCTGGTAATAGTCGACTTCTGTAAACAATTTCTTCTTCGCTGACATTTTTTCTAACTAGAAGCAGATATTTTGCCTATTTCACTTCTAATTAATTCTATTGCCTCAGAAATAAATTTCGGCGAGGTATTGTTTCTTTCTAAACTGGGTTTCAGCTGTCCCTATATTTAACTTTGAATTCGCGCTCCATGGCCAACTTGTCCACATTATACTTCTTATCAAACGTTCCCGTCTTAAAAACTTCCAGTAACTGATTCTTTGTGTAGGAATTTTTAAAATACTTTTTCAAGCATGAAATTTGCAATGACTTCTTTAGTATTGCGCTATTTTTTACGCTTGTGCAGAATGGTAGCTGGCGTTGCCTATCACCACAACAGTGTCTGCTGTCATGTTTTCGTGGTAGTCCACCTTTGGTTCTTTGACATCTTTTGCAGAAAGCAACAAAACGTTTTCTACCCGTTTTAGTCATCTAGGACGTTAATTTTATGACTCCACTTCCTCCAGACGTCGATTTCAGAAACAGAAACACATTTAAAATTATAATTGTGGCAGCAACAGGCAAACTTCTTCGTCGCTGAACATCGCAAGTGACTAACAAAATTGAATAATGTTCGTATTGGGTAAGAAATAAATTGCAATAAAATGTATATGGTACCTCAATAAAAATGGCTGAAAAGAGTGGTCCCTTTCGCTCATTCCTCATTCCGAATAAGTATACCAAGTCTTTGTTGGGTTTTGCCGACCGTTATTACGATCAGGGGTAAGTGAATCCCGCGTACGTAAGTTTCTCTTTATTATTCTCCAATTAAATGTTTGATCTAAACAACATTCGTGGTAAAATATTTTCCTAACTCATTTGCTATTACTGTTTTGTCAGTGACGACAACATTGTTATATTCTTTACCCAACTTTTCGTTGACGAGTTCCCATAATTTTTATTTTTTCATTAATTGATTATTAAATCAGAAAGGAACGCCTATTTTTCTTAGGCGATCTGTTTGGCGAAATACTTACAACATGCCTTTTCTGATGTGTCTGGTAAATTGCAACACGAGTAAAACGAGTGTGCCAACCAAATAAGTTTCGCTTTACTAGTGTGGCCATTTGTCTCACGCATGACAAAAAGACATCGTGTGTATTAACATGAATATTTAAGATGTTTTTTTTCATAATGGTAGAATAATTCTTGAAAATAGTCAGTTTTCAAATGCCAATTCTGCAGATCCAAAATAAAAAAAACTAGTATTTGGTTTTAGATTTATAGCAAAATGCTATCTTTTGCTATAAATCTAAAAACAAATACTAGATATTTCAATCTATTCTTTATCTCATTAGACTAAAGTTGTGCGAATTTATGACTAGCAGTATGACTAGTAGGGAATAATTGTTATATCCACCCTGAAGTCGTCACACTTGGACATGAACCATAATGAATGAGAGATCAAATAAATCACTCAATATTTTTATTACAATAATTTATTCCTTTATATATTACTGTTGAACTAAAAGTTTCAAAGGAATTTATTAATTCTTTGAAAAATTTTGCTTTTACCAAGCAATTAATAAAACTAATAAAGAAGAATAAACCTTGCATATACGTAACTAAAAAAACTAAGAAGAAAAACTAACCAAAACTAACCAAAACTAAACATAACCGTGGGGCATTCCAATCTGCGCATTGATATAAACTTCTCTCTGTCCGCTGCTTATTGGACACTCCTGCTTTCAAATCTTAATATCTAGTTATTCAATGTGGAAAATGCCAATATAATAGTCCTGATCTCCTCAAATGAATTATCCGTAGTAAAACTATGCCCACATATCTATCGCTCTAGTCTTCAACGTAACACTCGCCTTTGTTCACGTTTGACTGTTATTAGGCCAAACACGTATCACATTACATAAAATTAAAGAAACATACGTGTTTGTGAAATATACATAATATATTGAAGCCACGTTTAGGCAGTATCCATCTTCCACGTCCTACTTCGCTAGTAAGCACAATAGCTTTTGGCCATGCGTTTTAATATTTATTCCGCATATAAGAGTTGTAACCTCACCATGTCACCATCTGGTCATGTTTTAGAGAAATATGTTTTATTTAAAACGCGTTAATCCGTCTTTGCAACGCCTTATCACTCAAATATTAAAAATTATGAACAGATGCACGTAAAATGTTCTTTTCGGATCACAAGCGCGCGCGATGATCATATTATGCTTCTAAATTTAATTCGAACGTCCAGAACAAGCTGGCGCTTCTGGTGCCATTAATATTGCACTAAGCCCAACATCAACTAAAATTTTCAAAGAGGCACTTGTCGTAAATTGCAGATTGCACGTTTACGATACCGCTGGCCTCGTTTTTTTTTATTTAGATTCACTCGTCTAATCGATTGCGTTGAAGAAACCAGACGTTAATCCGCTTAAACTTGCCAAAGATATCTTCGAGCACGTGTGCGCTTCGTCAATAAATTTAGGTTATTGGATACGGATTTCGTAATCGCTTGAAAATACATTCGCTCTTAAGTGCTTTAAAGCTATCCGGTTACGAGTTGATAAAAAGCTCACCGATCACTCAAAAGGTGCTAAAGAATTCGGTTTACTAACTTTCCCAATTCGCGCCTTTGCTAAATACGTCTTCCACTTCCACGTCGGGGAGACGTCTGAAGGTCGTGTCGCCCACCGAGACGCAATTCGGTCTTAGTTAAAGCGGCATAGGTTTAATTTGTTCACGCCCCACGACGCTCCGCGATTACAAAGTCTTGAATTAATAACAACTGGCACCTACCGCTGTGTCTCTCTGTATACATCAATTTGCATCTTTAACTAGAATCTGGACGTTAAACAGATCGCTAAGTGGGTGCTCCCTCAGACTCTCGTCTTTCTCTCTTTCTGTCGGCTGCCATTCGACAGGTTGAATAATTAAAAAGTTTAACAGATCTTGAACTAACGTTTGCCGCTAATACTAAGCATAGTCTGTAATCGAATTTTCGGCTCGGTCACACTTAATAAAATAATAGTTTCTGAGGTGCACATATAAAATAATTTTGACCCAGTCGGAGGCTTTGAGTTTCACAATTACCGTACTTCCTGTTTGTCCAAGGTTTTGTGGTCTGCAGGTTCCTCACCACGTTTTTTTCATAACTAGATTTTTGAGTAAAAATTTCCACTCAGCTTCACATATAAAGACGTGAAACATTGACAAGCTTTTTTAGTACAAATTAAATAGTTAAGCATCGACCCTTTCAAATGCTTAAAATAAAAATTTTGTGAAATTTTAAATAGTTAATATCCATTTTGTTATGTTTTTTAATCCCTTTATGGAGTATGGAACTAGACTATAGAATGTCTAGATCATAACGTACAATTTTGATCCCAATAACCTTGTTTAACCCTAGAAGTAAACTACAGAATAAGAGTGTACCCCGTAATCTCTTTTAATCCTAATAATAAAACCCTTCGAATTCCTTTGGAACTAGTTGAAATTTCGCCACAACGGTTTTATCTATGTATTTAGCATTTTTTAGATTCTTGTGTCATGAAAAACTGTATTTTTTCTTGATCTTCATATTGAAACATTGAAGCAAGCAAAGCAAAAGAGGATGGTTTACACCATCTGTTTTGTGTCGTAGACCCCTTGGCATATTCTTTTGTAAATTACTAACTGTAGTGTTTCGTATTAAAAAATTAAGTTTTATACATTTATTAATTTCATTTAAATTAAAACTACCACTCAACATAAAATTTTGTATCTGTTATATAAAATATAGGTAACTTAAAATAAACTAAGCAATAAATAAATGTTTTTAGTGGGATCGATGAACCTGATGCTTTAATAATTAATTATAAACATTTGGCGTCAATTTTGTAAGGTTTAATCTTGAAACTCTTCGGCTAATTATATCCAGTCGTTTCTTTTTTCGTTCAAAGATTGGTAACAGCGCTAAACCAGGTATGACGATGAAAAAGAAATTATAAATTTTTGCGCTATATTCCATGATACGGGGTAAGAGCATACCCGTTGCTCTATTGCAGCCGGAATTGCTGATATCCGTTTTAAAAGTGAACTTTCAGTTCTGCATTTGTACTTAATTCAACCAGTTCTTCTTATATTATGACGTTGGTTCCTTCTATGTCACTATATGGGTGATATTACCATAGTCAAAACATCCTCAAACCTAGTTTCAAAATCTGAATAAAGGGCATTTAAATGTTGAACGTAAGTTGAAACGTCGTTTTGCTGGCAGTTTGTTTGTAACAAATTGGGGAACTGGGAAAATTCGCCTTGTCCAATATTTTGCATCATTAGTACTCTGACAAGAAACGCTGACAAGATGGACTTTGGCTTAATTAGGGTTAGACTGTCGTCTTGTAACTGCAAATTAACCATATCAAATTTTGGAAATATATCTGTTAAATACGCGATGTCTGTTTTCCGTTTCAATAAATTGCCTTTTAAATATTTATCTTTAGTTTCCAGAAATTCTAAAATAGTCTTAAAAAGTGCAAAGAATCTTGTCAAACATAATCGTTTCGACATCCAGCGTACTTCAGTGTGAAGGAGTAATTAATGAAACTGTTCGTAATTTTCTTCATACAACTGGGCACATAACCGCGTATTCCATGCGTTGCTTCGGATTCGGTAGTACATGAATGACTAATTGAAGCGATTCATGCAATCTAACACTCAAATTTTTAGCAACTAAATGTTGTCGATGGATGACGCAATATATTGCTAACAATCCTGATACATTTTATTTGAAATAGCTTATAAGACCAACCATGGCAGATGCTCCATCTGTAGCTACTGATGTTATATTTGATAAAGGAACTGCTTTTTCAACGAGGTACTTCTACAAAACGTTAAATGTTGAATTACCGTTAGTGTCGGTTTTCAAAGTTCTTGTGAAGAACAGTTCTTCTTGATTCATAACAAAAGGAACATATGCCAATAATAATGCTTCATTACCGAGTAAAGTCGACCCTACCAGTTGCAGGGAGAAATGGGTGGTTTGAATATAATTACACAAGAAGCATTGTTGCTTAAGAGAATTCTTTTAGTGATCTTGAATGCAGTTTTGTGTAAAACAGTTGTTAAAACATCTTCAACGGCTGGCAATATTAACTTCTAGCCTACGTTATGCGGTTTTCCAGATTTTCCTATACGGACATTGCATGTAATTATCATACTGATTGGTAAAACTTTGAAAAAGAAACTATTAAGCACTACTCGTATATTTTTTCATGATTTGGATATAAAACTACTAATAACTGAAGTCACGTTTGGAGTAATTTATCCATCTCTGTTAATTACGAGTACAAGAGTAAAATTTAATAAGAAATAATGTGCTTGCTTTTCTTCGGCACTCTCAAACAATAATAAGCTACCAGTTTATATACTTTTTTAAACATGTTGTTCGCACTTTACTTTTTGAATATTCAGGAAACAAATAAACGTATTCGTCTCACATTCGTTTTTATAGAGTGACGAATTGATCAAGTCTGTGCAAGTTCGCGAAGCTCTGAGACAAAATTTGACAAGAATGTAACAAGATGATCCTGTTATATCATTATGTACACGTTTTTACAAGTGTAAAATGTATTAGACCCACAAAGCGAAGGCCTTCATCCTACCACTTACACAATTTAATAATATATATAATATTTTTTTTTACTTTTTAGGCACTTTCATAAAGAATTTATGTCTTCATTCTATAATATTGTATAATGGACCCCCATTGTCATTTTATTGCCCTTGAATTTTTTTTTTTCGCTGATGTGCACCCCTTGCAGGTTGTCATAGACCCCGGAGCATCGATATAGACCACTTTGGGAATCACTGGTCCACAGAATAAGAAAGCAAATTTCTAACTAATACCCGATAACATATCAAACACAAAAATTCCAATGGGTAACCAAATATTTAGGATTTCCCATGCAATACAAACACAATAGAACTTGATATATTTTTAAAGACTTTGAATTATTTTAATAACGACCAAATCGTAAAAATTATAAATTATTAAGGTCAATTTTCGACAACATGAAACTTTGAACTTGTACATACTCCACAAATTAATGAATGCAGATTATTAAATGTGAAATTTCTAAACTAAATTTTTACTTTTCCTACTTTAGCAACACTATTCCAGCAAAAGAAGTCGGATAAGGAACAAATAGTAATTCCTTGAAAACCAAAGGGTGAAAATCGATTTAGTTTGACAACAATCTATATTCAAACTAAGGAAAACAAGTGGAGGAAACTTGATCTGTAAACGCGAAGGGAACGGGACCCGGCCGGATCGGGTTGCGAAGTTTGGCGTCGCTTTAAGCTTCCAAGTCATTTAACTTTGGCGGCATATGCTGCCTTTTAACCCATTACTGCAGCGCCATTTGTACCTAGCCCGGAGAGATACATTATCCGAAAATCTGATGGTCGAACAACAACGAATAAATCAAACTCGCCAATGTAAGACACAATTTTTAGTAAATCTTGCTTAATTGTTTGTTTATTGGTAAAATTTTATAAAAATAGCTCCTTAATTTGCGTTAAATTAAATCTGAAACCAACTTCTAGATAAGAAAACTGAAACAAAAGTATCCCCGACCAGCAGAATAACATTTTATTATACAAAATGCAACACTTTTGAGAAAACGCAATAAATTAAAGAGAATTAAAAACAAACTGAAACCATAAAAACTCTTAAATGAAGCTTTTAGTCGCAAAAGAGGAAATACTAAGTAATACGAGATAAACCAATTAAGTTCATAGAAAAGGTACATGATAAGCGTTCGCGACCTAAATGAGTCACTTTTACCGGGTTGGTCTAGCTTGTACGATTTGTGCCTCCAAATGTAATACGAAACCAGTATCCGAAGGAATTGGGTCACATTTATGGTGCAAAAATTCCGGAGCAATTTGTATTAAACGCGGTGTAATCGAGACAGTCCGAGCGTGCAATATATGAAAGCCCGGGATAAGTTTCACCAGAACGTGATTCGAACGTCCATTAGACGACTGGACATACATATGAAAATAATGTCCGTAGCGGTGATAAATTGGCTGAATACCTGACAATTGGCTGCACTAACATATTGGTTTTAAGGCATTTTGTTTCAAAAATGTTATAGAAATCTACCACTCAACAAGAGTTGAAGATTGAGAGGAACAACTACACCTCAATCGACTTGGTCGATTTTCTGAACCCAAGAATGGTTATCAAGTTAGCTTCATGATGTAATCGTAGTTTTGAACTCAGTTCTTGATAAAGATTAAAAGCGAGGGAGAGAGAGGTGAACGATTTCCGATATTTATAGCCAATTTTTTATGTAACGTCTGTCATAAATACGCTAGATTGAAATAATGGCTACTAAAAGCAGTTTCCATATCGTTCGGAGGGTGGGCTTACTCAAATGTCAAATTTAAAATTCCTGAAATTAGTCACCCCGACAACTACTTCAAATCAATTCTCACTTAGACATCAGCAAGCCACTCAGCTTAAAACGGCGTTGCTGACCATGGACCACACAGCGTGTCTTTCCGCTGGGGCTTCATTTTTTGTACATTAACATCTGTCGCCCCTGAGGTTAGTTAGTGCGGGGATGAACACGCCGACCGCACCCCTAACAGGGGATTACGACACCGAATCTGTTTCATTTCCGATTCAGTTTATTAGGATTGCAAATCGCGGCTGCTCCTATCGATGTCAAAACATAAAGACGAGAGATTTATCGAACGCCCCATGAAAGGGCATTAAGAGTAATTTGTTTAATTTGTAAAGGTTTGTTCCGGGTGAGTCAACAGTCGATTCCTCCCTCGCGTGTGACATCTGGCGGGGAAAGGGTTGTGCGGATCTTTTTGATTGCATTCTTTATCAAATTCTTATATCTGCAATCCTAAAATCAAAATATATTGGAATTTCAACCTTAGCCGATCAAATCTGTTTTTGAAACAGTTTTTTCTCAATTAACTCTTGAATGGTTATGACAAATTGAAATGCCGGTTCATTTCGAATTTTTCCTTGCAATACAGCATATATAAACACAGTCATACAAAAACTATAGGACTTGAATTTCAGATAAAAGAAGAATAACGTAGGGAAAAGGTTATCAAACAAGTTCCAAATTCTTTGCAACGCGAGTAGACTTCTTCTTCGCTTTAATGCTATCAAGTTTATTGAATGTCAACCAATCTTACTTTTTCTTCTTCCTCTAATTGAACTACAATTCCTATCTAAGTTAAACTATCTACGTTTGCGTTGAACTCCCTTTTTTGTGTATTGATATCTTTAAGTGAGTGTTTGCACCGCTCCTATGCCTGACTGTTTGTTAAGTGATTGGAAAAAGTGAATGTAATTTTATAGGTTGGAACTTCAAGGAGTACTTTATTCCGCGAATTGTATGCAACATCCTAGATAACACCAAAATTTGGGAATCGATCAATTTGGTTCGTTAAAACCTTTTAAGCAAAGTGGAATTAAGGATTTGTAAGAGCAATTCTCAAATTGGCGGAAATGACCCAAAAATAAACGTCAGATGACTAATATACAAAGCGTTTTGTATTTGCTTTGCCAATTTACCGAACATATTACGTCCACATACTCTACAATTATCCAGTCCGTTCGGGCGATCAGCCATAAATTACCAATAATACAACGGCGCAATTTATAATTAACAGAAACGTAACAAAGTGCACATGTGTTACGTCCATTTCGTATATATATACATAGTGCAGCCGTAATAAGCGTTTGAAGCGTTTCATGCATGTGATACATGAAACGACATGGTACCGTGCCATTAATGTTTGTTTCTGCTTATCTGATCACAGAAAAATTTATTTACCGCCTCTGTCGATAAATAATACGCAAGAATTTATGTTATTAATAATTTTAACGGGCACGACCATCGGCTTCTCGTACTTGCAGGGTAAATTATTGTTCACGGCCCACGCATATCCGTGAGAGAAGATCATGTATTCAAAACGAAAAAGATAGGTTTTCATTACGTCATTACTTACTACTTAAAACTCTGAACATCATCCCTTGCACCACGAGGTGTCCATTTACTTTTCAGTTTTCAAAGATGCGAACACAAGAACTATCAATACGACAAAACAATCTGTAAAAACCCCAAATTAACAATAAGCCAGCTTCAGGCATATTATGACGAAGACTTCAAACAAAATCAATTGGTATTTTTAGTGATCGTAAAATGAAAATTGAAATTGATTTACTAATTAGGAAATTTCCAACATTTACGCTGCTTTTTGATGCCAAGAAAACTCCTCTCCATCTAACCCAGGATAGTCTAAATTTCCAAATAAGTATGAATCTTGTAGGGTCGTAAAAATCCTAGCGGGAAGGTCAAATACCGAAATCTGAAGCATCTCTTCTAGATTAAAAGAAACCCTTAGTGTCATCATGGAATGGAAGCTACTTGAATGACAGTACAGAAGGAAGCCGAATCTTGTATATTTTAACTACGAAGACATTGCAAAGATACAGATTATCTGATATCGAATTTGTAAAATTGCACATCACCAAATTTTTCACTAATCAAGAAATCGATATACAACTAATATTCATTTATTGTAAGCAACCTCCACTTTACTAGGGTGGCTGAAAATATTATTGATAAAATTCTTGATTCACCCTGGACTTCATTCCTTCGAAGTTAACTAATTTATTTTTGTTTTGGATTTCGGTGACAAAATAGGATTTTATATTAACTGAACTGAGGTGGCTGAAAATCCATTTATCAAAATAAATAGGAACTAAAAGTTCAGATTTTCACGAAATTATATATTTTTACATGACAATTGTTTCTTCAACACCTTGTCTTTATCAAATGTAATATTTACAAACTACCTGCTACTATATATACCGAAAAATGACCATAAAACCTTAATTAATTTTGTTGTGAGAATTTAAGTTCAGTAAAGGAGAGGTATTTAAAATTAATTGATCGTTAAGCAATACATTTGAATGTCTTTCTATCTAATCTCTATGGCTTCCAATAAATTTAATTTTCTACTTTTTGTGGCTTTATGTAAAATATGAAAATTGTCGTAAAAATGTGTTTTTCTGTGTTTAAGTGTGTAGCATAATTAGACTCTAGACTGTTGTTTTTAAACGCTCTTTTATGTTCGTTAATGCGTTTCTCGAAGGATCTACCTGTTTGTCCAATATAAATTTTAGGACAAGATCCGCATTTCAACCTATAGGCACCTGATGTTTGAGATTTTGGACATTTCGTTTTATTGTTTTTCAAAAATTTTCCTGTTCTGTTGTTAGTTCTGAAAACTATTTTTAAACCACATTTTGACAAATGCTTTGAAACTTTTTCACTGAGTTCGCCTATGTATGTAATTATTTTAAATTGTTCGTGTTCTGCATAAGGTTTCGGATAAATAGAGTTTACTGTTGTCTGGATTTGTTTTTTATTTATAATTTTATCTATATTGGACGCATTGTAGCCGTTGTTCAGTGCCTTTTATTTAATGTTATTAAGTTCTTTGTTGTAATTTTCTGTTTGAGAGTGGCGTATTAAGAAGTCTGTATATAGAAGACTGAAATGCAGCCATTTTGTGTGTATAAGGGTGATTTGAGCTGTTATGTATGTCCGTGTGTGAAGGTTTACGATAAATGGAAAAATCTAATGTGTTTTGCGTTTTCGTAATAGTAGTTAAGTATAAAAAATTAATAGAGTTATCCTGTTCATCCGAAACCAAATACAGAACACGAACAATTTAAAACAATTACATACATAGGAGAACCTACCGAAAAAGTTTCAAAACATTTGTCAAAATGTGGTTTAAAAGTAGCTTTCAGAACTAACAACACAATAGGAAAATATTTAAAAAACAATAAATCGAAATGTCCAAAATCCCATAAATCAGGTGTCTATAGGTTGAAAGCGGATCTTGTCCCAAAATTTATATTCGACAAACAGGTAGATCCTTCAAGAAACGCATTAACGAACATAAAAGAGCGTTTAAAAACAATAGTCTAGATTCTAATTATGCTACACACTTAAACACAGGAAATCACATTTTTGAGGACATTTTGATATTTTACATACAGCCACAAGAAGTGGAAAATTAAATTTATTAGAAGCCAGGGAGATTAACGAAATGAGACATTCAAATGTAACGATCAATTAGATTTAAGTACCTGTCCTTTATTGAACTTAAATTCCCACAACAACATTAATTATGGTTTTATTGTCGTTTTTCGGTATACATAGTGGCAGGTAGTTTGTAAATATTACATTTGATAAAGACACGGTGTTGTCCAAACAATTGTCATATAAAAATATATAACTTCGTGAAAATCTGAACTTTTAGTTTTTATTTATTTTGATATTAACCTTTATTTTTCACTTTCTTTTTCGCCATCATTTTACCTTTACATACTACTTTATAAGTACGTGGCCTACATAATAGATAGCAGGAATCCTGCGCTAACCTCACACAGACGTAAAAAGTTTCGGGAAAGACGATCAGACGTACTGGTTGGTTGCTTGCACGTGTGATTTTCCTTCCTGCTGAAGAATTTACTACTTTTCGGCTATTTTTCTTCCTTTTCCAAAGAGTGATGTGAACATTTCAAAGAGTGAATTGAGTAGCCTTCAGGAGTTTAAAGAACACTCTGCCGGCGGAACGCAGTGATCACATAATTTTCCAAGGTCGGCCTTAAATTCAGATTACAGTTTGTTATCGGAGATTTATTATTATACTACTTATTTAATTTTTCATAGTTTCTGCATGAACAACAATATACTCGGGAATTCCCTTTTATTACAGGTGAAGTGTTAATGAACAGAATGCTCTGTTTAATAAACTCAGCAAGTCAAGACGTTTTTAATTTTAATAATAGGCTAATAAAAGGTTCTAAGCACACGTTGGTACCTTTAGTGTGATATTTATTCAACGTTTCTTTAACAACTGCCACAATTCCAGATTAGTTTAAATGCGCAAAAGTAATCCCATTATCCAAAACGATAATTATCGAAATATTTCTTTCTATCTTCCCTATTTTTGGGAAAAATTTCGAAATAATCCTAGGAGAATTATTATTAGATTATTTATTAAGTATATCCTTTTCTGTGACGAAAAGTGGAGATTCCTGCCTGGAAAATCTACTATACGGGCAATTCGAAAGGTAGTGTCAGAGATCGTTAATGGTCTGATAGATGGCGACCATGTGTCACTATCCCTTTACGATATTGCGAAAGCGTTTGATTGCGTCAGTCATGAGTCATGATGAGGAAATTATCAACTATTGGCTTGTCTCAATCTACACTATTATTTTTTGAATCTAAAACATAGATCTTTCCTAGGGCCACTTTTCTTCATAATTTACATCAGCGATTTCCCCTCATGCATTAATCCCATCCAATGTTCATTTTTCGCTGACGAATGCAGGAGCTCATCTTTAACCAGATGAACTGACTTGGGTTCAGCTGAAGGCGTCTTGGTTTTCGTGTAACAATTTATTTTTATATAATCATAAAACACAAAAACTTTTCACGCTTCTTGGTGTCACCATGCACGATAATCTTAATTGGAGTACTCATGTTGATGTTTTATCTAACATCTATGCTTTTCGTGCTCAGAAGGTTGAGAAACACACTTAGTACGGACGTCCTAAGAAACGTCTATTTTGTATTGTTCCATTGGAAAATATATTACACTACGGGAAAATTCTAACCACGCAATAAGTGTTTTTGACTACAAAAATGCAATTAAAATTAGATTAAATGTCAATTAGCGAGAATCATGTCGTACTTATTTTTCTAGTCTTCGTTTAATGCTAGTGCCTCCAATCTTTATATATTTTGCACAATTTTACAACAAATATTCAAGCTTTGAGTGAGAAAACTTTTCAGAGGGAAATTAAGCTAGTGTTTATAAATGCTTCTATGACAAAGATGAACTTTTTAATAATAAATTCCAATTGGGGCCAGTTTTCCTGTCTTGAATAACGTGGTTAAATAAATGAGTAGACAAACTTGAAACTAGTTTCCCGTTCGTCCGCATAGCAGTCTGTTCTCTGACTGACACCCTGGAGCACGTGCTGCACCAAGTGCCACGTGAACAGATCAAAGCCATTCTGGAACTTGAACGTTTCCTGTTTCAATAAAATTTTATACATTTTTCATTGTCGTTGCGTGTTAATTCATTACGCAAGGCATCCCTTTTTTAACGAGTTGGCTCTGCGTTGCGATAAACATTTCTCTCTAACCAGAGCAGTCGACTATATTATATCGACGGGTCTCCGTACTTATTTAAATCGCGTGCCCGGTGGAAAGGCATATTTATTATAGTTAATATTAGATACGTTTAAAAGGGCAAGTGCCCGATGGAACGATACGGGATAGCGTGACATAATCGAATCGAGGATATTTGCCTGTCGACGGCTTTATAAAACCTTGCGCGCCATCAACCGCCTCGTAATTTCCCACAACTCATTATATAAATTGCTTAAATACACATCGTTTAATCGAAACTAATTAATTATTTCTACGGACGAACAAATACGGACCGGTTATTCCATCCCCTTTAAGGTTGACGCATACACTTGCCTGGCAGAGACTCCAAGACAAGTGGGATAGTTTGGAGAAAGGAGGAGGCACTATCGCTATTTTTAGTACGGATGAGCAAAGCGTGCCTACTTCCGACGCTTCCAGAAAAATAGAAAAACACATTGCTCGAGTTTGCTAATGATGTGGAGAACAAGATCGAGAATCTCGTTTTTGTAAAAATCGTATAAAGTTTTACTGTACCCAGAGATCTAACTATAATTTAAACTTTACTTTTGCTAGACATTGTGGAAAATAGTATATTATGCAACAAGTGTGGTAAACGGCATTTGACTCTGGAGTTTATTTGACACGAGTGGAGCGAGTGCTTAATAAACGAGTGACATTAAAAGTTTACCGAACGTGGTGCATACTATACTTTTTCTACGACCGTTAGTTTTTGGGCACATTTTTCCAAAACAACAGGAATACATTCACTGACATGACAAACACAGAATTGACAAACGTCAAAATTCAAAGCGTGGGAAATATCTCCGAAAACATCCGATTGCTCCCAAACCAGTGCGGTTAAATCCCGGAAATGTCCGAAGTGGCTCGGATTCGTGGGAAACGAAACTGACGTGATAAAGTAACGTTTTCCACACGCTAGATCGGTGTGCAATTAGGTATTTTACAGACGAGAGAAAAAAAACTTTATTGTCAACCGAAACGCATCAGATAATCTAAATTTCAGATACGCCAGAGTTCAAACCTACCTATTATTTAATAATTGTTTATTGATTATCGAATAAGCTGCTATGGCTCCAAATTTTCATAATGATTTTCGAATGAACAAGGGAAAAAGTTCTCTAAAAGTTCTCAACCTCCACAAAATATGTTTTATATTAGTCGCTGACTTACTACTGGCTTTTCACTACGAGAACTCACTGCACGTAGAGTTTTGATCCAGACATACTGCATCCTGTAATTTCAGTGTCAATATATTATGTGCATTAAGTGTAATAGCATCAGATTTTCACCTCAAAATTTGTGCTTAGATTTGATGAATTTTCAATGTAGGTTGTTGTATTTATTGATTGCATTTTGAGGAAACAAAGTTGAATTTTCATAATAATTTACATTTTTGAGTATTTCCTAAACTACATATTCGATGTAGATGGAAGAGAGTTGAACCAAAATGGCTCGTCTACATACTGAAAATTATGTCTTATTTATATTGCTTAAAAGATACGGACTGTTTATTTTGTTTGAAGACCAATAAAAATGATACCATTGATGAGGCTTTTTTTGGGCTCTATAAGCTAATTACATTTATTTTTCTTCAGTACACAGCAATGTGTAGAAACTCGACTTGACTTACTTTAAGAAGGCGCATTATTCTAATATTCTCGTTCGAATATTGGGATTAATATTTAGTTGGTAATCAAAATAGGGTATAGGGGGCAATGTTGTAGAGGTAGAACCTTTTACCAAGAATGGTCTTGCCGGAAGTTAGTTGGCGGTAACTGGTCCTTACGAGACTCCCAATTCTCACTTGTGGCTCCTAGCGAAATACCCCGGGCAACTGCATCGACCTGCAGGCCAAACCAAGTGAGGATAGTTAGATATAACGAAGCTATCACCGAGTGGATGCAATATAACCTCAAAAACGTTATCGACCAACAGCTTTGGATTGACGAGTCGAGTAAGGAAGGGCACTCTTTTGTCCTAGAGTTGGGAAACTGGCCCCCAAGGCGGAGGAACAGTAGAATACTGTCAACGACAGGATGAGGAAGAACTCTGAAATCCAACCTCATTAAAGATCCTAATCGGATATATCCTAGTAAAACCAAATGACTATGCTTGCAGCTAAATCAATACCCGGAGTAAGTCCGTCAGTCCAATCTCCGGAAGGGACAGCAGAGACGTTAAAACAATAAATACCAGAGAGGAACTAAGAATCGCAACCTGGAATGTAAAAACAATGAGCCAACAAGACAAAATCCACAACACAATCAAGGAAATGAAAAGAATGAGGATAGATTTCCTTGGAGTAAGTGAAATGAGATGTTCTAATACTGATGATAAATACACCGACGAGTATAGAGTTATCTTTTCAGGCACTGCCAATGGGAGACTTGAACACAATGTTGGTCTTATTTTGAACAACAATGTCTGAAAGAATTTACTCTAATATCAGAGAGAATAGCACTCATTCAAATGAAAGCATTTACAGTTGACATAAATTTTATACAGATATACGCCCCCACGCTGGATAGAGAGGACGAAGAAACAGAAAATATGTACGCAACACTCAATAACATACTAAAGGAGCTGAGAAATCATGAGACTACGATAGTGATGGGCGATTATAACTCAAAATTAAGAGGGGGTCGCACATCGGTTATTGTGGGACCATATGGACTGGGTGAAAGAAACAAAAGAGGAGACACACTGGAATTCTTTCCAGTAACGAATGAACTCGTTGTAATCAACACTTGGTTTCAATTACCACCCTGAAATTATATACTTGGAAAATAGTCAGAAACCAAATAGACTATAGGCTACTCAATAAGAGGTTTAGAAATAGCTGCTTATCTCTCAAAACAAATCCAGGGGCTGATGTATTTAAGGTGAAAATGAAGAATTTCGATACTAAACAGACTCGACCCGACAATAAAGGTAGCGGCAGCGACAATGCTCGACGAAAGAATTCAACCAGAGGAAAACAACAATGTTGATCTAGAACTCACCAAATTACAACGAGCAGTAGAAACAGCAAAGAAAGAAATATTAAAACCAGACAAAATAATGAAAAAATCTTGGATTAGAGAAATAACAGGAAAATGCCAGACAAACAAGTGCAAAGCCCTGGTAAACGAAGCAGGATAATTCATGATTCACGCTGAGGGGAAAAAGGAGATCTGGAAATCATATCTGGAGAATGTATTCGATGATGCACGCAAGGAACAACAGGCAGCTGAAGGTGAAGCACCGAAAATTCTGGTTGATGAGGTGAGCGCAGCTGGTTTGGATCAAATACAGACTGAAATCATAAAACTACTGAATGAGGATAAAACAAAATGGTTGACTAGAATTTTTAACAACATCTATTCAACAGGGGAAATTGCAGCAGACTGGTTGAAGTCAGAATTCATCACACTCCCCAAAAAACCACGTGCGAAAACATGTGGTGATTTAAGAACAATAAACTTAATGAGTCATCTCTTAAAGTTATTTCTTAAGATAATACACAAAACAATATATAGACTTTGTGAAAAACAGATTGCATCAAATCAGTTTGGATTTGTGAATGCCGTTGGCATAAGAGAGGCCCCATTTATTGTTGCTTTTTCAGAGATGCAGGGACGTCAGCTGTGATGTCTTTGCTTGCTTGAGACTATCAGAAAGTATTTGACCGAGTCAAAGTATGATAAAATGGTCGACATACTAATGAAGATAGGTATGAATCAGATGAACCAGACGGCAGTTTTAAGAGTTGACGGCGAGCACACCGAACAAATAAAAATATTGCGAGGGGTAAGGCAGGGATGTGTTTTATCCCCTATCTTATTTAACGTGTAGTTAGAATACATCTTTAGATAGGCACTTGACAGTATTCAAGAAGGAATAACCATAAATGGTGCTAATCTGAATAACATAAGGTACGCAGATGACACATAATGTTTGCAGATAGTCTTCAAGGACTACAAAAACTAATGTATAGGGTGACTGAGGCTAGCTCACATTACGGGTTTCAAATGAATATAAACAAAACCAAACTCCTTGTAATAAGTAAAAGAGGTATCACAGAAGACAATTTATACATCAACCAGAGTTGAATTCAAAGAACAAAGCGGTACACACACTTGTGGACAAACATAAACGAGAACTGAGAAATGAGTTTGCTTTTTAAGAGTCACAATCTGTATATCTTGGACACAAAAAATTACCAACACAGAAGTATTGTGACGTATGACTAAGGAAACAGAACTGCTTGATAGCATAAAATGCCAGAAATTTAATCACCTAATGAGGAACCCAGATAGATATGGGGCATTACAACAAATCCTCCAAGGCAAAATTAACAGCAAGCGAGCACCGGATGGAAGGAGAATCTTGGGTAGCAAACCTTAGAACGTGGTTTAACAAATCATCAGTAGAACTTTTCCGAATCGCCATCAACAAAGTAAAAATAGCCATGCTGATCGCCAACATCCGGAACGGATAGGCACCTGTAGAAGAAGAATCAAAATAAATTTATAACATTTTTAACAATAGTTTCGAAAAATTTCAGTAAATTTAAAAAGTAATTTTCTTTTTGGAAAGACTGACATATACTGGAGAAAAAAATCTTTTTATATTTGGCACGCAAGCTAAGTGAAATTTTACCCCAGCTGGACCCAACTTATTAAAAATTCCGTGGGAAAATGTGTTTGCCGACTCTACGAAAGAAAAGAGTGATATACGCGAAAAAACAGGCCGATTTTGATCGAGTTTTGTGTCGTTCTATAAATCATTATCATCCCCAGGAAAAAGCATTTAAACCTGACAGGAGCGCGACCATGATAACAACGAAACCGGAATTTATCGAACAGGTTTTGGAAACATCTTCGCGGCGTTTTAAATAAAAACACACGTCGAATAATATAAACGTAAATTTGTTGCCGTCAGAAATTTATTGGCGCTTTTTTCGAGAGAATGTTTTAGTTTGACGTTTTTTCGGGGATTCGTTTTTATCGGGATCATAAAAATATTTACAACGCACGTTAAGAAAATTAAAATTCTGCGCGTAAAACTTTGGAGACTGGCCTGAGTTGAATTAGTATATGTGAGGGCAATAAACTTGAACGTATATTTGCGTTATGGGACCGAATAAATCAACTCTACTTACTAAAAGTTCAACCCAAAATCTTTTGACCGGTTTGTCAATGACGCATTTTCTCCTGTAGTCCCTTTAAAAAATACCATTTGAAATATTCGAGTTTTTTTTCCAATAGCGTGCTTCCTAAATAAGCCAGAGAACAAGCAGTGTTTTTTTTTCTCAAAAAATAATAAATATCTTTGTTTTAAGTAGTTTAAGTAGACAGTTCTCGAAAATGCAGCATTAGTTTTAGCTTGCTTAGCTTGTGGAATAAACAAATACAATGGCTCCAACCAATGAGGGGCGAACAGTTTTCATTTCCGCACCGAATATTATCAAGGGTCTGATGCAAACATACAGACTGATGTGTGTATAGTGCAGATAAAAAGAGAGTAGAGGGAGTAAAAATATTTGTTTAGAAATTGTCACCTTTAATATTGTTGTAGTATTAATTTTAAACTTATTTTTGAAAAGCGCCATCTAACGTTTAAACCTGTTTTGAATTACTTTTGATAGTTTTACGGCATAACGGCAGAGGGACGGCAACTAGGCATTTTTATGATATAAAGTTAGGATGTTGGTTGGTCTGGGTGCCTTTTTTGACATCAAAGGTTGAAATAAAGGTCCTTCGAAGCAATTTTTGCATGATTAGCACTTCTCCATATACCTATACTAGGGGGAATCCGCAATAGATACATACAAATTATTTATCAATTAGTATACTTTGTATGTATCGTTAAATGGAGTATGGTTCAACAATTTGTTCCGGCTAACGATGCTTGTGTTTCGATCCTCAAGCGCTACATTCACTACATTCATTTTTTACAGTTTAATTTTGTCTCCTAGAAATGAATGAGATGATATTTGCACTTATGTAATACATGTGCAAGAATTTAAAACACATTCACTAGACGTACTCAGAAGAATCCAAACCCTGTGGGTGTAATTAAAATTGATAGAGATTATAGCAAATTTTCCGTTACTAATTAAGACTTAAAACTATGTGCGCCTCAATTAGGGAGACTTTTGTAGATAACGTTATGGAACTAATGCTTATCGACTTTCTCCTAATTTTTCTTGCAACAGAAACCGTAGATCGTGTGCTAAATTGTCAGGCGATCAAATCAAACTCCACGTGCTCCTATATGTACGCAAAATCCGCCGTAATAATATATATTCGCCAATTAAATTTATTAATCTTTCGTTATCGTATAATACCAACTTTGCGATCTAAAATTATTGCCCCAGCAATAACAGTAAACTTTCCGGCACGATATAATATTAGAAAGCGGTGGTTCAAATCTTTTAATATTTTGCAGTAGCGTGCAGTAGTTAAGACGGTGAAAAATTTCGTAAAAATCATACACTAAGCAAACATTAGATTGTTTCTTTCTTATTATATAAATTCATACCAGCTTAATACACATTTTGTACCAAATTTTCAATCATGCAGGGAATCGAAAATAAATATTTTCTTTTTTTGTGTTATTTACCATACCATATTTTAATTTATTTCAAGAAATAGGGAAACGGAGTTATTAAGCTAAGTTTTCGTCAAAACATATTTTTCTGATTGTTTAATATACAAAGTTTTCATGAAATAATAATATGCAATATCGGCCTTAAGCAATAATGTAGGGATTATCTCATGGACAAGTATGGAACTCAATGAACTGAACACCAGGACAAGAACTGAGTTCTGAAAGCATCGAGCCCACCTACCAAAATCTTCGCTGGAGCGGTTTCATCTTCCCAGATACGTAGGAGAGGCTTTTTGCTTCTCAATGGCAAACAGGTACAGAATCTCGGAACGTATTTCCATAGTAAAATCACAGGAAACCCGCTACATAAAGCAGTTGCCCTGGCGGATAAGAACGCTACTCCATTAAAGCTTCCGGATGTGCAATATAAATCTTTAGAAAAAATTGAGTCACAGACAGAAAAACTCCGGAGATGGCGTGGTAAACCACTTTATCGGAACTATCTAGCAGCCATAGAACAAGATTTTGTCGATAAAGCTGCCTCAAGCCACTTCTTAACGGAAACCGGCATTACAGGATCAGGTCATTGCCACAAGAAAATATACCAGTGAAGGTGTAAAGTGCCGTATGTGCCACGTAAAGGACGAGTGTTTGGAAAATATATTTGATAGGCACAACGGGGTGGGAAAAGCTTAGAGAGACCTTTATGAGCCTAATCGACCTGGTCCCCTATCATCAATACGAGTCCCCACCTATCTGTGAGGATGAGAATGTCAGATTATACCGGAATAGAAATATTCCCGACCTAGTTCTTATTTTTAAGACCGATAAAGGAATATGGAGCCGTCATTTTGGATACATGCTCAATTATAAGAAGAGTCGTGGATGGTGAGGGAAGTTATCTGTGATATGTGTTTTAAGAAAAAAACGTCACGTCTTGTCCTAGATCCATGAATACGTCTCGAATCACTTGAATCCTGTGCCAAAATAAATAATGTAGGTTTGATTATCATTAGTCTAACAGGATGACGAAATAAATACAGTACGACGTTGTGGCCAATTAAAGAAAACTATATTTTCTCTTATTTACAACAACTCGTCGATGCTTGGTACATGGACAATAATAATCTATGGTCTTTCGTCTTTCGTCTTTTTTTAGAAAAATATTAAGCGGCACGGCTTTCCGTATTCTCTTACATCTTTTTCGCCTAAATAGCTAATGCCCACTGTCAAGCGTCGTGACTTACTTTTAACCTTTCGTCGGTATGCATCAAAAACTAGTCCCAAACTCCAGGAACCACCGCAAAGCGGCTTCCTTTTGATTTTCGTCTCGCGTCCGTTAAAAGAATCAATGTAATCATAGCCTTCTATAATTTCATACAAAAATAATAAACCAAGGCAATAATAATAATAATACACACAGGAAAAATTGACCAAGGGAGAAGTTTCACCCCTTCATCAATCATTATTTATAAAATTATAATTATACGTTCCTTTTTTGATCCATCCAAATATTCCTTTTTTTTTTCATCTGAAAGAAGATTGAATTAATTATTGAAAACCATCAAAATCTTGCGTAATCAAATATAAAATAAACTATAGTACAAGCAAAATATCTTCAAAAAGATCTTGATTTATTTTGATAATTTGTTTGTTGTCGCAATATTGAAACAACTCAACGGTAAATGTCTATCAAAGAAATGCAATTCCTCACAACTGTTGGTATTAAACCAATTTACCATCCCTTTCTTCCGCCAAAAAATATAGTTTGGATTTTATTTACAAAACTTCTGGTTTCCTCCTGCGTCGGGTGTTGAACTTGGTGAACTTTGGCCAATGATCCTATCGGCTTCTTCAGAGCGTAACCAAAACTATTACAACAATTGATGACTCTTGATTGATAAGTTGAAAATTTTATTCAGTAAAACTAAAATTCTTGCATGTTATCAATTCTTCTATCAATCTTTAAGCAGAGTAATCTTAACAGAGTAACATGCGAGCCAATTTCAGTTAAGCTCTGAAGAAGCCAAGAGAAAGATTGGCGAAACGTCAGCAAGTTTGTTCCAACCACAACCGACGTAGTGGGAATCCAGAAGTTTTGTAAATAATATTACAGTGGCCTATGAAACTTTCTTTAAAACATTAGTTAGAGTTAGTTAGGTACATATCTGACTCGCGGTTAAAATTGTTAGGCTGCTTATAGATTTCTATAGACTCTCGGATTTTTCGTTGGTAGAAGAATTGATTACAAGCAAGAATTTTCGTTTTATCGAATAAAATTTTATGTCCGGTTTCGTGATTGTGTTCGGCAACTGCTAATGAGTTTATTTGTCTTGGTCTTAAATCTCTTTCATGTTCTTTGAGCCTAGTTAATATTTTTCGTCTGGTCTCTCCATTGCATTCTTTGCCGCATATGCATGGAATGCTGGCATCTCAAATGGAAAGTTGTCTTTGACGGATCGAAGATGTTGAGAGATTTTTGGAAAAGTGGTAAATCTGGTTTTGACGTTATATTTCTTTAGAACTTTTGATATGTGGTCAGTGATATTTTGAATATATATAAGGAAGGAAAACAGTGGCAAGTGTGGGATTTCTTTCGGCTTCATTGCTATTGTAAGGTTATGGTGAGGTGTATTTTGTGATGGAACGCTTAATATCTTTAATGCGAAATTATTAGAGAGAAGAGCAGAAGTAAGGTGTTTTAATTCTGGGTTCAATGACTCGGGCTGAGATAGTTTTATGGCTCTGTAAACGAGAAAGTTGATAACTGATGATTTTTAGGCCGGATGGTGATGTGACTAGGCACTAAGGTATAAATCTGTGTTCGTAGATTTAGTGTAACACAATGGCAGGTTGTTATTAGTTTCTATTTCAATTGTAAAACGTATGTTAGGGTGTATGGAGTTTAAACGTCCAAGAAAATCTACTAGGGAGGGATTCCAGACCATGAGACCAAATAACAAAAGTATCATCGACGTAGCGTTTCCATAATTTTTTTTTCGATGGAAGGTGTCGAGAGGCTTTTCTAAAAAATTAACAAAATTTTCATTTTTTGTAAGGGCTTTGAATCAAAATGATGTTTTTTTACAAAATTTACCTTTCAAAATTCAATTATTCCAAACTGTTGTTCGGCACTATTTACGTGTAAGGGTATACAAGTAAACCAAATATGAGCCATGGTCCGGTTCACGTTCGACGTGTTTACTTTAAACTTCTATCATAACGAGCGTTTAAATTTCAACCGTTAAATTTACTGGCCAGCAAACTCCCGTAAACAACAACTTGGCGCAACCCTCCCCCCGACAACGTAATAATGAAAATTTTATATCCGGCAGCGGTAATGAACTTACACGGCAGCGGGACTGACCCGTTCACTAATTGAGATAATTAGAGAGACGTGTCGATACCGACCTCAATTTCATTTCGCTTCACATATGTATATGATTTTAATAGCTCCGTTGAGTTTATGTTTATTCACTCCCATTAATGAACGCAATAACGCGCGTAGCGCAGATTTTGTGATTTATTTTATTTTATTTTATTTGATGTTCGCAGATGATTAGGATGACCAGCCCTGGAAAAGAACAATTACACAAAATTGAAAGGTGACAGCCTGGAACTCGAAACAAATATCCTCCTAACAAATAAATGATTTCATCTAAGCAGAAATTGTCTCTAAGAATTATGGGAACCAGTTGACTCCTATTGTAAACAGAAAAACTTATGGTTTTTCTTTATGCACCTTGAATGTAAGATTTTGCTGTACCTCTATTATAATTTGCGTAGGCATATTAACTAAGCGTAGCCTATTTAGATTCTTATTATTAATATGATCAATTCCATATACACGTGAAATGAGATTGAGAATTTATCGCTTCTATTTACGACCATCGAAGCTTACAATTTCAAAATTTTATAAGCGAAAGTCCGTGTTTTTCATTTTCATGTTCTGACTTTTCTAAGGGAGAAATGATCCGGTAAAATTTATATTGCAACTCAGATTTGAGGTAATTTTCTCGAATCAAGTTAAGGTTCGAAGAAAAAAAGCCTTCGATTAATCGTGTCAAATTAAACTTAAATTAAAAATTAAAAAAAAAAGCTTAACACTTTTCGGTTTCCTACAGGCGCAAGTCCAAAAAACGCTTAGAAAAAATCTTTTGACGAACAACTGCGCATATAGGAATTACGCTCCTATAGAGACATATAATGTACAATATCCTTTACCTAAAACCATAACATCTTTTGATGTGTTTTTTAATTATTCGCCATTCATATAAGAAGAAATCCTTAATGACTTATTTTGTTGTTATAAAACTGAGAACAATCAATTTTTGTTTCAGTACGTTGGTCTATTCGAAAAAATTGTAGTTACTATAATATTCCTCTTTCAAGTTCAATAATTTTTTTGGCAAGTAACTGTCTCATCAACCAATTCAATCTCATTTTACCATACATTAAGAACAAACATCCCGTCGGTGAACGGGATTAAATGTAGCTCCGTTTTAAAACTCCCTAAGTCCTCATCCATTATTTAGCCTCCGAAAAGAGCACCGCGAGAAATAAACATGAGGCTTTTTTGGGTTCAGCGTTGATCATTATCCCCAGATAGCACAAATCACACTTATATACCCGGTCCTCTATTAACAATGATAGATCGTCCAACGCCAACATGTACCCCGCTAAAGAATGTAAGTGCAGAATTGGATACTACCCTAATACCGTTCGCGTGTTCCAATATGTTCGAATTTCGTTTCTTCGTGGACGAAAAAAATAAATTAGCATGGAAAGTTGAGTTTCAAAACTCGAAAGGTAGCAAAAATTTAACGGAAAATTTATTTAGCCCATTAATTTATACGTTTGTGTGCTTTTATGGATTCATCTAATGGGTTTAAACGACCAACGCATTACTGGGAGCAATTATGAATCCCTGACATTGACAGTATTGTCTTAATAGCAGTAACTAACAACCACTATTGAAAGTTCCTCCAAATATATATGATATTTCATTGATTTCATTGTCTTTGTTTTTTTAAATTACTTTCCGTTTCATTTTTGTTTTCAATATGTCGGTTACAGAATGAAAAATTCAGCAAAGTAGATTTTTGCGCGCCTTTTCTTAGAAATTATAAAATAAAAATAGCAGATCGCTTTTGAGCGACTAATCGATGGTATACTTCGACCAGAAAAATAGTGCTTTCACAACCGACCCCGTGATTAACTTTACCTACTGTTTATTACTACAAAACCGCAGCCCCTTATAGAACACCCAGCCGAGCAGACCCTTACCCGTAACCATTCCAGGACCATCCTAGGGATATACAAAATATTAAATATAATAATAATAGAGTTTTTCACCACTCTTCACTTTATAAGGTTCGCAGATTATACGCCTAATTAGATCTGCGTGTCTTCGGAAATTTGATCATGTCACATGTTTTTATTACTGCTCCTACTTCCCCTTCTGAATTTCTTCTAAAATTATAAACATTCAAAACAATTTGTTTAGCGTCCGAAGGTAAATGAATCCGTTTTTTTATTTGCTGAGGTAGTTCATCTTATGAATTGTCATTAGGTTCGACTACCCTCGCCACTTCGTCTTCTTTTAACAGGGGAACATCTGCTTTATTCCACTGTCTCCACATTTAAAAGTGTTAAAAAACAGGAACTTTCAAAAAATGTTTGATTGTAAGATTCTAAGAAATATTTATCTAAATTCTTATGACGTACCTTTATCTACCGCAAATATAATCTATAGTCTTAAAATAGGCTGTTGTTTACAAATCGAAGAACTATGTAGAAGGCACAAAAATACAAGAAGAAGGATGTTGTTAATCGGCAGGCACTCAAAACAAAAATGGTTATTTTCAAACTTACCTGTAAGTTAAGTTCAGGTACTTAACCTTACCCTTTGAACTATCCAGTGAAAACAGCCTGGCAGGCTCAAAGCTTGAGAATCGGGTACATAAATACTTACTTACTGGAAGGATCGCAATCAAATACATCCGTAATAATACAAACATATTGCAATTTAGATTAAAATCTTAAGAAAGATATATACCACTGGACTTCTACTTATTAGAAAATGCCTCGGAGCATCAATGCTTAATCAAATTTAAAACGGCCCATTTACGTTTAACCTGTTAAGTGGGTTTTACCATGGTCCTGCAATGGTCTACTGTTAAGGTACTATAAAATACTTAAAACGTGAAAGCAATAGTGTACTAGATTTTTGATCGTATTATAACAAGAATGTGAGGAAACTCAGCAACTGTAATACTTTTTACAAAACTTCTGAATTCCTCCTGCGTCGGTTTTTGCTGAGTCGAAATTGCTGACGTTTCGCCAATCATTCTGTTGGCTTCTTCAGAGTTTGACTGAAACTGAGTTTTTTCAATTTTTCAATTAATCATATTTAAAATAACAAAAACACCTAACAACACCAGATTTGAAAAAAATGAAATTAAATTCGGAAGTCAAATTATATCTAGAATTTTTTTTTCCCAAATATTTACAATAAACTATTCCAAATATATCAAAATCCAATAGATAAAAGAAAAGAAAAATAAGAAAACAGTTTCAAGTAAAGAGTTTCGTTAGTCTGGAAAAGGCAAAATGCAACTGCCCAAATTCAAACTACGCCATTCGATGTGTCGGGCGTAAATTAATTGCAATTCGAAGAACGAAGATTAAGATTCCAGGAGCATATCGAACTTTGAAGTCAGCTGTTCAAAGGGGCACTGCAGGCACGCGAAGCAAAGCATCTCCCATCAGCCCGGAAAGTAAACCGTAAAACCTTTGTTGGCAGCACTGCGATGCGACATTCCGTCGTTTGATTTCGATTTAATGCCGTTCGCGCGCCTGGGGTGTAGAACTTCGATTTAATCGGAATTCGGCCCCCGATATTCGGGCGATGCGTGTGATATACACTATACAAAGGGGGTATTGCGTTTAAAATTATGATGCGGAATGCCGCGCATTAAATAGTTTAGGCAACCAGGCCATCGAGAATATTGTTGATGTACATGACGTATCGAGTCTGCCCAGACGAATAGTAATACATTTTTTGGCTCGTGCGAGGTTCATTTTTTTGGTTATCAATTTTTATTTTACATTTTAAGAGTTTGAGCATCTTAGCAGTTCTTTGTATTTGTTCACTTGGTAGAATATGTAAAGCAGACTAATCCCATTTCCCTAAAATAGAGTGAAGAAATGCAAGTGGTAACTAGAGACAGAGACATACAACATAAAGTGATATTTTTTGAACGTGGGCCAGCGTACAGCGCATAAGAGTTTTCCACAGTTTTGCAGGATGGAGCCTTTGTAACATATCCCTAAGCGAAAGAGATGTGAAGGGAAACGGTCGTTATATGTCGAGGTTACTCCGTAAGCATTTCTCTAGACTTCTCAACTATCATTCGCCAAGAGTCGTTTCGTCGGTCGGGCAAGGATAATTATGCTCCACGTGTTGAACACATAGAAATAATGATGAAAAAAATCCTAACCTAATTTAATTAAAATTAGCAGAAAATATAGAACAGAACAGGGAAGTTATATTCGTATTCTATCCTGAAACGTCTTAGGCCACAAAAAAATTTAAAATATGTATTCATAGTCCCCAACATAAATCCCGTTTTGAGGAATTTACTGCATAAGGAAGAGAATCGACGATAGATTTACAATCTAAAAATTGCAAAAAAGGTAATGAGAGATAGAAGTGATGCATTTATTCTGCAAGACAGCAGATTAATGGAATTGTTTCGGCTAAATAAGGAGATAGTTCTCAATTTATTTAACGAATTGCGCCCACACATGGAAAATAGAACAAGAATACTAATTGCCCCGAGGTTTGCATCTGGGTCCTATCAAAAGAATGTGGGCGAGGAGTACTTGCTTGCAGCGAGTCAACAGGCTGTCACTCGGTGTCTAAAAGAGGTCTCTGAACTTTAGTTCAACAGCTGTCTAATAATTGGATCTGTTTTCCCTAAACTAAACAAGAAAATGCTCAACTTAAAAGAGCTTTTATGGAAAAAGCTGGATTATCAGGCTGTACAGATGGGAGCCATATAGCAATCATCACATCCCATGAAAATGAACATATTCATGTCAATAGAAAATAATTTCAATCTAAGAATGTGCAGATAATATATGCACCTGACTTGCAAATATTAAACATTAATGCCAGATATCCTGGATCCATAACTGACGCGTTTATATGGCGTGCTTCGGTGATTAAAAATATATGCGAACTCAATATGCTACAGGTAAGCTCCACATGTTTTTATTTTCTGCTCTTGACTATGTATGTTATCATTGTTTTTGAATGAATATAATAAAAAAGTTCCACTCGTCAGTAAGTTACTTTTGTTTTATGCCAACCTATATATTTCGGGGTGTATTTAAATTATAATTGTTTCCTTTATTCAAGGTCAAAGGAATACTTGGTTGTCAGGGGATTCAGGATATGCATTACAATCATGGCTCATGACTCCAGTTGAGAATATTGCACCATTCACACTTGAAGTTTCACACAACACTGCACACGAGAAAACCCGAAGTACTCTGAAAACATGCATTAGTGTTTTTAAAACTCGATTTAGAGAGAATTATTTATGCATATGCAGTTTTACACAACATGTGTATTCATGCAGGTATTCCCATTAATCCTGAAGAGGAAAGCATAGAAGAAACTGGAAAAAAGTTTGTTACTGAAAACAATGTGGTTGACAATGTTCTAACTGATGCAGGAACGATACCGTCAGAAATTGTTAATGGATATGTTAGACAATAAAATAGTACGTTGCAACATTTTTATTATTATTTTTTAATTGCACACAAAAAAACAATATTGCAGGAATATTCACTAATTTAACGTTTTACATAACACAAAACGATAACATAATATACTACGCAGACGCTTTTTAAATTGAAATCATTATTTTGGTACCAACCTCTTTAATAATAGTGAAAACAAATCATTGTGTCTTTCTTGATTTTGATATATTCGTTTAAGATTAGTATTTATATTTTTGAGAAGTTAGACTCTCTTTATGCATGTTTTCCAATTTATTTCCTTCTAACCTGTTTTTCTTTGGTGTGGTTCTAGGTCCCCTCATTTTCCTTTTTTTCTCAAAACTGGTGTTTTGAGGAGTCTGTTCAATTTTCGTAGTTTTTGTTTCTGTTACTGTACTCTGAACCTGATTCTGAGTTACCGGTGTCAAGAGATAAACATCTAAACAAACATCAGCTCATGTGAAGATGAATATGGCCCTACTTGTGTAATTCTGTGTGTATCTGATGCAGGTCTCCTGAGAAATGTACATATTACTGATAAACTATCCCCAGTTATTTTTGTAGATGTTGGTGGTTTGTCTAATACGGAAATATTTCCATTTACGAAATGTATTTTCCTGTAATAAGGTAAATGTTAAGGCGGCCATAAATTTCAGTTCCTTTAACAGAGTTTAGAAGTCGGTTTTAACCACATCTGCTCGGGTAAATTTTTTTATAAAATTGTTTGTCGGCGTTCAATGGAATGTTTTTACCCACTCACATGAACATTTTCCACAAACAGATTTACCACTTCGGTTAAAACTATATAAAGAAAAACACGACTCTTAATTAATCACTCACATCACAGTTATCACTCCACTGAGTAACCACTTTCCAACCAATGATGGCCATCATTCTCTCTTCAATAGGATTTAATTGAGGCAGGGGTCCACCTCCTCTTTAGTTTTTAGTTTTTTAGGCTTTTATTTTCAACTTGCTTTTCAATTTTCTAAATACCTTAAAATTTAAATATATCTTCTATGTGATTTTTCAGTTTTCTTTCACTTAGGTCACAAAATATTGTATTCGTAGGCCGCTTAAAACTTGATTTGTATTCACCTAAAACAAAATATTATCTCTTGCCATTTTTTTGAGTTTGGTAATCCAAAACCATGTTATTTAATTGATTTGTGAGTTCTTTTTAGAGCATCCTGAAGTTTTTTCTGCCATTGAGACCCGCAAACTGTTATCATCTCGTCACGAGCTTCAATAAACTCTACGCCATCTAGCCGACATCAATGACTTTATTATTGTAAAATAAAAAAAAACTAGTAAAACAATCGACGCTCAAAACAAACTAAACCACCACGTCACACAAAATATTTGGTTAGAATTCGTGCTTCTCAATGTAAACAAAGATGCCGATATAATATATAAATACGTGCAACGGATGCATTTTTTGGAGAGGACCTCTTAGCGACCTCCTACCGTATCCGACAGCGTTTATAATTAGAAATAATCTCTCCTTCTTCTCATAAAACGAATTACAGAGTCCCACCCCTGAGGACCTCGGCAGGAGAGAATAATTTAAATACATTTAAAACAGGTTAATCAAATCTTGCAGGACAGGATCCTATATTTTTTATAGTGTGCAAGTTTATAATTTTCAACTTTCGTACGCCACTGAGTCTGGTTCCATTGAGGTCATCTCTGGGGCTGGCTCTGGCTTGTGTGGGGTTTTCTATGACGTTTCTGTTGACGATATTGCTATAAATATACTGATTATTTAATTTTGTAACATCAGGTACCCCCAAGGATGGATGCCGTTGTAGAATAACGGTAACTGTCAAAAAGCAATGAAGCATTTTGTTTAAGATAAATTTTACACATATAGGAAACAACTTTATAACAGTTTTACACCATTTTCCATTTCTCTGGTTCATTTGATGATCGGTCTTTGTATAACGTATTTGCGCTCCAGAAATGTTATCGAGTGACGCATTGAGAAAATAGATCACCGACTTTTGTACATCATATTGCTTACCACTGCCAAAGCTCAACTGCTAAAACATAAACGTTAGTAAAATCTTGGCCATTTTTTTTATGAAAATATGCAATTGAAAATACTTGATTTTATAATTATATTATATATATTAACAATTATTATTAAAATATATCGGAACTTTTAAGGTATCAGTAACAAATAATTAAATTGCTAAAGGCTCGGTTGACAGGTTTTCACAGTTACTGCAAATCGGACGCCACCCGTGTTCATCTTAATCAGTAATGATTTGCCGTCCCTCGTATTTTCTAATCAGTTGTCCGACAAACTACCCCGTTTGCTTCTTCACGACCGTGTTAATTTTTCAAATGTCCCGCATGTAGATGCTTATCGGTGAGACGAATCTGACAAACTCCCAACAAACCGGGGTTAATCGAATTAAAACCGACCCGGTGTCCGTTCCGTCAATTTTCGAAAGTGCTCTTTGGTGGACTTTTTCGCACGGCCTGAGATCCTCTCACCCTCGCGAGCCGCCCCGTTCTATAAATCTCCGCATTCGGCCGAACAAATCTGAGTGACGTGCCTATCGGAGACACACAACTACGGACACAAAAAGGCACAAAGGAAAGGAGCTTTTTGTTTACGCTAAATTTTACATACACACGTTACAGAGTGGAGACGTGTCACATGCAGAACAACGCATTTTCAGTAGTCTGAGGTAGTTGGTTTTATTGCGACGCTGCTGCCTCCGTTTTCGAATATCTGTTATTAAAAATGCAAATACCAGTTGGAATATGAAATTTGAATCACTAATGAATTTCGAGTTAAAAATATTTTCAACAACAGTTGGATATTTAGAAAGCTGAAATGTTGGCTGAAATTTACCTGGGCACTAGTTCGTCGTCAGGTTATTTATAAAATTGGAAAAGATTCTTTTTATGGGATTAGATTTTCGAATTAAAAACAGATTGCAGCCAACATTTCAGCTTTGTAAATGTTCAAATACCTCAGCATTAAGAGTTTTAATTGGGGTATATTTCAACCATATAGCTACTGGATATACTACAAATGTCCTTTTCAATAAGACTTGTTATTTCAAGTCTCGGTTTCGAGAAATAAGACGCACAGAAATTCAACAATTAATATGGCCACTGACGGTTCGTCAATTCCACGGTTTTCTATTTGGATGTGGCAGATTTTCTCAAAGTAGGCTCAGATCTCATTAAATGTCCAAGGAAAGGAGAATTGAGTGTGTGTGAAGAAAAAGAAAAGTGCCGATTCCACACACCTGCGGCTACTATATTATCTAATAGTTATATAGTTTCAATAGACCCCAAAAGATCTAATGTTGCATGAACCGTGAGAGACCACATATGATCGACAGTATTCCTTACTTTAAATATGTTTTTCTAGACAGTATTAATTATACATTAACTTCATCATTATTTGATTTAGAAGAATGATTAGAATAGAACCCTAGCAGCATATTTTCTGCTGTTAAAAGTGGATGAATATATGAGAAAAATTATTGAACATCGCCCGAATTATTTCAGAAAATTTAATGTTTTCTATGGGACACCCTATACGTTTCAGCCTTAAACATTTGCTATTAAACTGAAAACAAACAAAATATGTTACTTCGCTTATTATTACTGCTAAAGTTTACATTACACTTTCAAATATGATGTTTCTTACATCTGAAGTTCTGGGAATTTTTGCATAATCCAGATCAGTCAAATATGTGTAGGTTACTAAATAAATGAAGTATAAGTGTAGTTTACTTTATGACTATCATCGATTCCGAAATTTTTGAAAAAATGATGTTGCCCTTGTATGTGCTCAGTTACCTCTTTTGCTTACACCCTCTCCCCCTCTTCTTTTTGCGGGTATGTCTCAGATCAAATAAGATATTTAATCAAGCGTTAAGCTGAAAAGATTGTAGATCAGTAAAAATATTATTGAGATTCCTGTGTTTTTTAAGCTGAAAATTTATGTCAAATATTTTAATATTTCCCATAATCATATCAACAAACTTCACAACAAGAGGTTTTAATGGGCAATTTTATAATAGGTGCAGTAGTCGTTGTTTGATTATAGTAGCTGTGTTAACAATTTAAGATATTATTTCGCGGCGGAAGGTTTTACTGGGAACGATTTGTCGTAACCCTCTATTTTCTTTCTTTAATCAATTTCATATGCTGATTGTTACTAAGTGTCCTGCAGCCACTAAATCAATTTTATGCACTGTTACTAAGCCCAAATTTTGTAAGATCGATGGAACTTGTAGGAATTCCCAGATATTCTTCTGCGCTTACGCCACGAGATCGAAACAAACCAGTTCTCTTTATGTCCAATATCCACTAAATATTTCAGCTCCACCCCAATGTCCTAAGCTTCTAGAAGCGAACGAAGGTCCGAAAGCAACCACCAGGTGGCGTGTTTTGACCGACTTTGCACTATAATAATAACTGGTGATGCTCATTATAGCTGCATTGGGGGTTAATAAATGACGGCATTATCAAGTGAATAGGCCGATCCGTGCCTTGTATAACGAGATTACAAACTTAATTACAACAGATTCCATTAGTGCAGCAAACATCCCCGCTGTCTACATCACACGTTACTAATATAATTCGGGGCAAATTACTGATTATTATTGGCATGTCGGCTGCGTGTAGGTCTGTGCCAGCGCTAGACCATCCGAAGACTTTGTTTGAATTATATACCGTCAAAGGGGGACAGGACCCAATGAATTAGCTAATTAAATGTTTAATTAAAATTATGTGGACTCGTGTTAAAGCCAACATATTCGTTGTATTTACCGCACATGAAGGTCCACTATTTGCGAAATCCGTAGCTGCAAGAGCAAAACTGACAACCTAGTTTTGACGTACTCGACTTAATCAACCACTTGAAACCGTTCAACTTCGCCGTACTTTTTGTTAAGGGCGCCGGTTTCAGTATCCGCTCGCAATAGTGTATCCTCTCCAGGAAATAAAATTATATTTGCATGTTGAGCATCAAAAATGTGGTTTGGCTCAAGCCAGTTAATTTTAGTTAAGCAGTGTCTGTTCTCTTAGTACCTATTCCGTTAATTGAAAACTTATTGTTTAAAAATACGTACTCTATCTATCTTTCCTTACAAAAAGCATATTCCTTTATCTTAAACTTTTTACACGGTTTGGTTTTAAATCAACTTCAATCCTGCATCACTCGGGACGCTAGAAGAGAAGTAGAAGTCAAAGTCACTACCTTGCCAGTATTCACATGTTTGTCACGTAGCTATTTTGGTATAGTGTTAGGTATCAATTGTCAATCTAAAATAAATATTTAGGAAAGTTCGCGAAAGTTTAGAAACGCGAATTCAGTCCAAACGGTTTATCCGTGACAACGAAAGAAGTAAAAACTAGCACATCTGTACAAAACTTAATGACGCTTCCTTTCGGCGATTAGTAGCATCTGGCAAAGTCACAAAAACTTGCAATGGATTTGCTGACGTCCCTACCGTTGATTCATAATGCGCAAGTTTAAAACAATAGCATCACAAACCTACAAGATATAAGATTCAGGACACTTTGACATGTTTTTAATAAGCCATCATAAGGTTGAAGAATTTAGTCTATGCCTATTCTACTGAAGTGCTGAATTTACTATTCACATGGCAAATTAAATTTAATAATCGCTACATTAAGATAACGATAGTCTTGGGCAAGTGAATTTTGTCTTTTAAGATTACCAGTTTAAGTAAATTCCTCTACTCCATATATTCTAAAACACTGATCCGGTATTCGCAGGGTGTCACTTAAAGCACTTTGGGTAGATTTGGAACAATTATGGTACTTTGACGCTTTAAACGTTTGTTGGTCCAGATGGTCAGGTCACAGGTCATTGTGAATTTATTTGTACTCTTTGCCTAAAAATAATAGTCGTAGTTTATGATCTACCATTATCGATTCATTCATCGATTGGTTTTATTTTAAAGACATTCTTAACGTATGAAACACCTCAGATGTTTATCCCAAAGTCACCATGGCAAGATAATTTCCCATTATTTTCCTTTTCATAAGCAAAATTTCCAATCGGGAATTTTACTTTTAAAGCGAAAGAAAGAGAGAATAAATATTTAGTTTCATTAATAAAATTTAATATAAATTTTAATTTCTTTTTTTGATTCTTAAATCATTTGTGCGCCAAACAGCGTTTTACGTGCCAAGGCGAAATTAAATTAATAAACGGGAGTAAATTTACGTATGCAGCTCCGAAGTGTTAAGCGTTTGTTTTTGTTTCCTCCGGTAAAAAAGTGGCAACGTCTTAAGGGTATTATTTATGGAGTCGCATGCTGAAACGGCAAGTATTTGATATGAGTATTGCAGCACGAAATTTATTACTCTGCGAACGGAATTATTTATGTGAACGCCCGTGCCGCCTTGGCAGAAGCATATTTTATTAAAACTGAGTAAAGTTACAGGTTCAATCCGGGAAATTATAAAAACTCCCCAACCTACTTACGAGAACGATTTGAGTTTTAAGCGGAGTTGAGAACCGAACTTTATTTCGTAGAATGTACAACCCCGCAAAGTAACCCCGTAATGTGACCGAAAGCACATATCGATGTCGTGTATAATGAAATGGATGTTTATTTATGTGTTTTACTTAGCGGACACGCGATAACCGTTTAGCGAATTGCGTTTCGCTTTGATTTATGGACACGTTCGGAATTGTTGAGGTTTTAATATCGAATTAATTAATTTTTAGTGTAAAGTTTAAGCGGTAAAACAAATAACTTTTTTAACCTTTTCACTCTGAAAATACATGCTTACGATTGATTACGAAATTCGACATAAAACATATTTTACTATAAACAATAAAATAGTATACGAGATGTGTTCAAAAAGTAAGGTGACGTTTGTAATTGGGCGGGTTACGTACATTCGATCTTCGATATTTTTTTTGTTGAGACAGAAGCGTTTGACGTGTTTTGTGTGCTAGGTGATTTTCTGCTGTCAAAAAAATGGAACAAAGGATTTGCATAAAATTTTGTGTAAAAAATGGAATACAGTGCTGTAAAACACATGAAATGTCGACAACGGCATATGGTGAATCTACATTGAGCAAAAAAAAAATGTGGTTCAAGCTGTTCTAAGATGGCCGAGAAGATGCCGATGTCGAACCTCACTCTGGACCCTCCCAACCCTCTGATGAAGGAATCACCATTAGAGAAGTGGCCGAAGACGTCGGCATCTCTACTTTTCTCCTGTTCCCAAAACTCAAGAAACCCATGAAAGGAATTAGGCTTGGAACGAGAGGAGGAAAAATCGCTATACCAGGAAGTACTTAGCAGAAGTGCTTTGAGGAATGGAAAAAACGTTGGCCCAATTGGGGATTACTTTTTGATAAAATTTGAAAATTACCTTACTTTTTGAACACACCTCGTATTATGCAGCAGGTTTTGTAAACGACACTTTAGCCACGAGTCCGCGTAGGTACGAGCGGAGCCAGTAATTAGAGTCTGAAAAACTATTTCTACTCCCTAGTCTGAAATACCCAGTTATACATGCATGCATGCTCTCGTAGAATCGGTGATTTGGGACGAATCGGGACCATTCGCATGCGCAGTTCAGATGAAGTCAGTAGCGGATCATAAAATTCCAAATTGTAATTTCTAATCCCGTGTTCGCGTACAAACTAATACGTTTCGAAATCGATTCAGAACAGCTACTACCGATCCTCGGGATTAAGGCAGAACTGCTAGTTCGAGATATGCGCAATGTAATACACGACTAGTTTTCCGATAATGTTCATGACGCATAGGGTTTGGGAATAAACAAAAACTATCTGGTTTTCTGTTATGCTTTAACATTCCGAGTTTTATTTGGGTGCCATGAACCATTACGTCAGATAATTTGTTTTAGGAATAGCTGATGTTCCTAAGAATATTTAGAATACTGCTATTTCTTCAAATAATCTATTCATATTTTTAATTCTAAGGTATCCCACCTGCTATATAGGGAGTTTGTAGAGTTCCAAAAATAAAAATACGTTTTGATGAGAATGGGAATTCTTGTGAATATCAAAAACTCTCCCGATACGGCTGAAATTGGTTAATTGGTATTTTAAAGGACTCGGAGTACGAGACAAAACCTACAACAATCAAATTGTAGTCTGTTTTGTTTATCACGCACAATAAAACACCCTTTGTTGTAAAGTACTTCTGTAGGTCATGTCAGCTTTTAAAAGTAGGTAAGCAAAATTTGAAAAAATCTTAACAAAAATACTGTTTATACAAGTCCAGATTCGCTTGGGTTAAGCGAATGTTCTTCGTCTGCAGAATTTTCTAATAATAATTCCTAAACCGTGCAAAAAAACAATCCGAAACCAGTTTATAACAACGCATGCGCTCCGCTTGGGTGCTGCATTATTTATGGATTGATTCAGAATCAATTACGAATCCTTACTGCGAACCCAGCTACAGTAAAACGTGATTCAAAAAGAACGCTGGTTTGAAAGGGCAACTATTTTTGTTTTTTATTGTTGGTAGATTTGTTTTTGCGATTTTTTATGTGTTGTCATTGAGATTTCGTCTTGTCAACAAATTTCATAGTGAATCCAACAGACCACGGACAATGACGGCAGTTTTGGAATGGATCTTAGGAATGGAACAAGAGAGCTCGGGTTTTTGTGAGCGAGTAATGGTTCAATGCTTTTTTCAATGAGCAAAATTACAGAAGATAGAGATCTAAGAGGCCAAGAGTAATTTAAGAACGAAAAATGCAACCTCAAAGAGGTACGGTTTGGTGTGGTATTTGAAGTAGAGTTTTAATTTTATTTAAGGTAAAGAAATATGTAGGGTGGAATGAGTCACACTTCAGCAGAAGCAATTGCATTGCTGCGTGAGAAGTTTCCGGACTGACTCATCTCGTTGCGAGGAGATCAATTCTACTACCAACCTCGATGATGTAACTAGTCTAGTCTATTAGAGCCCAGAAAAATGATGTAACTCAAGTACGAATTTCAATATCTCTTTTCTCAAATTGATGTGTGTTATAGTGAAATTCGTGGACAGAAAAATTGCGACTAGTAGGGAAGGTCATTGTTTTTCAAGTTTGAATAATCAAGATTTGCTGTAGCGAATAAATTAATTAATTTAACAGTCCTTTCAAATCCGGAGTTCTTTGAATAACCATTTATTTTCTGCAAGTCATGAAAAAATTTAAGATTTAATAAATGACGCTATGAATACAGAACACATGCTGAACCATCAGAACTCACAAACTTGAAAATACCATCTGGGTTTTAAATATGTACTGCAAACATCCCAAGTCTCCCAACCCATGACTAAACTCCTGTATTTTGGACTTGGGAGGAGAAGAAACAGTAATCTAATATAAAGGGACGAGAATGTAATATGCGAATATGCGAAACTGGTAAAAACTGATGTCTTCGAAATGTTGAATAACGTTTTCTGATGCCAATGCAATTTGTCCAGTATTTTAAGCATAAAAATTATTAATACTTTGAAACTTGTTAAATTGTGTCTTACAAAAACTACATCCATATGTCAGGTTAAATTGTATCTTACAGAAACTAGATCCATCTGCATATTCATAATTTCAATTACTACCAGCTAGATCCATATTCATAATTTCAAAAATAAATTTTGTAAATCTGCCCAGTGCAAGAAGAGAAAATATTGTAAATATATTATTTCTCCATGTATTGTGTCGATCAAATTTCGAATTATAGCCAATTCGAAATTCAAGAAATTTTAATGCTTTTTAAAAAACTTCTGGATTCCTCCTGCGTCGGTTTTGCTGAGTCGAAATTGCTGACGTTTCGGCCAATCATCCTGTTGGCTTCTTCAGAGCTTGACTGAAACTGAGTTTCAGTAGCCTGTGGAAGTTTCTTTAAAAAATTAAGAAATTTTAAGTCACAATTCCCATTAACAAGAATTTATTTCAATTTTTTTTTTTGGGACATAGGGCCAAACTTGTTCATAGTTAGTCATGCAACTTAAGCTTATATGACTTTCAGTAGTATTGCAGAATAAATTTCTTTGGAGCGTAGCCATAATTTTGTAGCTCGAGATTATTCCTGACCAATGGTTGTCGACACAAAAACACAAACTGAAGTAAAGTTACTAAAAAAATTAGTAAGTTACGTAGAATCGTAGTAGATGCATAAAAGTTTATATACATCGTTCAACTGAGGTGGCTTTTACTTGATGAAAATCCATTTATCAAAATAAATAGGAACTAAAAGTTCAGATTTTCACGAAATTATATATTATGACATGACAATTGTTTCGACAACACCGTGTCTTTATCAAATGTAATATTTACAAACTACCTGCTACTATATATACCGAAAAATGACCATAAAACCTTAATTAATGTTGTTGTGAGAATTTAAGTTCAATTTAAGACATTTGAATGTCTCATTTTGTTAATCTCCATGGCTTCCAATAAATTTAATTTTCTACTTTTTGTGGCTGTATGTATTATATCAAAATTGTCGTCAAAAACGTGTTTTTCTGTGTAGCATAATTAGAATCTAGACTATTGTTTTTAAACGCTCTTTTATGTTCGTTAGTACGTTTCTTGAAGAATCTACCTGTTTGTCCAATATAAATTTTAGGACAAGATCCGCATTTCAACCTGCAGACACCTGATTTTTGAGATTTTGGACATTTCGTTTTATTGTTTTTTTAAAAAAAATTCTATTGTGTTGTTAGTTATAAAAAAAATATAGCTTTCAATAGAATTTCGTGAAAATATGAACTTTTAGTCCTTATTTATTTTATTATTGAATTGAATGAATAGAATAGAGCTCTAGCAGCATATTTTGTGCTGTTCGAAGTGGATGAATATATGAGAAAAATAATATAAAATAGCCCTGTACATTCTGTATTAGGTTTCGGATAAATAGAGTTTACTGTTGTCTGGATTTGTTTTTTATTTATAATTTAAAATTATAAATAAAAACAAATTTATCCGAAATCTAATACAGAACACGAACAATTTAAAACAATTACACACATAAGAGAACCCAGTGAAAAAGTTTCAAAACATTTGTCAAATTGTGGTTTAAAAATAGCTTTCAGAACTAATAACACAATAGATTTTTTTTAAAAAACAGTAAAACAAAATGTCCAAAATCTCAAAAATCAGGTGTCTACAGGTTGAAATGCGGATCTTCCTTCAAGAAACGCATTAACGAACATAAAAGAGCGTTTAAAAATATTAGTCTAGATTCTAATTATGCTACACAGTTAAACACAGAAAAACACATTTTTGACGACAATTTTGATATTTTACATAAAGCCACATAAAGTAGGAAATTAATTTAATTGGATGCCATGGAGATTAACAAAATGAGACATTCAAATGTATTTCTTAACGATCAATTAGATTTAAATACCTCTCCTTAATTGAACTTAAATTCTCACAAGAATATTAATTAAGGTTTTATTGTCATTTTTCGGTATATATAGTAGCAGGTAATTTTTAAATATTACTTTTGATAAAGACACGGTGTTGTCGAAACAATTGTCATGTGAAAATACATAATTTCTTGAAAATCTGAACTTTTAGTTCTTATTTATATATATATATATATATATATATATATATATATATATATATATATATATATATATATATATATATATATATATATATATATATATATATATATCGTAAACTAGGATTTCAACCGAGGCAGAAAGAAGGTTTATAAATAGAATCGACCCTTGTATTTACTTATTTATGTACTTACAATTTCTTACTATAACACTGTTTTAACAAGCCGATTTTGATAATGTCGTTGACCCACAGAAATAACAAACGATGTGCCCAAACCGCACTGGGATAAATAACATTTAAAATCACATTATACTTGTTTACACTCTACAAGTCTTGGAAGCACAATGTAATATAACGAACATCAAGATAAAATACAATGCACATCGAAAACCATGAGCGAACCTGCACCGAATCATACTAAAAGCGTAAATACACCCAAGATGTCCAAAATAGTCAAAGATTTCGAGGTTTCAAAATATTTTTGGAATAGCTACTGCCAGCAATGCTAATCACCATTATTTTGAAAGACTAACTCAAAAAGAAGAAAGTGTTACGACGTTCTCTGATTTAAAAGGACCGTTCGGTAACAATTTCAAAAATTCCAAAGGACGTTATGCACTCAGGGGACCCTATTTGGTTTTCGGATAATCTTTAACAATAGTCAAAAAACCCGTTCTCGATTGAAACGGAAACAGTCCCGCGGCACATTATGTACCCCTCTGACGTAACGGACAGCATATCGTGACGTGCACATCGAATCGAACTGAAGAGTATTAGCTAATTGCCCGGACGGGTGGAAAAACTACACGTAACTTTCGTTTCCATTAAAGCCGTCCGTGTCGTTTTTAGGAGGCGCATTGTTTTCGCCCGCGGCAACAGGTGCCTTTCCCTCCCGTTTTTCTTTTGTCCGCGGAGGAAAACCCAGTCGGTGACGGCGGTCCGGCCCCTTTCATCCCGCGCGCACGTCGCACCCGGGACAATTCAATCAGCGATTATTTATGAGATTATGGTCGTTATTCTCCAAGAGACACAACCGAATTGTAAATTGCATTAAGATACGCGCATTCAACAAAGGATCCTACTTACGACTGCGCCAAGTAACGAGATAAGTCGGTGGGTGTCGCGCATGCATAATAACGAGTTTCTTTGTGCACCCGCGGGTGTATTGGCCAGTCGTAAGTAGTAGGGATTTACAAAGGCCCTGCACCATTCGCTAAAAGTTATGCTTACCCTTAAACAATTCTCTGAAAATTATGACTGTAAATTCTTTGGTTTTATTTTGAATTTGATCCTTTAACAAGTTACTATGTTTGCAACAACGTGACATTAAGTTTCATCGAATAAATGCTATGCTTTTCAAAAAAAAGTTATTAGAGGCATAACGGGTTGAGGAGTGCTAATATCCCGATTCGATAGAAGACGAAAAGGTTAGGTTGTTTAGTTTTTTGATTGTATGACACATTTTTATACTATTCGAATTGTTCCACAACATAAAATACGTTGCATTACAAGCAAACCCTTTTTTTCCTATAAGGCCTGCCTTATTTAATTTACTTCGTATTGGTGTAACATTTTCGGATATTTTGCAGATCCTCCCATTTATCTTTAAAAATAGAAAGATGCGGTTTTCTCGATAATGTGCTATTTTTCTGCGAAGTGAAAGAGGGCACAAACAGAATTTTTTGAATGTTGCGTTTTAATGTACCGCCCTCTATATTTTCTTTTTGACAACTGATTGAAAAGCTGTTCTTGTATATCTACATTTTCGCGTAGAATTCAGTGCCGCTCTCAAAATATTTCTATTTTGATTGAAAATGGAGGTAAGAGATGTATATAGTGCCGTTCGGCAGTAGGTTAATCCATTAAAGGCAGTAAAACAAATACCAAAGCACATTTCTATCTTACAGGAAGAGTGCGAAGTGCCGAAAGTAATAAAAATGAAATACCCTGTAGACGGTAGAACAAATTGGACACTTCAAAGCGAAATAAGGAATATAAAAATACGCGAAAACTGATGTCTGTGGCAGTGGTACCATGGTATGAACAAGTATAGGCTCTGGAGTGTGCCGCCGTAAGGCAGAAAGCAACTACATAGTAGCAGTTGTCAAATTATGATTTTGGCTGCGAAGACGTATAGTTTTTAGTTTAGTTTAGTTTTAGTTTTCCAGAAGCGCTGACAAAAATCCTTTTCTGTTGCGGTGTGGTATGCACTAGTGCTTATTTTAAGTTTCATATCGATGTAGATTTATTTTGAAAGAATCTTTCTGCCCATATTGGACTTTTTCTTTTCTTTTTCTCAAGCTGACCAATGTTAATTATGTTGTGCCGCAATATCTTTACGACATTATTTTCTCTGGGGACATTGGTCCAGGTACAGATTGTTTGCTGCTTCTGCAGTATTCCAGGCTTTTAATAAGCAAACTATCATTTATTTGGAAAACCAAACTAAAGCATGGTACCCACAGGAGGCAGAATACATTACAAAGTAGAGCTCGAGATGGGAAAGGACTAACTCTCACACAACAAAAGAATACCTGTGAGCAAGAATAACACACCTGATTGTGAAGAAGATATTCGATCAAAAATCATCAAAGAAAAAACAGCAATAAAGAACTACACTATACAAAAGTATTCTCGAGTCAGTTTTTTATAGTGCAGAGGCAAAGAACAAAAGAAAATTGAGGATAACAGAAATGAAATACTAGAGAAGGAGGTCTCAACAAAATTATGAGGAAATCATTCGGTGAGCGGGGACAAGTATAGGTATAATAGAGATAATAGATGTGAAACAATTGGAATCGAATGGAAAGCTGGGTCCCACAACAAAAAAGAAAAACAGCAAGATCTAACACCTCCTGGAGAAGTAATATTGAAGCGGCCATGACTAGATGAATATGTTCAAAATACATAATGTTGAAGACTAGAATGCGGAAGTCAGATCCGAAAATCCTCAATATGTAACTAAAACTCAACGTATTAACGGATACATTTTTTTTTGTTTTGCGGTCTAGCAATATTATGTTCAAAATGTAGAATAGGACTTGAAGAATAACAATTGTGCAATATTTTTAGAGAAATTAAGTTATTTTCAAAATATTTTGATCAAAATATACGACTTGTACTAAATTATCAGCATAAAGAATATTATACTTATACCATCATATTTTACATTAAATGTTACAACCATTTTTTGAAACTCCACATTTGCGAAAACCACAATCTGTGAAACCCCAACAGCTATCCATTTTTGAATAAAATTAAACCCCAGAGGTAGTCATTCTGTTTTGGCTATCTCCTTTAGAAGGAGAAGTGTCCTTCTAAAAATGTCCAACTTGACACACCCTGTAGCTAATGTGAAACGCATCTTGCTTAATAATTATTGTAAGGAAATCAGTGACATCCCCATATAGCTTTATCTTATAATCACAAAACCTGTCTTAATAATTTCGGTTCGCCTTCAAACCTTCTACGTTTCAGGATTTTGTCGTTTTAATCTCTTAAATTATCCGGTAAACATTAAAGATGTCGTCGGGCGGGACGAACAAAAAAAAGTCGTAACAAATTAGAAACGACTCTCTGTCGGCGCAAGAACAAAAGTTTTTCGTCCCTAGCCTCAGAAGTTGGGGATTACTAATTCCAGGATGGCGTTTTATTCGTCCCCGCCGCGCCGCAAAAGAGCTCGAAGTGGAAAGATTCCAAGATATCGTTAAGGATTAAAATAACTACGTCTGGGAATATCGATAGCGCTAGAAGAAAACGGGCCTGTTTTTGTAGATTACGAACGACGAGGATTAAAACGCGTCTTCGCAACCAAAAATACTCAATTAACATTTTCTCTTTTATAATGGTAACGGTGACGTTTTGACTGGCTATTTTATAAAACCTAAGAACCTATTTATTGTTCGCAAAATATTTTCGTTGCTCTTATAAAACCGCTATAGCGCTTTATTGGATAATCTTATAACGGTAAAAGTGGCTAAAAGTCTCATATAAAACTTTTACTCCCCATTTATTTGTAACTAAGAGACTTCCGTTAATTTTATAAACCATAAATAAGCTGTCGCTATAAAACCTAATGCTGTGCTTATTAACACAAAAAGAGTCCTTTTCGCGTCACCTTTTTCTATATCATTCTATATTTCGTACCATTGCCATTGTTATTTGGTTTTAATCTAAAATAAATAGTAACGGATCTTCACTTTGAAGCTATGACGACACGATTTAGTTTTATTTAGCACAAAAAATTTACCAAATAATTTTATATTTTACCTTTCCTAAAACTGAAGTACTTTAAGCACTCTAAAATGCATCCTATTCTCCTTCTTGTTAAAGTGGCATGCAAATTCCTGTAGTAGGCGTCCTCCGTACTCTCATGATATTATTCTATTCACTGCAGCCTCCTGAAGCGACTGATAGACGTACTTTAAGGTAAAAGGTAAAAAGTTGGTCAAGATTGTTTAGTTGGAAACTTTACTAAAACTTATCCAGATGTTTATAGCAGTATTTTTCTTGCAAAAAAAATCTAATGTGATTTTGGTTAGTTTTGGTTAGTTATCAAAAAACTGTTTATTAAAGCCTTATAAACCTAAAAGTGACATGTCACATATCAATTATGCAATCATCACCTCACTATTCAGTTCTTGAAAGAACTGTGCGTAGTTCTTTATAAAAATAAGTACGATCCTTATGTCGTTTTGATCCAAATTATTTCATATTTCTCAATATCCCCGGTAAGTAAATTCCAAGGGTTAGGAAGTTCTTGCAAACGTTCTTGAAAAGTTCATGTGCCAAACATTCTCAATTGGGTTAAGATCAGGACCGGTTGCTAACCAATCCATAGCATTTTGTATCCGTGAGCACCATGCGGTCGAACATTGTCTTGCTGAAACAAAAAATTCCACTAATGTAAGGGAGAAATGGTGTCACATGCTCTTGCAGTATCTCCCTTATGCACCTATCTGCGGTCCATATTGATAACCACCAAGTCAGTACGAGCTCTTAAAGAGATTCCTCCCCGAAACATAACTGATCCAATTGTTGATAACCTGAACTTGCCGACGTTTCGCCAGTCATCCTGAGGAAGTCAGTTTAAATTAAGCTCTGAAGAAGCCATCTGAACGATTGGCGAAACGTCAGCAAGTCCAGTCCATCAACAACCGTCGCAGAAGGAACCCAGAAGATTTCTAAATATTATAACTGATCCGTCACTAAATAATCGGATATTTTGGAAATTACATTGGACATATCTTTTATTTAGTTTTCGATAACCTCTTACACTCCTGAGTTGTAGAGACAAAATCTGGTTTCATCCGACCAAAGAACTCTCTCCCAGTTTTCATCAGTCGAATTGATGTGTTCTCTAGCAAAATTTAACTTCGCTCAACGATGCTATTGGGTCAAAGCTGGTCCTCGCTCTGGATTTCTTGGTATCAGATTCAGCTAGGCGTCGACGAAAATTGTCAGTTGAAATTCTGAGTTCATCTATTTCATTTAGCTATATCTGCAGTAATCGTTCTGACAGAAAATGTTGTCTTAAAGCAGAATCTCTAGTTATAGTAGATCTTCTTTAGTGCTGACCTGCCACCCTGTAACGGTCGATGATACGGGATACGCCAAATCTCAATTGTCGTTCCATAGACTGACGTACCTGACTGTACCGCACGAACGTAAATGAAATAAAACATACAAAATACGAAGTATGTTAATTATTCTAGTTAAAACAAAATAAAAATAAGGTAAACAGCCTTCCTAAAACAGACCATAACCGTATAATATTTGGAATGCGTTAAAAGTAAATATTTTCATGTTTATATGAATTTCCAAAAACAATTAAAAATAATTTAGTGGTGCGACAACTTTGCCGGCCAGTGCATTTAAATTCCAACCAATGTAGAAACCGTTCTTAGAACGATTATAAAACGGTAATTTTGATACTTACTATTCAGTGAGAACTGTTTTTCAATACAGCATTGGAGCCTTGTTATTAACATATGTTGTTGAACTGAGAAAAACTTATGCTTCAGCATTCATATCATAAATTCTTTCTAAAAAGAATATTGAGAGGGGGCAATACACACGCTGGATTAGCTAAAATATTTCAAGAATACCATATCAAAAATAGCATACGAGGAGATACCCATGAAAAACACCAGTACACCATTCTGCCGCTAGGTTGTGGATAGTACAACTTATTGCGAGTTCAACGCAACCTTCTTTTTAAATTTAACTTGTTTTGTTCACTTGCAGTGCCATTTTTTGTTAACGCTGTTTTTTTGTTATTTCGTTTTTTTCGATGGCAAGTTTAAAAGAACAACGTGCAGCTGTGAAATTTTGTTTTCTGCTCGGTAAAAGTGCTGCTGAAACTGTTTCAATGTTAAAAACAGCTTATAAGGACGATGCGATGGGAAAAACTGAAGTGTTCCAGTGGTTTGTTCGCTTCAAAAATGGCGACGAGTCAATTGATGACCGACCTCGTTCTGGACGTCCATCAACTGCTCGAATCGACGAAAATATTGAAAAGATTCGAGAGTTTGTGCTCACAGACCGTCGACAGACAATTGAACAATTATCGAAGATTAGTGGGTTGTTTTGGAGCACGGTTCAGCGAATTTTAACCGAAGATTTGGGAATGAAAAGAGTTGCTGCCAAGTTTGTTCCTCGTGTTCTGACTGACATGCAAAAAGAACATCGAGTTGAAACATGACGTGCTTTGAATCAACAGCTTGAAACGGATCCAGATTTTCTTTCAAAGATCATTACTGGTGACGAGTCATGGTGCTATGGTTACGATCCAGAAACGAAGCAACAGTCCAGCCAATGGAAGGCGTCACTGTCTCCCCTTCCAAAAAAATGTCGTCACGCCAAATCAAACATCAAAACGATGAGGATTTGCTTTTTCGACATCAACGGCGTAGTACATGCAGAGTTCGTTCCACCAGGTAACACCGTTAATCAAGCTTTTTATCTGGAAGTTTTATGAAGATGGCGCAACAGTATTCGACAAAAAAGACCCGATTTGTGGCGGACAGGGGACTGGTTCTTTCACCACGATAATGCACCTGCACACACAGCCATTTCTGTTAAGCAGTTTTTGGCTAAAAATGGCATGGTTCCTCTGACCCATGCACCTTACTAGCCTGATCTCGCTCCTTATGACTTCTTCTTATTTCCACGTATGAAAAGGGACATGAAAGGGCAGCGATTTGACAACATTGATGAGGTCAAGAAAAAAACGAGGGATGAGCTGTCGGCTATAGCCAAAGATGAATATAAAAAATGTTTCGAACAGTGGAAGCACCGCCGAGACAAATGTATTAGTTGTAATGGAGAGTATTTTGAAGGGGATAAGGTCGTTCTGTGATTTTCAAAACAATATATAGTTTATAAAAAATGATTCCGGTTTTTTTTTGGGTACCCCCTCGTATATCGCTTCCCCTTTCGGTCATTTAAGTTTACATTAGTTAAGTCAAATGAAGAAAAAAGTGAAACAATACCCGAAAGCATTCCAACCGATACTCGAGACGAGAATCGTTTGGGAAAAGTGCAGAATTCTCGCTTGCGTACACAACTAGTTCTACAGATTCGAAAAGTATATTGGAACGGTTTTAAGTCTTTTTTTTGGAACAAATCTAAAAGCTAAGATTTCTTATAAATATCCGTTGCGTTATAATGAAACCTTAACCTTAATATTAGTATTAATATAGAGTACTGAAGAAGCAGAACTTCCGGAAGCTTGGGGTTCGAATTAAGTATAATTTAATAATGCGGAATTGAAATTTTCTCCTCGGATCTAGTTTAATTAAATAATCCATTGATCCCCGGACCGGTCGACTGGCATGTTGGAAATATCCGCGGAAAAGTTAACAAATTCTGAAGTTAATTTACTTGGGAAATAAGCGGGTTATGCGCTCGGCTATTCGATAAAGTATTTTTCAACACAATTCGCTTTGAATTCTTCGCTCGCCGCTCAGCGAACGTTTCGCATTCCAAAGGAATGAATATTGCGCGGCGCGAAACCCTCTCTGGTCTACTCACCACCCCCGGAAATGTATCCGATGATAATTCAAATTAAATTTCAACTCTGCTATACAGTGTTTGATTCACGCGGCGAGTATGAAAGTCACTTCATAAGTGGTATTTCAAACGCGGTCCAGATTAAATCCCGGCTCTTAGTTTTAAACAAAAAAATAATCACTCAACAGTCTAACTCGTAGCTCAAATATTTAATCAGTTCATACTCGCCATAAGGAACTGTTCGCTATTGTCAAGCATGATTCAGCTCAATTTAAACGTTGCTTTAGCCATAACGCTCTCAAAGCTGACAATAAACTTCCTCTCCAACTTAGATTGGTCACCTCATTAACTACTTTTGAACAAAAACTCAGGAAACACATTTTTGACAACAACGGCCAAAGATCTACGTAAAATGGTGTTATAGTTCTATTTAGATTTATACTTTATTAATTTGTTACATAGTTTTGTGATGTTCCGTTTTAATTTTGTTTATATTGTTTGTAAATTTTTCTATATAATTAACTACCTTTTAGCTTGTTCTCATTATTATGATTAATATTAAATTATCGTGTGAACCATATATTTGTATACACAATGCTGCAAAGTGAACCCTTCTTCATATGTATGGTAGGTAGAAATCTTAGTCGGTTGCCACATCTTCTATCGGATGTATAATGTCTACGTTAACGTTACGTCTACGTTACGTCTACGTAATGCACTAAGAAGTCCTTTCAATAAGACTTCGTCCATTATTATTGACATTTATCTGAACTGCATCTCCAAATATTAATAAAAAAGACCGAGTGTCCTAGAAAAAGCAACTAGTATTAGGGATAAGGGACCAAGAGAAATTGCTGTAAATTACTAACGAGACTCTGAAATGGCTACCTAGCCCCAGCAAAAATTTTTTATTCTTTTCTTATAACAATTTCTTCAATTTCTTATAGTTAGTGTTATAGAGTGAGTTTTCCAGTTGTGAAAAATTATTTTTAGGTCTGCTTGCTCTATATGTAAAAGGAAAGTGGCGGAAGGTATTCACACAGCTAATCAAATAAATATGGAAACCTTAAAAAGGGTGTTTTCTAACATAATCGCAAAAAAAAATATTTTCTGAAAAAATAATGAATTCAGCCATATATTTACGTCAACAGATACTCAAATAAGGCCCAAATAATTTAATGATAACCGAATTTCAATATTTTTATCCTCGTTTAAATTGAATAAAAGAAATAAAAAAATAATTTTTTGAAGCATTTCCATTTATGCCCAGTTATCCCGAATGCTATTAAAACGCTAATAAATAGAATATATCGAAGCACACAAAATTACCCAATAGCTGACATTACTACGTTTTGATATCCCTGCCCGTTTTTCCATTAATTTATTATTATTGCTTATTTTATCATTAAAACTTAGGTTTTGTAAACCAACCAATTACTGAATTATTTAGGTAATAAAATGTATATGGAAAAAATCGGATTGTTTGGGCGAATGTAACGCGTCGATTCCTTCTAGGCCCTGGATTACGATTTAAATAAGACATTTTTAATGCAATTAACACAATCATAGTGGCACAATTCAAATGTTAGGCGAAACTAAACTATTTAAAGCGGTAGGCTACAGAGATACTTTGATAAAAATCAAACAGCTACATTGAGTAGTAAGTATTTTTGTCGAATAAAAAGAATTGTTTTCCACCTTTTGGTACTTAATATTTCCCTAGTTAATAAATTTGTTAGAATCGTTTGGGAACTGTAGTTTCTGAGCGAGATAGTGACTAAAGTAATTTTCCTCCAAATTAAATAACTAATTATACACCGATCTAGCGTGCGGAAAGCGTCTTACCAGGCGGTTCCGAGCCCCTTCGGACATTTCCAGGATATTACCGCAGGAGCAATCGGATGTTTTCGGAGATTTTACCGCACGGTTTAAATTTTGACGTTTGTCAATTCTGACGGTCATGTCAGTGAATGCATTCATGTTGTTTTCCAAAAATGTACGCAAAAACTAACGGTGATAGAAAAAGTATAGTATGCAACGTCTGGTAAACTCGTGACTCAAATATCGTTTTCCGCACTTGTTGCAAAATATATTATTTTAATGAAAAAATAAGTGATAATACTAAATGTTTAAAAATGGGTAAGAATTTCAAATCATCAATGTCAATATCGTAAATAGTATATTATGCAACAAGTGCGGTAAACGGCATTTGACTCACGAGTTTATTTGACACGAGCGGAATGCAGCGGAGCGAGTTTTTAATAAACGAGTGAGTTAAAAAGTTTACCGAACGTGTTGCATACTACACTTTTTCTACGACCGTTAGTTTTTGCGTACATTTTCGCAAAACACGAATACATTCACTGACATAATTGTCAGAATTGACAAACGTCAAAATTCAAAGCGTGGGAAATATCCCCGAAAACATCCGATTGGACCCAAACCCGTGCGATAAAATCCCGGAAATGTCCGAAGTGACTCGGATTCGTGGGAAGCGAAACTGAAGTGGTAGTGGTGACGGGAGTAGAAAAAAATATAACAGCATATTTCCCAGACTCTTCTGAGTGTTGAGTTTTTATTCAATTTTTAGGTTAGGCGAAATATATTCATATGCACTTTCTAATGGGTTATTGATTATTATATGTTTTTTTGCTATTATAAAAGAAAAAGCCATGTCGCGTCACTCATAGCACGATTTGAAAAGCACATTTTCACGACTCCAAAATTTAAGTAAAATGCGTTAAACATTTTTGGAGTTATCGACATTTATTTCCGAATAAACCACTTTCGCAGAGATAGAGCATAGAACACTAAATAAAAAAAATGTGTTAGTTTTAGGACAGCACTCACTCAACTATGGTTAATATTAGAAAATTTTGTCTTATTTTCGTTTAAAAAGTTGATATATTAATTATGCCAGCTGGTAACCATTTCAGAAACTTTAAAGCTTACGACTATTCGGCTTAGCCATACATATTTTTCCTCGACTATTCTTCCTGTAGTGGCAACGGCTGTTGATCATGTTAATTGATTAGGTTAGATTAGAAACAAAATTTGAAGTTATTAATAAATTTAATATGCAACAGATGCACTTTTCTGGCATTTCGAAAAAGTAATTAAAATTTCAAAATGCAAAACTGGCAAAAGTGGGTCAGATGGAGGAAGTTGAAATGTAGAAGGAAGATGAAAATATCACTCTATCAGTAGAATAGCATATTTTAAAGTGTGCTTTTGTTTGGATAATGATGTATTTTCTATGGGTAATTTTCTCAAAAAGATAAATCGTAATTTAAAAAAGAGATTCAATGTGCAGTTATTTTTAATCGTAAATTTAGTATCTAGATTGTTAAATTCCCATGCTAATAGATGTTTTTGGATTCAACTATCGATGGTTTAGGAACGTGATTTATAGCAACGGAATTAGAATGTTGTCAACGTCACTGTTTATTATACAAACGCTGTACTTAAATTCGTGAACGTGTCCCATTCCGAGTTTATTTAGAAAGAATAAACTGGAATTTTATACTCGTAACTAAACAGACAACATTGCCAACCTACTAAATCTATACGCAATCTGAAATTTCCGTAATGATTTTTAGAAATATTATAACCAAATGCAATAAATAAAAAAAATAATATTCTGGTTTTAAATATTATTTGACTGGCTTCTCTCCGGTCATTTATTGGGTTTAAAATTGGAAAAATTTAGACAAAGCAAAGTGACACGAAGGAAAATTAGTGAAATTAGATTAGTCAAAACATATCTAGAAATGAGTCCTTGTCAATTATAAAAATAATTATACTTTAAATCACAAAGTAAAGAGAATTATTGTGAAAACCTGACGCAGAAGAAAAGAAAATAGCCTACCTGACGTCATTCGTCAAAAGTTAATTTCCTGAAAAAAATTGGCAAACTTAAGCTTATCTGCTTAAATAATAAAATGAATGTCGTTGTTTCTTTAATGTGTAATTAAAACTGGCAATTTTTATTAATTAAATAAAGTTTTTCTCCAGTGTTGCCACTTTCTGAAGGAGACTGACATGCTGTTTTTCAATTTAGGTGTACATGTGATCTAGAATAGCTTATCTACGCAGCATTTGTGCATTTTAAATTAGAATGTAATAGTGTGCATACATAATTTTAAAGAGAAGAAAGCGAATTTGTTGCAACCAAAAAATACAGTTGTTCCATTTAAAAAATACTATGTTTGGGCTATATCTCGAAAACGGTTTGTTCAAAAGGTTTGTTTACTACACCACTGTATTCTGCTTAAAAATATCTATCTATAATTTTTCTATCTTAGCAGGTTTCCTATTCCACAATGGCAACAAAACAAGGTAGTATAATTCTGTTTGGGGCATTCAAAGTTTCACGAAAAAGTGACACAGGGTCGCGAAAACCGCGAAGTTTTATCTGTGCGGGTTACCGAGGAACCGTGTGGTGACAAGCTATTTGAGACACACTATCCCATAAAAATGGGCTGTAACTTTGGAGGTTCTCTCCTGTCTGACAAATTTGCATTAAAAGATGTATCGTTTAGATTTCTAGCTTCCCATTCTATCATACTTCTTCTTCTTCTTATTTTAAGACTATGTTTTGTGTTTTGAAGGAAGCAGTCTAAGTTGTGACTCCGAGGTCCAGCTTTCATACCAGCGCTTTGGTGGTCTTCCGGGAGCTCTGCTTGTATTGGGTCTCTCTTCCTTCGCGATTTTCGCCAGTCGATCGTCTTCCATTATATTGACATGATCTCTCCGTGCTCTTCTTCTAGTTCTGGCCCATCTCACTATATCCGAAACATCAGACATTCTTCTAATTTCATTGCTCCTTATTCTATCTCTTAGCGTTTTCCCTGTGATTGAGCGTAATGTCTTCATTTCGGTCGTTCTAAAAATCTGTTTAGTAGCTGCAGTCTCCGCCCTCGTTTCTATGGCGTATGTCATAACTGGTCTAACACAAGTTTTATATATCAGTGTTTTGCTTTCGATATTTAAGTATTTATTCCTCCATATCACGGTTCGAACGAATCACGATATCCTAGATGCTACTATTGTTTGCATTTTTACTTCTTGTGATGTTAACCCGTAGATACTTAAAAGACATAACCTGCTCCACACTTTTATTATAAATTGCCAGTTTGCATATTCTGGGTTCTCTCGCTATTGTCAAGGATTATGTCTTCTGTGTCGATATGATCATATAGAATTTTCCTGCAACTGTTTCGAATCTGTGTAGTAAGTAGTTTTTGCAGATTATCCTCATCTTCCGATATCGCAACAGCATCATCAGCGTAACAAATTATTTTAAACTCATGTTTTCCCATCCTGTATCCTCTGCCTGCAGTTTTGAATTCTTTTATTATTTCGTTCATTATAATGTTGAAGAGTATTGGACTGAGGCTATCTCCTTGTCTGATCCCTGTTGATACTGGTATTTTACTGGAAAGTTCGTTGTTTACCCTTACATACGTGCTGTTTCCGCTGTTCATGTGCCGAATGATGTCTATTGTCCTTTGGTTTAGGTCTCGTTCTTTTAGCAGCTCAATGACGTCATGTAATCTCACTCTATCAAATACTTGTGTTAAATCTATGAAGCACATATACGCGGTTTTATTGTACTCTATGGCTTTTTCGGCAATCTGTCCTAAAATGAATATAGCGTCTGTGGTAGATCTATTTTGTCTGAATCCCTGCTGTTCTTCGCTCATACCACTACTTGAGACTTCTTCTGTAATAATTTTTGTTAATAATTTTGAAGTCGTGTTTAGGAGGCTGATCTCTCTATAATTATTTGGTTCTTTTTTTTCCCTTTTTTGAAAACAGGGACCGTTATGCTTACTTCCCATTCCTCTGGTACTTTTCTCTGGTGGTATATTTTATTAAACAGGACATGCATTTGGTCCATTAATTCATTGCCACCATACATAAGAAGCTGGTTATTAATATTTTCCAGCCCTGATGATTTTCTGTTTTTCAGCTTGCGTATTGTTGCTTTAATTTTGTCTTTGGTATTAATTGTTGTGTTGAAACTTGAAACACAAAGTTTAAAATTAACTTTAATAATACTTCGATACCAACAGGAAACAGGAAGTTCAATAACACCAGTACCTTATGTTGCTCCGCTAAGATAAATATGAGTTTGTAAATCACTTCCATACTAAATAGTCAGTCGAGGGCATGAAAGTAAGATTTGAGCTTATTTCTTAGAGCTCCTGAGGCATTTCAATGTCTACTATAAAGCAAATACGGCTTACGTTGTAGTGCGTATGGAACGTGCATTCATTTATGCCACGTTTTGGCCGCTGGGTGGCTGTAAAAGGCTTTTATAACTAAATCATACAGAAGAAAGCGGTCTACGCTGAAACCCGTATTCTCCAAGACATTCACCTCGGCTATGGGACGACGGTTTAACACATCAGTCGATTTAATTGAATCTCAATTAAACTTAATACAGCGACATATAAAACGCATCAAAATAATCAATTTTTCTCTATCAGAAGTTAATTGAAAATTATTTACAGTCCAATAAAAACGCCATTCGCAGCGATATATCTAATGCCGTATGCTGCCGACGTAATATAATTTCATTAAATTCGGGGTCCGAAAAAAATGGCGTCGACCCCGGCATTATATTACTTAAAAAAATCATCCCCTGCCGCAATAAAAACCATACGACACGAAAATATACTTCTGTAAATGATAAGTCGGGCAGGCAGGGGTGGTTATTATGAAAAACACGTAAAGGTCCTCTTTTTTTCGGAAAGGGGATTTTAAGCTTTAGGGGGCACTGGGGGGGGGGGGGTGTTGAAAATTCCTTGAACGGAAACGAAAGGGTTATCGGTAGGGGTGTGGCAATTGCATAAAGAACTCAAGATGATGGCGTGTCCAATATGATCATCGGATGCGGTATTATTGGATTTAGACCGTAACTAGATTATTAGCGACGGAAATAACGATGAAATCGGTAGAGGGGACAATAAATTTATCCACCCTTTGTTCCTGGAATATTTGGTTAATGTTTCGAAATTCAATTTAGTTATTCTATTATCTTGTTAATAATGAATGCAGATTTTCTTTTAGCCAAAATGCATTACTGAAATAAGCCTTTAATTCTATGAACAGAAAGTTTATGAGGGCATAGTTATTTGGTTTTGTATTTTTTAATTCAACATGTTTCATTTCATTAGATTCGTTTGATATTTCTTAATAAATTGCTCGAATCATTACAAGTAAAATCATTTAAGTAAAATAGCGAAATTGTTTTTAAAATAACCCCATACTGAAAACATTTCCTAGGACAATAAAATCTTTTATATCCAAAATACATATTGTGCCAGATCGAAGAGACTGACTAAGTGTCTCAAACATTTTAAGCGCCCTCTAGACAACAACTATCAATTAACACCGTCGTCACCATTATTTATGTAACTGACCTCGCGCCCATCTGGCGTCCATTGTCCGGCTAACATGGACGAATTGTGTTTGCATTTTCAATGTCATTGTCCGTGGGCCGCGGCAGTTGTAAAAATACCCACAAAAGTGTCATTTCAAATCTATTATTCCTCCCTGAGAACACATATTGAATTCCTATTTTGACTTCGCACATCGGACTGATAGTTTTCAGGAAACCAATATCAATTGTTGGATAAAATGTTTACCCCAGAGGCCATATATCATTCGATTCAATGGGAAAATATGCACCGAAGTCCGAACGATTCTGCTAATGATGTGCCTCCCTAAAGTTGGGGTAAAATTTTGAATAGTAACTATTTATAAATTGCTATCTTGTAATCATTGTTAGCCGATGAGATGATCCATGTGCAATAAGGTAGGAACAACGAAGAGGCCACCAAACCGAATTTTGAACCTAATTTTGGTTAGATTTCTATTTTTCTCTTCATAAAAAAGGAAGCTTTATTAATTTTAATTTGTAAAACATAACCAAAATGGCTTTCGGATGAGTAACAAAAATGTTAAAACAAGAGAAAAAATATTTCCTTGTGAAAGTTTCAAGTACCCTAAACCCAACCAGCTTTCTACTAAATAAATGATTTATTGACTTAGTTCTGACTGTTTGGACGGAAGTAATATTACTCAAGAATTAAGAAAATTTCTTACTCAAGAATATTTCGAACGAATCGTGATGGGCACAGAGTTTCGGTAGACTATATTCTCTCATGCTGTTTAACACTCAAATTATGTACATGCTGTTTAATTTTTAAAATAAATATAACTCTACTTGATAACTCAGCATTTGGAAAAATTTAACTATCATGTTGCATAAACAGTATCCCGAAAATGATTAGTTAAATGAAAAATGATTCCATAAAAACACACAATAAAAAATGTGAAAACTATACGGCAAACTACCATTAAGAAAAGTTTATAGGGATGAAATATGCACCAATGTCAGGAAAAAAATGTAACTAAACTTAGAATCTAATACAAGTTAATCTAAGATTCTATTTTACTAAAAATGGCATTTTAAATTCATTTTAAATATCTATGCAGCAAAAATTAAATAATTGTGACCTGTGACATCAGAGCAATACAATATCCCTTTTTTCGAGGAAAATGTCTTTCAATTAAAAGCATTAAATAACTTATACAGGGTGTATAAAGATGCATAGTTTCGGAAGTGATTAGTGTTCGGGATATGGGGTGCTAAATATTTAAGAAAAAGGTTTACGTACAATATGTTAAATATTTTTTCCTACTCCCGTCTGTAAAATACCTAATTACACACCGATCTAGAGTGCTGTACCACGGCAGTTTCGTTTCCCACGGATCCGAGCCACTTCGGACATTTCCGGGATTTTGCCGCACGGGTTTTGAAGCAATCGGATGTTTTCGGAGATTTTCCCACGCTTTGAATTTTGACGTTTGTCAATTCTGACGGTCATGCCAGTGAATGTATTCGTGTTGTTTTGCGAAAATGTACGCAACAACTAACGGTCGTAGGAAAAGTATAGTATGCCACAAATTCGGTAAACTTTTTAAGTCACTCGTATATCAAATAAACTCGTAAGTCAAATGCCGTTTATAGCACTTGGTGCATAATATCTTGCTTGCAATTTTTGTTATTTATCTTGGATGTCACTGAAAGTTCATGTTTTGAACAAGAATAAGTTATTTTCTAAATATCACTACATTAAACAGGCGACTGAGCACTACACAGCAAATACCAAATGCTAATACTTTCATTTCTTTCCATCTTGTAAGTGATCCAAGATCGTTAAAAGAATCAAGAATTGAAATTTATCCGTAATTTTATATTTTCTCGGTAACGGCGTAGTCGTCGACTAGTTTTTAAGATTTTCATCTTTCATTTAGGCTTTTAACACAAACGTCACGGTCGCGTCTATTAAACCGTTCGCTATTCCAGAAGCGACTTCGAAATTAACATCCGGCAATAACCGCATATCGACAAAGTTAAATTTATCTTCGGAGTATACCGTTTAACGCACAAAGCAACCCTCTCCTCGCTGCGATATCTCTTTAATCTCTATTAATTCCCCGCCGTTACGACGTTGTTACATTAATTCCTTTCGAATACCGTCTCCCAGACTCTCTCTCATTAATTTTCCTCGTTGTAAAATGGAAACGGGCGAAAAAAATTACTATTAACACCTGTCGGGAGGTCGTCGATTGTGCCGCGTATAAACAAAAATTTATGTAAATCGAAATGGTTTTCGTTTCGCCGTTCTAGTCGACGAGTTCAGTTTGGTGCCTGTAGTAGAGGAAAATTATAAATTACTCGCCCGTCTCCCCTAACCTTCGACCGTATAAACTGGGAGTAGTTTTCTGGTCGATGGGAGTCCACGTTGATTATGGCATAACTCGCCCACGGAACATCCGGCGATCGAGGTGGTCCTTTGTTATGCCACGCAGTAACCCAACAAAATGGCGGAAAAATGAGGACGAAACGCCCGTCCACACTTGGACACGATATTGTTATGGGTAATGTTTACCAAAATATTATGGGAATATTGTTGACAAACAACGCAGCGCATAATTTTGGCATACAAAAGGAAAAATAATAACCCCAAAAGAACATTTTTAATTGTTCGTTGCTTTCAGGGAAAAATTATGGTGGCAGTTACAAAGTAACTGGCAAGGCTTTGAGATTCTTTGGAACGAACCGAGTTAAAATACCATCCGTGGGTAAATTCTACCGAAAACATCGCATGGCTCCTAAAACCATGACTAGGGTACGGAAAATGTCCGAAGTACCTCGCTTGAGTGGATAACGAAGACTTACTTTTATTTTTTCATTCTAATGTGTTTTATAACACCTACCTGATTGTCCCTGAATAATTCAATTAATTGGATCATTTTCGCTTAGCTGCAATTCATAAAAAAAACTGGAATTTAAGATCCTATGAACTAAACCTACCCAAACTCAATAAAAAACTTATGTGGAATATGTCGCAAAGACAAATGTCCTTGATCTTTACCTCTCAATAACAGATAAAAAGTAGGTTGTTGAAATAAATAATTTATTTCTTAAAAGGAAAATTTCGATAAGGAGATGTCGAAAACAATGTTGAGTAGCAAGTGTGGATTTGCATTTACGTTTTGTTTTGGTTTCGACTGGAATCCGCTTTATACTCTACAACTTAAATTCCGATTTTCTTGCCAACAGCAAATTGGAATTTTGAACAAGCAGAGCAAAACATGTTGCGAACACATAATACTATGAATTCTATTTTTTTTTTCTCCTTTTCCCATCTCTGAGTCTTAATACCATGCCTAGTCACGCATTAATTCAATGTTCGGGCAAAATATTATTTTACATCTTATTTATTATTACGCAAAAAAAAGTTCACGTTGATTTAACTTCGGCTGCAATTTCTGGTTAATAAAGTCCTGGTTATTATATTGCTATAATGTTTAATTTTGATGAGAACAGAATTTTGGTAAACTATAATGTTTTATGCTATTTCACACCCAAATTAAGTACATGCGGTTTAATTTTTAAAATAAATATAACTCTACTCGATAACTCAAAACGAGTAGCATCTGGAAAAATTTAACTCTTAAACGGAATCGCGAAAATGATAAATAAAATAAACCATGATTTCATAAAAACACACAGTAAAAAATGTGAAATATGTTCAAGAAAAAGTGTTCTTGTTTTGAAAAACTGCAAACAACCATTAAGAAAAGTTAGTTGTGATGAAATATGCACCAGTGTCAGGAAAAACTCTAGCAACTAGTACACGTGCAAGTTAATGTAAGATTCGGTTTTACTAAAAATGTTATTGTTGAAAAACAACGCATCGCCTAACAATAATGTCAGCAACATATACTTCTGCATCATGCGTAATTATGGCATACAAAAGGAAAAATAATAACTACAAAATGAAGATTTTTATTTGTTCGTTGCTTTCAGGGAAAATTATGGTGGCTGTTAATAGCTCACGTGGACTAAACTGCGGCTGCAAATTTGGTTAATAAAATCCTGGTTATTACATTGCTTTACTGTTTAATTTTGTACTTACGCCTATGTTCAAAAATTTGTACCTTTAACTGTTTGTACTGCACGAACTTATTATTGCCCATCAGTTAGGAACCGACTTTAGCTCGAAGCGCTAAAATGGAAGAGGTACGTTATAGACGAGTCGATATCGAAGGCCGAGTTAATAAGCGACGATTTTAATAAAAATTACTAATATCTACGGGCTTCAATTTTTCTTTAATGAAATTTATTATAACGGTCGTATCCGCTTTGCATAACTCGAACCGTTCGTGCAGATTTCGTCCTTCTGGCACTTTTCCCCGTTCGAGGATTTTAATAAAAGGCGAACATGGCGAGTATAAATTAAGCCGGAAGAGGGAGAATATTTGAGGCGTTCGATTGATCGGTGGCGCGGAAAAAGAATAAGCCACTTCTGGACAAGTTCTGAGAACTTTAATGAGTTCTGTCGGTTGGACTGGGCCGTGTATACTTCGCCAGAACCCAAACTATTCAATAGGCACGTCTTAAACCGAAAGTCGGCAGTTAGGTCAGCTTGACAGGATTAAAATTTTACTCAGCTCTTGAGAGCCAGACACCAAGACCAACATATTTGAATTTTACGTGCCTACAAAAGTTTAGTTTTCGAGAACTATGTAACTATGTAACCCCCATACACTACTTCTGCATGCATTTTTATTCTCTACAACTGTTGGTCCTGCTGACACTCTGTCTCTAGTTAATTATACCCTCGCTCGTGCCAAGTCAATCTCGTGACTAAAGTAGCACTGCTGGAAGGGAATTGATCCATTCTTAAAGACGGGTGCCTAAATCATTTGAGTAATCCTTTCTTAATTATAGAGGAGGCAGTTAAAATCGGATAAAACTTTCTATAGTCCAAACACATTTGAAAAACTAGGTCGCGCCTTAATAAGCAATGACATGAATCCCGAGCCTTGCCAACGACCCTGAATTCGTGCCAAACCCATAACAAGCGGGCGAATCTTGGACGCTTTTAATAGTTTCGTTTAACGCGTGGGGAAGATAATAAATTCGCTGCAAAGAAAAAATGTTTTCCCAGCTTTTGTTTGGGATGGAGGTTCATATCGCCCGCTTACAAAGCCTTCACGGCGCTTCATTTCACCCTATTGACACTTTTCATTTAAACGGGGGCAATTTACGACGTATTGAAAGGGGGACGATTCAGCTTTGCGACTTTTATTATGCAGGGGAGTAACCGATTCGTAATTAAAACAATTCAAGGTCCAGACAGGATGGAGGGGAGAAAAGAAGTTTTTTTTAGTGAAGGTCACGCAGAAAACACACAAAATATAAGGTTATTTGTACGCTTCCTTTCTTTTAAATGAAGCGCTTTAATTTGTATCTAAATGTTGAAGTCTTCAGGTATGTGGGCCCTGTCTAAGATAGTTTTTGTGTTCTATTAATTATAAATTGCATGTTTTTGTAAAGTTTTAGCAAAAATAATATTATACAAAATACAACATTTTGCGTGCTATTAAAAACCCAAAACGCTCTCACGGCATCGAGTTTTTAAAGTACGAGAGGGTCCACTGTTACCAATTTGGTCCACCTCTGACAGTACTTTTCTAAGCCTATTAATGAAGCTGATATTAAACACAAGAAATTTCTAATTCTCGGAAATTAAGAAAATTAAAAATATTCGAAAAGTTCACATATTATTTATGTGTATAACTTCAGCTTGTTTAAAAAATCCAATATTTAAATTACTTTTTGGTTTTTAATTGCATGTAATATTTTATATTTGAAGGGCAAACTCTAAAACTTTACAAAAATATGCAATTTATAATTATGTATAATAATAAATGGGACCATAAAATGTTTATTCATAAATGTATTTAACAAAATAAAAGGTTATTTGTACTCTTGCTTTGTTTTAATTAAAGCCTTTGTAATTTTTTTAATGTGTACCTAAATGCTGAAGTTACGTGGCATACGGACAATGTCTAAGATGGTTCTTATGTTCCAATAATTATAAATTGCATGTTTTTATTTTGCATAATTTTTGTAAAGTTTTAGAGTTTCCCCTTCAAATCAAAAAGTCATTCAAAACTTGGATTTTTTAAACAGGGAGAGATCGATCTTTACCCATTTGTACAATGTGCAGCAGTACATCCCTGAACCTATTGATAAATTATCGCAAGGTGAAGTTATTTTTAATTTAATTTCTATTAATGCATGTTTTTGATTTTCTTAATTTCCGAGCAGCTATATTGTATATACTGTAATGACAATGCTGAATATTTACGTAATTTTTTTTTCAACACATATTTATCAATTAATTTTTTTAGTTTTTGAGCTAATCAACAATTTATTTCATGTTTTACTAAAAATTCATTTATAAAAACAAAACAGATTTTGAGTGGACGGTCAACTCGTGACTGGTATTGGTATTGGTATTAAAAGAGGGAGCCCTCGCGGGCGTCCAAGCACTTAGGCCACCAGATGGGCCCATTGTACCCCCAGGCCGCTCTAGAGTTCGTCCAGAATGCCGCCCCTCCTATAGAAGGTCAGCAACTCCTTTAGCCCAATACCGTGCACTGAGTCCGGATCGATCAGGGCCGTTCCGAAGACTCCCAATCTTGCCCATGTCAAGGCAGGGCACTCGGTGAGCAGATGATACGGGGTTTCCTCCCCTTCCATGCACCACCTACACTCCGAGTCGTCTCCAATGCCTAGCAAGCAAAGATGCCTCCGAAGCCTGCAATGACCTGTGTAGGCCCGTGTTAGTGCTCTACACTCCCTTCTGGTCAGTCTAAGCAGCTCCCTGGTCCGTGGTCGTGACTGATAAACGGGGCCTGAGGTAGTGGAGGTTTCAGTATTCCTACCAAAAACACAGAAGGGAAGAAGAGCTAGAAATGAATTAACGAATAAGTGTGAATATAAGTTTGGTCCTTCAAAATGTGCACATTAACAATTATAAAATATATTACACGTTCTATATAAATGCATTAATACTTAAAAATTAGAAAAATGTATCGTCTTCATGGTTTTTGCATATAATCAATGCAATAATTGCAATAATCCATTGTTGTACCTTTACCTGTTTCCTATCATTATATCAACTCAACTCAACAAGAGAAACTAACAGAACAGAACAGAAACTAACCAAAACTAACCAAATACTTGCTTATTTCTAAACAAAAGTATTTGATTAGTTTCAGTTAATTTCTGTTGTTCGGTTGTTGAGTTGAGTTGATAGAATGATAGGAGGCAGGTGAAAGTACTTCTTGGCAACAATGAATTCCAGTCAAACATTTAACGTTTTCGCGCTTAAAAAAGCGGTGTCTGGTCGCTCCACGAAACCGGACATCAAGTTTTATTCCATAAAAATTAAGTTCTTGCACATAATCAATTCTTCTACAAAAGAAAAATCTGAGAATCCATAGAAATCTTTTATCTTTTAGCTCCACCCCCTCAAACAATATATAAGTAGGCACAGAGTACAACACGAGCCAGTTTCAATTAAGCTCTGGAGAAGCCAACAGGATGATTGGTGAAATGTCTGACAACTGACGCAAGAGGAATCCAGAAAATTTGTAAATAGTATTACAGTAGCCTGTGGAAGTTTCTTTGAAAAATTAATTTTGGTTTATATTTGCGTTTACGTCACTCTATTTATATGTATTTCTATGGTCAATTCGTTAACAGTCCTGCTAAGAGGTGGAAAATTTTGTTTAAGAAAAATATGTGTAAAAATCTTTTTCCGGATTACCCAAAATGTCCGGTAAATTGGTCAGTATCCAGAATACCTACAGATTTCACAATTTGAAGGATTTTATACATTTCCCCTAACTATGCTTCATATGTGACAAAGTTACTCCGAGATTCTAAAACGAATTAAATACTGAAAATATCTCTTTAATTCCAGTGGTCTTGGAATATCTTTCTCACACTAGATTTGATCTATGGACTGGAGAGAGAAAAACTGAAAACTGGCCATTAATATTAAAGAGAGGATTTTATCTCCAATAATATGACGACGCTCGCCACTTGAAAATTCTCCTCCAGCGGATGTCAGTTTCCAGACGCAACAAATAAAAATTTACAATGCAGACGTGTAGTCCCGCGATTTTCTGCTAGGATAAAAACACATAATTCGACACTTCGAAAAAGAGGGCGCGACGCAAATCCGAGGCATATCTATCGCGAGATTAGAAAGATATGGCCATAATTTGAATATATGCATAAAAGATGAACGGATAAGGGACGCAAATAGGGTTAGAGTAAACGAGATAAAGCAATCCGCGCGTTTTAAAATTATTAGATTGCAAATTGATTTACTGCGCGGAGATTCTCATAACCCATCCTTTTTCCCCAAATGATATTGTCGATGGGGTTACGAAATTGTCTATAAAGTGGTTCGTTATATATAAAAAAAAATGCGGTTGCTCGTTTCGAATAAGTTTGAAATTAAGTTACATAAAAAAATATTAAGATCCGGTGTAGGCGCAACCTTTCCACTGAGACCCGCGTACAAACTTTTCGAGCTTCGACGAAGAAAGTTGGCGCCGGTTTTGGTTAGTTCTTCTCGGAACACAAATTTTATTCAATTGAAGAAAAAAAATGAATAAAACAAAATATAATGAATATAAAGCACGCATAAATTTTTTTGACCGAAAAGTTGTATTTAAATAAAACTTTTAAATTTTGCTTTCAATTTTGTAAACAAAACAGTATTTTCATTTGCCATCGTATTTATTCAGTAAACTGGGGTACTGATGTTGGATATGGAGAAACCTTTTCAATGCATATGCCATAAATGCCTTCATAAAACTGAAAAGTAAACTAGAAAATTGTATTTACACGTTGGTGCTTCATTTTCTGAAAATAATTAACTAATTTTTAACAAGTGTAGGACTTGAATGTATGAAATAGAATATAATCTAACCTTCCCAAGTACCGCGCTTTACTTCCCAATCTTGATGATTTTTCCTAGTTATTCTTTGTTTAATGTAAAACTTCTGAATAATTGGACCTATCTCAATACAAACTGACGTAGACTATAAAGCTACCAATGTCTCCCTTTTGATCTCCGTCTGCAGCCTATATTTTCCTAAACTATTAGCCGAAACTTGTCGTATCTCATTAGGTGACCATGGTATTCAATCTTCCTTTCCTTCGCCGTGGATGTTATTTCTTTGTCTTTATTCATTATAGCTATTACTGCCTCATTGGTAATGTAATCGATATATGATGTTCCGAGAATCCGTTGATATACCCATCACTTCGAATGCCTCCAGCTTGTTCCTCAGTGTGTCAGTCAATTTGATACTGTGAGAATATATAGCAAATGGTTAGTCTTATTTTTGTGTTAGTCTTTGTTTTGTAGTTGAATGTTGCTTTGGCATTTTCAATTCTGGTAGGTATTTGTATTGTATTATTCAATTTTGAGTTCACGGTTGTTCAAAAAATTAATCATTTATTGTCAACTCTCTAGCTTGTCCGTTACTGGCTCATTGAACTTTTTTCAAAGATATTGAAATTCATTCATATTAATGCCTTCGGTACTTTCGCTTCTGTAGGCTTTTTTCATAATAATTTAGAATTAGAATGCTTCTTACTGGAGAGAGAAGCTTTTAATTCTGAATATTGTGCCTATAATGAATGTACAGCAAATACTCAGTACTTATAGATATTTAGTACATCCACACAACCAGAAAATAAAGGTTGTACTTTTTAAATTCAGTTTAAGCTTATGATGCAATATATGCTTCTTAAATTTATCGAATCTTTACTTAACATTGCAACATCTCATAACAAGTTTTGTGAAAAATGTTGAGACTTCTATAACTCTTACAGCTAAAGCTGAAAAATTTCTACTTTCATGAAAATTTTGGGAATAATTTGGGAATAATAAATACAGGAATAAATACAGGAAATACCTTGGTGTATTTATTTTGATATTTTAGTTTGTAACAATAACTAGTAAATTTTGTATAGGTATCACTTAATCATTCACTATTAATTATTTTTGGATTTTTAAAGTACACCATAAATCTTATTTATTTATATTTGTAGTTATCTTTATATTACTTTAAACTGTCCTTATTTCAATTTATGTTTATTACTTAATTATTAATGTGACGTACCTTCAGAGGGGAGATAATCTCTCCATTGGTCTAATGATCAAAGAGAATCATCCTAAACTGCCCTAGTGTTTAAGAGGACATCAGAGGGACGGCGAACATATGCTCTGCTGATGGGACAATTTCCTCTCTCCGGTGAATTGCGTGCTTTTCGGGCGCCGTCGTGCCACGGCGTCGCATCCGGTTCGCCGACGCCGCAGGTTGGAACTTGCGGATTTAATAAGGAATTAATTGGATATAAAAAGACTTCGGTTTTGGCGCCGTGATTAGGCTGTTAATTGCGAAGGGGGTTTTGTGCGAACGGTAAATTTGGTTAAAATACAGTGGGGAGATTATTTTGAGCATCTACGGCTCAAGCAAAAATCATCAGTTTTACAAGATGGGTAGCAAGAAAGTGGAAGCAAAAAACAAACTGGTGGCGGGTTGAAAAAGTTTACAAATTTACCAATGGCTAAATAATATTCAGTTGAAAAATGCAAATTCTTTTTAGAACATAAATAATAATAATTGTGGAAAATATGAAATTCCCTTTTATTTTTAACTAGTTTTTGAAGATTTGAAGGTTTCTGAAGGTTAGAAAAATTATCTACAAATTTCGTTTCATAAATAAGTTAGCTTACCGAAGCAAGAAAATATTAAGTAATACGGCAAGAAAAAAAATAATATAATTTTTTTTCCAAGTAAAGGAAAGAGAGGCATACTAGAGGTACAGAGAGAGGATAATAAAGTCAGTCAGAATTTTGCGCAAAATCAAGAAAACTTTACTAATTTGTCACCTTTATTTAATATTTAGCCTTGGGAGAAAGTAGGCAGGCATACACCAAAAGAATATTATAATTTATGTCAAAATCGAAAACAACTTGCACATAAAAATGTCCGATACCACTTTTTGTACAAATTGTTTTTGCATGCATGCATGCATCTTCGCCCCCACAATCAAACTCGACTAAAGACGAACACGTGGTTCGGCGGTTCTTACCGTATCCCACATACCAGGAGAACATAAGCGACAAGAAGATGCAACTTAAAAACACCCGATGCTTTTGGTGGGTTAGTGCTCCATCTATCGCCACAAATATTATAGAATTTAACTCTCCAAGGCTCTGAATTGTCGGCTTCTTATTCGTAGATGGCCTGCTTCCGTCAGATTTTTTTCCAATTCCTATGATTATATGAATGATTATATTATATGATTTCTATATGAATAAGTAACAAAGAGCGTTTATGTCGAAGTTTCGCTCATCTAAACCATTTTTTACACATTTTATTAAGTCAAAATAGGAGAATTTGGTAAAGAGTCGCATTATCTCTTTGTTTATATATAATTTTCTAGAAAACGCTTCCTGGATGGTATGAATTATTGTGGAAAAAATTTAAGTAATTTTTTGTCCTAGCTAAAATCGTGTGTTCGATTACAAAAAAGCGTGGCGCGACATCTACCACTGAAAAGATGAATGAAAATGTGACCATGAGAAACGCCTTCCTATGGGTAGTCTTTGGTGTTTCTCGTGGTTTCTGTTATTTTGTTATTTTATTTAGATCGTTTACAGATTACTTGTTTTTAGCCTGGATGGTGCTCAGCGCGGGGGAAGTTTGATTTGCCATGAGAGCTTGACCCTCTTTTCAGCGCAGTACCTTTTTCATGAGGAGCTCAGAAGTTTTAAGAGGTTGACGCCATTGCTACGGTCCCCACAAAGTCCGAACGGCGTAGTCGCAGTCGTTTTCATTCTGGCGTTTCCGTTTATCAGGTTGTCATAAGCTAAAGAGGGTGGCGCGTTACTAAATCATTGGCTTTTTTGTTTAAAAATGGCCTTCTTCTTCAAAATAATCCGCAAAATTTGGTACGTTGAAAAGTTAGAAACTACAATCGAAAGCGACGCTGATAGTTTCGGGAATTGGATAAATTTATTGCGATTTTTTTTTTGGCCCCTTGCATTCGTGGAATGTGAAGCACCCCGCCGTTAGCTAGCGGTTTCTTCAGCGTATGTTTGTGACCTGGCTCGCATAATTGTGCAAGAGGTATGGTATTTTTAACGTATTTTTTTCGTGGACCTACTAATTTTACTTGGCAAATTTTACAAACTTTGACGCTTATGATGCGAACAAGTTCTCCATGTGTTTCAAAGTGACTTCAATTTTTGCCTAAAAAGTATTTACTTCAAAAGGATATTATTTAAATATATTTCAACGAAATTCAGAAAGAGACTGCAAACAGGACGTTGCTCCGAAATAGGGACACTCCCTATTGTGTTCCGGACGTTGATTATAGTTAAGTTCCCGGTGGTTTCAACCGAGCACACGTCCCAACAGGAACGCATAACAGTGCAAGAGGTAGTAAGAATTGTTTCGTTTTTAGACACAAAATAAAATTTAGATCTTGATTATGATTCATTATCCAGCGCCTTGTTCATTAATGACGTTAATAAATAAATGCTTTATTTAAATAAATCTAAGTTCGGTTAATCACCGACAAGTTTTATCAAATTTCCTTCCTATTCGCGCTCATTCCGAAAATCTGGTCTGTAGGTTTTCTGACGGTTTCGCATATGGGGAACGCAGCAAATGCATGGGATGTGATGCACACTCCGCCAAGTTAAGAAGAGCAATGTGCGCGCCATCTGTCGACCAGAAGTCGAAACTTCATCGGCAAATCGTTTGTGTGCCATCCGTCCAAACCACTTTAGAAATATGGCAACATCCGTAAGAAGCTTCGTTTGTAAATAGCATGATATTGATATTTTTCTATCCCTAATTGTCACTAATCGCTATAATTCTTATTTATGGATTTTCATTTAAAAGATGAAAACTGCCGCGCGGGTGGAGGCCCACGCTAAGCTGTTTATTTAAAGTAGAACTCTTTTTTTCATTATACAACGGGGACACTGCAGGTTCCTAGATTCGCGTTAGTTGCAGTTTAGCTCCGCTTGGGTATGGGCTACTGGGACTCCGATATTTTGTGGCAACTCACATTTCCATCGATTCGAAAGTAATCATCGGTGTCATCCAAGTGAAAAGTAATACTATAATATAATTGGATATCTACAGACAAGGTTTCAGTTAATGTCGCCAGAGATGCAACCTAATTCATTAGCAGGAATCACAATAACGGTTCAGGCAGATTACAGAGCTAAGAACTAGTCTCTGTTCGGTGTGGGAGTTGAGGAGGGACACAGAATCAACGGCTTAGGATAAAGACGGGGTGTTTTACCCCGAGTTCGGGATAGATATATCCCAGCGGAATTAGCGACGGGAGTTTGTAATCCCTTTCTGCCAAACAGTTGTGTGTCAGCAGCTAATTGCTAAACGCACGATATGATTATTGGGTCCGTTTTGCGGCCGAATGAACAAAAGGGCCGCCCCTATTGGCTTATAATTAGCACCGCGCCGGGGGTTGTTCCGGTCAGTTGTAACAGGGAAAAATTCAGAAACCCTCGTTCGACTGGGGATGTTATTTCTAGACGTAATTTTCGCTTGGAAAGTTTGCTAATCAAAATACCGTACGAGCTCATTTTGCAACCTGATGTTTTCTTTTAATCTAGAGGTAATTATTATAGGGTTATTACATACTCTTTAATTATTTTGAGTAAATGTCGGAAAGAAAAATCCCCAGCACAAAACCACAGAATAATATTAAATAACAATCTCATTTAGATGTCAAAGAATTATCAGCCTCTGGTGTGGCAAGGATTTGCTTGCCGGTTCGTAATCTCTTGAAACTGCGCACACGTTTGGGTCTTTTGGTTGTGGTTGTCGTTAGCGCTTCCTCGCCGACCAAGAAGTCTACCACCTCAGGGTTCAACTCCATCACCCAAAAGTTGCAGTAGTTGAACTTGCAGGTTCTGCAATGCTCCAGATTACCTCGTCTAGAACATATTTCTGACGTCGAGCAACCCCTTTGGAAATTTGCAATTCCACTGTCATTCACTGAAACACAATTTTTCTTTACCACAAGACTATCCAACATCACCGTCATAACGGGTGAACCGCAATATTGACAATAGAACTTTAAAATAAATGATAGAGAGCAATAATAACTAATTATAAATCAAAATATATTTATTCTGCGAAATAATTAAATTAGTTAAAATATATTAATCTATTGGGCAATATCACCGTCATAACGGGTGAACCGCAACATTTACAATAGAACTTTAAAATAAATTATAGAGAGCAATAATATCTAATTATGAAATAGAATATATTTATTCTGCGATATAATTAAATTAGTTCAAATATATTAACCTATTGGGCAATATCACCGTCATAACGGGGAACCGTGATATTGACAATAGAACTTTAAAATAAACTATAGATAGCAATAATATCTAATTATAAAATAAAATATATTTATTCTGCGAAATAATTAAATTAGTGAAAATATATTAATCTATTTGGTCAATTAAAGTAGAAATAAATAAAAAATAACCACAACTAAAATCGAATTTTTTAAATAACTTTGGATTTGCTCTGAATTTACAGAAAACTTTTTTTAGGTCTTATAGAGATGCAATGAGAATTCAAATTTGTGGAAATGGGTAAGAATATTAAATTCAAAATTCGGCATTAGCCTCTTCAGCGTGAACTGCCGTAGATGGTAATTTTAACATTGACCACCACATTTTTATGGATAAGTTATCAATCGATTATTTTATATTTTCTGTTTCTCATATCCGGCGACCCGAAAAATGAGTTCTCTTCAGAAGTCGCCTTATTTCTGAATAAAAGATAATGTCTACTAACCTGTCGCAATCTCATAGCATCTACCATCTTCCCCTTCACAAATATCCAATTTGGGACGGTTTTTTCTCGATCCTAAGCGGCACTCTCCTGTTGCATCATCGGAGTGGCAACGTAGACATTCTAACGCGAGAACACCTATATTTAAACAAAAAACGAATTTGGGTACCACGGTTTCCTTCTAGTAGCTCTACGGAACTTACTAAAATTCGTAGTGAGCACCATATAAATGAAGATTCGAAGAACCAGCGCCATATTTTAGGTTCAGATCACACAAAATACTAAAAATATGTCACCGGGAAATGGGCTGTTAATGCGTTTAGAAAGCACCGAAGTTTAGAAATGTATTAGGCGCTAATTAAAATTTAATATAGGGAGTATACCAGGTGTTCGAATTAGATTTTCGTTTTAGTCGATGACTTAGGATCGCTCGCAAAAAATATGGTGCAAATAATAATAATAATAAAAAAATTACTCGTTTATTATTTCAAACTAATTTAAATAAAAGGTTCAGTGTAGAGTAATAGAAATAAACAAAGATAACAGGAATTGCGAATCTTGTTTAGTTTAATGGAGAGAAATCTGGAAAAATTTTGTTATTTTAAGAACATCAATTGCGATGAAAATAGAAAAAAAAACGAATAGTGTCCGTCGTTCTTGGAATAAAATCCCACTCTGCTTTGCATTTACGTTAAAAGCAAACGAGTTGATTTTTTGTCTCAAAAATTCCCAAAAAAATTGATCTAAATGATGTTATATTATATTACACTTTTTAGTTTGTTTAATAAGTGAGTGTCTAAAGATGACCGTGTCGCATACGGCTATTAGTTTTTTGACTAGATTTTTGTAAAACAGGACGAATACGTGCACTGAGGGACGCGGGACATCGTCGGAATTGATAAACAACAAAATAACATTTGTGACTAAAATCTACCGAAAACACCATATTGTTGTCAATCTCGTGACTAAAGTACCAGTACTCCAAATCAAAAACAGAAATAACGGTATCTAAAATAATCACCTAAGACGTAACAATCTATATTTTAATGCCAAAGTAAATTGAGCCGATGTTTGAAAATTTCAATTGCTTGAAATAGTGAACTTCTAACCAAAAAGTTTGTGGAGTGAGTTGGTAAATGGAATTTTAAAAATTTCCTTTGAACTTTTTCTAACTGAAATATGCTACCATATAACGACCCCATACTCCAGCTTAGATCTAATGTAACTGAAGTATTGTGACTTGCTTGGTACAAAATATTAATTTAGTATTGCCTAAAAAAAATTCAAAACCAATTCAAATCTGTTGCGTTTACGCCAAGAGTCAACAATTTCAAGATCCCTCTGACGAAGGTAACAGATATCTTGATTATAGACAACTCTAAATATTTTCATATCATCTGCAAATAGTAATAATTTTCTCGATATACCAGTATATATTATATCATTAATATAAATGAAAAATATGAGAGATTACTGCGGAGTCCCACTTTGGGTAATGAATTCATAGAGAAAAATATCATGGTCACCCTATTGAAAGCTTTCGAGAAATCAGTGTATAATGTGTCCACTTGAAGTCGGTTATCTGATGCTTGGGAGGCAAATTTAGTGAAGCATATCAAATTAATTTCGGTACCAGTTTTTAAGCTCGCACCTTGCCCTGTCGAAAGGTCTCGCAAAAGGTGATAACATAAATACCGACCAATAGTTCGAGATTTCACTTTTATTTCCCTTTTTAAAGAGGGGGTTATTCTAGCCTCCTTCCAGCCATTAGGAAAAGAATGTATCTTAAGTGTTATATAAGTTATATAGTATAGGTATTCTATCAGGATCACAGGACATTTTATTCTTTGACCTTTTTAATGCTTGCAGTACTAAATCATTGAAAATACTGGTCAAGGTACTAGTTAACTACCCTGTCCAGACGTCAGGCTGATACCCCAGATGGTGCAACGGAAACCCCACTAAAATAATCGGCGAATATGTTATGAGGTAGACGTATTAAAGTAATACTTTTCACGCGATTGATCTGTATAGAATTGGGTACATTAGAGTAGGGAGTAAAAACCCCATTAAATGATAACAAATATCTGTTTTCAATTAGCAATACGCAGCTGCTCTGGCTCCGAGATTATAACGCTGTGATTGTCCCTAATGTCGTCCCTATTTAGCATTTTTATTTTCAGTGCCCTAAAAAATTAAAAGCTTGGTAATATAGGTCCTTTGAAACACTTTCGTTTTCATTATAAAACAATAGAAAACTCTAGATAGCATTCATATAACATGTTAAGTAAGCAAAAATGACATATGTGGACACTTTGTCTTGTGTTATTTAATGAAATATCTGAACATTCAGCCTAGGTTGAATGAACTCTACTTAGAACTAGAAAAGTTGATTTGTTGTTTTCCCTGCATACCGATCGGTTTCCTAATTTTGTTTGTACATAGAAAAAAATACTAGTCCGTATATACTCGTATGTATAACTTTCTTTTGGAATAAAAGAAAATATAGTGAGACCATTTTATAGGACTTACACAATAACGAAAACAGGAAATGGCGAACAATCACCCTCGTTTTCATTAATTCCAAATCCCGCTACTTTTTAAAGAGAAAATTTGATTTGAACGATTTTGCAAATCGCTTCTCTGTACCGAATTTAAGCAATAATACACTCGTTAACACCCTCGTCCCTTTCTTTCGTGAACGCCGAGGCGAGTAGTCCTCTTTACTAATCACCCTGCGGGCTGAGTCAGTCTCTTTCACCCAACTCAGGGCGCAGATTGATAATATCATTTAACCATTTATCATACGTTTCCTGCATTACCGTGTATACACGCGCCCCTCGAGAAGGTATTAAATTTAAAGCCCTTCTTCGGTGACGAAGGGGTATTTAAACTTCATGAAGAGGCGAATCAAAAATCTGTCGGGGCGTGCATATCGCTGACGCTTTTTTTTCGTCTCTTGGCTGCTTTTTATGGTTTAAGGGCATTACCATGCTTATGAGATTTGACAGAGAAGGGCAGAATAAAGGGCGGGCATTTGCATCGATTCCGATGAACCCCTTTTTGTGTCCAGGTCTTTTGTACAATTTTAGATGTTTTGATGGATGAAAAGGAATATTTTATGGTTTTTATTAAATAGCAACATTATCTTTCTTGCATATATTGGGTTACCGTTTGTCGATATATATATATATATATGCAAGATTTGCAGGATTCCAGTCGGATGCAGGATTCCAGTCGGAGTTCAACGAGCGAACGGATGATATCCCGGAATATAGTGTCATCATATATATATATATATATATATATATATATATATATATATATATATATATATATATATATATATATATATATATATATATATATATATATATACATTCTCACGTATTGATTCACGGATGGAAAAATGTGATGACACTATATTCCGGGATATCATCCGTTCGCTCGTTGAACTCCGACTGGAATCCTGCAGACGTTTCGCCAAAATCTCACTTGGCATCTTCAATGCTCGCGCTCCGAAAACACTTCGAAGTGTATATAAATATATGTATATATATATATATATATATATATATATATATATATATATATATATATATATATATATATATATATATATATATATATATATATATATATATATATATATATATATATATATATATATATATATATATATATATATATATATATAAATTAAAAATAATTAAAATTAAAATAAAATTAAATTGAAACTCCACGTCTGTATACTCGTTTACTATTTTTTTTTATCTATAAATGGACATGAAAGGAGAGCAAGGTTGGGTGACTACTTTACTACCACCACAGTATAATTATCTTTATTAGGTTGTTTGCTTGTGATATAACGTAGTTTTTATTAAGAACAAAATAAAGGAATAATTATAAAATAAAATTCAGTATTATTTTCCTAAGTTAGTTCATATAAACTTAAATAATATTTTAAATTATCTTTTACACCTCAACAAACTTACTTTATTACTAAATCACGGTCATACCTTTACAAAATATTTTTTCTACTGCCTACTCTAAAACCCATCAGTCGTGAAAAAATGGTCACTTTAAGACGTAATTTCTCGATAGATTCTAGTCATGCATGGTAGTTCGACATTTGTCAATTTTGACAGTTACGTCACAAATCACTCAAAAATGTATTCAAAAACTAATGGTAGTCGGAAACATATGGTATTCAACACTATGATAAACTTAATCAGTCACTTGTTTATTAAGCATGCTTTCCGCCCGTGACTAAAATGGCGTTTCCTACACTTATTATTATCAATAATATTGTATGGCATATTTTAATTACATTTTTAAGGCTTTAATAAAGGTTTTTAATAAAATTTGTGCCACATCAATAGCATGACAATCCAAAACAATATCCACTAGAAACGCAGCCGTGTGGAAAGCGACCTCTGGGTTTTAATATACATTTACGGTCCTAGACATTTGGAAAAATAAACAAGTGTACGTCAATACGCATGAGTACTGTGCCAAAGCTGATACAAATTGAAACCTTTTTTGATTAATGCTCTTTGCTCTATGTGTGCAAGGAAAATGCTGGAGGTTTTCGAACATTTTCGGAAATAAATGTCTTTTCCTGTGCTATCAATGGTGCTATGAGTGCTTACTACCAGGTAGTGTTTTCTAATAGCAAAAATTTTAAATTAAAAAACTATAATTTGAATTAAAGGACTTAAAACATAAAAAAGACATTTATGACGCATTTCAATAAGACAAGTTAAACAACAGTTTATAGCGTTTTTAAAAATCATTTTAGATAATTAGACATTAATGACAAATCATGAAGTGGAAATGCTTCTCAGAATTCATTTTTTTAATGCTAACTTCGTTTGTTATTTTAGGGTAGGATGAGTATTTTGGGATGCGGATGCGGATAGTTCCTTTTTTTTTCAGAAAATTATTTTTTGCGATTATGTCATCGCACATTCAATAGCGTGCGAAAAGCACTTTTTTTGCATTTATTTCCGAAAATGCAAAAAAGTCCAGCACTTTTCTTGCACAGATAAAGCAAATAGAATTAAACAAAAACATTAAAATTAGTCTCAGCTTTAAAACAGTACTCACTGTAACTATTTTAATAGATGCTACTTTTGCAAATGACCACTAGAACGTAAAGAATGTTACAACCGGAAAAATTTTGCATACTGGGACCGAAACTTTTTTCGATCTGCTCACCCCTTATGACGAATTTCGGTCGCGTTCGCGTTCAAATTAAGTTAAAATTTTAATGCGCCGGCAAACAAATTGCAATATCCCTTTTGATAATCAGTCATAAACCCGATTGTGTTTCGTCCCGGCAAATTCAATTGCGCGGATTGTATTGTACCGTCCGGATAATTCGCTTTCCGCGCGCGACCCTCTAATTTCTTTGGGGCTGTCACCCCGTCTCTCTCCATCTCACCGCGGCCTGAGGCATGCGGGACACCCGCCACCCCACCGGTCTGCCTATTGTTTTATGAATGTGTACAGGAACCGCGTTTGTGCAACCGTCCTTTATCCTCGATTGTTACTTTAGATGCTTTTTATGTCGTTATTTCCGTTTCTTTCGGTGGAGTTGCAGGCCAATATGTTCTTTTGTCGTCAGTTACTTCGATATTTATGTGACCTTTAGTTTATGAGTTTCTAACGAACCGCCTTTGGCTATAATAATCGTAGCATATCTTTTATCAAGGTTTTCGCCAGTAGCATTTGAATATTCGAGACGAGGCGCCTATATTGTACAGGGTGTTACCGATTTGGTCTGAGTCCAATATGTTGGACGTTTATACTTAGTTGTCAAAGAAGAAATTGTATAAAAGAAAATTTTTCTTATTGAGCGTATAAAAAAAGGAAGTAAAAGTTTTGTTATCACAAATTGAAAAAGATAAGCAGATGGAAATTCAATTAAACTATACGAAAAATAGTACAGAGTACAATGTGTACCATTTTTTAAGGTTTTACGGCTTAACTCCCTAATAAATCTAGCGTATTCTGGCCTTAGTGACTTAAGACTCCGTTTTCATGAAATGGAAGGTCACACAAACGGAAATGTGGTTGCTATCCTGGATTTTTAGATGCAGGGTGATTTTGGAAATATTGGATGTGGTAGATGTCGTTTTTGTTTCGAGGTTAGTTTTCTTTAGTAAATCACAAATTTGTATTAAGAAAACTAAACCTATGTTTTTTTTTTTAATGGAATGCCCTCCTATCTCTTTTAATAATTTTAGTAGGCTTGTAGCATATATCGATAATTTTATTTTTTTATGAATGGGCTATGGAATCATGGCGAACATTATTACACAAAGCTAATTCCCTGTCAAAATAAACTTGTCTGATCGTCTTCTACTCTTCACTTTGCCTTGTAGTATTAATTGGGATTTGTTATTCCGCATGAAGTATTGAAGTTTTTGTTGAATACAACTTGTTTACTCTATTTCATTCTTCTTTAGACTTGTTCATAGAAACATAATCCGTGAATGGCATACGACGAATTCTATGGTCATGTTCATGATCTACACATAAAAAAAATAAAGTGAATTTGAAATATTTCGTATGTGGTATATATTTTTGAAAAACTATTAACAAGCCTAATATAGTATATTATGCAACAAGTGCGGTAAACGGCATTTGACTCACGAGTTTATTTGACACGAGCGGAGCAAGTGTTTAATAAACGAGTGAGTTAAAAAGTTTACCGAACGTGTTGCATACTATACTTTTTCTACTACCGTTAGTTTTCGGGTATATTTTCGCAAAACAACACGAATACATTCACTGACAAGACTGTCAGAATTGACAAACGTCAAAATTCAAAGAGTGGGAAATATCTCCGAAAACATCCGACTGCTCCCAAAAACGTGCGGTAAAATCCCGGAAATGTCCGAAGTGGTTCGAATCCGTGGGAAACGAAACTGACGTGGTAAAGTGACGCTTCCCGCACGCCAGACCGGTGTGCAATTAGGCATTTTACAGACGGGAGTAGAAAAAAATTATTATGACATACAATTTGTAACATCAAAAAAGAGTTCAGATTGTATATCACAATTCGTGAGCTTCAGAAGAGCATTAAGCCACTACTTAAAAAAACCCTACTCAGGCCGGTTTTAACCTTTTCGAAAAGTTAACACAACATTTTGAAAATCGACTTGTATCTAAGAATGCATTTGGGTTTTGATAGCTAGCTTTATTAATAAGGGAGATATTCCCAGCATTAAACCAATTAAAAAAAAACAAACGTTGTAGATAGGTACATGAAGTTAGATACAGAGCATTTCAAAAAACATGCGCCAACGTCATGCTGACAATTCGTCAGCATTTCTGGAAATGCTTAGTTTCCATGTAATGTTAAAGAAAAGCTTTTTTGTATGTAAAACATGTTTTGTCCAATTTTGTAGGAATTTTTAATGATGCACCATTAATTTCTACTATTTAGTTGTTTTCGTATCTTGCCTTACGAACAAAAAAAAAATCTTGAAAATTAACATTTAAAAACATTTATTTTTTGGACCCGCTGTACACACATCTTCACTGGCATGAAATGTTTCGTTTCTTTTCTAAAGCATTTTAGTTAGTTCAGCAGTTAGTGAGCTGTGCGTGAACATGATTATAAATTTTGATGACATTGTGCCCAGATGTATTTGTATTCTTCGTATTTCAATTGAAAAAATTATTTGTAATTAACTACCGTATGACTAAGAACTCGAAAAGTTGATCACATTTTCACAGCTAAATTTAAAATAATATGTAAAACTGCAAACTCTGTAGCTTATGCAATATGGAATTTCTTAAAGACTCACTGATAACCCCACTGGCGTTGAATTCGTTATTTTGGTATTTATCTCGCCCATAAATTATTTATTTATTAATTTCAAAGTGAAGACAAGTATCCTGTCGGACACAGCATAAAATATGAGGAAAAGAATACGAGAATAATTAGAGAATAAAATGTGATAATCAAAATCTGTAGCTACAACTTTTTTTCCGATTTTTAGTAGGTTTTAAGATGACAGTTAAGCGTTTTAAACTTCTTAAGCGTTTACCCCCCTTACCTTATGTTGTATACTAATCCTAAAATAGTCGCAAATTATCCGCACCGTCATATGGAAATAAGCATTGAACTTAAGCAATTCCATTTTTTTTCAAAAATCGTGCTTCAAGTTGTCTTCTTGGTTACTAGGGTCTGTCATCTTTTGCATCCTGTGTTGTTTATTGCGCATAATCGGCTCGTAATAATTACCAGTGCTGCCATTAAGGTACTGGTTACCGTTCTACATAGATCGTTTCGGTCGATAAGCCATATAAATCAATAATTTGAAGGTTTCGGCGATAAATAACTTTTGACAGTCGGTAATGCCAAAATTGTTCAACCTGTCGTCCCCGTGCTTTTTTTTTCAATGGCCGGCGACACGGCCCAAATATTTTCCTATTATTATATTAAGATAAAAACGACCGATAAGATCAAATATATGTAAAGTGTGCGGTGTTGGTGTCACAATACGAATACCGGTACCCCAAAAACTCAGACCAGATGTTATCGGATTTTCCCAACAATACAACGGTTCTAATTAACAGACTTAATTATGTCAGACAAATTACGAACCTTAACGGTCAGTGCCAACTTTCGCTTATTTATTTTTCGAGTATAATTCGGAATTTGATTTTAAAATTGTTTAATTATATTTGGACGCGATATTCCGATTAATTTATTGTTTTCCTATCACTTGGTACACAATAATTCGAAATCCAGTGCAAGAATCTTAAAATTAATTTATAAGTAGCTTCGAGCTAAAGTAATAATATTAATAAAAGTATTACACACATAGGTATTTTAGAAAATCATGAGCTACCTGCAAGGAAAACAATTTAAAGTGTGTTAAAGGACTGTAAACAAACTACAAAAATTTAAAATGAGAAAGCGAAATTGATGATTTTTAAGGAAAACGGAATGCTTAAGATAGGTAGTTATCTAAACCCAATACACCTCGATCGATGGGCAATAAAAAACACACAGATGCATAGGGTGTTAATTAAGTATTTGTACATCTTTGACTAGTTTTAAGACGAAACGTTCATATGAGATACAGACCTTGAAATACAAATTTGGCTTTCTGATTAAATGTTTGTTCAATAACAATCGAGACACTGGGTATTGTGAATACGAGAAATTGAAATTTTGACTTGGTTTTTTGTTTACTGTTAGATAAAATTTTGTATTCTTGAAATAGCATTTCAACAACTAAACAAACCAAACTAACCAAAACTAACCAATTAATTTTGGAATAAAAAAATCTCTCAATGTTTGGGTAGTTTTTTGTTTAATGTTAGATGGCGCCATATAAGGTGTTGTCATATTTGACTGTGTAAACCTATTCTCCGTTCAATTTTACATGCAAAAGGTACTCTTAGTATTTGTCGCTAGTAGCCATTTTTGAATAAAAACAGGTTTCAATTAAAACTGATAAAAATAAACGAATAGAATAAAAGGCGTTCTAATGCATTTTGGACAATGCTTAATGTAATTGAACTTGTCTTCGAGTTTGAGCAAAGCATCAAGGCGATAATAACCTTTTTTTTTAACTTGCAATTTGGGATGACTCTAGCTGTGAAAAAATGTAACATTTATCTCAAAGACACCCCGTAGAAAAAACAAACTGCATTAGAATCTCACGATGAACAATCGTTCTTAAGTAGCTATCAATCATGGAAATGTGTCCAACACGTAGGCATGATGCTTTCACACTGCCTTAAATCATCTGAAAAACGCGCTCATTTGTCGCAGTATTATTTACAAACAAAATTATGAGCGGGAAGATCTAGTGCCGAATAAAAAATGATTTATGAAGCGGCTACGCTGTCGGCGTCGCTGTTAAAAACAATGTCAAGGAGTATTCGGCGTGACAAATTTAACTTGTTTTTGATCTTCGCACGACAAGCGTGCTGTAAGCCGCATCTTTGTAATCGAATACCGTTTACTAATTGAGACGTCCTGTTGTACGCCCCAAAAAATAAATCGAGCCAAAAAACATCAAACGTAACGAATCTGACATTCTACAGACACTCCGCATTTGTTAAAGTTTACCATCTGCAATATATTGTTTTTGTTACTTTGCTATTTAATTAAAAATAATTCCTACGAAGCTTTTTAGAAGGGGCTTCACCCAATATTTTGTTTTGGTATATACTTGGAATATACTGGATTTAATAATAAGCCCAAAGGAATACTGTACAATTCAACTGTCGCATCTGAACTAAAAACTCTTCCTTAAGCTTCCATCGAGTTGCGGGAGGATGCCGAGTATTTAGCAATAAACGTTTGTTTCTAAAACCATAACTTCGTCTCTGTTAGGGTCGCATTCCCTTGACCGACCGCCGAAACTCGATATTATATAAACATGCAATACGACACACAGGCACGTGAATATTCTAAATATTACATTTGCCTGGGTGACGATCGCTATTTTCTAAAACTAATTTTTTAAGCTCTCTATTTATTATGTGATAGAAATTTGCAATTTTTAAATAAAAAAGTTTTTAAAATATTTCCATGTTCCAACAAAGGTTTTATATTTAAATATTATCAACAGAAACGGAAACGTTTATAAGGAACCTGATGAGAAGGTAAAAAAAAACAGGAATATTATTGAGGAGAAATGATCAATCTTTAGGTGATAGGTGAAGATTATATAGTTGTTCCACAAAAAGGAGATAGATAAAGGAGATATTTAAAGTGACAATGACAAACGTTTACATGGGATAAGTCAATGATAGAATAAAGTTAATTATCTCTCTCAAGTGGTAAAGATTTTTAGGACACACATTCTAAAATTATTTTAAAAAAATAAATAGCGTGACGAATAAAACGCATTTTTTAAAAATTGAACACCCTATTTTTGCATTTTTTGAATTCGTTTTGAAATTCTTCAATTTTTTCTTAAAAATATTACATACCCAAACCTAGTGATTTTTCAAATATTTTAATATTTCTGGAAAAAATATAAGTTTTCACAATTGCAAAAAAATTACGATAGCTCCTTTATTAGCGATCTTCGAAGATGACGTAAAAGATATATTCAACGGAATTTGAATTACATGCTACAGGGTGTTCAAAATAAACGAATATATTTGGATCACTTTAAATCGAAAAATACATAGGTGTGCCACTATTTTCTCTAAAAGATCTTACATAAAAATCTACAACCTTTATTAAGTACGTCATATACCTATTTTAATATTGTTTTTTTCAAAAAACCTTCCACAGGCTGCTGTGATACTTTTTAAAAAACTTGTATTCCTCCTGCGTCGGTTTTTGCGGAGTCGAAATGGCTGACGTTTCGTCAATCATCCTGTTGGCTTTTTCCAGTTTCAGTCAAGCTCTGAAGAAGCCAACAGGATGATTGGCGAAGGAGGAATCCAAAAGTTTTGTAAAAAGTACCTATTTTTAATACTTTGCGATTTACTTTAATTTTTCTAATAATTATTCTTCTTTCTGTCTAAGGCTTTTGCTATAAAGATTAAAAAATGAACAGGTGAAAGAATGTTGTTGGAGCTGTAGATACAGCAACAGACGGTTATTAGCAATTTTGGTGAAAACAACATCGAAATTTGAAATTCAGAGAAACAATAAATAATATTAAATACCTATTACTAAAAATTAACTAATCCTATTTTTATTATGGTTTAATTAATGTTCAAAAATATTCCCTTCTACTTGGATTCATATGTTTAGTCTTTTTCGTATATGATCTTCGACGTTCCTTAGCTCAAAAGAAATCTAGTGGTGCGTCACGTGTTCGAGGGGACATCCAATCAACCTACCGATCTATTTCTGTGAGTAATGATTATTAAAAAAAAATAACTTCTCTATGGTAATGCGGAAGAGCTCCATCTTGTTATCAACTTCCATCCATCAATGTCATCAGCTTCGTGAAGAAGTTGAGGTAAATCATTCTGCAAACACTTTAAATTTCTAGGCCCCTTATGTAGTTTATTCCACACCACAAATTAAGTGACCAATGGTTTTGGTTTTGGACTTCCTGTACCCAGAAAAGAATAACTGTCGAATAATAATGGCTCATTCGTAACCATGCAGAAATTTACCCTTTGTTCAAAATCACAGTCAAGAAGTTCTCGGTGTAGTTTGATATTGAAGATAAGATATTTGTGTTTTCTAGGGATGCGATTAACGGTAGATTAGGATGTATCACATAACTATACATAGCTACACATTTTCGCAAAACAGCGCGGACATGTGTGGCAAACCTCAAAATTCAAATCGTGGGAAAGAAATATCTCCGAAAACATCCGATTGCTCCCAAATCGGTGTGGTAAAATCCCGGAAATGTCCGAAGTGGCTCGGATTCGTGGGAAACGAAACTGACATGGTAAAGTGACGCTTTCCGCACTCTAGATCGGTGCGTAATTAGACGGGAGTAGGAAAAAGTATTTTTGTCCGCCTCACCCAGTATATAAATCATATCAATAAATTCAGCTTCACATTTTATGAATTTATTTGTTTATTTGTCAGGTAAAAAATTGACAATGTCATGTTGTCCTGGCCAACTAATATAGCAATAATCTTAGACAAAAAAGAGGGTAGATATTGGAAACGTTAATATAGATCGTATCAAATTATTTAAAATAGGTATATGATATACATGTATTTTTATTAATAAAGAAGTCAAATTTTAAAAGGAATTCAAAACAAAATTTTAAAATAAATACGTTTTGAAAAATTATATTTTATCGTTTATCGTTGACTCAAATTTTGTGAAATAATTATTGGTTAGTCTAAGTTGAGCTCCAATGAGAGTTGTATGAAGATGTGAATTACAGCTGAGGTGTTTTGCAAGACAGTCAATAATACATATAAACTATGCTATTGTAGAATATGGTGTACCGAAAATGTTTAGAGCAAAGTCAAAGTCAGCCTAAAACGAAATTTCTTTGTTGACGTTAGGTAAAGTGCATTTTAGAATTTTTGAACTGGATTAAACATTTAGCCATTTTAGCCACCGAGGGTACTTTGGCGGTCATCACACGTCACTCAAAGAATGTTTTCGTCTAGTTTTGAATAATATACACAAAAACTGATGGTCGTAGAAAGAGTAGTATGCCAACATGTTAGTATGTCTCTTCAGCCGTTCGTTTATTAAGCACTCGCTCTACAGCGCTTCGCTAGTGCGAAAGCAAACTCGTGACTAAAAAGTCATTTATCAATTTACTACAAAATACACTAATGAATACTGTGTTAACGCCAAATTGCAAAAACAAGGTACCATCCTGTACAATCCGTCCACCACCAAACAGCGATACTCCTCCTACTATTTTTAAAAGTGTGAGTCAGAGTCGTGTCTTGTTGGTATAGAATACGTAATAAAGTTCTTCAGAAATATATATCACAAAATTGAATAAAATACATTCAATCATCGCAAGCAACTGACTTTCATTCATAATTTTTTGTTTATGCTAGCTGTAGGCTGAGTCGACTATTAAATTGTTCATTTTTCTTCATACCAAGTAAAGCAATAAACTCGTATCAATATCTATTCAATTTGATGTAGCCTAGATATTTCCCTTAGCACTGAAGCAATGGCGGACCGTAAAAGCGCCCTTAAACCGTCAACGTCGCAACCCTAAACTGTTTATGTTCTAACAATTTCAAAGCTAATATTAGAACCATAAGGCTCGGGTTAATCTAATATGGTGTCGGTTGATCCGTGCGCGGGTTATTACCCCGAGGCCTTCCCAGTGCCTTATTCGACAACTAGTTCACTCTGATTAAAACCGCCCGTCAAATATTAGTGAACATCAATCGGCCGCGCATCTGCTCTTCAACAAACAAGCGAAAAAATTTTTTCAAAGTTTATAAGTCTCATGTGAAGGGTACGTCTAATCCCAAGAGTCAACATACTTTTGAGTCATTCTGTGGAATACAAAATTTTATTATATTTATTATGTCTATATGCATAAGGTCAATCTAAATTTGAACTTTTATAATCTAAGAGTAAGGTGTTTGCTTCTACAAACTACTAATTCATTGATTGAGAATTAATTTTAATCGATAATTGGTGTTGCATAATAAATAATTAATTAAATAGACCAATAAATAATTCAACGAGGAAGATATATCTATTTAACAATAAGAAAAATGATTTCATTGCAAAACTCATGACTGACTAACTTTAGAATGTTGTGAAATATAATTAATACTATTTTTATCATTGGTGATTATAAAACTAAACTATTCAGATTAAGTATAAATAATAACAATGAAATATGCTTAAATATATTTACTTGCGATATTGATGAGATTTGTACGAGGTAATTGTGACACAAATATTGTTTTGTTCGATGTCTTTATTGACATACTTGTGCACGATGGACTAACAGTATATTATGCAACAAGTTTGACCAACGCCCTTTCTGTCACGCATTTTTGTTTTGGCAAGAACAGAGCACAGCGGAAAGAGAATCGAGCAAAAACATCCGATCGCTCCTGAATCCGTGACTAAAAGAAAATGTCTGAAGTGTATCACATAAACAACAACATAAATAGCTAAATGCTGAGCCAATTTGTTCCAACAATTGACGCCACTGTGTGGACTTTTGTAGGCTCCATTAACAATACTATACAATTTTATTGTTTTTTTATATGAGAAATTATGCTGTGATGTTTTGATGAGCAGAATTTTAGTGCTATAATTTCATAAAAAATAGATGTAGTAAAAAATTTCGACAATATTTTTCATACGATTTATAAAAAAATAGAAGTTTTGAGAAACTCAATGTTTCCTTTTGTTGAAGCCGCAGGTGGAATAATAGTATAAGGTGACAGGATTAAATCAAAATTAAAAAACGGCGAAACAAACCCCTAAATTAAAATTATAGGCGTATCTTATGTGCCTTCTGGAGTAAGACAGTCACCTCGAAGTTTGTTGTCCACTCAAAAGAGACCATGGCAACAATGGAGTGGGGATCGACCATCGCGCACACGCGTAACGGCGATAATTCTTCCGAAAACAAAACCCGAGGGTTCGTGATACGATAGCGAAAAAACAAGAGTTTTATATAAAAAATAATTCACTAACACTAAAAATATTAAAAAATTCAAAAGTATAGAAAACCCAGATAAGGAATCAATATAAAAACATTACCCAAAACCTGAACATACTGCCCGCCAAATACGGCGGTATTTCGAAAAACAAAACTAACAATAAATATCATAGTATTAGACAATATCAATTACAATTAATTATGCGGTAGAGGCCATCCTTAACAGCCGGCCTTTTAATTAAACCGTTTTTGGTTCTGACAGTTACCACACGTGTAATCCCATCAGCACCAGGATGAACGGAATCAATCCGTCCTAGCCTCGCTTATCTTCTTTCAACAAAACTAAAGTGCCCGGGGTGATAAGAGATATCCCATTTAGCCCTCTGTTGTAAAGAATGAAGATATTCCCTATGCTATCTTTTCCAAAATGTTTGATGCATTTTGGTAAGTAACTGCCAACTGTTAAGTCTATTCATGGGAATACAAGTAAGGTAAGGTAAAGGACAGCTGATAAAGGAGTTAAGGAGAGAAAATGTCCAGGAGTTAAACTGGACCGAGCGTTTGGATCACTAATCATAGAACAAAGTGATCTAGAGTTAAGGACTGCCTCAATTTGGGCGAGGTACGGTGTAAAACGCCTCATATCTGAGTAGTTGTTCCCCTATAATTTTAGTGATGTGAGTTTTCACACTTTTAATTCCAACTGTGAGGTGCTGAAAAAGGCAAAAATTGCCACTCGATTAATTCCCCAGCAGCCGCTTTAGCCATGCAATCCGCCAAGTATTGAGCTACACTAACATGGTTGGTCCCGTTGTCGCTATGAAGCTTGAAACATCTACCATGTCCATATAAAAAGGTCAAATAAGCATTTTGAGTACGCCGACCTCTATATCTTGACATGGCTTGACTTGGCCAGGGTAATAACCAGCTTATTCCAGAGATTGGCAATATCATCGTGAAAAACTTGTGTTTGTCGAACAATACCAAGAAGAATCTGAAATAATTCATATTCTGCGAAGGGACCCTTTTTAATTTCTGACGCTAACTTAAAATAAAACCTACAAAAATCAGAAGTATAGAAAACCCAGATAAGGAATCAATATGAAAACATTACCCAAAACCTGAACAGATGTTCTTCATGAATCACCTTTACTTTTTTACCATTGCCCTGTAATGCGCGGGCGTTGGACACCTAAAAGTATATAATTAATTACATACATGATGAAACAAGTACACAATTGTAAATGCCAAAGGGTTCCTTTAACAAAAGTCACCTGTAGATTACGTGACACATTCGTAGCGTAGTACGCGGAAAGCTTAGCAAAGCTCAGAATATGACAGCATCAAAGATTCAAAGGTAATTACGATTGAATTGTTTCCTTAAATTATACAAAGACAGTAAAAGGGTAGGTAAGGCGAATACGTAAGACTGCAAGAATGCGCCGTTCTGGATTCCCGCTTAATAAATTTAACGTTCAAAGGAGTTTTTCTATATGCGGCGGCAATAATGTTATTGGAGACGGTAAAGTTTGAATAAGATCCAAAAACTGGATCTTGCATTATGCAGGGACTAAAAGTTTAGTTGTGCAATAATTAATCAAGTTGTTGCAAGTTGTTGACTAAGTTTTGATTGAAACGGCTCTTTGACTAAACCCAAACTTTATGCCAACGATATGATGTAAGTAACTTAAATCGCTCGTAGAAAGATGGCCGCTCGTATCATATCACGCGTGTTCGCGCAAGCGATAAAGCTACTGATTCTACTGTATGGCAAGAAGCTTCATACTTCGCGGACGGGACGGCACAATGATTGTCTCAAATTTTCGATGAAAATTGCGTTTAATAAATAGCAAGGTCTTTATAAGAAATATTCTTCTAAGGACAAAGACGAAATCAAAATGGTATAGGAAAACTTGACTTTTTGATAAAAAATAAAAATTTGTGTTACTAGTTACTACGAAAAATTTTTACTATTTACAAAACGTCGCTAATTACCCTGTGACTTCTTCAGACCTTAACTGAAACTGCCTTTCATTTTAATCTTTACCTTCTTATATATTGTTTTAGGGAAGCAGAGCTAATTGAAGTGCATAAACTTCGTCTCGAATGACTGATTCCCAGATTGGTGACAGGTGACCTGAGTCGTGGTTATGATTACTAGGTTACTTATAGGTTCCTATGCACTCTGTGACTTTTCGTTGGTAGAAGAATTGATTACATGCAAGAATTCTAGTTTTATCGAATAAAATTTTATGTGACGTTTCGTGATTGTGTTCGGCAATTGCTGATGAGTTTATTTGTCTTAGTCTAAAGGCTGTTCTTTGAGCCTAGTTGATATTTTTCGTCCGATCTCTCCAATGTATTCTTTGCCGCATATGCATGAGATGCTGCAAACTCCTGGCATCTCAAGTGCAATTTTGCCTTTGACGGATCGATGATGTTAAGAGATTTTTGGACAAGTGGTTATTCTGGTTTTGACGTTATATTTCTTTAGAACTTTTGATATATGGTCAATGTGAATGTAAGGAAGGACAATGATGGCAAGTGTGCGATTGCTTTCAGGCTCATTGCTATTAGAAGGTTGTGGTGAAGTGTATTTTGTGATGGATTAGAGAGGTAGTTTTACAAGAGAGTTTGTAACCGATGATTTTTGGGCCGGATGGAGATGTGACAATGCATTAAGGTATCGGTCTGTGCGCGTAGGTTTTCTGTAAACACAATGACCCAATGCTAGGTCTGATTTACTATTGATAAAAATATCAAAGGATTGGAGGTTATTATTAGTTTATAATTCAATAGTAAAAGGTATGTTACGGTGTATAAGGTGTAAGTGTCTAAGAAAATATACTAGGCCAAATAACAAAAGTATCACCGACGTAGCGTTTCCAAAATTTTGGTTTTAGATGGAAGGTGTCGAGAGCTTCGGGATGACTGGTGATAATGAAGAACTCACAGTGGCTCGCGACGTTTGTTCAAAATTTATAAGAAAAATATTGTCCAGACAATAATTTTTCAATTAAGGTGAGAAGATTTGGTTCCAAATTCTCGGATTTTAATATATCCGAAATGATTTTAGTAATCAGGGATTCCAAGTCGAAACTAACCAGAATATCTTGTGTATCTAATGTAATGGTTTCTAATTGTTCAGTGGAGTGAAATGAATTAAGTACAAAATTATCAGTTTTTCCTGTAAATTGTTTTAAAAAAGAAGCTAGATATTTTGCTAGACAATATGTTGGAGAACCAATGGTGCTGACAATAGATCGAGGGGGTAATTCTGGTTTGTGAATCTTAGGGAGTCCGTAGAAACGAGGAATTTTAGAGTCATCAGGGCTGACAGATTTTTTCACGGAGTCTGATAGAGAAGAAGCCTTAATAACACATTTAAGGTTCAGGCTTTATAATATTAGATTTAGGAGGTTTTGATTTTTTAAGGATTTTTGCGGTTTCAAATCGAATTCCATCGGCTGTTTGAGCTGGCAGTTTGTTTAGGATAGACTTCACATTTGGGATAATACGTGGGGCAAGGACGAAGTTGGAACCTTTTGCAAAGAAACTCTTTGCAAGAACTTTGAAGAATTAAGAAAAAATTTTATGTGAAAAAGGGATAACATAATATATTAAAAAGGTTTGCATTTTTTTTTACAAATTTTACTACTCGAAACATTTTTGAATTGAACTGGCAATTCATTATTCAGTTTAGAAGTCACCACCACTGCTGTGACTTCTCAACCTAGTCCAATCCTAGTCTATTTACAGGATAAGCTAAATTGTTGCCAAATCGGTATTATAATTATGAAAGTAACTGTTAAGTGCAAAACACTGTAAGTTATATTTTCAAAAATATAAATGCAAGGTATACTTAAAAGGGATTTTAAAAAAATGAGAGTAGCAGAGTTACGGAGAAGTGGTTTCCATAATAACACCAACTGTATGTAGCGCTGAAATCAAACTCAGTGACGTCATATGCATGAAAGACCATTTCTAAAAAACGCAGGATATCATAGTTTTGAAAGGATAGTTTGTTACACCAACAACTCAATCAAACTCTTGACTGGAACCTTCGGCACTGTACTAACACACAATAACGCGTTTTACCACAAACCGAAACTCAAGTTTTTTTTTTTTTAGATGTCTGCAATTTGTATTTCAGATTTTGGGTAATAAGGTTTTTATAACTATTTAATGTGCTTTTTACCTGCTGTACCATTCTCGATAATGGATTTCTGTTTAATTTCTTATAAGGACCCTCTTCAAGGAGTTTATCGACTCGTTGAAAGTAGTCTTCTTTGTCTAAGATGACAATTTTATTACCCTTATCTGCTTTTAAATAAAAACAATTCTTGTCTTTTAATCCCCAAACAATGTTTTTGGACCAATGAATTTGTTTGATTTTATTATTACCTTTATTTCGATTGCTAATATTTTTTGAAATTTGATTCCTAACCGCCTCTCGGACAAATCCTTTTGAGGAAACGGGTAAATATTGAATGCCAGACTCAACACTTACCACCACCTCGTCCAGACTACTCCTCGAAGTCGGCGGAACAAAATTCAAACCTTTGTTGAGTAAATTCAATTCATCGTTAAAGGATTGAGAAGAACAGTTTTCAACAATGGTAATGATTTCCGGAGATTTCGTTTTCGATTTTTTAACACCAAGGTTTTTGAGTTACGAAAACTTCTTAACATATTTGTTTTCTATGACTACAAACAATTTTCTCTGGAAGTCACACCATTGTTCGAATTTTAAATTACTTAACATATGTGTTAACTTTTTGTAGAGTCCATATGCTTCCAATTCGATTTACTGTACAGGTATTTGATTTCCAAATCCAACCATTTTTCATTTGCAAGTTTTTCAACTCTTTTGGCAACAAGAGATGAATTTGTTACGGAAATGTTTACAAAATTTGGGAAAACTGAATGTTTTTTACAGAATTTTAGGAGCCAAATATTTGCTCCTATTAACCTAATCTTAGTGACAATCTTATGGTATAAGTTAAGTTCCGTTGACCGTAAAGCCATCGTTATCAAACTCTTGACCGGAACCTTCGGCACTGTAGTAACACACAATAATTGAGTTTCGGTTTGTGGTAAAACGCGTTATTGTTTGTCAACAACTCAACACCAAAATAATAAACGAAACATGCAAGAATATTGTTAATTTAATTACAGCCATAGATCAGACCAAGCGATTAAGCAGCAAAAATGTTTCCAAACTAAAAGCAAATATTGGGGACCGATTGAATTTAGAAAATTGTCCTTTTCAAAGCAATAACGGAAGTTCCGTGTCATTTAAATGGAAGCACTTGTGTGGACACGACTTAACAGGCAGAATTGAAAAAGCAAGATGAAAAGAACCGTCTTTCGTTACTTTCTAAGCGTGTCCATTTCGTTTGCCACAAAGTAAGAAAAATGACGTTTGTTTCGCTACGAGTATATCAATAGAGTCCGGCGAAATGTCGTATATAAAAGGGATAAGAGACTAGAGGTATCTCGCTTTCGTGAACTGAATCCCCAATGAGACCGCAGATCCTTCGGATATTTGACAAACACGACGTTTTTCGGTAATAAAATTTGCGGTCGCGTAGGAAGTAAGATAGTCTCAAGGATGGAGTTCCAAGAGTCAATAATTTCGGAAAAAGGTAAGCTGGTGGTGAATGACAAACTTCAATGCCTGTTTAAATCTTTGCGGATATAGAAAAAACGTATTTACTTGAAAATGGTCGCTTTGCCGGTGAAATATTCGCCACATCAAACATCACTGGAGCCCACGCAAAATTCGATTTCGCGAGGATCCAGTTTCCGCAATACGATTCCGACGAATACGATGTGTATTCCAGACACATCGCTTTGGTTAAATTAAAGGAAATGCTATTTGACGCGCTCGTTTTCTGAACAGCTCTAAAAATTGTTATTTTTACACCCTTGGTAACATCTGTAAGGTCGCATGCGAACCTTACAGATGTTACCAAGGGTTAAAAATGTTAAAAATGTTAAAAAATTGTATCCATTAAAACCTCATGTTATGAACGCAGTGCGTGTAAAACTTTATTTAAATATAGTTATCTGGCCTGTTATTGCAAATTTCTAATAAAATTCTTAATGGGTATAATTTTTCATGAGTGTACATTTAATAAAATGTTAAAAATATTTGTTAAATATGCTCGTAATACAAGGGTTAAATAAAAAAGCAACAGCAACAGAAGTTTTAAACATTGTTTTCTCAATTTTTCTAATTGAGGGATATCGAATATTGTACCAGTATATTGTTTATGTGTAAATTTTCTTTTTTTTTGTTATAATTGGTTAGAGAAAACTTTTTAAATTTTATTTTAATTGAAAATTTTGCGTTTCTGTATTCATCTTAATACTTTACTCTTTATGTTCTCTGTCTCTGTCCCCTATTCCCCAAATTTTAGATTATCGTCAATCTTCTTTGCTTGTGGCGTCTGTCCGAATTTTGGAAAGTTTCGTTTTGGCTTTTTGCCCATATTCAACTGATTTTATCGGTTCCAATCCTCTGACTCCTTCCGTTCTGCAGATAAACAAGTGGTTGTAGTTGATTCTAGCGTGCAGCTTTTAATTAAGTGTCACGATTTTCTTTGCCTCCTCCTTGCTGGATCACTCCATAGGGCGCATAAAAACCATAAGCTACTAAGCACTTCTGCCATTTCCCCTCTTGAAACATCAAGACTTTGAACAATATTTCTATACATATTTATTAATGCTTTGTAGGAAACTCAGAACTGTTAGGGAATTATCGAATGTATCCGAAACATTCGGAACTTGAAGGTATTTCGCTTGAATTTTAAAGATACAATTATCGGTAAAATAATGGTTTCCCACGAAAGTCCATAATCCGTCTCCGAAAACTTGAGCTCTTCATAATTTATTTTTCCTCCCGGACAAAGGATTTCCCGCAGGATACGAGTTCAACTAGGATTTACACGAGGTTCTCGCCGTGTACGTACATACGCCGACATAAAGGGCTTTAAAGTCAAACGTATTAGAAGGAAAATTCAATTGACAACGAAAAATCCCTCATAAAAGAAAAATGGCTGTTCCGGAATCCCGTACGCTTCTCCAGGATGGCGTACAAAAGGGAACGAACGTTCGTAACCCGACAAAAATTCAGATATTATATCCGGTTTGACGAGCGGGAATGAACCGTAATTGAAATCGTATGTTAGCTCGGCTTTGGTGCAATATTATGAAGTTGCTCGATCCAGTGTCGGTTGTATTTTTATTTTTATTGCTAGGCAGAGAGTTCTTAATGTAATAGAAATCAGAATAAAAAGTAGGTTTGCTGTAAGTTATGTAATGATGCAAAATTAGCTAACTTGGCGGTATTGTTAACACCGTTGATGAATTTTTGGGTAACTGCGAGGCAGAATATTTTCAAAAATTCACAAATTAAAACCTTATACAAAGATTTATAAAAATAAGAAAAGAAAGTAGTCATTGAATACAAATAAAATTCAAATAGTAAAAAATTTAAGGAGGAGTAAAAAATAAATAAATAAATAAACTTTTTTTTATTTCCAAGCTTATAAACGTATTATAATAATCCACAATATTGAGTTTCTCATTTGAGAAAACAGAGTACTTCGATGAACTCTTTAAATGTCATATATTTATTAATTTGTGTATGCCCAACTTGTTGTGGTGCGGTGATTATCAAGATTGAAGCAAATGAAAATGTTAACAATTAGAGGAAATTTTACTGTCAATCAATGTTAATCTTATGGTCGTAAATCGGTATTGCTCCTCACGTGAGTCCTACTTTGAGCAATTCGATTTAGATTTTATTGTTTTTTGTTGTTCATTTAAAAAAAATGTTCAATTAACCCCCTTCCCATCCCACTTAACGAACCAGTGAAAACAAAATAAAATTTTGGGAGTATGATTAACGAAATGTTATTGTTATTTATAGGCCAATTTTCAGATTTATTAAAATTTAAAATAATTGCTCTTGACATCATAAGTTAAAGCATTTACATACAATTTTGGGACTTAAGGCTAACTATGAATTGGAACTAGGAAAAGAAGGACTTTATTTGAAGCTTTTAAAACATTTATTTTCTTTTTGTTGCAGTATGGGATCAAATTGAACAATCTTTCCTATATAAAACAATGTATTTTTTTAAACCAGAATAACTAATAAGATCTAAAAATTAAGATGTTGGAATTTGGTTAAAAAACTACATACATATTTTTGTAAAAACGGTTATATTTAACTTATTGTTTTAAATAAATAAATTATAAATAATTGCTCAGAATACAAGATCCTAGGACTTGACGACATACTACCAACACTTTATATATGAATGAAACCTCATACCAGGTGATGCAGCATCGAACGAAACAGGAAATCCCATGTAAATTTTTAGGTAAAGTCTGTTCATAGATATAAGAAAGTGACTAACTAATACGAATTAAGGATAAAATATGTCCGAACATGTCCGTACTTTGTTTAGAATTTAATAATTTGGGGTTTTGTTAGGAAAGATACTAAACAATATTTATTTTTTATGTAGTATGTGTATTTAAGTTTAAATATAAAATAAAATTACAAATTATTTGTTTGTTTAATAGAATTTTTCTAACTTTGTGGAGGATTGTTAAAAACTTCGGTTTCTATAAGTTTGAGGACATTAGAGTTAACATGGGGAAAACATTGTTACGACGAATGGCAGATTTCAGTTGGTGCCAAACATGTTCAATGGGAATCAATATACATTGGTAAGGTGGCCTTAAAACTGTATGCCCTAGATTTTTTGCATAATTATTACAGACGTATTCCTTTTGTACGGTCAAGGTTTGTAGAACCTCAATTAATTGCTTTTTAGTATAATCTTCGTGAAAATAAATGTCTTTATTATACATGTAGTTTTTTGGAACTAGTTTGTTTTTAAACCAACATTCAAATAAATCAACGGTAGTGTCTTCATGTTAATCCAAAGAAGGATCTTTAATATTTTTCGAAGAGAGAGAAATTTCATTTGGAATCTAACCATCTTTAGAGCCAGCATGCAAAATAGTAATTGTTTTAACTCTTTTTGATGGCGCGTTTGTTTTACACTTATCAATTGAGTCAACCCAACTCTTTTCCGGGGTATCATAAGTGTCGAACCAGGTTTCATCCAAGTAAATATTTTTTTCTAGATATTCCAGTCGATATTTCCGAATTCTAAAATTTTTTTAAATCTAAAACCGATGTGTTGAATACACTTCCATAAGGTGGTTCAAGCCTCTTAATTAAGATATCTAATGTAGGCACGCTTTGTCCTCGTATAACTGGTAAATTTTACGCCGGATTATATCTTAATCACTTTCATCTACACCCGAGAAAATGTCAGCGTCGCTTCTTTTTTTCCTCGCTGAAATGGGATTTTTCAAGATTTTCCATACACCGTGTCTTTATCAAAAGCCATTTGTCAAATAAACATTGTTTATAACTTCCTTAGTCTCAATAGAATAGTGTTTTCTACATTTGGGCGGGAGCATCTCCTGGGGTACACTAGACTCGCACATATATTGCATAATTCGCACACGATTCAACACACGCTGTATTACACACGAACTAAGAATGATTACTAATGAAATTAAACTAAGTAGTATACCAAACCAAAGGATATTAAACACAGGTAGGTATAAAATTATTTTCTATTACGGACCACAATTTTACCTTAATTTAAATTCCGAAACTTTAGGTAATAATCTTGTTGCATTGTATGTTAATGACCACCCTTGGATAATCCCATTCAAAAGCAATTGGTCACTTTCTTATATCTATGAACCCAAATATTGGCTCCACTGTACATTTTATAGCGAAGTATTAATATAATTTTTTGAAAGGTATGAGCTCATGTGCCCAGTTTGAATAAATTTTAATACTTCTTATATTTCTCACTATGGAACACTTTCTCCATCTTAAAAACATTCGTCCAAGAAAAACACAATTGATTTCTTATAGAGGATAGACATTGTCCAGCCGTCAGGCACACGTGGTCTAATTTCCTTTTGCTTTATTTATAGCCAAGTAATATTTTATAGTTAAGAAAGGGACCTATTTTAGTCAAAATTATTTAAATTTATCCCAACGTGCCTGGTGGAAAACAATAAAGATAAATCCAAACTAGATGTAATAACCCTTACATAGCAAACACAGCAAGAATGTCGAACAGAATGTAAATTATAAATAACTGTCGAAGAATTAATCTTCCAAGTTATTGAATGTTCAACAGTGTCATGGATTTGGAACTACGATCCCGGTTAATCTGCTTTAGTCTACCGACCATCTATTGCAATGTACACAGTTACGTGGATGCTCTGTCGAAGCGATTATTTTCAATTTCCCTGGAAATTTATGTTAACTTGCAAATCCGCAAAGTAATACGTCCGTTTAATACGACTAAATGAAACCCTTTCGGCGCTCCTATAAACATTGTACCAAAGCGTGGCCAGTGGCGTATGCTGTTTTTTGTATTGGAAAACTAGATTGAATTTTATTAAAAAAAATTATGAGTCAGCTGAGCCTTTAGCTATACAATGGTTAGGTGTTGAAGAATGAAAAACACATTTTTGAAAAATTTGAAAACATTTTCTGCATTCATCAAATTTATCAATCAAAATCAAATCAAACATTTATTATACAAGAGATTCCTTGCTAGCAGGCAATAGGCTTCTTATAAAATAAAGAATAAAGACATAAAAACGAGGAAAACAAAATAAATTATGGGATGTATGAGACTATAAATAATAAGGGCTAGTAGGGGAGGTTTGCGATTGGGCACTATATAACTTAATTATTTCTAAGGAATTATCTTAACCTTAGTATATTTATTATCGTGTATACTACTGTATACTATGATTTTTGTGGGTTGTGAATTAAGGTTATCAAAGACATGATAAAAGTGTTAAATAGTACGCTTTTGGGTATGTATACAAGAGGTATTCAAAGAGAATGTGGTGTTAAATATCGGGCAGTAGAAGAACTTTTTAATTTCTTTTTTTTTTGTTAAAACATTTATTGCATTTTATTGGTCTACATAATGACCAAACTTGTACCATTATTTGTTGACTTGTTCGACTGTTCCAAGGGTTGCGATTTGTCACTTGTCCATATAAAAAAGATGATAATTATTGAGATATATAAAAAAATATATGTTTTAGTTTACCAGTAGTCTGAAAGTAGAGCGACGACATTTTGTTTATTTATACACACTTGTCAGGAGCAATCTTGATCACAGCTGTTATTAACCTGAATAGCTGCAGTTTCTTTTAGAGTATGATTCATAAATCTGCACATCTTAGGTTGGAACAACGATGTGCTAAATTATTGCTGAAACTTTTACAATTCATACGCAAATGTTTTTGTCTAGTGCCAATCTTAATGCCCTATCTTCTTTTTAATAGATTTTCCATAGTCTTTTGACTGTCCCATTTAGCTTTCCAAACCCGGTTGATTTTCTGTTGTCCACTCTATTTAGATGTCCGTATTACAGCAGTTATTTGCTTTAAAACCGATTTTAAATTCAATCTCTCTTCAAACGATTCATTTCGTATTCTGTGCCATTTAGTGATTGGCAGAACTCCTCGGAAGTTGTCTGCACACTTTCAATATGACTTTTAGTTTTTTTGGTTCAATACCAAGGTTTCACAAACGAATAATAAAGTTTTCCCTAATCTAAAAATCTTAGTTCTGTGGGCCCAAACGCCACCAATGGCTAGAATTAAATCTGATAATTCAGAAGTACTGCCAAAATGTTGTGTAAAAAAAAACAATTATACCAAGACTCAGGAAAGATTTCGAAGCACTTACTATTGAAAATATCCAAGTCAAGTATAAAAAGACCACGTTTCAAAATTTAGATTTATGCTTTTCCGCATACATCACAATTTTGCTCCTCTCGCGTTTTATTTTTGGCTTTTTCGTTTACATTTCTTAAACTTTTTCGGTAGAAAAGTCTTTGAATTGATTTAAGGTGGCGGCTTCTGAATCTGGACATTTTCGTTTTCCATATATTCGATTGAATTTAATTTCATTTTTTCGCTTGAGGATATATAAACCCACATTGTATTTTCATTCTTCATTTGGTTACTTTGACTTGTCAATTAGATAAATTCTTTCTATTTTTGGATATGGAAGTGGTCATGTCATTTCTGTCTAATTTATTTTCGGTTCTTTATTTAAAGAATAAGACATAATAAGGCAAAAGCAACGCAAACGCAAGGATGCATCTGACCATAAAATATTTATTTCGTATTTACTATTTTATTTGATGTTGTTCGCTTCATTTTCTTAACAAGTCGTCAAAAATGACATTTCGGAAAACGCATCACTTTTCAGATCAAAATGTTGCCGAAATTCTGCTGCGAAAAAGTCTGCAATTTCCCGTTCGCTGAAGATTATCCCAAAGTTTTTTGCCTGTGGAGGACATTAGTGTCCTTCCTAGCGTCCGGCTCAAGATATATGCGGCCCCACTAAATTTAATCCCTCGGAAAAATAACGCCGCAACTTTGCTGGGCGCCCGGAAAAGTTTCCGCATTTATATATTTGGCGTGAGCTTTAGTTTCTCCGACCTAATAAGAACCGGCGGCGGCAGCGGCGCCCTCTGCCGACCGCACTGATTAAACACAATAAACGTCCCGGTCGGTTAGTTTAGCGATTGCCGCATTAAAACGGACTGGGTTTCCTTCTGGTTGTTTATTGTTTCATAACCGTCTTGCTCGTGTGTATGTGTGCGGTAGGAAGTAAGATGCTATCGTTTGTTATTAATGCGGACCCTCGTCATACGTACGAGGCAGGTTGTTTTCATTTCGATGATTTAAGATTACGGACGCGGCGCATTATTTTAGTGCGGCTTCGCTAATGGCCGCGTCGTTGTGAGCCGAAACGCGCGTTTTTGCTCGCGCCGTACGATTATGTCCCGTTGATTATCTCGATTTGTGCAAATAATTTAATAATTTGCATTAAAATTCCATCAAAGATCATTTGCATCGCTATCATATACAGGCTTTTTAAACAAAACTTAATATTTACAAATCTCCTGGAGTCTTTCCGCGTCGGTTGTTTATAAATCAAACTTGCTGACGTATCGCCCACCATCCTGTTGACTTCTTCAGAACTTATGTGTTGTTTTAGGGGCATCTCGAATGACGTTTTCCCATATAGGTGAGGGTGAGGTTCGGATGAGATTGTTTGCTTCCATTGAAGTTTTTATTGTTTAGAATAAAAGAACTCGACGCAGTTTAACAATTTTAGTGCAGTTATTAAAGTAAAATTAGTGAAAAATATAACACGGTAAAATAAATGCATAATTGTTGCAGGGCGATAAGCACAAGCGGAATTCGTTACTTGTATCAACGTTTGCAAATAAAATAAGTACGTACAAAATAACCGGCCGTTTATTATACAGAAGTTACAACACACATTTTTACATGACGCGCACACGACTTTCAAGTACAGAGAACAAGTGAAACAAATATTTACGGTACTGAGAGGCAAAGATAAAGAGACGTAAACGCAGTATGTATTGTATATTACTTATACAAATAAATGTACCTAACACGCAAAGTGTTGTATTCCAACATTCTCCCTCAACATTTGCGTTACATAGGCTAGTACGATAAGATACCACATTTTAGTCCCATTTTAAGTTAAATTACAGCTAAATCACTGCAAGCTTAGTTTACCACATAAATATAAGTGTTTATTACTAGCCAGACCTTTTGTAAGTAAGTCGGCTACCAAGTCATTAGTTGACATGTATAGGAAAGTGACACTACCATCTCTAACTTTTTTTCTTAAGAAATGGTATTTCACATGTATATGTTTTGTACGCTTGTGAAATATTTGATTTTGGGCTAATTTTATGGCACTTTAATTGTCATTATATACTCTACATGCCTGTGATACATTTAAAAATTGACACTCACTATTATTAGTGAAGAGCTCATGAATCAAAGATTTTAAATACAATGCCTCTTTTGTAGCCTCTGTAGCTGAGAGCTAAAGTCTTTTGTTTCCTGCTTTCCCACGATATTGGGCCACTGGTTAAACAAAATACATAACCATAGTATGACTTACGATCTAGACTATCGTTGGCCCAATCAGAATCAACAAATCCTAACAAACCTGTGCGGCTTTGTCTAAACACAATACCAACATTTTTTTGTGCCTTTCAAATACCTAAGTATCCTCTTAGCTGCTAGCCAATGTTCCTTAGTGTGATTTATATTAAATTGACTCAGATAAGATACAGGAAAACAAATATCTGGTCGAGTACAAACAACCAGATACATAATACAACCAATTAACTGTTGATAGGGAGCATGATAGTAGTCTCTCGAATTAGAGAATTTTTTATTTTTCTCCAAAGGAGTGCTCACAGTACTACAGTCAGTCATTTGAAAACGTTCAAGCAATTTATATATTGCTCCTGACTTAATTTTAATTCATTTTTGGTACGATTTCTTTCTATTTTCATGCCTAAACAGTAAGATACAGGCCCCAAGTCTTTGATTTCAAAGTTTTTATGCAATTCCGATTTTAGCACTTTAATTTCTTCGAAATTATTATAGAACAAGAAAAAATCGTCAACATACAGAGCCACGATGACAATGGAGTTATCTGTAACTTTAAAATACAAACAGACTGCACAAAGTTTAATTTTTGCAAAACTCTACCGGCTTTTTCATAAAAGAAACGAGATGATTGCTTGAGTCCATAAATAGCTTTCTTTAACAGGCAAACTTTATTTTCTAAGCCAGGCTCCTCGAAGCCATCAGGTTGACACATATATATTGTTTCATTCAGGTCACCATTAAGGAAAGCAGTTTCAACGTCAAGATGATTCAATTCAGCTGCCATTGCAAACAAAAGTCTCAAACTAGAAAAACGGACAACAGGGGAAAAAGTTTCAGTATAATCAACTCCATATTTTTGAGTAAACCCCTTTGCCACCAAAGAAGCTCTATATGTTGCAATTTGGTCGCTCTGATCTCTTTTGATTTTAAATACCCACTTATTTCTAACAATATCGGTGTTAGCAGGCCTGTCAACTAATTCCCAAGCATTATTCTGTCTAAAAGCATTAACCTCCCTTTGGATAGCTAGAATCCATTGATCTTTATTTGGTGCAGACAATGCTCCGGAAACAGTCTCTGGCTCTGACTCTACATTTAAAGATAACATAGCAAAATCAATATCTGAATCAGATGAGTCGGTCAAAAGATATTCGTTAAAAAACGTCGGCTTACGAGAGATTCTTTTTGGGTACCTTCGGTCCTCAGTAACATTCACATCACTATCAGGAACCTGTTGCACATCACTCATTCGCCCTTCCATAACACCTGTTTGTCCAATCACAGCAACTGTCCCGTCATCAGACGGTACACCATTTTCCTCCAATTTTTTTGGGGAACTTGCTGAAGAACTGTTTTCTTTGTCAACTAGAGTTCTCTCTGCAACTTCAAAAAGTTCGCTCTCTGAAACATCACTTGCCGCATCATTAGTCTACCGAAGAAGTTCTACATTACCATTTTTATGGTCCATTCCAACTTCTGCACCCTCCAGTGGCATGGCAATAACGCCGATGTTCTGAGAACTTGCTTGATGTTCTAAACTCACAGTTTTCTGTTCCAAAAATATCACATCTCTTGCAATTCGAAGTTTGTGAGTAATGGGGTCAATTAATCTATATCCTGCAGTTACATCAGAATAGCCAACAAATATATATTCCTTGCTTTTCTGTTCCAGTTTCCCTCGTTGTCCATTAGGGGCACGAACAAAGGCTGTACAGCCAAACACTCTAAGGAGACCAAGATCAACCTTCTTGCCTGTTCATCTTTCCTCTGGAGTTTCTCCCTTGATCCTTTTAGTTGGTGATCTATTTCTAAGATAGACAGCCGTGTTCGCCGCCTCCGCCCACATCTGGCTTGGACAATTTGTATCAAACATCATTGAGCGCACCTTATCCATTATTGTGCGGTTGTAACGTTCGCCTACACCATTTTGTTCTGGTGTATAAGGAACCGTCAGCTCATGTTTTATACCTCTTTGTTTTAAAAACTTATCCAAATTCTGATTGCAGTATTCACCACCATTATCAGTTCGTAATATTTTTATTTTTCTTTCTGTTTCATTTTCGACTCGAACACAAAACTCTTTAAAGCAATCTGCAACTTCATCTTTACTTTTGAGAAAATAACAGAAAACTTTTTTGTGTTATCGTCAATTAGTGTAAAAATATATCTAGCACCACTCCAAGACTTTATTTCTATAGGTCCCATTACATCTGAGTGGATTAAGTCTAATTTATTCACAGCCACCCTATTACTTTTATTTTTGGGAAACGGTTTCTTCGAATGCTTACCTTTAATGCAACTTTCACACAAGGATGGAGGTTGAGTATCACAATAGCTAATTCCTGAGGCCAAACCTTCTTTTAACAACTTCATGCTAAAATGATTAAGATAACCTAACCTTTTGTGCCACAGCATTTGCGATTCTATGACTTCTGCAGTATTTGCACAGATGTCACTTTCTGGTATTGTATCAAGTCTATATAACTACAAACTATCCACATTACTTGCTGCTGCTATCAACTCTTCACTGTTGGTGAATTCTTTGCAATTAAATATTCGGCAACCCTGCGAATCAAAAGATACCCTAAAACCCTTTGAAATTAGTGAATTAACACTTAATTTGAAATGCGTCTTTCGCTGCCATTTTGCTGCAACTTGACAACTGCATCTCCCGTTCCGGCAACAGACAACCTAGCATTGTCAGCAACTATAATTTCCTGTCCTTTATTTTTGTCAGACAGCACAGGTAACAATGTACTATTACCAGTCATATGAGAAGTAGCTCCACTATCAATATACCATACATTAGGTAAAATATGTCTATCACTTATGTTAAAAGCCGCAAACAAAGCTTTGTTGCTATTCATGTTTTTAACTTTTGCATGAGGAAAGTTATTTTCATATTTATATTGTTTCTGGGTACACTGATTTTTATAGTGCCCCTTAGAGGGACATCTCCAGCACCAAGGAGTCCTTTTACCTGTTTTTGATATCAGTGCTGTGTCTCCATTTGAGCTTTTACCATTCTGCCATTTTTTATCTTGCAGGAGCTTGGTCTTTACAAAATCTGAGGTTATGTCAGTTCCAGAATTTTCAAGTGCCATCACCATCGGATCATAATCTTCAGCATAATAACACCTAAAAACTCATCATCAATAGGTCTACCCATCGAAGTAAGTTGTTGCGAGAGAGACATAATTTCATTAACATAATCCTCCATTGTATCATAATTACTCATCTTAATGGAACACAGATTCCTCAAAAAGCGCAGACGTCGATGAAGTCCCTTGCCTTCAAAGGCTTTTTCAAGAGCCTTCCAAGCTTCTATCGACGTTTTCGCCTGCATCACGTGAGGGTACGTTGACTTGTCCAAGGAAAGAATTATTTTGGATAACGCTTTTTCTTTCTTACGTGCTGCCTCCCGGCGTGCTGCAACCGCTATTGGAGTTTCGTCAGTAGTCGCGAAAGTAACCATCTGCCTCATCACACATTCCCAAAGACCATCATGTTTCAACAGAGCAGTGATTTGAAATCGCCAGTCGCTATAATTCTGTCGAACTTTCAAAATGTGGAACCTACATCGGCAGCCATTTTGAATAAACGACAAAAAAAATCGGCAACGCAGCCCTGGGCCCATAACCTGTTGCAGGGCAATAAGCACAAGCTGAATTCGTTACTTGTATCAACGTTTGCCAATAATATAAGTACGTACAAAATAACCGGCCGTTTATTATACAGAAGTTACAACACACATTTTTACATGACGCGCACACGAAAGTCAAGTACAGAGAACAAGTGAAACAAATATCTACGGTACTGAGAGGCAAAGATAAAGAGACGTAAACGCAATATGTATTGCATATTACTTATATAAATAAATGTACGTAACACGCAAAGTATTGTATTCCAACAATAATAACGGACCAACGCGGTTGCTACATCCAAACGATCCTAAAAAGCGCACCTACATTATTCAGAAGCATAGTCAGTCTCAATTTAGAACATGCAGACTTTTGCCCGAAATTATGGAAGTTATATGCCGACGCCAAAAAAACTCGGGTCCTGTAGGTGTAAAAGGACAGAACATTAGCGACGGACTCTTAAAGGTTTTGCTAATAATAAAAAAAAAGTTTATTTGGGTGGGTGTAATCTTATTAAATTACACTAAATAAACAATGACATTAAATGAAATAAATAATTAGGTTTCACTATCGGACTCGTAATTGAGATTAATTATAGTATGATCTTTATAGAAATGTAGTCCCCAATTTTTACAATCTGCTATACTGATTTTTTGCAGCTCTCAGTTTTTAATGAAATTTATAAAACTGGTACTTAAAGTAGAAGTAACATTTTCTGCTCTGACGTTTGATTTTACTTAGTTCTACAAATGCTCTATGGGGTTAAACATGCAATGATATGGAGAAAGAGGTAAAACCAAATTATCATACTATTTTTTAATTGCGTATGAATTTAGGACTTCCCAAAGTTGTCCTTTTTTGTAACTGAATTCAAAATAAATACAATTTTATAAGAAATATTCTTGAATTTCAGCTTTTGAACTTCACGAGGCTGATGCTTTGCGTAGCAGCACGGCTGTGGTAGTTTGCTTTATCCATGACAAAAACACTGTTATTGGGAATATTTTTTAGAAGATTGTTTTGAAATCAATTGTCAAAAAGTTCGGCACTTATATCCTCATGATAATCAAAGCTAGAATCCTTAATATCCTTTGCAGCAAGCAGTCTGGGACAAATCCGTCTTCTGACCCGGCGTCTATTATGGTGATGCGTTTTCCTTTATTTGAAGGTGCGTTCGTCTGACAGCTTCTGTATACAGTGTCGTGTGAATCGAACCATGTTTCATCAAGATAAATTATGAATCTGTTGCTTGATCTATATCTTTTAATTTCTTGAAGTTAATTAAATCTCCAAGTGCGTAATCTGTGTGTTTCCGTTACTACTTGCCTTTTGTCTACTTTGCGGTACTTAAATCTCATGTTACAAACAACTCTATGGAGGGTGGCACGGCTTATACTTATATTGGTTTTATCTTGTTCTAGCTTCTTTTTCAGGTTATCCTAGGTTATCCTAACCAAAACTTCGCTTTGATAAAGACAATATATTTTCCTTCTTATTAGGTCCTGATCACTGTTGTCTATACGGTAAGTTTGATACTCACTACGTTTCTTTCCTTTCTTAAATTCTCCATTATTAATAATATCCCTTGTCGACGATATTGGCGATTTTGTAAGTAGACAGGTTACTTTTAAAACTTGTTGTATAATAAGTATAATAAGACCTCTACTGATTAAGGTTTCATATATATTTTTCGCAACCTGTTTTGCTGTCCGTCGAAAGCCAATACGATGAAGATTGAGACAGACAATACCGATAAGCCAAAAAGGACCAAAAATAAGAGCAAAATGTCTAAAAGATACATATGTTAAATTACCATTCACAAATAATACAATTTAGTAGTCTTCATAAATCTCAATAGATTGCTTATATATAGAGTGCTATGGATTCTCGGATTTTTTGTTGGTAGAAGAATTGATTACATGCAAGAATTTTACCTCTCTCGAATAAAATTTATCCGGTTCGATGATTGTGTTTGGCGATTGCTAATGAGTTTATTTGTCGTAGTCATATATAAACAACCGCCACAGGTGAAAGTTTCTTTGAAAAGGTTTCCGTCCTTGTTGGTCAAGAGTTCTGTAGTTACTGTAATGTCAGCATATATTGAGAAATTTCAAAAATATCCAAATTATTTCAAAATCTAAAATCTGTTTGAAGCTTTTACAGTATAAGCCAATGGATGTAATACGTTTATTTCTTTAAAATGAAAATTTAGCGTATTTTAAGTGGTCGATACTCCTCATATTTCGTTTTGGGTGCTATGGAATGTTTATTTTGGACTTGTATTATTTATTGTTTTAGCCTAAACAGTTTTAATTCTGTCATGCGTAATATTATGGACCCCTGCGAACCTAAATTGGTATTTTTCCGAAGTGAACGGAACGAGACCCGGTGCAGATAGTCCGCTTTATAGAAATACTGGTTAGGTCGGATTTTGAGTAGCTCCGATGGTTTATTTTTGAATAGCTATTTTTTGGTTGATCTAGGGTTGCAGATCGTTGGGTTCTCCTTTTAATAATAAATTAAGTGATTAAATTACTCGTTTCTGTTAAGCACTGTGTTGTGTGAATTATTTTAATATGTCCGAGAACTCTAACCCTATGTTGGGTCGCTCGCCATCAGCCGCCATTCCGGATTACTATTTTTTTTATTATTTTGCGATATCTGACATTGATATTGAGATACGTGAAAAAATAACTGAAACATAATACATATAGTTTGTAAGCTTTGTTTTCTTTATCTGTCGTCTTTTCTACATCTTTCCTTACTCTTTTGAGGAGATTCGTAGTGACTCAAAAACATATTTAACCTACAGTGCTTTTTCGTCAATAACATCCGTGGTTGAACACTGTGGAACCTTAGGATCAATGTTTATTTCTTCGCTCTTTTTTTAGTTCTGTTGAATGTTTTATTGTTTTACAAAATGCTCATTCTATATTGTCAGAGGGCCAAGAATTGTTCACACAAAGGACAGCAGCATGAAAGGAAATCCAAATTGACTCTCATAACTCGCATTTCCCTTATAGAGGTCGTAAATATAAGCGATTCTCTATCTATCCGTCTTGTAAACGAAATAGTGAGATAATATATTTTGATTATCTGGGTGGTCTATACAATTGATAACATTTTTGCATAATGACGGCCACAGGTCGACAGATCTCTGTAAATTCCATGGTATGGACTATGGACATAATGTGTCATTCTCATTGTGATAAGCTTGGAAGGTCGCGCCAGATATGTAGTGAGAGACGTTTGCACGGAAGACGAAACTTTGCTGTCGATGATCCTTATTACTGAAGTGCGACAACTTGCAGCACTTCTGCATTTTCAAACACTCAACTCCACATGACCTATCGTCAATTATAAGTATGGTATATACAAAAGTTACGTCACTAATTACATTGCAATTGTTCGACACACACGAAGACTTGAAGTCCATAGCTTCGAAACTTACGTAGTGGCGCCACACCCACTGTTTTTCTTCCAATTTTCTTTGTTCAATTCTTTCTTATTGTTTCTTTATTTCTATAAATTGTTTTCTTTTTATCAAATTTTGGTTCCTCAATTGGAATTGGGTTTAAAATAGTGCAGTATAGTAGAATTCACAGGAAAAAAACTCTTAAGAAATATACGTTGTTGCCGTAACGCCAACCGTAGAATAGTATAGTCTCATTAATATATCGAACTTTACGGTGGACAACGAGATGAAAAAAAAATCGATTCGAATCCGATTCCAAACGTTCCCGAGGCTACGAACACGTCATAACCGGTCGTTGGAAGACAAAAGGGAGATACGGGCGCGTGATAAATTCGAAATTGCTAAACTATTTGCAGCGTTTCACCCCCTCGGGTTGTTCATTACGTACAGAACTGCGCCGGGACTGGAAAACAAAGATATTTATCGAATACACATACACGTCTATTTGCATAATGCTCGCGACCATTACGTCGCATTGTTACCGATAAATTGTGTCGGGGCCTTCGTTCTGAAATTTATCAATGAAAATTCAATCGTCCGACCGAGCGTTAATAAATCCGGTACACCGGAAGTGACCGGAGTTTTGCCAAAACCCATTTACCAGTTCGTCGTTGCTCCAAGTCCTTGGCGAATGCCAACTTCCATCTCGTTTCTTCCAAGCAAGAAGCCGTTTTGTTGAGACAAGCAAGTGGTGGGTCGAACAATTTTAACCCCGGCTTAGACGCCGAATTACCATACAATGAGGGACACTTTATTGCCGCATTGTTAATATAATAACAATAATAATATTAAAATAGCGAAAAGTCCGGTTCAAAACTATGGTCCCTCTATTAATTATGTGGCACGCAACGGAATTATTCATGTAAATATCATTCGATAAATATTGACAGATATAAACAATTTTATCCGGGAGAATAATTGTTACGGTGATATTATAGGGGGATGGACATGAATAATTCAACATTGGAATTTGTTTATGAAACGTAGATCGACCTGTCTATGTAACTATACGATATTCCGGAATAAATACAGTTTATAAATGACTGAAATACGTTATCGTAAATGTACGTTTTAATTTAGAATCGCTTGAAAATTGAGAGTATGTAGAATTATTACTAAATACCAAAGCCAAAGCAGTTTTGTTTAGTTTAGGAAAGAGAAGTAATACAATAAAGCTGTAAAATAATTGAAATTTTTAAATTGTTTGTTAGCGATGACACACTTTATTTAATTACAATTTAAAATGAAATGCTATTGACGTGACAAAAAGTGACAAAGGAACTCTAAACTGTGCAACCAGGCTAAGAGTTTTTGACCGACTGTAGCAGTCCACAAAAAAGATTAATTTATATTATGTTTTCCAATGCGAAAGAGGCATAATATGTAAATTTGTCATCATTAAATAGTATCATTAAATTGCAATGATAGTATCCGATAAATCCCGTATTTCTGTTTTTGAGGCCTACAAACCTCGAATATGCATACAATAGAAAGACGAATAATAAATATAATAATAATATAATATAATAATAATACAAAAATAGATAAAGTGTAACAAATATTAATATTAAAAAAAATCATGTTCCGTGTGTGAGGATGCGTTTTTTCCAGTGGATCATCCTTCCATGAAATCTTGCCAAACGTTCAGATAATAGATATTATTGTTTGTCTTCGAAACAGTCTAACTGCTCGTAAATATCGTCATCGCCACCAGATAATTTCCTTTTTCCCTATTAGAAGTGCTAGTTACAAAACTTCTGGATTCCTCCTGCGTCGGTGGTCGGTGGTTCAGTTGAACTTGCTAACGTTTCGCCAATCATCATGTTGGGTTCTTCTGAGCTTAACTGAAACTGGCTCGCATTTTAATCTGGTCCTGCTTATATATTGTTTGAGGGTGGCGGAGCTAAATGAGGGGCATAAACAATGATGGATGAATGGTTCCCATATTGGTGCTTATAGATTTCTATTTATTCTCGGATTTCTCGTTGGAATAGAATTTTGCCTTTGACGGATCGAAGATGTTGAGAGATTTTTTAACAAGTGGTAAATCTGGTTTTGACGTTATATTTCTTAAGAACATTTAATGTCGTCAGTGATCTTTTGAATGTAAGGAAGAACCACGGTGGCAAGTGTAGGATTGTTTTCGGACTCATTGCTATATGAAGGTTGTGGTGAAGTGTATTTTGCTATATCTTTAATGTGGAAATTATTAGAATAAAGAGCAGAGGTAAAGTGTTTTAATTCTGGGTTCAGTGACTCGAGCAGGGATAGTTTTACGAGTCTGTAAACAAGAGACTTGATAACCGATTATTTTTGGGGACGGATGATGATGTGAATTTGACCGTTATAAGAAAAATATGTTTGATGCAAGATTGCAGATTCTCAAGGGATTCTACGTCGAAACTAACCAGAATATCTTGTGGATCTAATGTAAAGCTTTTTAATTTTTCAATGAAGTGAAAGGAATTAAGTTTTCCCTGTAAGGGGTTTAACGTAGAAGCCAGATATTTTACCAGAGAATATATTGGAGAACCAATGGTGCTGACAATAGGTCGAAGGGGTAATCCTGATTTGTAAATCTTAGGAAGTTCGTAGAGACCAGGAATTTTAGAGTCATGAGGGGTGACAGACTTTTTCACGGAGTCTGATAGAGAAGAAGCCTTAATGACAGAATTTTTTAAGCTGACGATGTGAACTATCTTGAATCTTTTCCTGATATTAATTTGTGTTCATGACCACTGTAGCATTTCCTTCATCTGCTTTTTGAATTGCGATGTCTTGATTAGATTTTTGATATTTTTGAGCAATGCTTTCAGGCTTTGGAATATTAGATTTAGAAGGTTTTGATTGAATTTCATTAGCTGTTTGAGATAGCAGTTTGTTTAGAATAGACTCGACATTTGAAATGTCCTCTTTGGGGATAATACTTGGGATAAGGACGCAGTTGAGACCTTTTGAAAGAACTGATTTTTCCGTTTCCGAAAGTTGGTGCGATTTATCACAGTGTTAGGTAGTTGAGAAGAGTTTGATGGTTTCAGTAGTGTTGACGTTAGTTTTTCAAATTGCTGAATGTGATTTTGGTTAGAAAATAAACGAAGATTTAAAGCTTTGTCATAAATCATGTTTGAAAGGGTATCGAACCCGAGTCGATACCCTTTCCATTTCCCTATCCGACAGGATGGAAGCAATTTCAAGAGCTAGAGACAGAGTCTCATTGGTTTGGTCTATTTCCTTACGGGTATGATGAATTGTTTCTCGAAGTTATGCTGGGATATTTTAAGAATATTGGAAATAACGTTGTGGTCTCTACAAAGTAACACAGGGTCAGTGCACAGAGTAAACTGATTTGAGTTTTTTCGTAGCAAAAATTCATTTCCTTTTCAGTCTTCCACGACTTCTTTTTAACTATTTTTGCAACGCAGTCATCCTTTTTCATTTAAGACATTGTTTTGTTCCAAATGTCGACAATATCCATATGTCGTTCTTTAACTAACACATACTTTAATGTATCCAGCTTGTTTCGCATAGTGTAAACACATAAACAGGCCATTAGTAGAACATCAATAAAATAAAACTGATTACCATATTTCAGCACGTCGTCGTTCCGCGTTTTTTTTCCTAACATCTCGTCAGTGTGATATGCAAAACGACAACAGTTTGAATAATTTATTTTTGTCGATGCGGGCATCGAAAGTGGCGCGGAGATATGTTTATAAGTCCTGCGAGGGCAGCATGATTAAAGGCACTTGGCTCGCGGCCCAATCCATCAAAACATTTATCTATCCGATGGTAAGTCAACGAAGGTGTAAACGGACCCCGTGATATACGGTTTGTGTTTTTTCGCGTGCGTCCGTTTGCCATGAAGCACGCAACGTAGGAAATGGGACTCGCAATTCATACACAGAGTCATGCGGGAAAAATTTTGCTGTGGGACAACACCCGACATTCCTATCGTATCGAAACTGACAATCAGAATGTATGGTGGCGAAGGCGTGTTAATTTTGGAACAGTTTATGTTACAAATCTCGTCGTTCGTAAAAATTCCATTCGGCCTTTTATTATTTCTTCTAGAATTTCCAAGAAGACTTCAAAATAAAAATAAAAAACTTTGGTACTGAAGAAGTGCCAATGATTTGGTTATCCCAGTGCGTAAAAACTAAACTAATTCCGAAGACTTCTGCGCTTACACATTAGATTAGGCTGTGTTAGAAGCAGTCGACCCTGAAGTCGTCAACTAAACCAGTCCTCGTGCGCTTCTTTAGCTTTGCGCTTTTTCTAACTGTCAAACTGATTGAGTAGTGCATCATCTCCATAGTCTGTGGTTAAATTTTCGTTGCTATACCTTGGATCAATAGGGTCACAACACAATTTTATATGGGGCAATCAAAATTTGAAAAAAGAAGACATAACCTCAATTTCTACCTAAACTACGCAAAATTCGAGTAAGAAAATGACCTTTATTTTAACCAAGGATTCCGAAAATGTCAATATATACAGGATGTTCCATTTAAATTAAGAAAGCTGATGCCGGAGGAGGCACTTTTGAGACATCCTATATCAGAAAAAAAATTATAATATTTTAAATTTTCAGGAGAGTCCCAGAAACTTTTGTACGAAACTTTTTTTCGTATCTCCTATGGGTGTCTAAATCTTATAGTGGTCGTCTTATTTGGCACATGATGTACATTTGGAGAACGTTTTGTCTCTATATGATAGATGCACTCTCCCACTTGATTCGATGTTTCGAGTCTCGTTTTGGTGATGGTGTTTCTCAAAATGGTTCCTGAATTGAAAACCATTTAGGATCTTTATTAGTGAGAATCTGTGTTCGTTGATTCTGGAATTAATCCGTTTTAGTATTATTATTCGCCACTGCATGTTGTTATTACTCCATTGCATAATACTATATCAGGGCTTTTTTTGTAGGTGCACGTGAGGGAACGCAGTGAAAGAAGAATTTGGAGTCTGCTTTAAAATCTATGTACCTACTTTAACTTTAAGCTAATTATATCGACAACAACAATAAAAATATAATTTACTTCGATTTTTCCTCAAAACAGAAAAAAATGTGGACAGAGACTTATGGTCCCGTATATATTGATTTTCGATGGGTACAAATGCTGATTCACTACTTCTATTGTCTATGTCTATTCACAAGAGCATCTAGAAAGGCCAAACAGGAGTTTCTCTCTTCTCGCAGTATTTGTGCAGACCTCCATCATGCTCAAATAGAAGCCAAGTATTTCTGAGAAAGTTGTATCCTGCCGCCATCTAGCCTTGACAATGAAGGAAATTATACTTTCTTAGTGAATTATCTAATTTTCTTCCTTCTCTAATTTTTCTTGATATTATTAAAAAGCGAGTTAGAAACCGCAATTAAAGGTATACAGTTGAAAACAATACAAAGTCTATAAAACTTTAATGAGAAGAAAATTTTTAAGGTTTTGTTTTAAGATGAAATTATTTTTTCAACGTATTGTGCAAATACAAACGGTTGGAAAGAACCACATTTATTTTTCTCCAATTAACAAGGAAAATTTAGCAACGTGTTATTGCTGCATTATCGTCCTTATCTAAAATAATTGTTGTCTTAGGATAAAAATGCGGACAACAATGAAAACTGGGTCGCCAATCGGCTACCAATTTGTAACGCTATCGAACAATTCATTAATTATAATCTGAACTTGATAATATCGCCGCGCCTACTTCAGGCTATAATCTCTTGCCTAACGTCGGTTTATTAATTATTGTTCCATATACACTGGGAGAAATAGACCTCCACAAACCTTTACCCGACAGGTACTCTCTAAAAATAATTTGATTCGCAATAAGGTTTTAGCACTCTAAATTCAGGTTCACTTCTCCACTTAAGAACTATTTATACCATTAATACCAAATGATCACAATTCACGAGTTTCGGTTAGTTTTGGTTAGTTAGTTAGTCAATTAGTATGGCGCCCTATTAAGTCAGAATTATAAGATCCATTCTTGGTTTCTCTAGTAAAATTATTTTGAAATCATGATTAACATTTTAATCCAATATTTTCCTTTAAAACTATCTTCCATTTTTATTTAGACAATCCAGAATTGCATTATACGGAAAAATGAGCTAGTCCGAAAAAGAAGAAATATAAGATGATAACTTCCAGTCTTATATGTTCTTGTTTAGCGTAAAATAAAACCGAAAATAATATTTAAATTAACATTGCGCGACATAAAAGTGCTTGGGAAGGACTATGGTATTATATGTAAAGGAATTTCTAAACTGTTCCTCGTGCACCCTTTTGAAAATAGTTCCTCTCGTTTTCCTTGCGAATGAGCAAAATTTTCTAGCCTTAAAAAATTTACTCGACCAATTTTTTCAAATCGAAGCAAATTTAATATCACTTTTTAATTTAGTATAGTTATTGAGCTTAGTAGTACTTTTTTGTTATTTAGCTTTATAAATGGCTGTTTATAATATTCCATTAAAATCTCCCTCTGCCGTTTTCTGAGTGTAGACGGAATTCATTAATTTGTCTTGATACAATAATTCGAACCGACTCGAGAATTTTGCTTTTCGAGTCGCCTTTGTTGGCTGCCTAATACTTTAATTTCTGAAAAGAAAACGCAAATAAGCAATTAAATCGACGACAGAAATCCTTGAAAGTCTGCGGAAGAATTTGCACACAATCAATCGATCCAGTAAAAATTATTTTAATTATATCATTTAAATAATAATATTACAACAATCAAGTGGCGTGCTATATTTTGGGCGTATGATTCCTTGATATAGCACAATATTTTTAATACATTTAAACTCTCAGAAATAAATTATTAATTTCGCAATTAAAATGCAGCCACTCAGAGATAAATTTTTCACTGAGCTGAGTTAAATAATTTTAATAACGAATGTTACGAAAAAATTAATTACAATAATAAAATTAGGTTAACAATAAAAAAACTTTTGTTAAGACAAAATTGATTATATTTTTACTTTAATTGTCTTAACTGAAATATTTAATTGAATAATCTACGATTTTGTAAATTATATTCTTATTGCGCCAATAAAGTTTTGCTGATTTTTTTTAGAAACTGATATTAACAAAATATATATTATATAATTTATTCTCTGAATTAAACAATTCCTAAAATCACAGACGTTTAGTATTGATTAGAAAACAAAAATCATTGCTTGGAATAAAGCGAATGGTATGTTACCATACTTCCTCAAATTAAAATTTATTTGCTGCCTTAAAATCTGCAATTCACAGAAACATATTTTAGACCGGTTTTTTGGAAATTCCGGCGGGAACACCAGCTGACACTCTGCCCGACACACTTCGCCATTTTGCATTGCCGCTATTGAATTGATTGAATTATTTAATATATAATAGATCCCTCACACCTAATACTGCTGAGTTTAAGGAAACTATTGGCAACAGCATATTATTTGTGATTGACAATTGCTTAAAAGGAAATATTTCAAAAAGTAAAAATATAACCCCATTATATATAAAATTGCCTTAATTTTTAATGCTGTTATGCGTTATTCGAGCCTTTTGTCTACAACAAAACTTACTCAAAAGAAACAATAAATACTTTTGAATGAAGAAATTGGCAGATATTTAAAGTCTTGCAAACGTCATTTTTCGCATAAAAAATAAAAATGTCAAAAGCGGCTGTTAGGCTTAGGTATAGGACATTATACACGAAATATGTCTAGAATTTTATATAGAATTCAAAAATGAAGTAATATACCAGGTGTTCCGTTTAAAATAAGAAAGAAAAAAAAAAGAAACACTCTGTACAATACAATAATTAACTTTTGTATATAAGTTTCTGAGATAAGGTAGTGGACCACGATAAACGGCCCACCCTGTACATTGTTTCTAATAAAGAAAAGTAATTTTAACTATCTGCCCGGATAGAAGAAACTATAAGTGCAAAAAAAAGTAAGAAATATGGCATAACATTACAACCCTTTACCATTGTAGAAGTTCCCAAACTCACTAAGGTTACACCTACATTGCTCTTGCTCTTGTAAATTAATATCTCTAGATATTGTAGGTTTTAGTTCACCATATACCACAACTTTTTATAAAGGATATATTTTTTTAATAAGCAATACAAAAAACTGCCCATATTTTGCCGAACGTGCCAAATTACTGCCTTGCAATTCACTGGTGACCTGTCCAATTGAGTCGATTACCGACCAAGTAGCTACGCGAACAAAATGACCTGAAAATGGCAAATTTAATGTTGCCAAAACGTCGACTTTAACTACATTTCGTTCAATTGTTCGTAAGTTGCTCCTTCCCTATAATGTAAATTAGTTTTACATTATTTATATTTTTGTTACTTCAACGAAAAGTTCTCCCAAATAAATAATAATTGGTCCTGGCAAATAAAACTTTCTTGCGCCAAATACATTTTAGTTCAGGTACGAATTAAAAAAAAATCCTCGAATTTGATATTTAGTTGCTCGATACGAATTAAATTATTTAATTAGAACAAGTTTCAGGAACTAGTTCTTTTTCTTCGTGAAGGTTATTATCTTCTCTTTTTTTGTCTCCCATTTCTTGAGTTTGGCAACATTTGGCTTTTGGGTGAACCTTTTACAAAAGTTGACTGGTTGGTCGTAGGCTACCACAATTAGATTAAATAAATCAAGTATTTCATTTATTTGTTCAGAGAGAATCAGAGATCGTGCTAGAAATATGTAGCAGCACTCAATTCATGAGTTCATGCATGCATTTTCTAAAAAAATGATTGCATGTAACCATAAATTGTTGCCTCGATGTTTATATCAACAGGTAATTTAAATATCAAATGTCATTGGCGGCAAGTTATTTATTTCTATGGAGATAAAAACTGATTCATGGTCCGCTCAGCCTTAGAACAATAGTGAAAGTTCCGCTGGTACGCGATTGCGATGTTGCCGATTTTCCATTGGCCCTTTTTAGTTCCTTTTCCTGAATTAAGGAAATTAATTTTTTTATCAAAAAACTGGTTTTTATAGCAAAAACATTAGGGTACCATGATGTAGGCATACTACTGTATCGTTACTGCAAGAATGTTAAATTAAATTTGAGAAATAAAGGTATAAATCAAATTACAATGGTCAAATGGATCGAAGTAATGAATCAAAAATAACGTCACCCAACCAATATTAAGTAATCTAATCTAATCTAAACGAAGCATTTCATTGAGATCTTCAATTACAATCTACTCGGCAACATCGCCCAATGCAGCGTATAGAATTTCGCAAAGGTTTGAACCGGTTGGGAGCTACGGATTCCAGTCTTCATATATGTAACGATTGATGGCGTTTTTGTTTAAAACGCTACCACGTCCGATATTCCATTTGCACAAGGCCTTCGAAGCAAGGAGTCTGACACTCGTGTTCATAGTCGAACGCCAGCGAATCGCCGAAAAGAACCGCTCGCTGGTAATGTTTCCGGCGAGCGCCTGGATGAAGAAATCTCATCTCCCATCGAATGTCCAGTCGCTAGGCGGATATGTTGGGTCACTCATATTTTTACAATTTACAAATACCCGTTGTTGAATACTTCCATTTGACAGGCCAATTTTGGAAGGAACATTTAATCATTATTTTACTTAAATTCAATTTAAAATAAAAAGTTTACCAAACGTGTTGCATATTACACTTTCTCCGCGATCTTTAACTTGGGGTACATTTTTACATTCACTGACATGACCATCAGAATTGATAAACGTCAAAATTCATGCCGTGGGGTATAATCTCCGAAAACATCCGATTGCTCCCAAACCCGCGCGGTAATATCCCGGAAATGTCCGAAGTGAATATGTGGGAGATGATACTGACGCAGTAAAATGACACTATCCCCACGCTAGATGGGTGTATAATTAGGTATTTTACAGAAGGGAGTAGAAAAACCACATTATCGCATGATTTGGGTACTGTTATTTTGCTTCCTTCAAAATTTTTACTGAAGTTACGTTGTATTGAAACTTCAAATTTCTTCTAATAGTGTTTCATGCTGCATAGAGAAGGCGGTAATTTCTGGTAAGGCTGTTTCCAAGCAGATTTGGCAGGTCACCTGCCCTATTAAATTTTTAATTATTTCGATGGTGATGTCTTCAGCAATGATATTATCAAACCACTAAACATAGAACAATGTTAGACAAAGTAGGAAATATATTGGTATGATTGAAGTTATTTCTAACTAGTTTCAGCATTATCAACGACAGGAACAAATTAAATTGCAACGTAAAATATAAAAAGCAGTCCAAATAAAATAAATAGTTATCTTATAATTCACCATATTTTTAATCAAATCTCTCTGACATAACCTAAAAGTGTAGTAAACAATATATTATACAAATTTGATAACTCACACGAATGTGTAATAAATAAAAGACAAAAGTTAATTGACGTGTTGCATTCTAATATAAATTTTGCGTACATTCTTGCAAAACACCCCAATACTATTCACTGAGTGACGTATTACGTAACCATCAGAACTTCTATCAGTGACCACGTCCTAAATGAAGCGGCACTAAATTGACATTTTGCGCACTATTGATTATTGCATAATGGGGCATTTTAGAGTATGGAGTAGAAATATGCCATTTGGTAGCAACAAACTACAGGAATTATTTGGAAGAAGTTTTAGTTCGCGTTTTCGGGATCCAGCCTACATATCCGCATGTTTTAAAATTGGCATTGGTCCTTAAGCGGCTAAAATTAACTGCCACGTCCAGAGACGAGACATAATTAAGAATTCGACACAGCAAGATAAAAACGTTACCAGTCGTCGGGAATTTGTTTGTATTAATATACACTTACGACGACATTACGTCAAAACTGATTTACGCGATGCATCATATTTTTTTTGTAATTTCCTGAAACCTCACGCAATATGCGATACGTTTATCGAAGCGTTTGAATGCAATGGGCTGGCTTTTTTTATTATTTAAATTAAAATATAATAATTAAGTCGACAGTTGACAGTTGATTGCATGAACAAAGCCGTTTTTCAATTAGCAAAACCTTGGATATTGTATTTTTAACGCTATAAGCAGTTAAATGCCCCCTGAAACAATAACCTGGTAATTATTTAACACAAAAATTCATTGGGATTGTCACCGTCTCGCTATTTGGGTCAACAGAAACAGAAATGTCAAATAGGAATCTTATTTCGCAAGAACGACGTCGTGAGATGTTCCACGGCATCGAATTAACGAACGATATTATTATACTTTCGGATTTATAAATAATGCTCCCCATTGTTTGGCGAATCAATTATTTACTTCTGATAAATTGAATGACGAATTGGAAATATCATCGACTTTTAATATTGGCAAGTTAAGAAGTACTTATTAAGCAATACTGTAAGCAGAATATTTTAAATATAAATTGTGGTTTGAAAAACATTAAAATTGAACAAAAATTGCATTAATAAATAGATAACTTGACATGTCTCTTCAAACATAATAAATCCAATGAACAAATCCTTGCCAGTCTCCGAAAATTCTAAAAAAAATCGCTGTTGCCTTAGCAGACATTACGTCACACCACTACCAGTGGTTTTTGGTGTGGGACTAAACAAAAGGTGACAGGTACAAGTTGCATGTTCATTAAGCTAAACTATTTGAATCAGTAATTTAGCCATAGGTCATAACAAATTTCGTAATCCATTCAGGTTCTACACCAAAAAGCACCAGATAGCCCTCGGATTTGAGCAAATTTTAGAATGAGATTCGACAATCAATCTTATTACGGCAATCACGTTTAATTAGTACTATCTGAAATCGAAAAAAAAAAACTCTAATTAGTAGTTCTTAGAGGTTTGTAATAATGGTAATCATAACTATACTAAAATTATAATAATAGGATATTAACAATGAATGATTGAAACTAATCAAAACTATTGACAAAAAATTTGTACAATTTACGTCTTGGTTTGAGTTACCATTAACTTTCAAGAAACTGCCGTGACAGAGAAAATTAGTTTTTCGACTCACTCCTTTAAAACATCCAATTATGGACAAATGCACAAAAGAGTAAGCAAAGTGTCACTTTAAAACGTAAGTTGCGTTAAACACTGTCACGAGCCAATAGTTTTTGGACAATTGAAACTAACACTTAACATTAATAAAGTTACTTAATGACTACATAATTATACACAATAAGATTAAACAAAAATAACATACTCAAGTTTATGCAATATAAAAGAAAGTAAATATAAAAAACAAATAACACTGGCCTACAGTGATTTTGATGTTTGAAACCTGTTTACTTATTTATTTGAATATTTTGGGGGCCCTTTTTCCATATTTTTGCTCTATCGGGTCATTTTTTCATAGCGCTCTATATCTTAAAAATGTTATTTTATTAATATTCAACATATCTATATGTGAATATCTTTGTTCCATGTTAGGCATGATTTTTAAGAGAATTGATTTTTATGAAATTAAATGTAATTTGCCAACACTGCATGGCACAGTAACAGAGTTGGCGCAGAAGCGTCAATATAGCGTTGTATCCTGATTATGCGCAGTTTTGGTTATATTGGTCGTCGTGCTACTGTGTTCGCGGCTGTCGTCTTCATTCTGGCGTATTTCTAGTATTCTAGAAACAAAAAAGAACTGGAAAAAAGGTAGGAAGAAATGTTTAAGCTTTGGTGTTTCTATGGTATGGCAAAAGTCTAGGAATCACAGTGATGATTGTTATTTTTGTTAGTGTAATGTTCAAGAATTCAACAAAAAAAATAAGAAACAAATTGTGTATCCCAGTCTTAACTCTGTTCGACGAGTTCCTCATGGATCAGATATACCAATACCCAGGTGACTCAGATTTCAGGCCAGATTTCAGAGGGCCCGACGTGTTTAACTAGAGCGAATTAAATGATTCAACTAGAGATTTGCACCTTCCAAATTGGTAACGCCCCGACATCCTAACAAGCATGTACTGAAGCCTGGTGTCACATCAAATAAAAAAGTAAATTGTCATAAAAATATCGTTTTGTTTTAATTTAATATTTGCAAAAAAAACTCTGCATTAAAACATCGGTCAAAAAGTTTAATTTTGTAGACCTGTGTAATCTTTCAATGGTCAACTGTAGATACTCATCATTTTGGTATGGATCATCAAGTTATTACCAACGGATTTGTAATTTTTAAAGCGGAATGTGGTGTTGCCAAACTAATGAAAGTTTATGATGTAGTTTAAGCTTACCAATCATAAAAGCAAGTGAGTATACGTTAATGTAGTCATTATAGTTGACAATAGTTTTTAATCGTCTCAACCATATAATTTCATCTGCGGAAACAATTTCCTATATCGAAGCACTTCTTCCCGTGCCTATTGTATGCAAACGAGCTGCGAGTGGCTCAATAACGGTTGCCGATAATAACGAAACTCATCAGATTGTCAACCAACAAAGACGTATTATGCCGAATAATTAATCAACCGGCTTTATCTCGTATACATTTTAAACATTAGCCTTATCTACACGCTACTCATCTCAAATGGTACCTTTCCGTAAAGAAAATTGGAGCAGTTCTCTGAAATTCTATTGTGGTTATGTCACGGAATTTCGTTGATAAAGATCTCGTGCGGGCGTGTGTGTGTGTTTTTCTATCCCATTAACTTGCTTGTATGTCATTGCCTCTATCTTACTATACTTACTTATTAAGAAAAGGAAGATCGCACCAATTTTATGATTGTTTTAGAAATTTGTTTTATAAATAAGGCGCTAAGCAGGTTTACAATTTCACAAACTATAATTCGTACTTTGTACGCGCGGTGTTGCTACGTTCTTTATATCAGTAATGTTCAGCAAAATTTAGCTTCTTCTGGAACTCAAAAAATAAAGATGTGAATAAAGTTTGGGTAAAGCACATTTTTTGTAAGAACCAGGGCAAGAGAAGTTCAATTGAAAACTATGGTGGCGCTTGTTTGGTCCCCTTGCTCAAAATTGAGTTGTTGTTAATATTGTTGATTTCTATAGTTGGCAGAGTCTTGCGGTCGTCTGATTGACTGTTCACTGATCTTTCCCAGGCATTCGACACTATGCATCATCATATCCTAATAATAAGCATGTGTAATGGAAATTTCAGGAATTCTCATGAACGCGAACCACACTATTGCAAAATATTGCTATGACGTGAAGCTTGCTTCACATAGTGAATATATGCTTTCAAAGGAATCAAAGATTTTTTATTGTGCCATTAATAAAGAAACAATGTCTTAGCAGCGCTGTGATAGATTCTTAAAATAGTTTATATAATAGATAATACAACACAGAAATAAATTTACAGAAGGGAATAAGGGGTCTTGAAGTTTACAATAAACTAGTTCAGTTAGTACATTTAGTTTAGCAGGTAAAACAAAAACTTCAATATTTAAAATGTTTTAAATGTATAAACTTTTCTCTTGAAAATATTCCTCTAGTATGTACGTCACCTCTGAATTTCTTTATAAACGATTTACAACTATGGGAAAAACCTTAACATAACATATTTGAGATTTTTATCACGTCTTTTGGCATAATGTATTTTGATATTACCGTCTTATTACTGTATTTGAAATTAACTGAAACCATATTAAACCTGAACAGTATATACAGGGTGTTCGGAAATTGATTTCGGAAACTTGGAGGAAAGATTCGACCTTTTGAAATAATAGTAGTAAGAATTCTCATCGGAATAAGCTGGTATTTTACACACAGCCCTGATTTAGTAAAATTCATCGTTACAAAATAAAAGTGTTTTAGAAATCTGTCAAAAGAGGGCACTTTACCTAGAATATTTTCCCGGTGTTTTATTTATTGAGACTGATGTTGCAAAACAGAACAGGTTGCCTTAAGCAGAATCACAAATCCTCAAAAATTGTTACTATTGTTGTAAGTCGATAAGTGTTATCGTTTAGCCACAAATCGGTTTTTTATTCTCGGCCCGAATATCCCGCATTCTAATTTACAGAAAGGTGATTCTGGATATCGCGATATGACTGAAGAGCAAGTGGAAATGCAGGCCGGCATTATTAGACTAATTTTTTCAAAATAGTATGTTACAAATTATAAAAGTGAAAAAATGGCATAAGTCAATGCAAATACAATTTTAATTTAAGTAGCATAAATAAATAAGATTAAACATTTTCGAAAATAAAACATTATGAATAATAATCGGGAATTAAACAGTACACAACGCTAATGTTCAACTCATTTTCAAAATGCCCACCGTTCATTTCTGATATTCTGAGTATTCTTTCTTCTCTTGCAGCGGTTCTTTTATGCCTTGGTCTGCCTTTATTCATGTTATCGATCAATCGAACCCAAAATTAAAAATCGATTTGTGGCTACAACCGCAACACTTATCGACTTAAAACAAGAGTAACAATTTTTGAGGATCTGTGATTCTGCTTAAGACAATCTGTTCTATTTTGCAATTTCAGTCTAAATAAATAAAAAAAAAGTAAAATAAAAAAACGATTCTTGTTAAAGTGCACTGTAGCGACTTTTAGTAAATCAGGGCTGTGTGTAAAATACCAGTTTATTCCGTGGAGAATTAAGCTCACTGCGTTAAAAATAAAATTTAAAAAAAAGAACTTTAACAAGCTATAACTCGAAAAATATTACGATTTGGAATTTTTGTTAAATGACTTATTTTATCACGTTAAGTTTTTCCTCCAAGTTTCGGAACTCAATTTCCGAACATCTTGTATATAAATGGTATTGCCAAATAAATCGTGTTACTCAACAGGGAGAAGGGATTCATTAATTCTTTATGTAAGCTGAAGGATTTATTTGGTCAACATCAATGTCACTGCTGCAAACAATTTAAATTAGTGCGTTAAAATTTTGCTAACAAATGTAATTTAATTTTAAGTAATGGATTGGGATCATTTTTTGATGCTTGTGCCAACACGGGCCATTATTTTCAACAGGATTCGAATCCATGTACCACGCCGCACTCTCACGTTAGCGCTCGAATGTTAATCGTATTAAAAGCGTCCTTTAAAATGCATTGCTCATGCTTATTTGATTAAAATGAATAAGTACTAATTGAACGAATCCCTTTGCCGGTTTAAATTCGTCCCGACCAAAGCTTTGTTAAATTCGTTTGTCGACGAATTAAAATGCGGCCGGTGTGGGACGGCCATTTGGAAAAATGGTCCAGGTGCCCTGCGCTAGCTGGAAATTTTCCAATTTTAAGTGCAATTCTCCATGCTTAGCAAACTTTAGTTTGTTCCGAAAATTTCGAGAAAGGGTTTTTGTAGAAATCATAATGATCGTTGTAGTTGAAGTAGGTCTTCACTAATTTGTGTTATGAAGCTCAGAGTCCAAAGATGAGTCTTCAAACCAGTCTTTGGGCAAAAACTATCACGTTTTTGTATTTTTATTAGTGAAATCAAATGAACACACACCAAATGCCGAACTTGTGGAAAAAATCTCCCAAATTTGTTACTTTTGACTCGGGTAGTAATGAAGGTAAAATTCAGGATTAAATATCTAAAGAACATTTCAAATAAACTAAAGCTTGCAAAACTTTTTTCCACAAATGAATGGGCAACCAAGGAAAAATACTCAAATTTGATAAGTAAACAAACTTTTTATATTTTATAAAGTCCACCTTTAGTAGTTACAGACAAATGTGACTGTATCTGGTTTTCTGTTCACAATAGCATCTTTGACTGAAAAATAATTTGCACTTTGAACTTGAATTTACTTTTTTAACTCACATATTTGCAGAAATTATTTATTTCAAACTAAATTGAATTAAACCTAGTCCTATCTATAAAAATAATTGTAAAGACTTGGTGAAAAAAAAACACTGAAGTCACCCAGAGAAAATACTGTTAATGTTAACTTTCCAGAATTATTGCCAGGAAGCGTAATAGCATTTCTGAATGATAAATCTCTTTTTTTTTGTTAAGGACATGCCACCATTTTAAGTTGAAAGCAATGAGGAACGTCTGAAAACTCTCTAAAATAAATATTTTTAGAATGGTGGTAGAGATTTTGTCAAACTTGACGTGAAAATACTGTTTCTTTCATTAGGCTATCACCGTCATTCTGAACGGATTGACTTCTATTACTCCTGTACTGGGAAGTAGTCAAAACCGCATCGCGATATCTCTTTCCTACCCTAAAATATTATCAAAAGAAATTAAAAAATTGCAAATAATTTCGTATCTTGGATGTTTCATTCTTGTCAAATATCTGTCTTCACCGGTTCGGAAATTGAAATGTTTCTAAAGCAAAACTTACTAATATTATCTAAATTGTGTATAAGCGTATATTATTCCTATAGTCATATTCTACGTTTTTTCAATGTAGTGCAGTATCTCTGCTCTTTCTCCAAACATAACATCCAGTTTAATTTTGGCAATTTATTTATTTTATTTATTTTCAACAAAAGTGAATATAATCTGATTTAATTTCAATCAAATTTAATAATTTAGAATAATTAACAATTAATAATTTACATTAATAGTTAATAGTGGATTATGGACTATATTTACACTATACTATTTTTTATGAAACTGTATGATACAAATGGAATGCGTTATGCAGATAAATAATAACAATATATAAAAAGACAATATGCGATTCATTGTTTAATTATTTATTAACCACTCCGGAGTTAATTTGTTGTTTCGTTAAATGTTTTTAAATTCAATAGCTAATATGCTAAATATTTTTCGTAGTATATAAAAAAAACATACTTTTGATATTTAGTAAGATATAATGCAGTTACTATTTTGTGTTGCTTAATACAAGTAATTTTGATTTTTCAGTGAAAATCTTGGACTTTATTTACAATAAATTAATTTGCTTTATTGAATAAGTCTGTGCCATTTTTTTATTCAGTTCCTTCTTTTAAATTATTAACGCATTTTATTAGAATAGCGCAGACTACGAAATAAAGATTTTAAAGCAAAAAGCAAACTTCACTGGGTTTGTCCGAGAGCCTCCACTACAGTTCATCGCAATCCTTTCCGCTTCATTGAAATTCTTATTGACTTACAAACTATAAGTTTTCGATACAAACGACCCGGATACGATTATATGCACACACATTATCGCATGAATAAACGTCGATTTCCTGCTAAAGTTATGGAACGTGTACTGCGGCAGAAGTTCCGTCCTTAAAACGGAGATCTGTGTATGTATAATCCCGTATAAACGGCGGTTGCGGCTTGTCGTTTAAGTTATTAAATGAAATTCTTCTATAACTATACCGCAGCGGCAGAACAACGATCCTTTAATTTAACGCGTATCAGTTATCTGGGAGTATTATATTTCAGGCCGAAACTTATCTATTTAACGACCGCAACCAAAAAGCGCCCGGGGGTGAAAATGCACTATACGAAACCGCAGGTTCCAAACTTCGGAATTACCCTTCAGAGAGCGTGTTCCGTATAGAGAACATTGTACGAACGTAATAAACACAACGTTGTCTAGATAAAACATACACAATAAAATGCAATGACATTATTTTGTATAATATGCAGCGTCGTCTCTTATACTTGAATTTCTCACTAGATGGGAATACATAAAAATTTGATATGTATAAGATAGAAATTGTAACACGCAGTAGACGTATTGGAAAAATTAACTTGGAGGAAGTTTTTATTTATGGCAAAGGTATGTGGGCCGGCATGGTGTTTCTGAAAAAGTGAATCTTGCAGTTACTGGAGGGATAAGGATATTTTTTCCATAAACGTGGAGGCAAACGCATGCCGATAAAAAGGATGGTGTTGAAGACGGATAAAGATATGAAATTCAAAATATATGTGCTAGTTTTTTGGAAGGTAAGAAATACGTTTCAACCTAAAACATACCTTAAAGCTAACTAAAGAATTTTTATATTTTTTTATCCCTTAAATTTCGATCATGTTTTGATGTTACAATATTGTTAAAATTCTTTCAGTCCGCACTGTGTATGTTAGACTGTGTATTACTGGATATGTCATATAACAACGGAATAAACACAATTTAAAAACGTTATGTTGTTTATTTAACTTTTACAAGTGTTCATTAAGTAGCTTATTTAAAGAAAAAGACTGTAATTGGAAGAAAAATCATCCAAGGATAGAGCTTTTAAGACGATTAATTTTTTAAGATCATATAAGGTAGAAAAAGCACGTCCGAACCTTCAATTTTGTTTGGTTTGTACTGATGAAACATGTATATTTGGAAATTGTACAATTGGTCTGGGCCAGTATTAATATAAAACTTTAAAAACCACTAAAGTTCATGCGAACGGTATTACTTTACTTACCTTTAGTCCACTAGATTTTAATTGTAGCTTATGGCACGTAGTATTTAAATTGTCGAAACCCTTGAGGTAAAATACCGGAAATGTCCGAAGTGATTCGGGTCCGTGGGAAACAAATCTGATGTGGTAAAGTGACGCTTCACGCACGCTAGATCGGTGTATAATTAGCCATTTTACAGACGGGAGTAGAAAAACATACTTAAATGGTGATAAAATGGGATTTTACCGCACGGATTATGGAGCAATCGGATGTTTTCGGAGATATTTCCCACGCTTTGAATTTTGACGTTTGTCAATTCTGACGGACATGTCAGTGAATGTATTCGTGTTGTTTTACGAAAATGTACCCAAAAACTAACGGTCGTAGAAAAAGTATAGTATGCAACACGTTCGGTAAACTTTTTAACTCACTCGTTTATTAAACACTCGTGAAATACATTCGTGAGTCAAATGCCGTTTACCGCACTTATTGCATAATATACTATTACCGCACTTGTTGCGTAATATACTATTTTAGCAAAAGAAACTTAATCAGAGAAAGAAAGTTGGACAGGACAGGACCATGTTTCAATATTTTGATAATATATTAATGCGCACTGGCTTCGTCAAGACTTCGTACTTTATATTCTTTTCTAATACACTTTTAAAATAATAATAATAATTGTCCGAGCTTGGCTCAAAGATTGATGACGCAATGTAAAACATTGATGGGAAGGATTTTAGAAATACGAAATACATCGTTCGGAGTTGATTATTGCCTTATTGGCCTTCTTTTGAAATATTACCGTTCCAAAAAAAGTTACTATACTTATTCATTATTTAGCCCGGTGTAGATCTTTGTACTATCTACGGAAAACAAATGTTTTTGATCTCAAAATTTAAATGTTTTTCTCAAGATTGGTTCTAATTGTCCCTGGATTCTGTCCGAATGTATTAAGCGGAAAAAAAATTACAATCACTTCTTTTAAAGTATTCAGAATGTGTTGTTAATTAATGTTACTGGGAGCACGTGGAAAATTATTCGTTCAAGTCTGACGTTTCGGGTAATTGAACGGCTTTGCATAATTAATCACCGTGAATTTCGGGGGCCTACCGTTTCCTCTTTCGGTTGAATCTTGAAAAATGTCACGATATAATCTCCTCATTTGCGTTCCATCACTTCAACCCCGAAGAACACGAATCTCGGGCATTCCGTATTCGTCTGAATCTTGTGCTGACTGACGAGTGTTGTTTTTCTTTGTCCCTGTAGTTAGAAATGCGGTCAAATTTGTCAGTGAGATCGTTTCCTGAGGGGTCGACCGCATCTAAATCTGTATCTAATTTGAACGCCATCTTGCTACAACAGGTTTAAATTTATTGTCTAGGGTGTCAGTCTCGGTTTTTTTTTCTGCGCCAAGAAAGTGGTAACGTTCTGTAGAAATAGATTGTGAGATATATAATGCAGTATATTTATTTATCAAATCAATCAAATTAATATTTTTGTAACATAAGAGCACACACGTTATCACCCACGTCGCAAATAACTTTTAGTTTCCAAAAGACCTAGCTGAGAAATATGTTTCTAAGCCAATATCTTGTCTAGATCTAGTCTTGGTTGAATTTCCTTATAACTAGAATACTACTTTTCAATTAATTGATCTCAAAGTGTCAAGAAATCGCTGACCTTAAATCTTACTTGAGTTCTTTTCATTTGCTCAGCTGACCTAATTCTTGCTGCTTCAGGTTTAGTGATATTTGAAAAATCATTTCGGGTAAGGATTGTTTTGGATATTTATTATTAGAAGAACATACAAAAATGTAATCATTCCTGAAACTTTGAAATATTATTGTTAATGTTAATTATGTTTCCTAGTGGCGCAAACTCTGTTCTTGGTATCACCTCTTAAAAATGAAAAACGTAATAATGGTTTTGGCCTGATTGGTTAACGTCACTTTATCTCCTGCATTAAGTAAAACACATTCTATTGCTGAAGGAGTGTAAATGCAAATGGGATCCCATTCATAGTTGTTTTTTTAAGTTAGCTGCAGATTTCTGAGCACTGTATCAATAATATGATTTCAACCTCCGACGTCAACAGAATATGAGTTAACTCACTTCTTGACTATTGGGCCAGAACGCCAAATGGTTTTTTGGCAAAGTGTCTCGCTGAGGGGCTGGTTATTCAATCTAAAGTTAAACTTGAAATTAACAAAACCTCACCTTGCAGTTAACTGAAAATTATTTATTTATATATTTATTCTTTCAACAGTGACACCATTTTACAAATTTATCTTAAATATTAATATGATAACTTAAACTAGGCAATGAATAGTATTGTATTGATTGACAAAGGCGAACAGAGTATTTAAAGGCATATTCTGAGCATGACTCACTACAGGAGACAAAAGTTGACTTCCTATCAATTCTCTAGAATGGACATAAAAATTAAAACTTGACAAAATACAAGGAGAATCAATAGCACCATTTATCACTCGAAAGACAAAACATAAATCCAGAAATTTTCTACGGTGCTCGAGAATAGCCAGTTTATGAAGCCCCCCACTTCAATGACATCCATTTGTAAACCGCTCTGGCCCATCCTATACGTAAGATACCTTAAAAACTTGTTCTGCACAGCCTCAATTCTGTGTTTTGTGAATTTTGTAAAAAGGAGACCAGATTGTTGACCCAGACTTCAAGATAGAACGGATATATGAACTGTAAGGCATGACAATACATCCCAAATTCTCAAAATCTCGAGGCAGCCTCCTCACCAGACCCAACATAAATCTGCGAACTTAACTAATAAACTTTGGTCAGATGAATAGTTCGTTAGCTCGGTGTTAAATCACAGCCAATTGAACTACATACTTTAGCTCTGGGCTTATTGGGAAGATATATAAAAATTGGATTTTGCCTCTCTTTTAGAAACTAATATAAGATAATATAATGCAACATTTTCTTAATATTTCATAAAAAATATAAAATGAACTTACTTGAAATCAAAATCTAGAAAATAAAAATTATAAATAAATATTATCTGTTTTTCAATTTTTATGAAAATTTTTAAGGGAATATGGTACTTTATTAAACTCGTGAAAATTTTCTCTAGTGATCTTTTGAAACTCGTCACTTTTCTGAATGCCTTTTTTAGCACAATTCAACAATTTAGAGCACTAAAAAGTGAAGAGTACAGAAAAGAGGGAAATGCGGTAGGTAATATTTTGCACGTCCTTGTTGTGTTAGTTTATTCGGTTCCTTGGGTTAGTATAGTTAGTGTTTCTCGTTGTTTTTCCTACAAAATGAATTACTAAAGATATCCGGCGAGTGAGGCGTTCATACAATAAGCAAAACCCAACATCGGAACGGGTTTTTTTCTTTTTCAACGGGCTCAATAATAACGAAGAAATCCTCGGCAGTTGGTCGGGCACATAGAGAGAGAGACTTTTTAATCTAAATGCAAATCGGGCCACGTTCGGCGCAACTAATTCCGATTTTAGTTGCGGAAGAAGGTGATTCTAGCTCTAAACTGAAACGCGGTTATTACGAATTTGTCTACTGTTTAGTTTTTCTTGCCCAGAAATAAAGCCGTACTTAAATCCATCTAAATGTTAATCGAGTTAGCAAAATTATTTTCGGCACTTCAGCTTTGCATGGCAAAAGCTGCGGTTCCAACGTTACCTTTTAGTTTAGTTTTCTACCGTAGTTTCAAATAAATGTCATTCGTTTACGCTTGTCGTAAAAATCAGGCGTGAAACGCTGAGAAAAAAAGTCGCGCGTCAAGGGCCGTTTCGGAGATGATTTATCTAAACGGTTCTATTAAAAATTTACACGAGTGGCATTTTGACTGCGTCGGTCCCATGATGAATTATAAATATTTCCATTACTCCGTCACGTAGTGGAAGCTGATGGTTTTAAATGTAGACCGGTCGGTAAAAAGAAACATGTTAAGGCCGAGATTTTTCTGATATGCACCTTGCCCGAAGTTTACAAAATATCAGCCTCCTAAAATTTTGGGTTTTCTTTGAATTATGGCGGCGTATATAAAGTTTCCAGTACGGTAAGGAACAATTACACGATTCCAATAATTATTGTGATTTGTTATTCTCGTCTTTAATAGCAATTATATTGAATATGATATCTGCTAAAACTAGGCAGCTACTGCAGTTGTCAGCCAAAGTGGTGCCATAGTATTGCTAAATTCGCCTATGGTTAACCTACGGACTTTCCTACCTTTCCAGAACGATAATTGAATATCTTTACCGTTTTGTTTATCTTATCTACCTATTATGGAAGATGTCAATACCAAAAAATTTTCTTACAGAAGGAAATGATCGTCCGCGCATGCCCCTACATTTTTTTTACTCGTTTTTTCCCTTATTCAACAACAAATCACTGTCGCACTAGCGGACAATCAGCAGCAATATTGGTTGTTCACAGCTACACGGTCCTACTGTTTCAAAACTGACTCTGAAATAAGGCGCTTATTGAATGTCCCTTCTCAAATATCAAAACAACTTTCAGGTTACTAATATCCGATAACTAAGTAATATCGTAATATATTCAAATCAATTGACGTTAAAATTCTCAATTGCACAATTTAAAAAATCAATTAATATTTTTGAAGCTCGCTGAGATCACGTTGAGACTGATAGAATATGGTCCGATAGCTGCTGCTACTGCTTCAAACAGCGTGTCTGTAAAATAAAGTATTCCTGTGGCATTATAGATATAAATGCGTTGCTTTTTTGATTAACTCGATTTATTAAGAGTGTTTTGCAATATTAAATTAATAAAAAAATAACAGAAGACATAACTTCCAGTAAATCCGGAAGTGACGGTTAGCTCAAAATATTTTAAAGTAATCATAAAATGGACCCGTCATTAAATGCAATATTTAAAAGTTCCTCTAGAGCATCGTAGTAAACCTTCAATTAATAGTTTTCCTGAATAACCCTGTATATCTCGATCAGTTGTAGTTTTAAAGCTAAACTAAGCCTGAAGCATTAACGAGGAGGTATTATAAACATATGATTATCTGGTACGAATGTGCAATCCATCGGTTATATGTACCGTTTCATTTTAAATGATTCGCCAAGCAAAGACTAACCTATTAAAGGAATTATTACTTGGTAGTTTTGACAGACTGATGCTTAACATTCTCTACAATTTTTATCGATTCTTGCAAAATCGTGTCAAGCACAAACATTAAAATTTAATAAAAAATTAAAATAATTATTTTTTGACATAAATTAATTGCCAGGATCTGCTGGAATGGCAATAAATTTATAATTTCCCTTTTTGCTTTAATTCTTCCCAGTTTTTTCCATTTGATCCTTATCTTATCTCAGTTGTTGAAAAGTTTTATTTGATATTTTTTCCGTATAAATAGAACGCAGTTTGCATTACGGGAGGATCTCTGACCTTGACTTATCTTATTTATAAAATAGACTTATTTCGTAGTCTAAGTTAAGGCTATTTCATATATTCTCTCCGCTAACGATTGTTCTATATTGATAATATTATATTTGGAGCAGAGTAGTACTCGTTTAGGATCGCCTGAAAATTTCGGTCTGTGTAGAGAATTATTTAAGCTCTCCATTTTAAGACAAATTTCAAAGTTAAAAATTTTAATTATATTTGATGTGTGAGAAAAAATTATACTTAATGTAATTAATAGAAATTTTGATACAATATCAACTTATATAAGCGGACTCTCACGGTTCCGCCGATGTTGTCCGCTTTATAAACGAACGTACGTGGCTTTAAACGAAAAAGTAAATAACACTCAAAAATAAAAAAAAAACACTTAAAAATGAGGTGAACTTTCAAAGTTCCACGTAAGAACAAAACTACTTTATTCTGAAGCCTAAGATGCTCTATTGAAGCATATTTTGAATTATTTTCTTCGAAACAGTAGATTCTGAATTTCACAGTCAATGTTAAAATGCTATTTGTTTCGTTGCCGTAGTATTGTCTTCTAATATGTCGAAGAGATGAAATGGCGAATTGGATCCTGATTTTAAAACCCAGATTCAACCTTCAGATAACCCATAATAAATTTTTGAAATTGACATCTAGATAAACAATGGAAAAATTAAGTAAACATGAGAAGCGATAAAGAGGCGGCTAACTAAGATATTTATGGACTTAGTTAGCTCTGAAGACAAATATACCTAACACTTTAAATGCGTTAAGCTGCGTCCAAGTCGTCGCCAGATGTAAATACACCAGCAATTCCTTGAACGTCCGGACTAGCAGGAAAACGAGAGAGAAAAGAGTTGCATAAGGAAGAGGGGTTGGAGTGCTGGCTGGGTGAAAAATGGCCGAATACATTCCGAGTTATTATCGAGGCGTTTTATCTGAAAGCGTCGTAAATACAATTTATGTAAACGCGCGTACGCGAGTTGAGAGATGTACGCGCACTTTAATCAAAACAATTTTTCGCGGATCGTAAATCACCTGCCGAAACTGCAACGGCAACCAAATTTGCAACCCGTATGGGAGCTAAATCGAGCCCGGTGTACGTGCATGAATGCGGGACTTCTTAATTAACTCGCATAATTTATAAGTTTGTTCGATTTAAATTGCTTATGATGCACGAGCGTTTAAGACAACAATCGGCCAAAACATACATACGCATTTCGCGGCGATAAATATTCCGAAAACGGTTGCAAAGTTAGCCGCCTCTTTATCGCTTCTCATGTTTACTTAATTTTTCCATTGTTTATCTAGATGTCAATTTCAAAATTTTATTATGGGTTATCTGAAGGTTGAATCTGGGTTTTAAAATCAGGATCCAATTCGCCATTTCATCTCTTCGACATATTAGAAGATAAGGAAGTTTTGCTGTGTTACACTAACGTAGGTTAATTATTAAAAACTATTGTGAATTTAACGAATGTTAAGCAATCCAGTATCTTGAGAGCGGCACCCAGATATAGGCAAACTCGAAATTACAAGAGAAGCCCTCAAGATAATCTTTATTTGTGTTCACAGGCTAATACATGTTACATCAAGATAACAGCAATCTTATTAGAGTACATCGTGTGGCTGTTTGAGGTTTAACAGGGAACATGTATTGCACTCTTGGCTCATGTTTTGTTATTTGACGAGTCTTTTTCCCTTAGATCGACATATCACAGATGAGATGGTGAACGATATTCAAAATGCATACGACTTACCACCAATTTTTGTGGATGGTCTGTTATAGCGTAAGTAAGCATTTAATTTAGCGCTCGCACAGAAATAATTGTAAGGAACGGACGAGCAATAATTTCTGAGAGGTTTCTAAGAGAAAATTTAAGACTATATGCTGTACACTTCGTGCTATTTATTAGAGAAGCGTTCATCATAATGCATCATAATGCAAGACCACACGTGACAAGAACTGTATCTGATTACCTAGAAAGTTTGAGATTAGCTTGTTGTAATTACGGGTATTAAAATAATAGAGCACATCTGGGGCCACTGAAGTTAAAAATGCGAAATGATCCTCAAAGGAATCTTCTAGAACTGGCACATGCTATAGTTGTTGTAAAATCGGATTAACTTGATGATTTTTATATTACTAAAATATTAATTAGTTTATGTGCATATGATCCATCAGAACTTTATCGAACTGTTGAAAAATCAGTAAAAATCACTTAATATTTACACAATCCTCAAACACGGGAGTCGCTGACGTTTGAAAAATGTGATGGTTTTTATGCCAAGATTTTTAAGCAAGATTTTCCATAAACATTTTACAGAAGAACTTTTCAATGTGGCCGTAGAAATGAAATACTAATAATAAATACTAATACTAAAAATTAAAGAAAATAAAAAAATGTGCTCTCAATAAACATGACATCTAACATTTGCAATAGAACCTTGATATGTAAACGTACTTCAGTCTTCAATAGAAAATCTGTTTTATCATTTTCATGTTTCTATTGTTTTCATAATACGACCGTTAGTGGATTTTTTCCATTTTTTGTTTTCTCGCGGAACCTAGGCGTAAAAGCTTACTATCTCCATCAGTACGTCGCAGCCAGAAAATCTTTGAGAAGTATGACAACAGTGTATCATTTTTTAATGCTCCCTATTGATACCAACCGTTTCGGCCTAATTTCATTGGAGGCGTAAGGTTTGCAGCTACTACTGCACACCTCCTATTCAATACTTCAAATTATTACTGTCATTTAGCAACTTATTCTCTTTCGTTTAACTACTATTTTGTGATTATACACTGAACGTCAGATCGAGTATTTCTTGGATAACTTTAAAATACTTACGATATACCATTTTGTAGCCGGATCATTTATATACTTTATCTCTATTAACGTAGAAAAGATATTCCGCGAACTTTTGCAAATATCCAAAAGCATTGCTAAATAATCTTATTCGAATATATGTATATTATTTGGTTTATTGATTTTGTTATTTTAAATTTATTAATTATAGCATGTAAATTACAATCCGTTTAAGGTAAGATAAGGAATTGTTCCATCCTTCGAAAAACTGAAGTTGCTCTTCATAAAACTCAGGAGAGCCAAACCCGCCCGGGAAACATTAAATTAAATGCCGAACGTTTTTACGAGGGCATAAATTTTATATATACGGGGCAAAGTCATAATTTTATTATTGGGTATAATGTTAACGATGATGGGTTTGACGTCTTGCGGGGCTCGATGTTCATTGCCACGAGACACGAATTTGTCGTCTTTGATTAATTTTCCATAAATCCCCAGAAGTCAGCAGCGGTTTAGTAGCGCTGTATCGACGAAATTTATTGTGGATGTTGGATATCGGCCAATAATATTAAAGTTCGATGGTCAATTTCTTTATTAGTCTACGTTTCGACCGAAAAATAACCTACCGATAGACGTGGGGATGGGAGTATAAGTTTTCTGGAAAAATGTTCGTTCTCAATCTTTGACGCTCTTACAGTCTGCACTCACGTAACTCATAGAGTCAAATATATGGTGTTAAAATCCAACCACCACGTAGGAATGCCGGTATTCCGTACAATAGTCTCGCTTGTCATTGCCGATTGCGTTATTGCGGGTAAATAATATTATTTGTGGGTTGAGAGGCCATTGTGTCTCCGTTAATGCCCCTCGGCGATCGTGGCGAGTGCAAGAAGTAATTTGTTCGAAATGTCGTAACGCCGCCGAGCCGATTTAACAATAAAAAAGTTACAGTACAATATCGCCACTTACTTTAGTTGGGTGACGACAAATTTAACCTACTTCCAGATATATTTTTATATCACTGTGCGAAATATTGCATGCCTATACGCGGCGTGCAAAAATATTTGGCGAAATTTTAATCATCGGAAATTAGGGTTGACATCGTGTACAATGGTGTGAAAAGTATGGTCTGTTCATAGATATAAGAAAGTGACCAATTGCTTTTGAATGGGATTAAGGGTGGTTATTAACATACAATGCAACAAGATTATTACTTAAAGTTTCGGAATTTAAATTAAGGTAAAATTGTGGTCCGTAATAGAAAATAATTTTATACCTACCTGTGTTTAATATCATTTGGTTTGGTATACTACTTTGTTTAAGTTTATTAGTAATCATTCTTATTTCGTGTGTAATACAGCGTGTGTTGAATCGTGTGCGAATTATGCAAAATATGTGCGAGTCTAGTGTATCTCAGGAGATGCTCCCGCCCTAATGTAGAAAACACTATTCTATTGAGACTAAGGAAGTTATAAACAATGTTTATGTGACTCTCATTGAACGTGGTGCCAGCAAGAAGAAACGGCCACATTGACGAAAATTCCAACATCAACTATATGGAAAATTGTGAATAATCCCATTTCTGCGAGGGAAAAAAGAAGCAAGGAACCAGTTATACGAGGAACAAAGCGTGCCTACATTAGATATCTTAATTAGGAGGCATTAAAAAGATGAAACCGGTGTTAAATGTGGCAGAACTACCTCATGGAAGTGTCTTCAACACATGGGTTTTAGATTTAAAAAATTTGACAAAAGGCAAGTTTTAATGGAATCTTTTAGAATACGGAGATGGCGATTGGAATATCTAGAAAAAAATAGGATTTACAGAGAACAACAAAGGCCAATTATTTACTTGGATAAAACCTGGTTCGACACTTATGATACCCCGGAAAAGGGTTGGGTTGACTCTACTGATAAGTTTAAAACAAAAGCGCCATCAAAAAGAGGTAAAAGAATTACTATTTTGCATGCTGGGTCTAAAGATGGTTAGGTTCGAAATAGAGTTTCTCTGTCTGCGAAAAATATTAAAGATTCTTCTCTTGATTACCATGAAGACACCACCGCTGATTTATTTAAAAGTTGGTTTATAAACAAACTAGTTCCAAACATTCCTCCTAATAGCGTCATTGTAATGGACAATGCAAGTTATCACAGTAGACAGTTGACTAAAACCCCTTCCTCATGTGACACAAAAGCAACAATCCAAAACTACATGTATAATAACGACATTTATTTTCACGAAGGTTATACCACAGCAATTAATTGAGGTTCTACAAAGCTTGAACCTACAAAAGGAATACGTCTGTGTACAGTGTAAAGAGTTACTGCTTTCCATGAGGTGGGGTAGCATTCAGCAGAAATGACAAGAGTAACAAGTATCTGAGCTGCTGCCCTTTACACTTTATCCCAAACAATACTCAAGGTCACATCAAGTCTGGACTTAGTTTGAACTGTTAGACAGAACAAGACGTTTTTATCAAATTGGCAAAAATGTCGACTGAATAAAGTTTCATGAAAGGCTGAAGTTCCAAACATAGAAGATGTATTGCATTGTTGTTGCGAGAGTCAGGAGTGCTTCCAACTCGAAAAGAAGAAACAATCAAGAATAGAAAACTATCGCTAAAGCTTTTCTATAATACGGCAGAGTGCTAGCAAGAAGATACGACCACAACCAAAGGTTTTTGAAAGCAAATCAAATTAAGTAGAAGATTTTTTTGGACTTGCACTACTTCTGGCGACATGAAATAGATTGTTTATCATATCCTATTTTTTTATTATATCCTTCGAAAATCTTTGAAGTACTTTTAAAGGTTGTTTCGAAAATTAACCTGGACGTCAAAAAAACTTCTGCCTACTCACGGAGCAAGACCTTACGGGGCAAAACACAAGACATCCTTTTGATATCACGCGCTTTTTTTTCTTTGAAACTGAGAAATGCCGTATCTGGGTCGCGTTGCAGGCAACAAAGGCCATTTTGTCGTCGTATGAATGGTCTGATTGTGCCCGGTACGGAAATCTACGTTCTAAACGCTGTCAGTGATGTTTATTCAAATCTTTCTTGTTCCGCGGGGTTATGTAACGGCACTCGCGCTTTGGCGTAGGATAAGTACGCATCAAATTGAATCTAGTTAATGCCGCTATAGGAAATAATTTAACCTTAATAACCTATAATTCGATAGGGTCATTTTGAATTGGAGAAATTGTTTTTAAATCGTTATTGAAATATAGCGGATTCTCGATTGCAAGATTGCAAGATAAAGATAATTTTGAGTTGTCAGGATAATTTCTGAATGGACACTACGAACGATTAATATTAAACGTTCTATTTACATCATACAAACTTAAGTATTCTTTGATGCAAAGTAGCTTGTTATTTTGTAATTACATCCTTTTTATAAAACTTGGGTTTGATCGGAACTAAAGCCAAAGACAATTAGTTTATTTAATAAAAGGTGCATAATTTGACAAACTAAATGCATGTACTAAATCTGCATTTTACTAAGTGTTAAGTAATTAAAATTTGAATGAATTTACTCAGTTCAAGAGTTCTGCGAAAAGTTAAGTATTTATTGTCAACAAATAAACTAAATTTTGAGATTGATTAGAAAGCAAAAATTAGCAAAGAAATGCATTTTTGCCTCTATATAAAACACATTTTATGCTAACAAAAATACGAGCACAAATACACAGTATGTCACAAAGTTTTAATGTTTTCATAAAACGGACATGGAACTTTTACTATGGCAATTTTGTATATTCAAGTTCAAAGGAAAATGATGATTTAAGTTGATTTCTAATCTGTTAAAATTTGAACCTCACTTACTTGCGATGTTTTTCTAGAAAGTGACTGAAGCAGTTTTCTTCTTTTGCTTGTTTATTGACAAGCCTGTGTAAAGAAAATTGTAAAGAAAACTTTCTGCAAATTTAGTACTTTAAAGACGCATGACTTTCCAAAATCAAAAAACTAAATAATGATTTTTAGAAGGATTAGAACAAAAGGGCGGAAACAACAATTGAAATGTCCAAAAATTGAAATCGAACTTCACCACTAAAAACCTAGCACAACAACATGAAAAAATGCAAGACGGCAAAATAACGAAAGGCAATAAAGTTCAGCAGAGGAAACATGGAAGTAAATGGAATTGACTTCCACTATTAACAAAAAACTAGAAGCTAGGTGACAAAAGTAAAAGCCGCCATAGTTGTAAATATTCTATGAGCCGATATCGGTATGTAGAATAATGTTCTGGTTCCATTTTAAGCCTTAGGCTGTACATTTTTGCGTTTATAGGTAAATATGGCAAATTAATGATAAGGCATCGTCTTAACCATTAAGCATAATATGAAGGACGTATCAGTCCATTCAACCATACGTATACGTTGTTGTAGGGTTAAGAGCAAACCCTATGGTAACTGAAACCTGTGCATGATCCAGATTCAAGCACTTGGAAGACATGACGTCTGCTCAGTTAAGAAATAAACTGCAAAGTTTACATCAAATAAGTGTCAGTGCTCAAACTTTTAGAAACATCATAATGGTCTAAAGGCTATATTGCAAAGTAAATTTTTGAAATAAAACGAAAATACCAACATAATTCCTTAGCTTACATCAATATATATATTGCGATGGTCTATTTTGAACCAAAAAAGAAAATTGTACTTTCGATGAATTATAGAAACTAAATTGTGGATATAAAAACAAACTTCTTCTGCAGGAAGTGTCCAGAACGTTCTTAAAACCCTCTGTAGATTAATAGGAGTGTGAACGATCGTTTATCTGACGCAATCAATGCCACGTAGGACCCCCTAAACCGGAGCGAAGCGGAGATATTACGTAAATTTCAGCAATAAAAAATCAATTATCGAAACGGGAAAGTAACGAATGTTACGACAGGTATTCTGCGCCACGCCTCAAAACTTGTCCGATACGTTGACATTTCACGGGCAATTATGCCAATCGATTATGTTACTTACATCGGCGGGCTTTTACTTTTTAAATTTGCCGCGATTTTATCGTTACTCATTTATTTTTGGAGATTATATCGACCAAATATAATTCCGGATTTATATTCTGTCAAGTCGCGTATCAAGAGGTGGCACCCAAAAACCTAGACGCTGTCGATCCGAACCTGTTGTCAGGGACAAATTTTATAACCCTAGTCGATCGTGAAAGTCGATTAGCTTAAATCGGAAAATTTACTTTATTGCAATTCTGCTAAAGCGTTTTCAGAGACGATACGTTTATAGTTAGAGATAAACATGCATTTGTATGTTGTTTGGTAATGACAAAGTACATATAATGGAATTATTGCGTTACTTTGAAGCCACAATATTTTCCGACCCTATTCGTTCTTTACTACCTACTGCAAATTACTAAACTGACTGCCACGTTCATTACATTTACTAATAAACACACCCCTTATGAAGATTTTCGCATTCTTGGCGCTCATGATAATATACCATTGGCGTGGTTGGTATTAAATTATACATTAACATTGTATTATGCAACAAGTTTTATAAACGGCACTTTAGTTAAGAGTTGTTCGGAGTGCAGTTGAGCGACTATTTAATAAACAATTGCCTGAAGAAATTTATTTATTTTTATGGGTTCAGGCGTAGAATTTGTTTTAATTCCTTAATCTAAAATACCCAATTCTGCATTGATCGACGCTGCGCGAAGTGGCACTTTAAAACGTCAGCTTTGTTGACCATTGTGAGTCACTTTGGTTACGGGTTTTTGAGCAATCGGATGTTTTCGGTAGTACTGTTTACCAAAATGTACCCACAAACAAATGGTCGCACAAAAAGTATAATATTCAACGCGATGATTAAGTTCTTCGGCCAGTCGTTTACTGACTAGAGTGTTGTTTATTAAAATAATGCACTATTTTTTTCCACCTAGAGGGTTGTATTGTATTGCCTTTGATGTTGGGTAGTTTTGGTTAGTTTGGTATGTTCTTATTCATATGTAAAAGGTGGCCAGACAACTAAATTGTAGAAAGCATTTTGAATTTACTTAAGTAGGGACAACTTAAAGCGATTATGGATAAATTATGGATAAAAATTTAAATGTTTTTCTCTACAATGCTTATCTAAATTTTATTTCATTTATTTCTTTCCAATACACAAAATGAAATTAATTGTATACTAGATGCCGCCTATAATACATCTTACAATTATAACACTGCAGTAATATTACACGGATTTTAAATAATTACTATTACTAACTAAAAATAGAATCCAACTGAATAAAATTTTCTCAGAAATATTAATGTTAACAGAATGCTTTATTATCACGGGCGTTTACTTATTACGAGATCAATTTTTGCGCGTGGTGCCAATTAAAAAAATCAAATCAGAAATATATAACTTCACCCACATATTCGGACGACATTGGTTTCATTAACGTCCAATGTGGGTATAGAAAGTAAAATGCGTTGTTCCGCAGCTATTTGCATTGACGTATGATCTGATATGGGGTCTAATTAATATCGGCCGCTTATCTGCCTACGTTTCCTATCGAAAGGAAAAGTTCCGTTCGTCACTTCATGCCTCACAGACGTCACTCGTATAAAGGCAATTAGAGCTCGTGTATAATTGATTTCCCTTTTGCTGGGTCGTACCATTATATCCTTAATTGACGAAATTCCGGAACAAACATTTTCCGTACGTATAATAGACGATTATCAAATCGTTAAAATGGCGGCGGTTGCACGTAACGCAGCACGCCGACTTGTTGCTGTGTATTCATCGTTGTTTAGTGCTGGAAATTTGTCCAAAATGTCTGTATATCACAAGTTTTCTGATAGTGTTAGATGCTTGGATATTTTTGATCATTTTCGTGAAGTTTATTACGGATAAAATCAGAAAGGAAATATTTGCTTGAAGTTGGTAGTCAATGATACAGTAGAAATACTAAGAGATTGTCGAACTTCCGCTGTCTATTTTTTTGTAAGACAATAATAAAGACAATGGAAGTTCGAAAATCTCTTAGTATTTCCAAAAAGAAAATAGTCACAGTAATTTTTTCATTTCCAATACAAGAAGGTAGGAGGTATTCTCTTGACCGCCAATCATTTTTAGAAAACTTCAAAGTAGTACTTTCAGACATATGATTAAGGCGCTTTTAATTAGCTAGTTTCTGTTGCGTGGATTTTTCATTGCAACTGTACTCTTTTTAGACATTTTACCTATTATAAATGATGATTTATCGTAAGTAAGTGACTTATTAAATAACTTTACAGAAATTAATAAGTACAAAAATTAATATTAATAACAAATTCACAGTTCTGTTGCTTTTTTTTATTATTTATAGCAATAGCAATAGAAAATTAATAAAATTAAAAATAGCATATCCAGTCGATAAAAGCCAAAAACGGGAGAGTGGTGAGATATTATAGTTTTAAGATTGCAACTTCTTTTGCACATAACTCTTGGTCTAATTGTCGAGAACTAACATCTCCATTATGGTAATCGATTCTGTGATTAAGAAACCAGTAACACCACCAAAACCAGTACAAGTGCATACATTTCAGGAGAGATTAAAACAATATATGAATGTAAGGTAATGTTTTTCTGCACTAATCCATATTTGTATTCCGTTTCTAATGATCGCTCTAAAGTCAAACTTCAAACAATAATTAAACAAAATTAAATTAAAATAATGTTTCAGAACAAATTACATAAACATCAACATATTGTTAGGTCTTCTTTCTGACTGAGAAAAACTTATTGTGTGACTATCTGACACCCCTCATTAACCTAAATTAATCAATGGAGTCAAAAGTTGGCATATTTTTTCCAAAGTTATCCATGTGACATCTGGAGTGATTAGAGAATGACATTCGCGAATGTTCTAGCAACTGCTATTTTTTCTGTTTTTTTGACGATTTCCAAATAAGTCGTATAATGAGTTCTCCTGTTTATTGAGATAAACTGCATTATGATCTCAATTATCATCTTGATAGAAATTTTGTAGATGTCAAGCCTTCCATATATGTAAAACCATTTATTTCTCTCCTTCTAGAGCTCCTATTAAATTTAATTACAAAATTTGTCCTCACTTCCTCGGCCAACTTTTCTTGGAGTCTCGTTGGAACCAGTATTCCATTTTTCTGATCACTTAAGTGATGTTGTTAAAAAACATTAGAGATGATTGGGTTCATTAGGAGTAGCGAAGGCTTCCATGACATTTAGGCATTAAGAACTTAATATTTTGCCCTGGTATGTACCTACCTGTAACCTCTTGGGTGTGGTCTCCATTTTATGGCTTATATTGGAATTATATTCAGCGTTTGATAATTGGATAGGCTGAATATAGCTCCTATTACAGTACGCCATAAGAAAGATCGTTTCAACTCCAGAAATTCTTCATTCCACCTATACGAGGGCAGCTAGCAGTTTTTATCTCCTGTCCATCGTACTAAATATGGGTTTAATATCTTCATTTCCATATTAGCTAGACTTGCTAATGATCGCTACCTTTAGCATCTTCCTGAGTCAGGTTCTTCATAATTTCAAGCTGACCTAATTAATTAACGTTGCCAGCTATTATTTTTAATGTTTGTTTTTGTTTCTGTTATTATTTGTAGACTTGTTATTGATCTAAAGTTTAAAAATTCGTTTATATCTGACATAGTTTTAATTTTAACCAACTGTGATACTGTAAATTGCAAGAAAAGTTTAGCATTTTGTAATTGTAACTAAATATGTCCATAAAATATAACAATTAAAGCAAATAGCCAGCTCTATCTTCACCACCTATTGTATTTGGAAGCTTTATTGCATACGATATTAAGCCGCTTGGGTTAAACAATTGATAACTGCCGTTTCGAGGAAGTACACTAATCTAGTATTTAACAATATGCCAAACACGCATCCTAGCTCCACAAATCCGCTGTTACCAATTTGTGTACCTTATATTATTACGCGTGTACGGTCAACAATAGTTTACGCATTGCCATTGAAATAAAGTTTCCTGGGAGGTATGAAATTTATATGGAATGCTTTTCAAGTCAACTGCAAACATACCGCGTTTTGATTAATTTTGTGTAGTTTGCATATAATTGAATTTAACAACATTGATTAGGACTTAATCATTTCAACCATTATGCGCCATTGGTCGCTGCAATATAATTAATAAATCAATAAAATTATTACAAACTGAACATGTATACGGAGTGTTTTATTAGTAATATACGGTAACTGCAGGCACTTTAGTAACTATACTTTTTACAAAACTTCTGGATTCCTCCTGCGTCGATTTTTGCTAAGTCGAAATTGCTGACGTTTCGCCAAGCATCCAGTTGACTTCTTCAGAGCTTGACTGACACTGGCTCGTATTGTACTCTGTACCTCCTTATATATTGTTTTAGAGGGGCGATAATGAGAGGCATAAACACCGTCTCGGATGACTGATTCCCAAATTGGTGACAGGTATAGACCTGAGTCGCGGTTAAGATTGTTAGGTTGTTTATAGATTTCTATAGACTCTTGGATTTTTCGCTAGTAGAAGAAACGATTACATGCAAGAATTTTAGTTTTATGGAATAAAATTTTATGTCCTGTTTGATGAGTGTGTTCGACAACAGCTGATGAGTTTATTTGTCTTAATCGTAAGGCTCTTTCGTGTTCTTTGAGCCTAGTTGATATTTTTCGTCCGGTCTCTCCAATGTATTCGTTGTCGCATATGCATGGAATGCTGTAAACTCCTGGCATCTCAAATGGAATTTTATCTTTGACGGACCCCAGATGTTGAGAGATTTTTGGACAAGTGGTAAATCTGGTTTTGACGTTATACTTCTTTAGAACTTTTGATATGTGTTCAGTGACGTTTTGAATGTAAGGAAGGACCACAGTGGCAAGTGTAGGATTGCTTTCCGCCTCATTGCTATTGGTAGGTTGTGGTGAAGTGTATTTTTTGATGGAACACTTGATATCTTTAATCTGGAAATTAATAGAGCAAAAAATCCGAGAGTCTATAGAAATCTATAAACAACCTAACAATTTTAACCGCGACCCAGGTCTCTACCTGTCACTAATTTGGGAATCAGTCATCCGAGATGGTGTTCATGCCCCTCATTAGCGCCCGCTTCAAACAATATATAAGCAGATACAGAGTAAAATACGAGCCAGTTTCAGTCAAGCTCTGAAGAAGCCAACAGGATGATTGGCGAAACGTCAGCAATTTCGACTCAGCAAAAACCGACGCAGGAGGAATTCAGAAGTTTTGTAAAAAGTATTACAGTAGCCTGTGGAAGTTTCTTTGAAAAATTAACAAGATTTGAATAACTAGTTCAAAAACTGCATTAGTTTCATGGCAATATTTAAAATAAGTAAATAAGCTCCACACCTTAATCCAATGTAATGTTGGTAAATTATGAATACTAGACAATTATAATTAGCTGCTTTTATAAATTATCAAAGACGATTACATATGATTTTGCTTAAAATCTTGAAGTAAATATAATATGTTTCTCTTTATAAATCAATCTAAAACATATTCCGGATCTAGTGCTTGAAGTAATTTGTATTTTGTCACCGTTTTTTTTTAATTAAATTTAAGTACCTATTCTACTTACTGATGTCCAAAAGCAGTGTGTTTCATGTATGAAGTGAGTAAACATATGTTTTCTTTTTAAATTATTTCTTTAAATGTCGCCAAACTTGAAAGGAAGGGACAAGTGGTGCATAATTAGGGAAGGGAAATTGTGGCATATGGAAGCAGAAGAAGAATTAATAGAAAAATCACAGGTAAATAATTTTGTTTCTTTATGTCAAATGTAATTAAAACATCCACTTCTTTTAACATATTTTGGCTTAAAATAATATATGTATACTTTTCAAACAACATTGGCAGCTAGTAAGGTTTCCCTCTCTACCTACAAAAGAAAACCTAAAAGAAACGTCAAAGGTGGCAAACCACCCCTGGTGTATAGTTTTTATATAGTGGAGAAAATTAGACTGACTCTTACATGTAAAACATTAAATTTGCTGCAAAGCTTGAATGCTTAAAGCTGATTGTGCTTTTTCTAGTAATATTGGAAAAAATAAAAGAGCAGTCAATAATTCGTGAGCTTATAAGCAAAGCGTCCATTGGGAGACTATTAAGACAGATCGGATTCAGGTAATTAAGTACAAAGTTTTTCCAAGTTTGTTGTCATATCAATTTTCAAAAACCAAATTAAATTGTTTGTGATGGTAAAGAACAACTGAGAAATTTAGTTAATACTAAAACTATTGCAAATGGATCATCAATACATTTTATTGGGCAGTAAATACATTGGATTGGGCAGTAAATTTATAAGTATGAGTATGTAAATGTACTACATCCCTGTATGTATGTTCTATGTCATTCAACTTTGCATATTATGTAAAAAAAGTTATTTGTGAGGGATTGACGTTTATTCATAAAAAATGATATTCAATTTTTGTGTAGATGGAGGAAGACTGACGACAATACAAAAACACTAATGGAATCACATGACATTCGCTTAAAAAGGGTCAAATTGCTTAAACAAATAACAAAGTGTTGGCAGGAAGGAAGGTACATGATTACATTTATAGTGGACACACATCTGATAAAAGATGGTTGGATGACTGCGAGAAAGGAATAAAAAGACCAATCGCAAAAGGGCAACGACTTGTTATTGTACAAGCTGGTGGGGAAAGAGGTTTTATTAATAACGTTTCCCATTTTAAACTAAATTGAAACACATTTTAGGTTCAAAGAGTGGTGTGCAGTTGCTTCCCAATTTACCTCCCAGATCTGTCCTAGTGGTAGGACGAGGAAGGAGGAAATGAAGCAATGGCTCCAAGAAAAAAAAACATTCCTTTTGACGAAATATTATCGAAACCAAATGTAAACTCGAGAAAATTTGGGCCACGGTCAAAAACTGGATAGCAAGCCGAAATATTATCTTTAAACTTTTGTGTTGTGTTCTATATATTTTTTATAATTTTTAATTGTGTATTTTGATTAAATATTGTTTACTTATTATTGAAGAACCTAACTTATTTTCCTATTCGAATAAATAATATAATATTTTTTCTGTCTTTGGTCAGTGATATTCTGCCCTGCTAAGCTGGAAAATCTCTTCCGACTTTTGGAAAGTTTGGGAGATATTGATGACTTGTTTTATTTTTCACAATGTGGATATGTTTAAAGAAAAATGTGGGTTGGTATTATTGGTATTGGTATTAAAGGGGGGCACCCTCATAGGCGTCCAAGCACTTAGGCCACCAGATGGGCCCATTGTGCCCCCAGACCGCTCTAGAGGGCGTCCTAAATGCCGCCCCTCCTATAGAAGGTCAGCAACTCCTTTAGCTCACTACCGTGCACTGAGTCCGGATCGATCAGGGGCGTTCCGAAGACTCCGAATCTTGCCGATGTTAAAGCAGGGCACTCGCTGAGCAGGTGATACGGGGTCTCCTCCCTACACTCCGGGTCATCTCCAATGCCTAGCATGCAAAGATGCTTCCCAAGCCTGCAATGTCCTGTGTAGGCCCCTGTTAGTGCTCTACACTCCTTTCTGGTCATTCTAAGCAGCTCCCTGGTCCGAGGGAGAGCGGGCCCATCCATCATAAGCCTCGCCTGCCTCACTCCAAGAGCAGTCAGTGATATACTGCCCTGCTAAGCTGGAAAATCCCTTCCGACTTTTGGAAAGTTTGGGAGATATTGATGACTTGTTTTATTTTTCACAATGTAGATATGTTTAAAGAAAAATGTGGGTCATTGAGCAGAATGGGTGATCGGTAAAATGGGATATTTACTTTTGTATTGTGTTTATTTCATTTAATTGTTTTAGTTTTTCATAAAAATTTCCAGTTCGCATCATTAACAAATTGGAAAGAACAATATGTAAATTATTAGCTTCACACCTTTTCCCAAAATTTTCAGTTAAAACGAACTAAAGCTTAACACGTTGGGGGTATTAAAAATCTGGTGAAAGCGCCAAAAAAATACACGTAATTGAAATAAGTGCCGCCACTGTTTCACCTACACAACAAAGAACACAATAAATGAATGAAATGAAATGAAATGAAATAAAATGAAGCCTATCGCTACTGAAAAGAGATACCTAAAGGTTTCAAAATAGTGGATACATATAATTATTGTATATTTGAAAAAGTACTTTAGGTGATTCCTTTTATAAATTAATTGTTCTTACGTGTCGTAACATACCGACGTTCAGAAAGATACAGCAAATTCCAATTACTTCCGTTTATTATTAAAACCTTATTCCGTTTTTGAGTTATCATTTGAATACTAAAAATGTTTTCCTTAAAAGGAAACGGAAAAAACAACCCCCGACGGTTCACAAAAAAGGGTTCGAAATATTAATTTTCTTTAGACAAATAAAAAAAATCCGTTAGAGAGAAAAATTTCAGCAGTAGAATAAAAAAAAAGTTAATTGTTCGGAGGAATAATTCGCGACGTCTCAATAATTTATCGGGAACAAAATCGCGCAAAGGACGTCACGACGCTTATAAGGAGAAGCGATATTTCCCGAGACAAGTCGCGCGAAATGAAACTTTCGTCGTAAAATCTTTCATCCGGAACTAATAAAATTTTAAATTAAGTCGAAACTGCTGCTGCCGCCACGCCGTCCCGTCCGTGCCAATTTATTCGGTATTCCTCCATATTATTTTCTTTACTTGAATTAACTTAATTTAGGTGTTGCGATTAATTTCCGTCACATGCAAAACGGAAATTAAATCTAACCACCACGTGGTATATCAATAGCGGTAAGAAACAAACATTTTAAGAAGTTGAAAAATTTAACCGATTTAATAATTAATTGACCATTTTTATGTTATTATTATTTATAATATTCATTTCGGTATGTTCTAAATAAAGTTTTCATAAATTTGATTCATAAATACCGACTATACGAGCCCTAACAACTAATTGTTCGGACGATGTACGAAATAATAAGAAAATATATTTATACTTATTTTAAATTGATTTTTTTTGCCTTTACGATTCAAAAATAAAATCACGCACTTATTTTTATACCAAAAAGTGTTATCGTAATGAATTATTTTTTTATTTCACATAAATTACATAACAAATGATCAAAAACATACCGAATTTGCTGACAAATAAATATTCGGACGCATTTAAATCTTTTACTTTAAATCGAACATTAATAAGAAGTAATATCACCTTGGCATGGAATCTACCAAAGTCTTGCAATAATCAGGAGTGAAAGTAGTCCAAATTTCGGTGATTTTTGCCTTTAATGCTGGAACTGTGCGCGGAGGATTGTTACGCAAAGTCTTTTTCATCCGATGCCATAAAGTTTCAATAATATTCAAGTCGGGGCTACTTGATGCCAACGATAAAACTTTCATATTATGGTCCCCAAACCACTTTTTTGTTGTTTTCGCAGTATGGCAGGACGCACAGTCTTGTTGAAATATAAAATTTTTATTTCCAAAAGTTCGTTCTATTGATGGAATCAAACTTCTTGATAAAATTTGTTGGTATTTTTCTGCATTTACAGTACCATCAATGAACTCGTAGTTGCCAACCCCTTTATCACTCATACACCCCCATATCATAACACCCTAGGGAAATTTTACCGTGCGCTTTAGACAATCTTTGTGAAAGGCTTCTGATTTTGTACGAATCACCCTTTTTCGAAAATCTCCTACACACACATCAAATTTTAATTCGTCGTTCGTCGTTTCGTTTGTTGAAACACCACGCGTCATTTTCTTGTCAACTATTATACAAACTTGAAAGATTCAACCCGAACTGACATCTCATTTATCTAAGCACACTACATTTTACCATCAATGCATGGGTAGCATTGATTTCTTGGTCAATAAACATTTGCGTCCGAATATTTATTTGTCAACAAATTTGGTATGTTTCCGTTATTTTGCTACGTAATACGTGCGAAATAAAAAATAATTCAAGCAAAAAAAAAATTAGTTGTTAGGGCTCGTAGTTTCCTGAGGGTAGTGTAATAAAAAGTCAAAATGTCAGCACAGTGAAAAATTAGTTTCTCTGTTTTTCTTGGCCACTACCAACAAATATACACCGAGAAAGGACTAAAATCATTTAATTCAATAAGATAACAATGACTCTTATCACTCATTTCATTCGTTATTTATTTTATGTATTGTTGTTTGTGTTCTGTTCTTTTTTCGATAGCTCATCACTGTATATTGATAGCATCACAATCACAAACAATTTCATAAGAATGATGAGATTATTTTCTCTGATATTTAAAAACCAAAAAAGTTTTGTGGAACAAATTGTTGAATAACTTTTTTGTTTTTTTTTTTTTTAAATATAATTTCATATTTGGAACGGATTGGATTGGATTGGATTCAGACGAAATCTTGAATTAAGTAAAGGTTTTAGCCGAATCAATTCAAAATGAATTATTAAAGGGTTGCTAAAATATTTTATTTTATTTTAAATTTAGATAGAATTCGATTTTTGCAGTCGGAAATACGCTGCATGATTTATTTTGGAACCTGTAGCAAAAAAATAATAACTCTTTAATCAAAAAATACACGCAAGAAGTTTGTTGTAATCATTTTATTCTGAAATTAAACTTCGACATAGTTATCTAGTTCTTTTAAGAATTAAGTTGATCAGTTGATCAGTCCCGACCATTCGTCATTAGCACAACTCTTACTAACATCTTCTTTTTCACTAGTGCTTTCATTTTAATCAGGTATTTTTGTAAACCTTTATTTTCTATTCTATTATCTATTCACTATAAATTTGGCAACAGAACATCTTGAGATAGTTTACCGAAGCCACTTTTTTTTCACAAACTTTTGGGACATTTCGTAAGAGACATCATACAGCTTATTTATGGAAAGGTTGGAGGACAAATAACATCTTAGACGAACATGCATTGTAATGAGAAACTATTGGATAACTTTAGTTTAGGTGAAAAAGATAAAATACCTAATAAGTAAGTAGGAACAACTTCACAACTATTCGAAATATAAACTCGATAAAAAAGGCATCTACTAGATATTTTCTAGAATAATAGGAATATGTCAAAGTCGTCTGGTAAGGTGTTTTAGTTTTTCAATTGTACGGAAGCAATAATACTTGGCTTCATTATACTTTGAAGTAATTTAAAGCAAATTTATAGTTCAAAAGCAAAATAATATACTTCATATACTCCTATGATAAAAATGTGCATTTCAAGGTTTTTATTTCCTCTACTGCATTTTAATATTGGCCTGTAATCAGTTGGTAGATGCCGGAGTATGCGCTTTTGTTCGGCGCAGCGCAACGGAAACGCACTAGGCAGTACCACCATATCGAAAGAACAAACTGTGGGTATAATCATCCGTCTACATGCCGTCGTTAGGCGGGCAAATCTCGAATATCACTCTGGAGAAAATTAAATTTTCAATTAAATTTCGCGAAATTATAAGTTATCGTGAGGTAACGTGCGCGCGAGAGAGCGGGCGGGGTAATTTATATCCCCATTATCTGTGAGCAATTTAAAATGGATTAATTTAAATTTTCTATTACGGAAAGCTTTAATATATTTACCTCAGGTAGCGCGGATTAAATTACGGTTTTCATAGATTCTCTGCTGGCTGCAGCGGTGCAGAAATATAACGGATTAACTTTATATACACAGTTCGTCGGTTGGTTAGTTTGGTGGCGCCGTGCTTCGAGGACCGATTCACTTTTCACGCTAACGTATAACGTAACGCGCTGAAAGAAACTTTTGTCGTCGTTTCTTTTTGCTCATGTTCGGTATGAGTCTGGCATTTTCTGAACAGGGCATGTTGGTCAGACACGATTCAGGGGGACGCAACTGCCACCGCACATTATCGCATTAAAAAAGTCTGGCGTTAGAAAACGAACACATCAGTCGTCTAGGGTAGGCCACAAATTACAAATTTTTGATGGGTTGATTATACCCTACGGGGCGATCGTTGCCGAGCTTTTCGGTCTTTAAAATAATCGTTTAATTATGCCCCCGGAGCTTGGCCGTTTAGGGAATGGTAAACGAAATTGTTAGCCTGAAAATTTTGGACAATTATACCGGCTACGTTGCGAAGGTAGTTGTCCAGATCAATATGGCTGCTCAAGCGAAGGTTCCGCAAGACTGTAACTTCCACTTTAAAAGGCGATATTTTTAATTTGCATTGTTAAAATAGCTTCGTTTTTATTTTTTTAAGCTGCATTTTTAAAAATTCAAAAAATTTCAGTCCGTGTCAGTCTGATCACTTTTCAGATTGCGGAGTAAATAATAATGTATTTTTACAGTACTTTAGGTGAAGCGGTAATGACCACTTTTGACATTTGTTGTCTTGACTTTTCCTGTAGATAGGTTGCTACCGTTCGTTTGATAAGTCCAAATATTAAAAAAAATGATTTAGCGTTACTACTTCATCTGCCAACGTTATGAAAGGTTCCGGATTGCTTTTTGACAAAAAAATTAGGCACCAAATTTAGGGTGTCAGTTTAATAAATCCAAATGAACAACCCATCAAAGTTACTACATTCTCCTCTCGGAACTACAGAGATACCTACTTATAACAAAATAACTAACTAGCGAACAAACTCTAAGAGAATTCCAACATTGGTTTTAAGAACTTTGATATACTAGCCACAAAATTAACTCCACTTAAGGATATTACGTGGGACAGTTTTTTTATGTATTACATCGATAGAGGGGGTCGTTAGTATTTTTAAATGACTTCGGACTGACTCGTATAAAATTATTATTCATTATATTTTAAATTCGCTAGATAATGATTCACTTTTAAAAACTTAGATGGCGTGATAAGTATCGCGACTGCAAATAATGAAATAAAACTGTACTTCTTCACTTCAGTAAACCGTAGCTCTAAACCCATTCATGTATACGAATCAGTCTGTGTTATTAATTAAAATGTAATCATATTTTGTTTGATTCATAATATTCATTTATTTTAAAGCAACCTGTAAAACTATCTCTGCTATAGAAGTTAAATTGCTACGGCGGAGGACGGCCTAAGCGGCACTGATTGTGAACAAAACACTTATAACCAAGAGGCAAAGAAATAATAGTATGTTATACAACACGTTTGATAAACGACACTTTAGTCACGAGGTTCATAAACGAGTGCTACAAGAAGTATTTAAACGTGTTTCATTCCATTTATTTTTATAAGACATTCATTAAATGATTTCTGATCAAACAAACTTCAAAATACCACCAGCGTTTAAAATCTATCGAAAGCATATGGTCGATCGGGAACGATGCAACCTGTCGAATGTTTAAAGTATAATGTCAAATAGAAAAGGACAAATAACTGTTTCGTTTGAATGACGTGATTTTTATATCGAAATAAGGAGACTTTGTAATTTGACAATCGACACTAGATAGGTATAATCTCAATACGAATTTGCAAAATTTTGTTTGTTTGAAAAATACGGGTGCTAAATCCGCACTGAACACGCAGGAATATATAGATATAGGTTAAATTTATTGTGGGGAACTGCAACCCGTATTCAAAAGAATATTTTTTATTAACACGTGAATATCTTTTTCAATATTTTTTCGTCGTGGTTCATCAAATTATTCTGAATTTTTTGAATGAGAAGAATGACAACCTCATTTTTTAAAAAAGCACATTACTAAAGTATTGTTCGTTTTGTTTCCATTTGGAATCTAAACCTTATTTACTCACCTGAAAACAGAGTAGAATAAAAGCAAAAGTTTGTGGGGTGTAGCACTCATTGAATATTTTTTAAGCTATAGGTTGGGTTTACACCTGCTGATGGGAATGCAACCGATTATTATGAACTGACTGTGCAACTTGTACCAGCCAGTTGCGAGTGAACCTTAGATAACATACATTTATGAGCCCGTACCACTAGCGTATTTTACAAATAAGTTGAGACATTTCTCATAGCCACATGAGAATCACATAAAAATGGTGATAGAAAAGTAAAATCTGCAGAATCGTGAAACTGGCTTCTGGACTCACGGCTCGGGGCCGGCGCTGAAATGTCCGCCCCTGATGGCTACACCAAAGCTTTTGTGTCATTGCGACAGTAGAAAATATTTGTATTAGTTGATCGCCGTTTCTGGTATAAAACTGTTCAAATGGTTGAAATGAAATAAAAATTTGAAACACAAGCATTTTTATAATTATTCCTAACACATAGTATTTCCGCAATAATTTTCTTTCATCCACATTTTCTATTATTTAACATACAATTCATACTGCCTCATCCAAAAGCCAGTAAGAATAACATTTTTTTTTTATGAGGAAGGTAACCTTTACTTTTATACACCTTTCTAGGAGTTACCACCAATTTTTAAATAAACATCAAATATATTTCAAAAGTGAAACATATATTGTTATTTAACATTTATTAGTGGCTTCTATATGCATTTTAATGCATAAAATATGCATACAAAGGTAGAAGCTATCTAACGAAAAAATATAAAATACTTTCTAATCCCTGAAGTGATGAAAACTATGCCCATATTTGTTGATCGGAACGAATGTAAAATCCTATTTTTCCCATATTTGAATATTTCCGTACAGGGGCTTGTGGGAAAAATGGCTAATATCTAGGCCACTGGCTTGCTCCGAGAATTCAAATCTTATAGTTCTACAGGAGTATTTGTTCACTTTTACCTCTGCATAGATGTACGTACTGAGTTGAGGGAACTACTAAGGCACCTTTTGCACTTCTAAAATTACATTAACAGAACTGAAATTTTTTAATACCTATATAATTTCAGTAGTATCTTATCGTAAGTCTATTGTTTAAGTTCTTTCGATCTCCTTTCCCTCGTATACATGCTTCTCTCAAGCAACTTTTAAAATTCCTTTGTTCTATTGGGTCTTCTAAGTGTTCATGGTTGTGTTGTCCTTTCCTTAAAATGAATATTCCAATCTCTTCAACCTTTCCTGATGTTTTACATTCTGATCCTGTACATATGAGATATCTATCTATTTTCAATAACTTGAATATACATATAATTTTTATTAACCTACAACCGACGTTTAATAAAGTTCGCGTATTAAAGTGACACTTTTCGCAAGCATAGTTAGGTGTTTCAGAGTAAAAAGTAGACAAAAATGTTTTTGCAAATTATTTATCCAAATTTGAACCACCATTCTGAATTCTGTTTGCCAGTCTGCACGATTATCTTGTACCTTTTACGGATACAAGCTGGTTTCTGTTAAGTATCCTTTTAAAACCTGTCGAAAACCCACATTGAAATTAAAAATGGAAAAAATCTATGTAACCTTTACAAAGAATTAGAAAGTCACTACACTACTAAGCTTAAGTTGCGATAAAATTGAAATATATAATAAAAGGCACTTATCATTTTGTGCGAGTTCTCAACGCCTATTCAAATATAGAATTGGAGAGTATAGTCTGGCATTATTCAAGTTGTTTCAATCGTATCCCATTTCGTCCATACCTAATCTACCGGACCAGAGTGATGCATATTTAAACTCAATGAACTTGAGGTATGCTTTAACAATATGTCCATTCGTAATGCCTTCATCGAATAACGACCGAGTACTTCAGAGGGATGAGAGATGAGGTCGCGGATTGCGACTGTTGGTGCGCGGACTACTCTTGTTTTATGTATAAGTGGCGGTTGAGTTTAAGCGCATCAATGTATATACTCTCGACCTCGTAGCAATCGGATCATGGGTCGTTTTATTGTTTCGAACCGATCTGGAATTTAAATCGGATCCAGCATCCACACAAGAATTTATTCTGGCATGAAATTCGGAAAATTCCCGCTCGAAGACATATCTTTTAGCCAACCAATAAAATACGAAAGTTTGGTTGTTGGCGTTTTATTAGCGACCATATACAATAATCGTAAGTTTTTTGGGCAAAATGATAAAATTCCCGTACTTATTTATTATTAACGGCGTACCGCAACTCGGACCATAGTTCCCGGAATTATGATCCCCCTTCATTTTGTCCCGCTCGCTTTTACGAGACGTGTGTAAACGTCGTAAACGTGGCCCGCCCTTTATAAAACTTAATTCCGCTTAAATATTTAATATATCTCCCCCGGAAAAGTTGCCTAGACGTTTTACTTTTGCCTTTTGCTTAAAAATAAGTGGAACTGCCTTGCGAACGGACGCAGCACAAAATTACTTTTAAGCAAAAGGCAATTCCCAACGCTAAAAACCTTCCGTAAGAAAAACTGACATTTTGCGGACGCATTAGTGGCGAATTTATTCTCCAATGGTGGCGCTGCTGTCAGTATACTTAAATGTTTTAAATGTGAGGAGGGTAAATATGACAATTAAATTTTAATTTGAAAATGTATAATATATACATTTATTTATTTTTTAATTAATAATCTTTAAGTATTTTGGTTAGTTTAGTCAAAACGAAAGGTGATCAGGTCATCAGCAAGGTGACACTGTTCGAGCCTGAGTACCAAAGATTATTCAGATTAATAAAACAAACTTAATATTACTTAATATCACCAGAAAACACATATATCTTGTCATGGCATAAAATCTGGAACCGAGTTTAGGACAGAACACACATAGTACCTATTTCAATCACTATTATTCTGATCGTGCAATGGATACTAATGGCAGACACACGCTAAGTATCCTGTCGCAAATAACCACACCGGCACTGAAGGGCCACAACGCGCGACAGTACAATAAACAACAGGTCATAATATACTCAAGGGCAGATCACATATCAGTATATTGGTACTAAGGGCAGAACACACATAGCATCTATTTCAATCACTAGTGCTGATTATTCCGATCGTGCAATGGATAATAAGGGCAGAGACACTTGAAGTATCCTGTCGCAAATAACCACACCGGCACTGAAGGCATCACGTGACAGTGCAATAAACAAGTCAGGCCAAAATATTCTGAAGGACACGACAGTAGCCCTGACTTTCCACCAACAAAGTAACAACATTTACAATAGCCCGAATAGAGGACACACTAATATTTGTGGGTATATTTTATAAAATAAAAATGAAACCGATCAATAAATAAACAATTTGGTACTTTGGTATTTTGGCCAATAAAATGAAAATATCATGAAATGCAACTACTGTACTCGTGAGAACATTCACCTTTAAGTCTTTGCAATTTCACGTAATGCAAACAATAGCCCGCACCACTCGAATGTATGGTTAACCGAGAAATGTCGTAAAGATGTTTCTTAAAATGTTACTGCACCCTAAAACAATGTTTACAATAAGTGACGCCATTCTACTAATCGATATTTTGAGAGAGCGAGGGGTGAGAAATACTGTTTTAAGAAAACATCTGGCTCTCAAGTGGTTGCTTATTGCGTAGTACGTACAAAATTTTTTTAGGGTAGCTTAAAAAAAATATGCGTCTTTAATTGGGTCTAGTGCAGGACCGATAGCTTAAAGGATATTTCTACAGTGTGCCTTCAAACTAGCAAAATGCACAATTAAATATTACGAAAGTATCGACACATCGCAGTTGTAAAGCTGGTTTATCGGTAAACCGTAAATATATCCTTAATAGTTCTTTAACAAAAAATATTATGAGCGTAATTGCTATTTGATGTTACTTGAGCGACCATCCATCAAGAGAGCAATTTGTTTTGTGTTTGAATTTGAAACCGGTAAGCTTATCTTTTAACGTTGAATTCTCAAATGAATCGATATCAAATGAACTATTTTTAAAGCAAAATGACCATACAACTCAAGCATAAAATTATACGAAAAAAAATTCTATTCCATATTTTACCTATTATGTAGCTTAACATTTTACTGGCAAGGGTCTCATTGAAATGGAAAATCACCAATAGGCAACAGGTTTATAATGTCATAGGAGATCAGACAAGAGATATGAATATAAAATGTCTTAATACTGCTTCCCACATTCCTGGCCAAGTAATGGATTTTCCAATGTGGATTGGATAAAAATGAAAAGTATAATTCTACCAACTGATCTATTAAAAACGATTGTTACTTCTTTGGAAAAGCGTCTACTTAGTAAGTGATGAAATCCGTAATCAGAGGTATAATAATTTTTCCACCAACAATACAAAAACGCCCGATTAAGTTTTCCCACAAAAATTTTAATTTTTACCAAAATCGTAAATATAAAAAACTTACAACAATAGAGTAGCAAAGAATGTGCAAAATGCATCATCAAAATTATTATTACGCTTGATTAATATTTCTCTCTTCGTAGTGAACTAACCCAGACGCACTTTTCCACTTTGTTTTGAACATCTCTCTTAGCTCGATTGAAGCTAGGATCGACTAGCTTCTCATAATTTCTGCCACTGACATATTTGAGGTCCGTGATAAGATCTATACGTATTACAAAACATCTGGCCCTTTCCTATGCCGTCTATTTTTCCTTAAATTACAATTTTCTCCATCCCGTCGTTGCTTATGGACATGGTTGATAGCAAAATGGGCTAACTTTTATAATATTTTAAGTATACAGGGTTTTCTTAGAAACTCGCAGTACATCAAAGTTTTGTTTTTTTAAATGGAACACTGGAGATGGGGTATTAGACTAACCTTACAGATTCTCCTTGTCATCGCAATTATCAAACCAAATGTATAGTGCGATTCACAATGTGGTCGAAACCAATAATCGGCTAATACCTAAATGGTATCCTGATTCCCAGGTGTATACTATTTTATACGGACTGCAATCTAGTAATCCAAAACTAGTACTAGTCATCCAAGACCCCACTTAGGTTGACCTAAATGACTAAAATGTTCCTTTATATTGTGATATCAGTGGTAAACTTCAGGCATTAATTACATTAGCATTCGAACAAGACATTTGCGGTTGTCGATCATAATTTGATCTGCTGTATCTTCAGTTAACGTATGGCAATGAAACACCCTGTGTCATAAGTATGCTTTCCCAACGTTTGTTCGCGTTTGACAGAATACGAAATATTGATAAACATATCTCAATTACGAAACGCTAGCAGCAACAGTTGTCGTACCAATTAAAATTGAATTTTCTTTAGTATAGGGCGGGAGTGTTTTTAAGTTGCGTCATTATCGGACTCGTTAGTCGTCCATCTCGCACTGCTGTTGCCAAATATGACAGTTTTCACGCTCGGAAAGGGTTAATTTCTTTGCGATTAACACCAGCCGCGCTGCAAGCGCCCCGAACCCTGTATCGTATTATCGAAGGGTCGAGGGCCGAAGGGTTAATTTAATATACTCGGTGCTGCATATTTTAACTATGACTGGGTGACAGGTGCAGACCAGTTTCCCTTTTGATATATATTTTTTTGTTTTTGATTAGTTTGGGTTAGAAATACTATAGCATTATCTTGTTTTTCGTGCTACAATTTATCTTCTGTATTTTTAATTTTCTATATTATTATGTTCTATGCCATTTCTAAGATGCATCCGTTCCGTCATGTATCTGACTCATTTTTGACTTCTTCTGATTAATGATAAATCTGGCGATTTAACAGCTCATGAGGGATTTCGACCACTTTTGGATGGCCTTTTCTCGTCTGGATACGCAAATGCACACTAATATTCACATTGCGACGTAATGAAATTATCCGCAGCGTAAGCCTCTGACTTACTTTTGCACCTAACTGTGGTTCCTCATTTATACTCAAACAGGGTTTTGTAACGTGAAATAATTGGTTTTAAGATTTCCACATTAAGCAGTTTATCTTGCCGATAACCTACAGCTAAAAATGTACCCTCGTTATATGCACAGTTATATGCATCTTCATAAATGAGAAAAAGTAATAGTAAATAAAGTGCAAAATGCATCATCAAAAATATCATTACACTTGATCAAGATTTCATTAACACACATAAAGGACTAACTTTGTTTCGAACGGCTCTCTTCATTATAGTACAAAACTACTCCTAGCTTTTCATAACTTCTGCCACTGACTTATTTGAAAGGTCCTTGATCGGATCTATACATATCATACAAAACATCAGCCCCTTTCTTTTGCTAATGAATGGTTGATAGCAAAATGGTCTAAATTTTAATAATACTTTAATTATACAGGGTTTTCTTAGAAACTTTCAGTGCATCAAAGTTTTTTTTTAAATGGGACACGGGACATGGGGTATTAGATTAACTCAACAGATTCTCCATGTCACCGCAATTATTATTATCACACCAAATGTATAGTGCGATTCACAAGGTCGTCGAAACCAATATTCGGCTAATAAGTAATTGAAATTGATACCGTGATACCCAGGTGTATATTATTTTATACTGGCTCATTACCCTGCTGAGTACTCCAAGGTCCCACTTGGGTCCAACCTGGACTACCAGCAACATAGATTTTAATTTACATTTTTCATAAAACTTTCATTTGGAAAAAACTGTTCTTCATCTTCATAAGTGAAAAAAAGTTTTCTGGGTTTACTGAGTCCTTTTATTGACGGCGCCTCCTCAAAATAGATGCAAACTGAAGAAGTTAACTACAGCCTCTACATTTTCATAAAAAACGGATTACGGCGTACACCAATTGAAGTATTTCGGCTCGCCGGAGTCATACAATATTTACCTCCCAAACCGGCAAAGCGATGAAATAAACACGACGGGGCCGTCGTCTTATTTCACGCGGACTTGCTCGGAACATGTCGGCCAGAAATGGGGACACGTGCTGCCTGGCGAGGGCACGTGTCATCGCCATGGGAGAGAAGCGAACGTTCGAAACAGATATGGATACATTATGCATCTTGTCTGCATCTAGGTATTACTCTGCCGGGATTACTTTGAGCCCTTTGTCGCCGGTCTCTAATGGCGTTCCAGTGCGCGTGAAATATTTGCCGTTTAATTTACCAGGCGGGTCACGTGGCACGGCTTAAATCCGAAGAACGAAAGGCACGTTGCAGCGTGCATCGGCGTATCGACGCCGAATAAAACCAAATCCCAATAAGACAACAAATGAGAATCTGATGGCTGATAGCTAGACAAAGTTTCCTTTAGCCAAGAGTCTCTTAACAAAGGACCGCGCCCCTCGCCCGAGAAGATTTATCTTAATGGCCTTTCTATGAGAAACCAATAGAACGAGACCGTCTAATGCATATCGATCCATATAAATCACCTGTTTATGTTAGATAACTGAGCGGTACGGATCTGCATATTTATCGTAAATCGATACATTTAGAATTGTTCTCATTCTCTACGGGTAGCGATTAAATCGGTGTATTGTTAATGACAGAAACTTGCAATAATAAATTAATATCTAGACAAAAAAGTTCTTTCAGGACTGCACTTTTACCTACGAATTCATGTTCATTCATATAAAAGCTGGTAGCTTCAATTTCACATGACACCAACTGGTAGTTTAGGTGAATGTAGGAACGAATGTGTCATTATTCAACCATTTTCACATCACCATATGATATCAGTTTTCCAAATTCCAAATTACCAAAAATTTATTATCTTCGTAAAAACTATTGCAAGTGCGTATCCGAAAAAGACATAAATACTTCAGAGGATAATTATTTTTTCTCATTAGTAAGCGTTTTTTAATATATTAGTGATACTGACTGAGTTTCAAACGAAAATCAAGTGATACCTACAAGTGGTAGAGATTTTATATTAGGTATGAAATTAGTATTGAATGATTTTGGAAATCGTGATTATATCTTTGAAGCCATTATATAAGTGCACGAGTTGTTAGTACATTTTTGCCATTCCTAAAAGTGATTTCCGCCCATCCTTAGCTTAGACTGGAGTTGACCTGAAAACTAGAGATGAAAAGCGAGCTCAATAAATGCTTAGAGAAAGTTTGGAAAAATGGGGTCAGTCGATGGTGTTTGTTTTGCCTTCTACACTTAACGACTCTCAGACTAATGACAAGATATGGCCATCCATATGTCGACCGCAGCAGATTTATGTGGAAGAGATCTCCTCATTAGTTGCGCACAATCAGCTAAGTCTTGAAACCAGGAAACCATTCATAAAAGAAATACTGTACTTCGAAGACGGAGGGAAGAAAAGGCGCAAGCTCATGAAAAATGATACTGAAATTATGCGTCCAGAGAAGCTGAATGGCAACATCAAAATAGTTGTCACAAATCTCAAAGTGATATATGTAAATATCAAACGCATTTCTTAAATTCGTTAAAACTACAATGGAAAATATAGAGTCTATCCTCCAGATTATTACAATTTTTGTCCTGGGAACGTTAAGGTAAAATGCATCGCCGGCTAAAGATGCTTTGGGCGGTACACCCAACTCTAGTTGCTAGAATATTTCTGCCCAGTCAACATTGTTTTACAATGAATTTGAATAAAAATTAAAAATAAAAACCTGTTGGATGGTACTTTTTACAAACTTCTGGATTCCTCCTGCGTCGGTTTTTGCTTAGTCGAAATTGCTGACGTTTCGCCAATCATCCTGTTGGCTTCTTCAGAGCTTCACTGTTGACAGTTTCAGTCAAGCTCTGAAGAAGCCAACAGGATGATTTGGCGAAACGTCAGCAATTTCGACTAAGCAAAAACGGACGCAGGAGGAATCCAGAAGTTTTGTAGAAAGCATTATAGTAGCTTGTGGGAGTTTCTTTGAAAAAAAAAACTATTGGATGGTAATATCTCATAGCTTTAAGAATTCGATATCTAAGAAATTGTTGACTTCGCAAGCACTTTTTTCCAGTGTAAATTTGAGAATTAATAGTCCTTAAGTTGTCGCCGTTCCTACAATTGGTGATTACTCTCTAGTGAAGCTACTCCCGTGTCAAGGGGATGACCGTAGTCCTACTAGTAACTATTCGACTGTCAACCTGCTGTTGGGGTTGCAGCTCCCATTTGCTATCGTCTTGCGGGTTTTGCGTCGCCGTATTCCTAGTTTCGACTAAGCGTCTTTAAAGGCTTAATTTTTCACTAAAGACACAGTTCACTAAAACCATTTGGATGCTAAGTCGGCACAAGAATTTTCATTGAATTTTTTCTAGCCTATCTCCATACACGTTACTCTGGCTGTCAAGCTTATTGCAAGTTTGAAGTTACAAATGGGTTGTACAAATACATAACGGCCACATTAAATAAAACTCCCAGATTTGCAACAACTTTTGCCTTTCATGTAAATCCAATAAGAAACTTAAAAATCCACTTCGGATTCGGCGTAGCTTTTTCGTCACAATACTATTGGTTGATACCAAAAATCGACCCGAAGCTTTATCGAACCGGGGAGCTAAAATTCTCTCGTTTCCCCTTAATGCGACCCGCATTCGAAATTAATTTGGTGTTATTGTTGTTGTTTAATTCAATGCGGGGAAATCGCTTTTCCGCCCGATACGTTTCGAAACGGGAAAACAATAACGCGACGAAAACGCGGCCGGTAATTGAATTTTTATGCAGATCGCCGTATATTTGTCTTTTTGTTTATCGTAAGCATACTGGACGGCGAGCAATTTTAATTTTGGCGAAACCTAAAATCGGTGTGCAGTTTGGCCTTTGCCCAATATCGTCGGAGATGGTCACGGGTGGTCCAAAGCATCAACCGTTCCCGGGGAATAATGAAACGTAATACATTCAAAACGCCACTACTGGAAATATAATTTCGATTGCTCCGCGATTTTAAATTAGTTTTAATTTTCGCGAAGAGCGTCGACGGATGGCCGGCCTTATGCTACGCCAGCAACTTTAATTAGAATTATTCTGTTTCAGTTTTTAATTAGGTCCTCGACGAAAAAAGAGCGTACGTGGTCGCTGTGCAGAATGGGAAGTCTTAATTTCGCACTTTCATACAAACCTTTAACGATATTCGATTAAATAACCGATAAAATAAGAAATTAAAATTTAGATATGAACTACCACTTATTGCTGAGATTTTTATTAATTTTAAATAAGACAAAATTTACAACTAAGTCAAAATTAAACGAAACTGAAGTCTAAAAGTCATCCTTGGTTTATGTGTCAGTAATGTCGCATTTTTATATTTTAAGTACTTTTTTCGTGAATTAGAACTAAACAACAACACACAGAAAAAAAAACTAAAAAATTGCCATAATAAATATTTATTTGAAACTTTTTTATTTCCTTTGAATATGATTTTTTCAATATACCAATTCTTGCTTGTATCCAATAAACGTAAAGTGTTTGAATATTTTCAATGAATTGTTTTTTTTTTAATATTTATTTAAATTAAATAAAAAACTAATAGGATTTACTTAGTCCCTTATATCAAACAATCTTTTATTAAAAGTAAATAAAATGGGTTTAAATACAAATTACTCAATCACTTATAGAGCAAAGACTCCCACCAACATGACTTTGATTAGCCCAACCTGGTTATCGTGCCTTTTGTTAGCGGCGTGGTGACCGGGATCCTAAATTTTTAATTTTTTGATGGCGATTTAGTAACAATTATCATGGAAATGGAAATATTTTTGATTAAATGTGGTGTGACTCGTTCCTGAAAAAAACTATTATTATTATATATTACTATTTTTATTTTAGAGCAGAGGAAAACTATCTTTAACTTTAACTGGTAACAGAATTCACGTCAAAATAAATTATACTTGCATCCAGTAGCATTCAATTTGTTGTATTGTCTTAAAAATGTTAATTATTATAGGTGTTGACAAGTTTATTTTGTATTTTTGAAGCGTTTTAGCTGAGTCCACGGCAAAAAAATTAAATCCCTTCAAAAATCTATTTATATTACCAATTTTATTTAGCTTATATTAGTATATTTTAAATTTTAATCTTAAATTAAAATATGAATTGAACACATTACTTAATCCATAAGATTTACAAATTAATCTAATGTACTTTGTTATAAATGGGATGTTTTATTATCTGAAAATTTTTTTAGATTAAACAATTTTTTTTCAGTGCAGTACCGTCTAAACTTTATCAAACTTGTAAAGGAAATAGTCATAACCAGCGAAATTAAAAGGGAATTTAACAAATGGGGATTATTTTGTCTTTTAGCTTAAAAAATGTAAAATACAAAATACTGTTTTCTGAATGTCGAAAAAAAACTCAAACTTTATAGAGCAGAAACTGATTTCAGTTGTAACAATTTTTAAATTCTTAACAAAAGAATAAAATTTCATAAATGTCTTTTCCACGCCCCTGGTTTCAACCGTTATCTCGTCAAATTATTGCCTGATGCAGTTTAGACGGTATTTGTAATTGATAAGTTCTAATTTTAAACTAAAAACGCAAGTTCATAATGTTGATTACGAAATGTATTAAAAAAAAGTAAACACGTCCCAAGGTGTTGATTCACCCAATTATGACATTTTGCACCACTATCTGAAAATGCTACATACGACAAAGGAATGTCTAAAATCACAATGTTTTTCGTTTATTAAGCATTCGCTCCGCTCGTGCCAAATAAATAGAATTTTCTTCCCAAATCATATTCGCAGTTGCGCCAAAATTCAGACCATTAACAAAATTACAGGAATGTTCGTAATTTTGAAACAGATGCTCAAGATTTTGGTTTATGAAAACAGGTACAGGTTCAGCTTTGAAATATTTATAAGTTTATATTGATGAATAGACTAGCCACCAATGTACATCGGCTACACAAAAGAATAAACTTTACAAATAATAGCCGTTAAACTCATCTTATTATAAATCCATTCCAAACATTTAGTATTTGAAGTTTTAACTCAACTCAAGACGGTGCAAACCTCTGATGCTTTTACAATTTCTGCTTAGGGTATACTTCCGGAGTAAGAACATGGATCCTAGGCGTTTTAACCAATAAGCCCTTGGGAGCATTAGACCTATGGCTACGTTGGAGAATTACTTTCCATCATGGATCGTGGAGATCATACACATGAATTGGAGTGGATCGCGATCTGCTTGCTGATAATGCTGATTTATATCCTGAAAAAATAATATAGAATTCAGTTACAGCTTCCATGAAAAGACTGTTTCGCCTTTAAGATTTACTCGGCAAAATTGCTAAATATCTATCCCCGTAAATAATATATCCGACGAAGTCATATATCTATCGACCGAGTCCTACGTTTTCTAAACAGATTGACACACGGCGACCGGAAAATTTCTCTCCCTTTGACCCTTTTCAAACCGATCCCGCGCGTTATTTCTTTTACGAGTCAGACGGGACGCTAGCGGTCAACGAATTGGAAAAATTCCCCATTAGCTTTTTCAGGGACTTCCTCTCTGGCCTTTGATCTCAATCGCGATTAAAATGCCCGCCCGCACAGCCACTGTACCCAAGCTAGGGTAGTGGGGTGTTTGCAGGAAGACGACAAGGATGATGTACTTAAAAATATTCCCTGGGCGGTCAGTGGACTAGGTTACGTGGCGGTGGCACAATTAATAAGGAGTGAACTTGACAAGATATATTTGTATAAATCAAACGGAAGAGGAGAAAAATATGTGAAAATTTCTCAAATGTGAAGAAATTGAGAAATATAAACATACAACATTATAAAACAGCAATAAATAACAGTTTTTTCTTTAAAATAATCAGTGGCGTTCGATATTATTTTAAAATAACATTCTTCGCTAGAAATTAAATATATATATATATATATATATATATATATATATATATATATATATATATATATATATATATATATATATATAATCAAAATTAAAGTAAGATAAAAAAGTCGAAATAAAATGTATAAGGAGACCTGAAACTGAACCATGCGGAGCACTGGGAGTTTCTGAACTAACTGAAACTGAATTTTCTCCCAGCAATAATTTGTAGTGCAGATAAAGAAAGGCAACACGCTTGCCCCATTATTATCTGTTGAGGTATTCTATTTATTAAGCAACATTGAATAAAGTACAGACATGTACTAATTATCATTACTTGGACTATTCCCATTACCTCGGTAATAAATAATTATAGGAAAATAACCCATAACTATTGTACGAACTTTTTTTCTTATCCTTTCCCATTATAATTTATTTATAAAATCGCAATAACTCTTGTGGGGTTGTATTCTAATTTTATTTACCACCAAAAATTTGAAGATATTAGGAACATACCCGAGTATTATACGTAAGGCTAGTATGCTTTGTGCAGCATGTGCTGTCCCAGATGGCCGATAAAAGGAGAACTCAGCTTGCACCTTAAGCGTTGCCAAATTCGCCATTAAGCTTAATCCGAAACAAGCAATTAAGCGCAGCCTAACGAAGTGCGAAATCATCGAATCGTCCGACACCATTCTCGGACGTCCCTGAATATCGGTTGCTTATCACGCCTTCGAAATTTAAATTTTACAGTTGACGTATTGGACTCTTGCTAAAATATTCCGCGGTTATCCTGCTCCTTTTTTCACTCTCTCGTGAAAACGTGACGCCACAGAGCGGTCGCTATTAAAACTTTATTCTCCGGACTGCTCACGACACGGCGTCACGAGATGAATTGATGAGCTCTCGCATTATCGAGGGCGAAAGTGATATCTTGTAGCACTACAAGGAGTACCAAGAAAAATAATGACTACTTTTTAAAACTCTTTAATCCTTGTTAATGCTTGTTAAGTAATTTTTCCACAATATTTTCATCAATTTATTGCAAAATATTGAATAATAGAAACTATATTCTGTTGCTATTAAATTAAAAGATTGCCTACACAATCTTTATTTTTCTTCTTCTTCTACTGGCTTATCATCTGTTGACGTTGGCAATGTCGGTCCATCTAACTTTGTCTACTGCAGCCCTGAATAGTTCGACAGATGTTTTTCCTATCCATGACATTCTTCGCCTACCATTACCTCTTTCGATTTCTAGTTTTCCCTGTGTTATAAGCTGGAGTATTCGACATTTTTCATTCCTCATAATGTGCTCAAAGTATGCAAGTTTCTCTCCTTGATTGTCTTTAAGAGTTCTCTATTTGTATTCATTCTTTGCAAGGTGGTGTCGTTAATTACATGATGTGCCCATGAGACGTGCATCATTCTACGATAGCACCACATCTCAAGAGTCCCCACTCGCTTGTCTGCAGCTGCTGTAAGAGTCGAGGTCTCCACACCATAGGCCATTAGAGCACGTAATATTTGAGGACTCGCAGCCGCATTTGGAGATTAGGGTTTAGATTACAGATAATGTTTCTGAAACGGTTGAATGTTGAACGTGCTTTTCCTGTTCGAGTAATAATTTTATAGCTTTGGTGTTTCGATTTTTGCTAGCGATCATAATCTTAGTCTTCTTTGTGTTTAAGCTCAAGCCATATTCTTCTGTTGATCAATCTCTATCATAATTCTGCACTATTTGATATTAGGACTGTATCATCTTTACATTTGGTGACAGCTTCATTGAAGAGATGCTCCGAGTAGACATTAAATAATAGAGGTGATAAAACGCATCCTTGACGGAAACCTATTTATTTCGGTAGATGTTGACTCTGCTACTAGGATTATGGCTTTTTATTGACTATATAGTTTGAAAATGATACGTATATCTGCATCTTTTGTTCTTGATTTCGAGTATTTAGGGGAGCTTTTTTTATCGGACTTTGACAAACGCCTTTTTCGATCCATGAACCAAAGAAACACGTCGCAGTTAATGTCGCGATCTCTTTGGATCAATACTTGAATTCTAGATAATGCTTCTCTGGTTCCTAGGACATTTTTGAATCCCATTTGTTCTTCTAGTTGAGGGTGAGAACATGACTTATCAAGTCAATCTTGCGAGGTTCTTCTCATTTTTTGGTGTTGCTGGACGTGTTGAGGTGTAGTTGCACCAAATGTGAGAATGGATTACGCAACATAGCTTAACCGCAATTGCTTGTTCAGGCTCAGCAATCCCTATTACCTATTACCGTTACCTTATTATAATTGTATTGCCGTTTTAATTTTTTTTATTGCCTTTAGTGAGTCCTATTATCATGTTAAAATATTTACTCGCGCAGCACCGATCCAATAAATGAACGCGATTTCCAGGAATGATAACGGAAAGAAAGGGCAAAGTGATTTCTAAGTGATTTTTACAAAACAGTGCCGGAATTTATTTGTTGATAGTTAATTCTTAATTTCCCTTATTGGCCACGGTAAATTAAACGATCTAGTCCAGAATGACCACGAGTTATTTGGTCACTCCGTATATTGGCATGTTACAGTGCCCTGCGCAGTATGCAGATGTTGTAACATCTTGGATATTCCTTCACGGCTTAAATTGAATTTATATAAACGACACAGTTACGTTAAAATAAAATTTATTTCTGCAAGTTGTTCTATTTTTGTCAACAAGTAATTTATCTGCAACAGCTTAACGGAAAATCTAAGATTAAAAGTTCCCAAGTAACTGGTTGAACCGGTCTAGAATCTTCTTAGAAATGGGGAAAATAAGAATCCGAGGGAGGGTTAATTTGAGCGCATTCTCTAAAGAATGTATTTATCTGAAGGCGGAAGTTTAACTTGCAAGCCGGAACTGCAGTCCATTTGCCGTTTGGGTTAAGACAGGAAGTCGCTCTCATCTACTAAGATCTGGCCGCGTATTGTATAAAATGGAACACTGTTTTGCTGCAGGTCTAAGAAGAAAATTTTATCTATCCTGTTTCGTTTTTTTTTTTTGAAAATTGAAATTCTTGATAATATTTTTTTATCATTATGTATCGCAACTATAACTTGTAACACCCAATCGACTTTAGCAGTTTTCATGAGCAAAAATTATGACATTAATCTGGATGTATATAAAGAATTGAAGAACGATACAGGCATTGATATAATGTGGTCAGGTTCACTTTGGATAAAACTTTATTAAATTACAAAAGAAACTCTTTTATCGGCCGCAACTCAAAGATAGGTGAAAGGTAGGTAGATGGGTGAGTAGGTTTTTCTTTACAAAATAGTAACATTTACTGTGCACTAGCTATGTTATTGCATAAGTTCTTCCATAAAATCCACAAAACAAATCCGGGCGATGTTTGATATCTTTGAGTTTTTTTTGTAATTTCACATATTTGTTGGTATTAAATCAACCTGTTCAACGAACTACAAGATTAAGTCTTGGTGTTTAAAATGAACATACATACGAAAGTGCTGGAAAAACGGTGTCAGTAAACGGAGCTAACCCATGAAAGAAATCTGTTTTATCATGTAAATAGATAAACATTTCGGTAGATGTCACTTTTGAAACTGTAATTTTTTGATATTTGACAAGTAGAAACTGCGTTGATAAAAACGGAACGATATACGCTTCAACAATGCATTGAAATTATTAAAATTCACTATAAAAATCGTGAAAATTTGGCAGTGCGTAAAACTAAAGCAGTTTTGGGTCGACGTGAAGCACCTTATCTGTGCGCAATACAGAAATTGGTGGAAACATTCGAGCTGTTGGATCAAGTTAATGATGTGAAGCATAAAATCTTTTTCACGTCGCTGAAGAACAACTGAGAATATTGGTGTAGCCAAAGTGTTGAAGAAAGCCCAGGTTTGTCCATTCCTCGCCGTTATTTGGAATTGGGCCATCCACAAACCTCATTACACCACATTTTGTATAAAGACTTGGTTTTTAAGACTTAAGTTCAGAGACGGCGCTACGTGCCACACAAGTAACGACACCATCGATTTTTTGTGGGAGGTGTTATCTCTTGAAAGGTGATCACAATTGGCCACCGAGATCTTATGATTTAACACCTTGCGACTATGCGATTTGGTGATGAAAAATTTCAGGAAAAAGATATGGTCCTGTAAGCGTAGCTGTTATTATTACCCTACTTTTTACAAAACTTCTGGATTCCTCCTGCGTCAGTCTTTGCTGAGTCTAACTTGCCAACGTTTCAGTTTCAGTTAAGCTCTGAAGAAGTCAGCAGAATTATTGGCGAAACGTTAGCAAATTCGACTCAGCAAAAACCGAAGCAGGAAGTTTTGGAAAAGGGATTACAGTACTCTGTGTAAAATTCTTTGAAAAATTGATGGCATACCTTCCTCTTCACTTTGAAATAAACATCCGATCATTTATCTCAGAAAATGCCAATTTTTCTTGAATATCGTAGGAAAACCCTTTATATCAAGTTTTTCATTAAACGTTTAAATAATTGAAGACTGTCCTTCTGATGAGGTGCATTCTATTCAATCAAAAATTAGTGAAAATTTTAAATTTCAAATTAATACCGACTTAATGTGAAATTTGTGAAGAAAAATTTGCTTCTCAAAGACTGGTAAATTAATATACGCCCGACATACCAAAAATCAGCGGTCTGTTGCCAACTTTAATATAGCAAAACCTGGGTTGCAATATATTTTTACTTTTCTTAAATATTTATTATTTTTGTTTACACGTTTCAAGTGGCCAACATTTTAGTTGGTTGCATGTATCGTAGAACAAAATATTTTCTACTTCCCGGAAGAACTGATAACTTTAGTTCCCAAAGGATGGTGTTCTTGCCACATCTTTTGAGTATGTTCGGCAAAGACGTCAATTACGTAATATTTGTAAACCAATATCAAATTTTAAATCTATAGATGAACGCCGACATATATTTCTCAAAATATAATTTTATAATTTTTTGAAATTCCGCAGAAGAAAAAGTGTGCACCATAATTCTCGTAATTACTTGCAATGCCTTGGAATACTTATGAAATTCATTAAAGAACTTCTGGAATTCCTTGAAATTCCGCCTTTATTCCTATATACTGTACACCTTGCTTTGTGGTTAATTCATATTAAATACTATACAGCAAAGGTGCGTAAAAAACTCGATGCACTTGTTCTTAAGCATTGTTCTCAGTGGGTGAGGACCTATAATATTCATGATGTCAAAATCAGTCAAAGTCGCAAGCTGGTAATACGTTATGCTGAATTCCGCGTGAGTCTCTATCGGGAGATTTCATAGAAGGCACCGTCATTTTCGCCAGTCGCTCATTCCCGGTAGGGTTTATCGATATTTTATTATTCGTATCATTGCGGGCGCGCCTAATGGCGCGATAGTACCATTCGGAATGGTAAAAGGCCATCGGGATCGGTGCCGAAGAAGGGCTCGCAGCTCTGAACACACGCCCGATTAAACGTCGGTTGAATAATTGAGGTGATAACACGGCGTTGAAAGTGGCTCTCGGACGTGTTGGCCGTTGTTTTAAATCACGCGATACCGTCGGTGTCGCGGACGCTGCCCATTATCCGCTAATGCCCCCGTAATTAATTCCGGACGCTGCAAATTTAAAATATGGCGAGCCGGCACATTTTCTCGTCCTAATAAAGCGAATCCGCCTCCGCCCACGTCGGTTTTAATTGTTATTTTGACACTATTCGGGATTTCATTTGATATCTAGCGCCGATAAATTAATTTGTATTTACGTAAACCCCCGTAAGCGTTTAACGTAAAATTCCCATCAATGGGCTGGGCTTTGTGGGTTTAAGGGAATTAGGAAATGGGATCTATAACTTGCAACTGCAATTTTTTATTATATATCCGCCATTCATAGTCAATTCATACAATTGTTGCAAAAAAAGAAAACAGGTTTTGCTTCTCTTTTAACAATTGCGGCTTGGAAGATTTCGGCGAGAGCTGACAGTTTTGACGAGAAAGAATAGTTTGTACCTTCTTCAATTATAATTACTGTTTTCCATAAATTTGAAAATTGTCATTTTGATGTGGACTCACTAATCCCGCACTACGCGCTGGTGAACTGAAGGTTAAACTCTGTAACTAATACCCAATAAGTGTTACTGTGCATTTGAGAGGAGGTCGAGTTTACTTCATATCTTCTACAAGATTTGTTGCGACACTGCTTCAAATCAGGTCTTCTCCGACAACAGATCCTGAGTCCTAATGAAATACAAGAGTTTACCACTACAATCGCAGATCGTAATTTCTGTACATGTAGAATGTCCCAATATAATTCTGAACGTTACTACCGTGGACCAGATAAACAAAATACTTATCATCATCCTGGGAACATGCTGTCTGAATTTGCGACGAATTGAAGATATCCTTTATAATAGTCTAGGTTTGTTTATCATTAGTCTAATTTGATGAGGAAATAAATACAGTCCCACGTTGTGGAAAAGTAAACAAAACTATATTTTCTCTCATTACACTTCACCTCGTACAACAACTTTGCTGTCACTTCGTATATAACAATAATATTTAAACTATGATCTGTCTTTCGTGTTTTTAAAGAAAAAGAGTAAGCGGCACGAATTTCCGCTTTACCCACATCTTTTACGTCTTTTTCGTCTAATCGTCTACGTACGTACGTACGTACGTAATGCCCGTGGTCAAACGTCGTGATCTATTTTTGACCTTTCGTCGGTACGCAATAAAAACTAGCCCCGAACTTCAGGCAAGAAATACCGTGCTGGCGAAAACTAAACTAAAGGATAGGTTTCCAGAGGCTTGCCTGCACATTTCTATTATGTCGGCTTCTATTTTCTCATGACATTTTACCCTAGCTATCAAAGCCTTACTGCTAGCAGAACTTCTTGACGCATCTTCTAACCACGTATGCCAGCATGGCCTCCTGACTCATGGAACGTTGCGATAATCAAATAATAAAAAAAAACATAAAAGTACCCATTTTTATTATGTTCATATATTATTGAAAAAATCAGATCAGATCAGATGAAGAAGTATAATCGCGCAGCCGTTGTTGTCTTGAGGAACTTTTCAACAAAATTTAACTAACTAACTGCGTTGATAAGGATCTCCAGATGAGGGTTGCGTGTTATGTTTAATTATATTCAACTAAAATGTGTCGTCGGTGATACTCGCTTCAAATGGGTGTTCAAGAGAAGAGATCACTCCTGCGTGACACCTCTCCACTTCATTTCTTTGTTACATATTGGTATATTTCGGTACAAGTTTATGGTAAAAAGAAATGGGAAATGTCATTGCATATTTTACACTCTGTACATATTTCACAGCAGGATTCCGATTCTAGCTTGTAGTCAAACCTCAGGGGAGTTAAGTTCGGCAACACGTCATTCCTGGCCATACGACGACGCATTACTGCGGTAAATACTGGTGCAACTCCGTCAAGCTGTCAGCGACGTAGAAAACTTCCGATTATATGCGACCGCCTTCCGCTCAAGCGACGTTAAGCGCGAATATTGTAAACAATAAGTTTCGGGCGACGGGTTATAATTAAACCAACGTGTCTCGCGCCGTTCGCAACGCTGTTTAGGGCCGAAATGCAACAACGGATTAAGTTTAATTATTCGCTAATGCGGTTAAATTATCAGCGGAGGAAGGCTTAATCTGGTTTTCGCATCCAGACGACGACGTACTCCTGGAGAGGCGCAGACATGTTTTAGATTTCCGAAATTTAAACCGGGCTGCCGGTCTTGTCGGTCACCTCTTAATAAGACCTGTGATCAACGTTAATAGTCATTTTTTCATCGCTTTGGACAAAAATTAATGATGTCATAAAAAGCTTTTAATTTTTCAAGTTACAGAAATTCCAACAATCAACACCTCTTCTGGATTTCTCTTGCTTCTATTGATTCTATCTTGCTGAAGTTTCGCGAAACATGCTCCTGACTTCTTCAAACAATCAGTGTCAGATAGCCATACGAAGAAGCCAGCAACATGTTTGGCAAAACATCAGCAAGAGAGAGCGAGACAGGAGAAATCCAGAAGGACCCACTGTACGATCTGGCAACCCATACGAAAAAAAGTTTCGTGCAAAAGTTTCTTGAACTCTCCTGAAGATTTAAAATATTATAATTTTGTTGGTACAGGATGTTCCAAAAGTGTACCCTCCGACATCAACTTTGTTATTTTAAGTGGAAGTCTCTGTATATATCGACATTCTTTAACAATTCAACAAGAATTTATACGGGTGTTATCTTAAACCTCGAATATCTCAAAAAGTTAGAAAAATTTAAGATAAATTACAAGCTTACCTTATTTGCTATTCTAAAATTTTAAATTTTCAGGAGAGTCCAAGAAACTTTGGTACGAAATTTTATTTCGTATCTCCTATGGGTTTCCAGATCGTATAGCGGGTCGATTTATTTGGCACACGGTGTACCTATAAACAGTTTTGTTTAAAATTAATGGTTATAATAAGTACAAGAGTTAATTTTATCAAAACCGATAACGCGAAAATATTAACAGTTAGTAACAGCTGTGTATACGAATTTGCATATCTGTAGGTATTTGGAGGTAAATAAACGCTACAACACCATAACACTTGGCATGTTATACCCCTCTTAGTCAACATACTTGACAGCTTCTAGAGTCGAGTTTTCGTGGCTGGATCTCTAGACAAGTCATTTGTGTACTGATATAAAATATTATTTTCTGCTGCCTCATTGACCTGCTTGCACACTTTTGCATATGAGGTCTTTTGGATGTATGTTAGACAGCTCTTCATTGTGGACGCTATTTTCGTTATAGAATGCTGTTCTAATGACTCAGCACAAACGTAGAAACAACGATATTATTTGTTAAATCTCAACGTGATATTGATAAATATTTACATTCCAATAATCACCGTTCTTCTGTTCGGCAACTGAAACAAAATCATATTAAACACACAATAATTCAACAAAATGATGAGAAAGCAAGAGAACGATTGCCAGTATTATAGAAGATGCAAATTAATAAAAGATCTTGGCACTAGCTCACGACTTACTTTGGGTATTTGCGCTAAAAAATACCGAATAATTTTTGCTTCGTCTTAACTATTTGTGTTTGCACATTTGTATTTCTTAGGCGTTGAACTTTGCGTTATTTTTTCTAACGTTTCGCTCGAACATCCTATAAGCGGAGGTATAATTTCGAACCGTTTCAAATATACGACGTTCGCGACAGCTGAAATGATAACTCTCGCTAACAAAGTGCCTCGAGTATGAACCCGTGTAAATCTCCGCTGGTATTTAAGTCGATTCCATTCGACGCGAGCAATTAGACAGGATCCGACCAATTTTCCGTCGAGTCTCTATATTAACTGCGAAAGAGTTGGCACACGTTCAAACGTGCCGAAACGACCGACTCGCGAGGGAAGCAGTCGGTACTTGAAATTATAATAAAGCGGGTGTTATTAGAGCTGTCGCCCGGCCCGAATACCTTGACGCCGTTTGGAAATCCGCGGAATTAAATAGGGGAATACGTTTGACTCGGTTTCAGACGATAACACGTAATCGTGCAAGATTGATAAACAGTAGTCGTTTAGTTCATATACAAATTCCTAAACAACTTAAAGCAAGTGTAACGAAATAGTGTAAGGAATGACTATTTTAAGGCAGATTTCTACGGAATCTCAGAGGAAAAATAGCAGCACCAAATAAAGCGTCCGCAAACAATTTGTTTACATCCCGGCTTCTTATAGAAGAGATATAGGACTCGGAGAATCAAATCCGAAGGTAGACTAATTTTTAAAAAATCTAAAAAAAATAATGAATGATCCACTAGCTAAATCCATTATTTCCTTTTTTCTGTTATTAAGGTGTTCCCAATAACATTTTTTTGTTTGACCCAATCAAGGTCAAGAAACGCGTATGGCACTACCATCGACAGCTAAATGAACAATTCTTTTGATTTACTTTTCCAAAAATAGAACTTTTTCCTGCGAATGTGGAGTGTACTGGTAGATTCATAAACACATTAAATTTTAAAAAATGTTGCTAAATAATAAATAGTAATAATACTTTTTACAAAACTTCTGGATTCCTCCTGCGTCGGTGTTTTAGTGAGTCGAACTAGCCGACGTTATGCCCTCAAACAATATAAAACCTTCCAATAGCAATGAGGCCGAAAGCAATCCTACACTTGCCACTGTGGTCCTTCATTACATTCAAAACATCACTGACCATATTTCAAAAGTTCTAAAGAAATATAACGTCAAAATCGGATTTACCACTTGTCCAAAAATCTCTCAATATCTTCGGTCTATTAAAGACAAAATTTCATTTAGGATGCCAAAAATTTACAGCATTCAATCAACTAGGCTCAAAGAACACGAAAGAGCCTTACGACTAAGAAAAATAAACACATTAGCTGTTGCCGAACACCATCACGAAATCTGACAGAAAATTTTATTAGATAAAACTAAAATTGTTGCAGGTAATCAATCATTCTACCAACGAAAAAGGCAAGAGTCTATAGAAATCTATAAACAACCTAACAATCTTAACCGCGACTCAGGTCTTTATCTGTCACCAATATGGGAATCAGTGTTGATGCCGCTCATTTAGCTCCGCCTCCCTCAAAAAATATATAAGCAGGTACAGAGTCAAATGCGAGTCAGTTTCAGTCAAGCTCTGCAGAAGACAACAGGATGATTGGCGAAACGTCAGCAAGTTCGACTCAGCAAAAACCGACGCAGGAGGAATCCAAAAGTGTTGTAAAAAGTATTACAGTAGCCTGTGGAAGTTTCTAGTAATAGTCTTTATTGAGATATATTAAATTATTGCACAAGATTTAGAAAAATTACTTAATACAAACTAATACACACATCTTAAACAATAATGATAATGAAACAACAACCTATAACAATAACAATAAAAGTCTAATAATTAATTGTGAGGATTGTGAATTTCAGACACTAGGCAATCTTTTAGATATGTTGCTAAAGAATATTTCATAACCTTAAATAAAATTGCGGGTAAAAATTGAAACAGTTATTTAGTTTTGAACCATTTCCGCGGAATATTTTTTCTGGTATACGCCCAAACCATAAACGAATCGGGCACAGCTGTTCTGTATTTTTTGTAATCTGGATTTATCAGCAACGGTTAAGAATGGATAGACAGTATATAAGTTTAGAAAGAGAGTTCTTTTCGTACTACGTCTATTTCTATATAGCATTTCTGAGGGATATATAAGTCTTTTTATATAAATTAGAAATGTGGCCACTATATCTCAATTGACCATTCATTATCACTCCTAAGTTTTTTGCTTCATTTGTAAATTTAAGTTCTTCGTTTTTCTATTTAATTTTAATATCTCCTTCTTTTTCTTTTCATAAGGCTTTTGCCTTGTACTCTGTAGTCAGAGACGTAGCTGGGAAGATGGGCTCCAGTTCTCATGCCATCGTATGGGGGGACGTCCAGGAGGTCTGCTCGATCTTGCGAGACCATCTCTTGCAATTTTCGGCAGTCTTTGCTCATGGACATGATCTCTCCATTCGCGCCTTCTGTTTCGGGACCATCGTACAATATCAAGGACACCGCAAATTTCTCCGATGTCTTCGCTTCTTTTGTGGCCCCTCAGTGTGTCGCCTGTTATAGATCTTAGAGTTCTCATCATGAGAATTTTAATACATATAAAATTATATTATAATTCTGAATACTACGAAAGCTGAGACAGAAAAATGTTATTTGTCGTCTCTTTAAACTAATATTTATTTATTTTAAATTAAATCTAACCGAGAGAAACATGAAATCAATAGAGGTTGACTACTTACAAGAGAGTATATATTATATACACACTATACATATACTAAAAACGAAGATGTAATGGTTAAGATCGCAAAAAAATTGTAGATTTTACAATAAGAGCATCAGGACGCCATTAGAGATAACAGAAACAAATAAATTTCTCACGAAAGGCAAAATAGCCTGGGGAATTGGATGATCAAAATAAAATCGGAAAATATACCGCTGACCGAATTTTTCCTATGGGATCGGGTTTGATGGTGGACGGAGGCTTTAGTGCAAAATTGAACAAATATCGGTAACCAATTATCATGAAGTCGGCTCAAAACCGGCCGCTACGTACCGTAAAAAAATGCACTGGCTCCCGCGTTTTCGGATTTGGACCGAATTTACGTTTGTGCGAATATCTATGGGGCGAAATCCGTTATTCCAATACGGATCGGCGTTAAATTAAAATAAAAACGGAACAGTTTGCCACAATTTAAATGCACTTTTACGGTAGTTTTCGGGCAATTTGTTTTGCGAATTTACGGCGACGCGAAAATGACTGTTTATTGGGCAAAAAATGCGGAATATTGAATGCGCCCAGCGTAAATCGATAGAGCGCCGCGATTTATTGGCATAGTTTTTATCCGAACGTACATTAATTTGCGACAAAAGTGCCGGATCACGGGGAGCGTTCCCTACGTATCGTCCGGAAACTGCATTTAGATCCGGGTGCGTATAAATTTACATATTTCCCTCTCGGCAGGTGAAATTTGTCTTCGTTAAGGTGTACGTAATGAGTTTAGAGGATAAAATCGCATATTGATGTGGCGCACTTGTGGCGTTGATGTTGGTATGCTCATTTTTTACGATTTTATTTAAATATGTGATCTATGATTTATGATGACATCATAGTCCAGATGAGACAATTTTGATTGCGCTTTGGAATTTGTCTTTAAAACTCCATCGTCCAAATTTACAGCACACCTGCTAAACCAACGGAAGTGGAAGAAAAAAAAACACTGATGACGAAACGGTCGCACACGTCTTCTGCCAATATTATCGAGAGTCCGTTTTTATTTGTTGGGGGTAACCAAACCTTAGGCAACGAGCTACACTAAGTCATTATCAAAACTAATCAGAGATATGAACTTAGATAAAGCTCTATAACTATAGTTCTCGGTGTAAATGCTGACTATCCCAAACTATCAATCTAATCAATAAAAAAAACAACGGATAAATCAAGGAACAGAAACTTTAAAACAAACTTGAAAAATATCTAGAATATATAGAATTCGCTATACCCAGTATGTACTATATTTATGTTTTATAAGTTGTGCGCCTGCACGGAATCTAAGCGATATCGTTCTTGTTCAAGTATGTACTTATTTATTCAGGTTTGTTACCTTTGGGGTGTTGTTTTAGCGGTGTCTCCTGTGAGAACACGTGCCATGTACCCTGAATTAAGTGAATTTGAATGAAGTACGAAATATCCGACAAGAGGCTGGGATGTCTTTGACCGCAATGCTGCAACAGTGAGACGCTGTTGGGGAGAGTGGTCCCTAATCGTCACCATATAAGAAGAAGAATCAGTAATCGCGAAGGCGGTCCCTTAGACTCAGTGCCCTTAAGGACTGTTTCAGCAAACACAATGGCATATTGAATTCTTCTATGTTTCTCGCTGTTCTGCTCACTGGAATCAGTGGAACTGGGTGGTTTTCAGTGTTCAGTCATGTTTTTGTTTGTGGACACACCATAATCTTTAATGGATTCAACTCGTGGAGAAAGGCGCCAAGTTTGCGTTAAGGTTCAAACTGCGCTGTGGTACAACTTGTCGCATGCCAGACCACATATTGCGGCAGTTACTAGATAGTTCCTCCGACAAGCTAACATAATATTTGGCCTGTAACCCGCAAAGTTATTAGAGTTGTCGGTACAAGGCTGGAATATTAAACCTTCCTGCACCGGGTGGTTCCACTAGATATCACCACATTCTCTGGGTTATATGTAGGTTGTGAATATGCATTACGTAGATTTTGAAATAATAAATATATTAATTATATATTGGTTGCCGCCCGGTTGGTTTCTATCTATCGAACCCAATGTGCTTATCCCCAAATATCAAGTTCGTAAAATTGTGTAGATCCCTCTTAGTCTTTTAGACCATCTTATGGAGTATTTATCTATCGTCTCTCATTTGCGTCAATCGGGGCCCCAGCGCCACCTCGACTATGAATATTGTAAAATTGATCTAAAAAGGTAATAAACATATTGCTTAAAATATTTTTTAAATTATCACTTGATATCTCTAATAGTTCCAAAAATTACAAGGGGTGTACCTGATACACCCAAGTTGTCAACCATATATTAATTTGTTCTAGTACTCCGTTACTAAACTCCAAGCCATCCCATTAATTTGACTTGCAAGATCATTAGGGTAAGTGAAAAGCTATTTTATATGTAATTTATAAATATAATTTTATTCTTCTCTCTTGCGGCTTAGGTTATTGATTGTTTTTATAGTCACTCAATACTTTTTAGACAGATCTTAGCTATCTATGTTACAGCTTCTACTTCCGTAATTGCAATTGCTTATGGATACATTTATCCGATTGTTGCAGCTGTAGACAGTATTAAGTTTCGGTTTTACCTCTTACTTCAAATTGTTCCATCTCAAGACGAAATATACACTCCGAAACGGTTTCTAACTTTTCTCGGCGCGGAGTTCTAATCGAACACCGTCAGAGCAGAAACAAAATATCCATTAGGTATACCCGGTTTGTATTAAATTGAATCCCGCGCTCAGTATCACGTTACCTGCATACGTGTAAGCCGAGCCCAACAACAATAATAAACTCAGACCTCGATGTTATTGACTGCGCGATGTTCGATAGAAAACGCTTCGGGCTCTCGGCATCCGCCCCCCGACGCCTGGTCCCTTTCAGTAATACGTCACGCGTGCGATCCACGAACTGTTAGTGACAATTTGCCGTAACAAGCACAGCATTATTCTTGAGCGTCGAATTAACAAACTGAAGATTTCTTGATGCTGTAATAATTTGCGTCATTACGTATTTTATACATTACCAATAATAACGAACATACAATACTGTCGACGCAGCAAATGTTTCACGGGACATATGTTTACAGGTCAAGACAAAAATTAGCTTAGTTTCATTAGAAGAATATCCTCAACAGTTCCGTAACGAATTGAGAGAGTTGAGTTGGGTTGAGAGTCAAATTGCACCACTAGAAGAGCCTATACTCTAGAAGAAGTACAGTATTTTCTTAATTGAGAGCTTGGATAGTTCCCCACGTTCATTGACTGCCTCCTAATGTTTCCTAGTATTCGGAATACAGCCGTGTGCTAAAGCCTCCGATGGTGGTCAGCGATGCAAGTGACGGAGTTATTAAAAACTCATTTGTGAAGTTTCAGATTATTTTAGAGTTAGCTCGCATAAATTCAGTACAACTCTGTTCGTTCCTATGTAGTATTATTTATTAAATAATAGTACAAGAAGAATTCACAGTTTTAAGGGACGACGACGACTGTTTGAAGTCACTTCTGATGAATTCCAGATTAACAAAGACCTGTAAAAAAATGTCAAATCACTTTTTGATATGGAATAATAATCAGGTTATAGAGCGGTTTCGATTATCCAAACAAACTGTGCAAACACTGATTGATGGAATTTTAAAGGATATAAAAATGATAGATACTAAACTGTAAGTTTTTATTTATCCTTACATCCTTTTATTAACTACGCGTACACCACTAGATATGGCGTTCATAATACTTGGCTTCCAAACCACGGGCTCCTTTAGCTGCTTTTAACAAGTCGTTGGTGATTTGCATGGTGTTGATAAAATTACGGTGAGTATTGTAGACAAGGTAAACACCGTATTGCTTGGCATAAAATTACCTGAAATATAAGATGAAACAACAACCATAGAGCAAAGTTTCTATAATATTGAAAGATTTCCATTGCCTTGAATTGGATTGAACCCATTGTAAAACAGAACAGTATCTTGTTATTTAACGTATATTTAATATGTGCAGCAGATTTATGAATCCAAAATATTATATGTCGCTGCCTAAGTGGACTTTAATCCCATAATTTTCGCAAATTCTAAAGTAAAACCATGAATGCTATTACTTAATAATCCCATTACTGATTCCGGGAACCCAAGCAGAATATTTATTTAACGAAGTACAAATTAGTACTAAAAAATTCGATTGAAAAGTGTTTGGGAAGAGACGTTTCCCAATGCTTGCTCCTGCAATAAGACTGGCAAAACATAATGTGGAGAGTATTGTTGTTGCAACAGCGACTTCACAAAACCTTGCAATTAAAATGAATAATCCAGAGCCAGTTTTAAATGAAAAAATTGAGCCAGCAGTGAATTTTCTTAACAATTTTAATGAAGGTATGCTACCTGCCCACCAAGAATTGTTAAATCATGTGAACAGGGCAATAGCGATACAATATTATGGCGGTTTACTTTATCAAAACAGCGTAACAATCCTTTATCCCAAAAACTTTTATATAATAATATATAAATTTATGTAATTTTATATAATTCTTTTTAGTTTCTGCTTTATTTAATACAAATAGGTTATCAAAAAGTAATGTCGAAAAATTTGTTTACAAAAAGTTTTTTAACAGAGCTATTTTATACCTGAAAAAGATATTAAACTCTTAATAGAGTGGTCATTTTTCTGACATTCCCTGCATTCTTCTTCGAGCACTTACGCAAATATCAAGAAATGTCGTCAAAGACTGTTAAACGGGCAGTCAATTGAACCGCACTGTTATTTAACTTCAACAACGATGTCCATGCTTGATCGCAATACACAGATGAACTATAGTTTAGTTGAAATGAAATGAGGTGTACAACCGACCTTAAGACACATGGATTCGACAACACAAGCTAACCCGATTGAGTTCAGACAGTCTTCTGTAGTAATGAATGTTCTGAATCGCTCTTCGATCGACTGGGGATACCACATTTTGGCTTTCTTATATACTATTAATACTATTAATTTTCTAGAGTCATTGGAACGTTACAGTTATCACCTCTATGCGGATGACACTCAGATCTATTGTTCATTTCCTGTTATTAAAATTAAAGAAGCCGAAATTTTGAAACTGCCTCTGATCATCTGTTGCAGCTTAACCCAACTAAATCGTCGGTGTTGCTCTTCGATAGTGACTCTCAGACAATTGAAGCGAAAAATACTATGCTTATAAAATTGAACGACCTGCCTCTGCCATATTCACTTACAAGCAAAAGTTTAGGTGTGATATTCGATTGTAAGTTGCGTTTCAGGGATCACGTCACAACAAAACTAAGAACAGCGTATGGAAATTTAAAACTGATCTGGAGCAACAGGCACGGTCTGGATATAAATACGAAAAAATTACGTATTTGGCTGCTTCCGGTTGGCTCAACATGTTTAATAGATTTAGTCTACATCGTGCTGCATTTTATCTTGAAATAGTTAAGTATAGATCCACTGAGTATGTTTTCTATAAAATTACATTTCGGTGGGAGGTACGTATATTAAATCTAAGACAAAAAAAAGATTCAGAGTGCCGCGACACCAAAAGGAAATATTCAAAATTTCCTTTTCGTACGACCGGTAAACTCAATAGACTTCTTCTACACAAAAGCATTAAAAAAAACATTTAAGCAAGTGTCAAAAGATATCTACTTATATCTCAATAATTGGACGTGTTATAATTCAGATGCGTTTTTTATACCCTACTTCCGTTCATTTGAGCCATTTCCTTCTGTGACAGATACAAGGAATCCAATGTCCAGTTTATACAGCGTGTATCTTAGAGAACCATCCGCTACTGGAGTCTATGTTTGAAGAACTTTTGTTATATGGGTCAAACTAGGCAGGAGCAGTATCTGGTTCCTCCAGAAAGCCTTTTGTTGGCCATGCACTATACAAGTTATTGTAATATGAAATGTATTCCGAGGACAACAATAAATGTGTTATTATTATTATTACTATTGTTATTATTATTACTAAAAGGCCCTTGAACCTCTCATTAACTCTATACCAAAAATTTAACCGCGTATGCACCTCCAAGTGAGACAAAGAGCAGGCGCTCTCAATTAACGAGTTTAACACCGAAGCGACGCAATTAAAAGACACACAGTAATTTAAAATTCCGATCCGAGCGCAATTCGGGAATTCTTCGTCTCCCGAAAAGCGGCTAAAACAATTAGTTGTTATGTTAATTAGCTAAACGGAGTTTCGCGCGTTACACATTCATCCATCGGAATAATTGGCCCTTAATTGCCTGCAAAGTGGTTCTAATTAAATAAAAGTCGTGAAAAGGGTTAATTGCTTGTCTCAATTCCAATACGCCGCGACGCCGTTACGTGTTGCAACAAAAATCGCAGACATTTGCGCATCGACAATTTTGAGTGGTAAAATCGCCCTCAAAAGCTGTCTGCGAAATTCTATACAGACTTAGAGAATTGGGGAAGAACGTTTCAGAAATCTGACAGATTTTCGGGGGTTATTCAGCACAACGCCTACTAAGTGTCGCGCATAAATTATATTTTGACAGTATCTCCCTGCCAACATCTCTCTCTTTCTGGCTTCCGATAACCCCGTTTACAAACTGCCGCTCATAGTTCGTTAATTAAAGTTTTGCAAAAGTGTCGACGCGGCCGGAATGTTTTAAGATTGCCTTAAATAACGACAGTGTAAGCATTTTGCCTGGTCTTTACGGATGCTCACGCCACCACCCTCGTTCGCAATTATACGACGTTTTCCAAAGTTATAAGCGCCACCCCGGGTGGAAGTAAGCGATAACATTTTTATTCCCTCGGATTTCCAGATTCCGGACCCCAACAAAATTATTTCATTAGACGTTTTCCCCGGCGATTTTTGCCCGAGTCGGCTGTAAAGTTTTCTTCCAGGCCGCCGCCTAAGCAAGTCGTCACACTAATAGCGAGAAACGTTTTATGGAGGCGCCAATGAATTGTTATTGCTCCTCCGTCTGGGGTTATGGGTGACAGTATCATACAACATTAAGGTGATGCTACTGAATTTAAATTGCTGATATACGCAGCTACTGATTGCTCATATCATCCCAAATTGTTTGCTACATACCTTTCGCATCCTCTGGCGTCCACCACATGGGAAAAAGAATCTTAAACCTCCAACTTTTCATGTATCATTGACCTAAAACTTCAATTATTCACTTTGCAATGAAATGCACCTTAAAAGTGGGTCTCACAATAACCATTGAATCAACCAGAAATGAAAATAGTTTATTTGCGTTGATAAGGCAACAGTAATTTGTGAAGTAAAATGAACTTCTTTAACACAAGAAGGACTTTATTAGAGTTCTCCAAACGATATACAGTATTTACGATATAATCCGGAATTCAACTTTGGTAAATTTTTTTGAAGGTCTAACCGCAGGCCTACCTCGCTTGGGTTTCTCTTTGTTACTCTCCTTATTTACTTTATTTTGTCCTCCACTCCGAAATTCTCTTTGATTCTATCAAAACTTGTTTCCTATTGATGGTTTTGTAATTAAAACCTATTCTCGTACGTACACTACGCAACTCTTCATGTAATATTTTAATTGTTAAAACAATATTCTCTTGATACGCATCATATATCAAGCGTCTCACTATGCCGGCATGGGGAAAGTCAAGTAGACTTTTTTGACCCCATGTTCTTTCCTTGTTTTTCTTTCTTGGGCACCATTCCTAACTATGTCACATACTGTGGCATACGGTGCGCTGGTCATCTCGGAGGTTAATTTTATGCGTCCACAACAAAATTGAATAATGTTAGTTGTTGGTAAGAAATAAATTCTAATAAAATGTATATGGTACCTCATAGTCCGGGAGCCCTGGACCTTTTTTCAAAATGATAAGCAACAAGCTAATTCTTTGGAAATCGTTTCATTTCATCAAGACGCCCAACCTTTTCCTCTACGAAAATTGTTGTATCAGGTAGCTAACTAACACGCATATATAAAATCATGTCAATTTAGTTACCATACCAAAATGATCAGTTTAGTTTTTAGCTAAATCTATAGATATTGAAATATGTAATTTGAAATTAAATTTGGTCTGCAAACAAATAGGTTTATTTATTAATTATTTATTTATAAAAAGTGATGAGCAACATGCTAAAGTTGTTACTGTAGCTTGCTAATAATTTTTATAAACAAATGAATATATTGTCTTACAAATAAACTGGTAGGAGTTTTCAGTCCTACACTTTAAAGTTGTTGTACAAAACTATTTTTAAGAACCATCCGCAACCGCCTAGATTTTTGTGAGTGGATTCGTTTTAATAAGACGCCCAGCTATTATTTTGCGAAAAGTTGCAAAACAGGTAGCTGAAAGAATGAACAGGTATCAAATCATGTCAACTTGATTATTACGTATAAGTGATCAGCAACAGCTTATTTTTTAACTAAGTCTTGAGATAATCAGATAAATAATCTAAAACCACATTTGTCCTACAAATAAAATGGTAGGTTTTTCAGTCCTACAGTGGAAAATTTCGAAAATTGACCCTAACTTAAACGTGGTTACATGTACATATGTGTATATTCGAATATACGTGTATATGTATACATACACATACTTATATCAAATCGGCGGTATATATTCATTATCAACGCGCATGCACGTAACATAGCAACGTAGTATCCAGCACACGCATACAACATCATTGTGCATTAAAAAGTTTTGTTTACTTGGCTTGTCAACACGTGTTAACTAATTTTTTGTGTGATCATGGAGTGTTTTCTTTGTAATATACTCCGTGATAAACCCAATTTTCGTGAAAAAAGAGAGACGATAAAAAAATTTACTAAAAACATTTATCTCGCGTGTAAAAAATATCTAAACTCTCGAAAGCATCATAACCACCTGACCATTAGGATGACGACGTAATAGGCTTCCACTCTTGTTGTTACAAGGAGTTCAGAGTAAAAGCTAAATATTTATGTTATGAAAGGTAAGTTTATGCTTTATTTTTTAAGTAAATGTTAAATGTCAATTATTCAGCAATTAACTAATTTCTTAGTTATTTGATTACATAATTGGACTATATGAGTCACGTACCGTCGAAAGTGATGAAGGTGACGAGGATGATGTTAGCGTCGGAGAAGACGATGAGTTATCCAGCGAAACTGATGATGTCGACTTGTCATGAAATATATTATAATTAATAAATAAAAGTTATTTTATCAATTTTATTTTTCATTGTATTCTGTTAATATTTCACGTTAACAACAAAACTAATATAAGCCATTAAAAAAAATAAAAATTATCAATTTTATTTACCGTTCCCACTTACTTATTACTTGTATTATAATAAATGGGTGTACCGCCTTATTTGTGATCGATTAAAGTCAACAGAAAAAAATTTTGATTTATTTACCCTCTCCTCTTTCACTCCACCCATATAATAACCCACTTACTTTTTCAAAAGTTTATCGATCTAATACTGTCATGAGTCAAAAACAAGTATAAAAAAATCGGGAGTGAAAAAAAATATGAAGAAAAATAAATGTTGATTTCTTAAATCATAAATAATATTGAAACAACTTAATTAAACTCATTTGTATAAAACAGCATCATAGATAATGGCTGTAGGAATATTTTAAGAACAAAAAAAAGTTAATCGCCCAACTAAATTTATAGGTTAGACCGTAATGTAGAGGTTAAGCAGGAATAATGTTCAAGAGTCGAACTTGCAACCTATTTTCTGTCGGACTAGCGAAATCTACCTATTTTTTGTAGGACATTAATTGATTTAGATAGAAAATGTCATAAAGTTTCATTTAATTTTGGTGTCCTACATTTGCTGATGAATAACGTATTATAGTGAGGTCAACAACTTTAAAGTGCAGGACTGAAAAATCCTACCAGTTTATTTGTAGGACAATGTGATCATTTGTTTATAAAAATTATTAGCAAGCTACAGTAAAAAATTTAGCATGCTGCTCATCACTTTTCATAAACAAATAATAGATACAACTTGAGGGGGTTGCCACCCTATACCAAACCTATTTGTTTGTAGGCCGAATTTAATTTCAAATTATATATTTCAATATCTATAGATTTAGCTAAAAACTAAACTGTTGCTGATCATTTTGGTATGGTAACTAAATTGACATGATTTTATATTTGCGTATTAGTTAGCTACCTGATACAACAATTTTCGTAGAGGAAAAGGTTGGGCGTCTTGATGAAATGAAACTATTTCCAAAGAATTAGCTATCTAATGGTCAAATTCAACTTGAAATCGAGCTACCTCAAGTAGGAATTGTTTTAGGAAGATTTATAAAAAGCGCACTAATGTGAATTAATATAACAGTCTAATGAAAGAAAAGAAGCATCTTAAATAGGACCCTGGCTGTGGTGCACGTGCTGAAAAGAATGTTCCCTTCAGCTTTGCAACAGGCGGCTCTTGAACTCATTCCGAAGTCAAGACCATAAAAAGTTGTAAAATCTGTATATCGTTTGGAGAACTGTAACGTTAGTGCAATGGTAAGTTTGTCGACTGCATCCTAAAATTTCTAGTTGCGTGTAGTGTGTGTTTCACCTCCTTATTCGTATTTTTTAAATGTTCAAAGGATTATATATTATATTATATAAGTATAATATCTTCGCAATTTGCAAGATACTGTTGTGAGTACCTTCGCCATCAAAGCCGTCAACCAAAGTGTGCTTACTGAAGATTGATACCTATAAACACAAAACATCATCTTTGGTCGCAGTGGATACAACACAATACGGTATCAGTGGAATCGGCGCAATCATTTAATAAGGTCCTTAAATGTTGACCCCTGGCCACTTTGATTCAACGATACAATTCTCGTGCAGCGATTGACGAGCGCATGTTTTCCCAAGCTCCGTTTCAATTATTTCGCGATCCTATCGAAATACTTAACCTCGTTTTCAGAGTCAGCTCGCTCTCGTCGTTTACGTCTTAACCACCGGCTCTTCAACCTTAACATTGAATTAATCTTGTACTGTTATCTGATGAATAATACCAGACAGGAACGATCATAGTTGGGTGATTATGCGAATTAACGCTGAGAGTATGTAAATATCCACACTTCGATGCTAGTTTCCAACAAGAGTAATAAATAACTGATTAAAAAAAAAGTCACAATTAATTTTAAAAACGTTGAAATAAAAGACATTAAAAATTCATTAAGAAAAGACAATTGTTTAATGGAAGGTTAAGTAAGGGTGAATGAAAACTTATCCCGAATTTATTAGTTTGGAGAAGACATAAAAAATATTTTCTGATTATTTGACGCATTATGTCCTTGAATGGTGATTCCATATACTGGAATCCCAACTAATATGAATTGGAAGCACATTAAGAGACGCGGTTATGATTTCGTCTATGCCGATTGACAAACGTGTCTAACTTTACGTTTAATAAGATTCTTGTGCGCTATATGTATTAGATATTCAAGTCATTATTAACGACTTGAACACCTCCACTCGGGAATGAGCATGGAATTCCACTATGCACTGATCCGCGTTACAGGATATCTGCTGCTATATGTGCATAATATTGAATTGAATCCGACCATTACGAGTTTTCATCAAAGGAATCCTCGAATGGATGGCGATGACGCGCATCGTCTAGGAACTTCAGTTTTTATTTCATGGCAAGTCAGTCAGTATAGAATTGAGGAATTTCAATAAGCTTCCAATATGGAATTATTAGTTAGGTAAAGAGAAATGGGTTCGCCGTCACCCATTAAATCGATCGGGATGAATATGCGATAGCCCTATCATGTTAAGGGATAACGAGATTCCTACCCGACCAATCTGAAATTCCGATGGACCCAATGTTTAGGTGACGGCTGCGCTTATAAGTCGTTACATTATATATTCAACATGTATGTTGGTGCAAGGAGAATCAGTCATTATAACATTATGTTTACTTTGAATGTTAAGCGGCTTGTATAATGCGCTCGTTGTTGATTTACCAAATACATTTTTCCTCAGAAAAATTATTGATTCGATCAGCTTTAAATCTTTTGGCAAATATTGCAGGATTGGTGTAAGTTGGTTACTCAGTCTAGCTCTAACGACCTCAAATAAGGTTTATTGTTAAATTAGCAAAAAAAGATGTCCCTAATCGTAGTCAAATTAATAGACAATTTCACTTTAACGGGAGTAGAAACCCAACGCCGCCAACGCCAATTGGATAAGCCAATTATCAAAACAAGATAATTTAAGGCTACTTTTCGTAATGGGGGATAGGCAGTGGCGTATCATTCAAATCAAATCTTTGGACACAACCGAATTAAATAATATATGTACAGACGTTTATTTGGCGAAAAATTGTGTTTTATATGTGCGGAAATTTATGTTGAACCACTGGATAGCTTTTTAATTTATATAATTTTTGAAGAGCTATAACACAAGCAACTTCGTTTCCATTCATAACTGCATAACAAGTGGCTTCCAAAGGGATAAGAATTTTTTTTTTTACGTATTATACAGTATCAGTAGGAGTTTATTAAAAATACAGTTTAAACAATCCTTTATTCATCGTACAGCACCAACAAGTGTTATCGTACCATATTGTAGCCCCGTCGCGACAGCAATGGTGAGTGAAAGGGGGTGAACATCGAGGCAAAGCCTAAGAGAGAGTCGGAGCAGATAATTAGAGAAGTCGATGCAGCGGGGAACAAATGGGGCGCGTCTCTATCGCGTTCTTTTGATGTGTTCTTGGGCGAAGATCAGGTACGTGGGATCAAAAGAGGCCGCGGACATTTATTTCGTTAATTAATCGCCCCATCCGGGGGTTAATTAATTCTGATCGCTAAACTGGAAGAGCTCCGTACACACTGGTGGCTTTGGTGGGCAGCGAAATGGCAAAACGGACGAGTTATTTGATGACTAGTGTATAGAACCAAATACAGCTAGACCACCTTGCTGAATGTGTAGTCAAGAAGCAGACGGAACTAAATTTAAGAGTGATAATCGCTGGAGTTAGTAGCAAAAGCGGTAGAATGTTGGAGGGTGCCTTAAAGGTCAAGTCTAATATTGATAAAAAAAACGGCGACTTTTTTAATTATTATGTAGAAGAAGAAGTACCAACAATGAAACCAAAGTTTAATAAAAAAAAATGTATATATAAAATATGGGGCAAGTAATATTGAAAATTTCAATGGGATATGAAATTTTGAAGATAAAATCTAGCTGATCAGGATGCATGGGCAGAATGGAGAATAACCTATACACAAAAGGAATCCTGGAGTAGAAATCTAGAGAAGAATCAAGAAAATCTCACTACAAGATGATTTATAAGAAACGACTAAGTTAAGTATGTGTTTATTTGGAAACTTTAGATTCTTTTTATACTATATCATATCTTTAAAAAATCACTCTTGGCATGCTTGCCTCGTATTATTGTTTCCTCTTGGTGACTCTTGATGTAAGAAGTAGATGTTTTTAGATAGTTTGCTTAGTTTTCGTTAGTTTAGGTAGTTTCATTCATTCTGGTTGCTGTCCAGCGAAAATTGTTTCTATTACAATTAATTCGCAGTCTAGAATACGACCTTCACCTGTATATATTCGCCTGCTACATCAGATCCAAAAAGAAGTTCAATCGGTTCGTTTGGGTGATAGACAGGGATTTTAGATAATTAACTGAGCAAGTGCTTTAAATATTGCACCCGAACAAGCAGTGGACAATTCTCTCACACCCTTCATTCTTCCATTCTAGTTTTGTTGCCCTAGCCCTAGAAGTTAGGATGTAGGTAGGTTATGATCCATGATTAATGCACAACATCTTTCTCCTTGTACAGTAACTCGCAAAGTTTGATTTGATTTTTACTACATTTTCTTTAGATCTTTGTTCTGATTGTTTCCTGTGAATAGCCCAATCGGGACACCTCAACACGAAATGCGTTCCACTGCATAATTAGACCACTTCCATATATTTCAGCTTTGGTTAAAATTGATTTCTTCTTTCCATAGCCAAATTTTAGAGTCTCTAAGTAATCCCCACTATCATATGTGTCTTCCCAAACGTCAGTTTACTAAGCTGATAGCAGCAGACACGGCTCATAACACCTTAGCTTTCGGATTCCTGTAAGTATTTTCATAATTGGATAGTGATAAACAAATAAACAGCAAGATGGCACATTCGTTGCTCGTTCCCTACTTCTATTTTCAAAAACTTATAGATTTAAGCCCCACCCACCCCACCCCACCCCACCATGATGATGATGTCAAACTCTCAATAGATCTGGCGATTGACAAGATCGAGTGAGAGGCATCCTCATACTGGAACACCTCTCAAATGTAAGATAAAGCATAAATAAATAATGAAATAACTCTATACTTCCCACAGGAAATATAAACGTATTACAAACTTGACCTTATGAATACCCTCCATTGAAAAAGTTTTTCGACACTATTCGTCACGAGCATTGGAACGATATAAACACGCGTTAACTCATCCGCGAACATTTGGCGCGGTCTCCATACTGACGGATGACATCCTGTGCGGCAGACGACGCCCGGGCGTCTATACTTCTGTATGTATTTGGTTATCTTCCAGCGGTTTTAAGGCTACGGGAGGGATTTCCGAGACGTCTCGCCCGGGAAGATTTAAACGGGCAGAAAGAAGTGACGTGGAAGGAGCGGCACGGACTGGAGATTTTCGGCTTGTTTGGCGGATGTCGTAAATCATTGTTGCGCCCGTACGTTTTTAAACATTCGGAGCGGATTAACCGGCCGAGGTTTAAGACTCCATCTGATGAAGCGATGAGTCGAAAAATATAACACGCGTTACAGATTTCGGATCTCACGGTACAAAACTGATGATAAGATAATGTTCACAATATTTTGCACACTTCGGGTTGCCGTTTGGACAGCTTGACGCATTCCGCGGGCAACGTATGTATTACGAGATAACCTCAAAAGAGCAACGAGCCCATCGGCGCGACAGTAGCGGCTCGCTAATAATAACAATACAAACAGATTATGGGGATTAAGAAGGTACACCTGCTAACGGAGATAAGCCCTATAATAATACTAATAAAAAGGGCATTACGGGAAGAGACCGCATAAACGGTAATTCTCGCTAACCGTTGGCAATTCCGAACGTCCGTAAAACCATAAAATAGTGGCGCGGTCAATAACTAGTTGCCAGTGGCGGCGAGTGATAATGGGAAACTTTGGTTTAAACACTTTAGAAGTCAGGTGTTGATTTTCAATTGCGAGTCTTTAATGGAATTTTGGTTAGTTTCTACGTCTTAGAATTGGCAAAGGTCACCATCTAGCTAGACACAAAATCCTCAGAAGTTGGAAGTCTTGAATGTTGGGCGCTTTTTTCCTAGAGAACGTCAGAGACCCGGCTCTAAATATGTTAGAAACCTGACTACATGATTCTTCAAAGCTGCGCAACTATTTAAATGAGTGGCTTCCTAAGGCAGGTTTTTCCTTGTGGTAAGAAACGAAGTTTACTGTACTCTACCCGATAAGAAGATCTGCAACGACGAGTGTCATTGGCGTAAATCGCGATGCGACTCCTCAAGTTTTTTTAATAAATATGCAATAAAAGAAAATAAAAATTGAAAAACTACAAACTATTAATGTACTTGCCTGGAGTTGTATCACTAAATCATTAAAAATGGCGTTTGGGGTTAAATATTTTGTTTTAAAATAAAATTAAAAGAACAAACCGTCATATGGATAGGAAAGTAATATTAGAGTCAGAGAAGCAGAGATGATCTTTTTTCTGTTTCTAACATTATCCCTGTATATCATTTATAGCTTTACCAGTTCTGTGACGTTTATCGAAAAAAAATACACAGCTTAACACATATGACCCACCACTATCAGTGGCTGCATTGGAACCCTATGTCCCCACCCCTCATCCTACTTGCCGACGTGAAACAAAAGTACTTAAATACAAATCCTCGAGTGTTATTTTTCTCAGCTACAGGACAATACTTGACTTTCCAAGAGACTTCTGTAGCAATATGAAAGCCATGGTCACATGCAACTACTAATCGTGGACCGTAAAATCTGATGAATTGGAACTGCATTTGATCAGCGAACTTGTGTAGCTCTGCTGCAAGGGTGAGGTGAATCGGTGTACAGAATCTCTATTTAAACTTATGTACAACACAGCGAGGTTTGTCAGAAAATAAGAATAATTTTTCAGTTTTCCCTTCAGATATCCAATATCATCCTACGATTTTTTTATGAATTTATGTTTAGCTACATTGATAAATTGATATGATCAGGAGTTTGTTAAGGAAATTAACTTAAAATAAATTAAAATTAAATTAATTAAAATTAAAAATAAAATAATAAGATATGTACGTATTACATAGGGATTAACTATTAAAATGCAATAGAACATTATTACAGACCTTAACAATGAACCCAAAGGTGATCAAGTTTTTCAATAGGACCGCTATATTTGCATAATTGATTTACAACTAAAATAATTTTTTGGCGTGTCGGATAGATAATATTGAATATCCAACACTAGTTCTCATTTATGATCAATATTTCTGAGTAACATTTGTCAATATTATTACTATTATTATTAATTATTAATCCCGTTAAAAGTTTTGGAGAGCTCAAAATGAAAAACTTTTTCAAATTGTGTATACTAACATTTAGCGCATTGAGTGGTGCCATATTTACTCAAAATTAATAAAATCTTAACATGAAATATATTATATTTGATTTTATATGTATATTGCATGGTTTTATAAAAACTATCACGGAAAGCTAAAAATTAGTTTTCTAATTCGATTTGTGTAGGTAGTAGATACTTGGAATTTAGCAAACGCAGTTAAAGAAAAAGTTCGAGTCATCATTATTGCTAGTTAGTTTGAAAGTTATTTTATTCACATCATTTGTATATTTTTGCGTTAACTTAATGACATCCACATTTATTCTTAATTCTACTTGATCTTCTTGAATTTCCGTTCCGTCCTTAATTGAACACGTTGCCATTTATTCCAATTTGGAAAACAATTTACGGCTGCACCATATTTAAAAAATCATTTCAGACTAAATCTACTTAAAGCGTAATTGATGGGGTGTCGAGCAAGATGACACGTGCATTTTCGAACCCCGAGCTACTTTAGGGATTAAAACCCAAAGTTAAAGCAGAAACACATGTGCACATAACGTTGTCGTTTAGACTGTGTTTTATGGTGACAACGTTCGGGCCGAGAGAGTGGTTTAAAGAGGCGTTTAAGCTCGCCCGCGTGTATAATTCATATTTTTTAAAACTAAATCCCCTGGATCGAACGGGCGAATAAGTGAGTTGTAATGCTGATTTATTCGCTTATAAAAATAAGCCTCTTGTCCGAAGCTTTCGACCCGTAAACAAGGATCGGACGATTTTAAAATGAACGGATTAAGCGCATCGGGCCATTTATCACCTGAATTATCGCCAAACAAAAATATTTTTTTATATATATCCCCCATGCCACTTAAATCACTTAAAAGTCGATAAATAAATTTCAAAGCTCGAAACGTCGACCATTTAATACTTTAATTAGAAGCTTATAAAGTATGACAATAAAACTTTTAAAACATATAGAGTATGCGAAAGGTACATTCCTACTAATGTGGTACACATAACCAGCGATATTTTAACCTGCAAAATACATGCAAACAAGCAAACAGGTGAAAAACTATATTAACTCGAGTAAATGGAACCTTTTTCTGCGACATTAAGTATATGCTACTGAAAATTGAGTCCTGTTTACCTAGCGCGACTATTCTGTTGCAATACGATATATAAAAAACCTTTCTTTGTTTTTAAACTTAACTTAAACACTTATACTTATACACTTATATCTCCAAATCTACCCCTACCTGCATGACTTTTTAGAAGACTCAGAATTGTATTCATTGCTATTTTTCGTGCAAAAATAATTAATTGTGTTTGTGCCTATATAAATTTTATGCATTGAGCTGCATTAGATAGGACTAAGAAGAAGAAGATTCATGTAACTATGTCCAACTCGATGTATATTTCACGTTCTTGTCGAGAACTTATATTTTCGAGGTTATTTCAATTTTATAAAACATTTAACAAGTTTTTTTTTGCAGTTACTTTGGGGATTATGGTGACCGACTTCATATAAATCATTTTCAAAAGTGAAACAAAAAATGCGCTCTTGAATATTTAGAAATTTGAAACATTCTTCGAAACGATTACGGTTGGTATGATTACTGCAGCTTACTTCTTAGAAATTTTAGATAGCTATAGCTCGTGTCTAAGCTGGTGGAGCTTAACTTAAAGCAAAAAGATGGTAGGTATTTTATGTGGCCAAATGCAACACAAAATATGCTAGGATGATAATTAGACCTGCAATATTTTAAGTTCCCTATATAATAATCCTAACATATAAGTTTTTCTCTCATTGAAGTTTTAATATAGTAATTAATATGATATAATGATAAATAAGAAATTAAATAACCTTTTTATATGTTATCTTCGTAAATATTCGAAAAATTTCCAAAAATATCAGGTTTGCCTTCAAGAAAAAGTTATTGTTTTTAGTGGTTATATTTGTTTTCATTTTCTAAAGAGCCTTTCTAATCATTTATATAATTTCTTAAGCAAATTAAAAAAAAATTATGTCACGTGGCGTTAATTTTGGGACACCCGATATGTCATTAACTCGTTTCAATTAATTTCAGTATCCTTGAGGACTTGACTGAGGAGTCATAAAATATCCTTTTTGCAACATGATATCTAGGGTCGCATTTCTCCTAATCAGGATGAATTTTTCAACTGCTATCTCGAATTTGTGTTCAAAGGGGCCGGATCATTTTCCTCCCATCTGCTCTGCGGTCGCGCCGACTACGGCGCAAAAAGTTTATCTCCAAACTCGACTTATCATCCGTTTTAGAACGCGCGCAGCCCGGGGGAGTTTTTTCCGCGCCACCAAACACCCCCGAAAATGTTACATTAATTAAGTCTTCGTGTGAAAATCCACCGCTCGGTCCATATGCCCGGGACCGCAAAACAGCCCTTAAAGTTTCATCGGGGGTGCGGGGAGCGGCTAATTCTCCGCTTTAATCCGACACGAAACCCTTTCGCATCCCCTATTTACATTTCGACGAAGTGAAAAGAGTGTATTGGAGCGAAACGTTCTCAATTTCCAATATCACTTCGCGACGGAGAGAAGTCCATTGTTGACGGGCGTCGCGACGCCGCCGCATCGGCGTCAGCCGGACCACACACACATATTGAAATTTTATCTGATGTATGAATATATTGTCGCTCGGCCAGCCATAACTCAACATTCAAAAGAGCCGAGTCCGGTTTGCATGTACAAACGAAACCGATTTTGAAGGAGATAGTAGTCGGTACATTCCCTCCTCGTCTATCTTAATCTACGCTGTCGGCACACATTTGATACTTTGCCATTAATAAAAAATGTTATCCAAACGCTACTGTTGCGGCGGCGATATAAAGAAGGCTGAGCTAAAAATTTAATCTCTGTGATCCAGACACTAAGTGCAAAAGATCGCACTAATCAGTGCTGTGCATATTTTGAGATAAGTACTGCTTTGTATCTGGTAAATACATCAAATTGGGAATAGATTATAACAACTAAAAATGATTTTAAGAAAGGAAAAGAAAAAGCTTTACGCATGCAAGGCAAGTTTCTTTTATTTCAATGGTATAAGGATCTTTTCATTTAACAACCATTATTTACTAATCTCTTTCTGTGCGCAGGGATTCCGTATTTTGCCAAATGGAAAGTAATCAATCAGAAAGTCATTGATATGACATAGCAAAGGAGTCAAAATCCTATGGTTTTTGAAATGGCATTAGTTGTTTCGATTTTGTAGACCTTGGTGTAGGTAGACGAAAAGTTTGTAAAAACTACAACCAAAATTTGGAATTGACATTAAAAAGCAGCGGGTGTGGGTATGAACCTACAATAGCAGAGCTTGGTTGAGTCGTTCCTTGTTTTTAGTGATAAGTGGTTCAGTAAGTAAGCTTCTAGATTGTGGTTTCGTGAAAACAATAATTTGCAGGCAATATTTAGCCTTCTTTTGAATTTTTTACAGAGTGGGATAGATTGTTCTGAATTATTAATATCAATTTTTGCTGTAACTATTGTGCTCTGTTGTTAAAAAATAAGTTTTTTACCATTTGTACTTTCTGGAACACAGTAGCGAAGTTCACACCTGCCACTGTCGTCATTCCTTACATTCAAAACATCACTGACCACATATCAAAAGTTCTTAGGAAATATAACGTCAAAATCAGATTTACCACTTGTCCAAAAATATTTCAACATCTTTGATCCGTCAAAGACAAACTTCTATGTCAGATGATAGGAGTTTACAGCATTGCATGTTTATGCGGCAAAGAATATATTGAAGACACCGGACGAAAAATATCAACTAGGCTCAAATATCCTGAAAGAGCCAGTCATCCGAGACGATGTTTATGCCCATCCTTTAGCTCCACCCCCTTCAAACAATATATAAGCAGGTACAGAGTAGAACGCGAACCACTTTCAGTTAAGATCTGAAGAAGCCATCAACGTTAGCAAGTTCGACTCAACAACCACCGACGTATGCGGAATCCAGAAGTTTTGTGAATAGTATTACAGTAGCCTGTGGAAGTTTATTTGAAAAAAAAATCATTATTTGTTACTGTACTTGTGAACATTTTTATAGACCTACGTCGTAATAAATTTTGTTTGGCGGAACATCAGCAGACAGAGTCAAAAGGTGTGTACCTAATATATATTTAAAATATGCAGGCAAAGAAAACTTAACGTCGTCTCGATGTCATTACCGTTAAACGTTTCTTCGAAGACCAAAAATTCGAGAGTTATGAAAGAAAGGCCTCTTCGACAATACTGTGATTACCGGAATTGAATGGTAAACTTTGAGTAGGGCATTGTTAGAAGCAAAATTTCTTAATAATTATAAAAAATATAAGTGTCACGCGAGTGTCGCTTTGAGTATCTTTTGGTTTAGCGTTACGTCTAGTCGTTTAATGCTTTTTTATTTGTAAAAAATGAGTTTTATTTTTGGTTCTATTTTAATTTATTTGATTTCAATAAGATTTCGGTAATTTCTTCCCTGCTGCGTTTCTACAAATTCTAAAGAAAGATTGTTTATGCTTCAACTGTAAGTGCAACAATTGGCTACCCAAAGCGGAAACTTCGATTTTCAAATCACTATCGTAAAACCATTTAATGTAATTAAACGTCACATTCTTCCGTCACCTGGTATTCGAGTTATAACGTAGTCTTAATTCGTAACTCTATAAAATTTAAAGCAAAATTATTACTTTGGGAAAATTCGTTTAAAATCCCTACACTCATTAATCATTCTCTGAATTCAGGTTCGTTCGTATAAAATTAGCCAGATTTGGCACGTCGTTCCTGAGAAAAAACGGCTGTTCTTCAAACCGGCCCCCGTTAAGCTCCGGGATCCGGAGTACACCGAAATTCGCTCAACCTCGATCGGTACGAAAGACATAGCGCGCGGATGACCAAAATCCCCAATATTTTAAGGCGACTTTAACGTTATAAAAAGCGACGCGGGTGAAGCATTTTGACCCTTGCCTAGAAGGGGGCCCGTTATCCCTTCTGTTCGCCCTTAACCTCTGTGCGCTGCTAAATTGGACTCTATATTCCTGCGGCGTAAAAGCGAAACGCGTTTCCCGCTAATGGCCTTTGCAAAAATCGAGTTCCGGGGAGGCCTTTGAAATATGAATATCACGGAACGGGCATATGCACCGGAATGCAGAGAAAACACCTGATATCTTATTCTTCTGCCGGGGAGCATCAGGGCTGCGAGATGTTTCGTACTCTTTTACGGTTATTGGGGATTTGTTTCATTAGCTTCTGCAAATGGGGAAATGATAGAGACAAGGGGTCCGTTTTTCCAGGGGCAATAAGTTTTGTTTAGGATTCTTTAACCGGGGTTGTTTCTGGTTTATGGGGAATAAGGGCTGCCTGGCTTATACGTTTCAACTGAAATAGGTATTTGCCAAAAGCCAGAGTTAATTATAATTATGGACATAAAGTTTCTCGATTGTTCACTTGAGAACAACCACAACTACAGCATTAAAGAGTCATTATGTGACGGTTCCTTCAGTTACACTTGCTTACTGTTTTTATGTTATATAAAATAATTATCTTATGTTACCAGAAAAACTAAAAAATAATATATACAAGCCGTTTTGAAAAATATGTTTTACTTGCAAGGAGACACCGTATAAATTATTGCTTATTTCGATTCTATGCGCAATTCTGTAATTATTTTTAATTTTATGTCAAATATGACATTTGCAAGTTCTAAAATAACAATTTTTTTCGTAAGAAAGGTTTTATCGCTTAGTTTCGATTGTACTCGTTGTTGGAAAGGACCTATTATTTTTTTGTAACGGTTAATAGTAAACATAACGTAAATATTAACTTGAGCTTATTGTTGCAGGTTGTTTTTAACCACTAAAAATAAAGGTAATATTTGAAATTTGAAATTAGAAAAAAAATATTTATTAACTAAAACGTTACCACCACTTAAATTTTTAAAATTCACTATACCAAAAATTTCAGTATACTGGATGCTAATAAAGCTCTATGGATTTTGTTTAGTTTTACAACTAAATCACAATATATCATCAAAATTTGTAAAATAGTATAAAGATTTAAACAAAAGTGAAGGAATTATAAAAAAAATACAAAATTTTAATTTAGAGCAAAACTTAAATGTTGGATCCCAGTTTCCTCTACTAATCCACTAGTTACTTAAAATAGAGGGCACGGTAGGGAAAACTCACTTCGAGGCAAAACTTCGCGTGCTAGTACTTCTCCATATGGGTATTCAACATTTAACGTACCTAATAGCGCGGAATGGCCAGCAACTTAGAAGATATAAAATTTCAAACACAAAAAATTTACAAACACTAGTAAGTTTTTAATCGCACCGGCATTTTAATGGCGTAGGCAGTTACAAAACGCAGAATAATTAACAAAAATGAATCGAGAAACTAACTCACGGGAAGACGGCGTTAAAATTCAATTGTACATCATCACCAATTGACATCAATTGTCTTCGCGAATTTTTGATAAAATGATACAAAATGCTTGGGGCACTCTCTGAACAAAGAGAAATATTTATAACTTTAAATGATGTCTGCTTTCCAACAGAACTACTTAAAAAACATTGTTCTTGTAATAATTCTTCATTTATTAACTGTGGAAGATGTAAAAAAATGTTTTGTGGGTTTTTATGGTAATTGTCATTCAGGTTCTTGTTTATTTTTTAATTACAAAGAAAAGATAATTAAAATTTAATTAATTATGAAAATATATTTAACAGTAGGAGTGTAAACGACAATGGATCGTTTAAATATAAACGAATTACATGCTGCAATGCATTTCCTTGTTTTACTCGTTTTAGATTTTAAGAGGAAATTTAGATATTTGCTTGACATTAACGAAGTTTTTGTAATTTGCTATCATTAAATATTCCGATAGCTACATATAAGATCTATGATCTTTTTATTCTGCTTTTATTTTAAAATCAATAAAAATGACGTATTTTACCTAGTCGATAAACTTTTGACAGAAGTAAACGAAACTAGAGCTAGTTTCAACATTTGTCTACCCCATATAGCTATTAGATAATATAGTAGCCCCACTATGGTAAGAATTGATGCGTCGCAGGCGGTATTCATATTTTCTTAGGGAAAGTAATAATTTTGCAAGCATGTTTGTCCATTTCATCCATTAAGCTGCACTGCGCCATTTTCTTTCTACACAGGCATTTCCATATACCTAACTCGTTTCCCAAAACATTTAACGAGATCTAAGCATATTTTGAGAAAATCCTCCGGTAAAAATGACGCATCTAAAATTATTGACAATCTGTCAGCTGCCATATTGGTTGTTGAATGCTGCAAGGTCATTGGTTAAAAACGAAATTTGAAATCATGCGCATGTTGAATGGACCTTGTCAGTTCTGTATTATCGGCATAGTCAGGGCCTCTATGTCTATAGTAGCTATGTGGGCTGCCGATATATACAGTACATTACATTAAAATTACATTAATGTTCATTTACATTTATTTACCATATATATTTTGTAAGTTATAAAATTGTTGTTGCTGGATTTCATTTTCTTGTCTCGTGTTCTATTTATATATTTAAATTCTTGCTAATAATGTAGGTTTTGTTTTTTATGACAAATAATAATTGTAAAGTTCGATTGACGATATACCGTTTTTACAATATTTTATGGTTATGACTTCAGAATGAGTTAAGGACCCGCCTCTTGTAAATCCCAAGGTACCATTCGTTTCAGCCCGTGCACCACAGCCAGGGCCGTATTTAAGATGTTAGCCGACAAGAACTGTACCATGCGAACTATTATATTTTAAGAGTAGGGAAATTTTCTTTGATTAAACTGTTACTACTTGAGGTAGTTCGATTTCAAATTGAATTTGCCCATTAGATAAGTTGATCTATATCAAAACACAGAAAGTTTAAACTGATTTCCAATATAAGGGTTTAAATTAATGAGTCTAATATTATAATGAATGTTTTCCCAGTTTCCTATTGGTTGATTTGTGGGAGTTGGTGAAATCGGAGTATGCTGCCAGTTTTATCTAAGAGTATTTTCTAAGCCGTCGAAGCTTTGGAGTTATTTCTATTCCGTCTTGTGTTTGTAATTAGTTTTGGTTAGTTACCAATCTACTGTTATTCAATTGTTTTTCAGGACTCAGTGTGCCATTTTTCTTGAGGTAGGTACAATATACATTTTATTAGAATTTATTTCTTACCAAATACTGACATCATTCAATTTTGTTAGTCACTTGCGATAAAGAAGTTAAAATTGTGGTCCATAAAATAATAATCGTTGATGATGCACATCCGTCAAATTCAAATGGATCAAAGACTCGGACACATTTGCCGGTTGCTGCCAAAATTATAATTTTATACGAGTTTCTGTTTCTGAAATAGACATCTTTGGAAAGTGGAGCCATAAAATTAACATCCGAGATGAAAGAAAGAAAAACAGAAAAACGCGGGGTCCCAAAAAGTCTACTTGATAGGCACCATGCCGGAATGGTAAGACGGTTGGTATATGATGCGCATCAGAAAAAGAATTTCGGAGTGGAGGACAAGATATTTGAGCAAAAGCTGTCAAAGAATCTAAGGTTGACTACCATGGAAACATGACAGCTGACATCTTTCAAAAATGATTTCCTGACGAATTGCTTCCCAACATTCCATCCGTGTTATCGTGATGGACAAAGCCACCTACCATTCTGCACAAGAGGAAAAAATACCGAATTCATCATCGACTAAAGAAATAATTCAAAAGTTTTTGCTTTTATTTTGAAAATTTCTACACAAAGAAGAAGTTATTGGAAGTGCTTAAGACGGGAACTTTTGATAAGAAGAATAATGTGGACAGGTTGGACATGGAGCGGGGATTCAAAGTTGTCAATTTTCCACCATATCATTACAATACACAAATTCGTGAGCTGTCAGCATTTGTATGCACAAAGTACAGAAGTACGGTTCTGGAACGTCATTATGCAATTGCGAATCTATTTATTGAGAGTTACATGGAGTAACCCAAGCGAGGTAGGAATACGGTTAGACCTTCATAAGAATTTACCAAAGTTAAATACCGGATTATGTAGTAAAAACTGTATATAGTTTGGAGATCTATGTGTCCTTTATTTCTGACTCTACCTGTTGTAGCTTTTCTGTATCTGAATACGTTTTAAAGAACCGCGAATTAACTAGCACAATAATATTTACTGTAATTTAAATATCAATCTAATCAGGAAAAATAATAATAATATTATGTTTATCAAAGAAACTTCAACAGGCTATTGTAATACTTCTTACAAAACTTCTGGATTCCTCCTGCGCAGGTTTTTGCTGAGTCGAACTTGCTGACGTCAACGGTAAAATTGTTCAACAAACGTCACCAGTCATCGCGAATATATCTATGGAAGCCTTTGAGAATAAAGCTCTAGACACCTTTAATCTAAAACCAAAATTATGGAGACGCTACGTCGATGATACTTTTGTTATTTGGCCTCGTAGTCAAGACATCCTAGTAGATTTCTTAGACATTTAAACTCTGTACATCCTAACATACGTTTTACCATTGAGTTGGAAACCAATAATAAACTTCCATTCTTAGATATTCTTATCAATAGAAAATCAGACCTAACATTGGGTCATTGTGTTCACAGAAAACCTACGCACATAGACCAATACCTTAATGCATGGTCACATCACCATCCGGCCCAAAAATCATCGGTTATCAACTCTCTTGTTCCAGAGCCGTCAAACTATCCCGCCCGCCCTGAACCCAGATTTAAAACACTTTATCTCTGCTCTTCTCTCTAATAATTTCCACATTAAAGATATTAAGCGTTCGATCAAAAAATACACTTCACCACAACCTTCCAATAGCAATGAGGACGAAGCCAATCCTACACTTGCCACTGTGGCGCTTCCTTACATTCAGAATATCACTGACCACTGATCAAAAGTTCTCAAGAAGTATAACGTCAAAATCAGATTTACCACTTGTGCATTACCATTCCATGCATAGGCGGCGAAACTGGAGGGAAAATATTCACTAGGCTCAAGAATACGAAAGAGCCTTAAGACTAAGACATAAACTCATCAGCAGTTGCCGAACACAATCACGAAACCGGACATAAAATTTTATTCGATAAAATTAAAATTCTTGTACATAATCAATTCTTCTGCCAACGAACAATCCGGGAGTCTATAGAAATCTACAAACAACCTAACAATCTTAACCGCGACTCAGGTCTCTACCTGTCACCAATATGGGCCACCAAGACGGTGTTTATGTCCCTCATTTAGCTCCGCCCCCTCAAACAATATATAAGCAGGTACAGAGTAGAATGCGAACCACTTTCAGTTAAGATCTGAAGAAGCCAAAAGGATAATTGGTGAAACGTTAGCAAGTTCGACGAAAAGAATTATATTACCTACCTTGACAACTAATAAACTTATCATATCTTGCTCGTTGTCGGCTGGGATGAATTCTATATATGTTGAAGCATATAGAACTGACTAAAAGGAGACGATAAATACTTCGACTTTAAGCCATGATAGGAAAAATACTTAGTAGTATCTCCTTAAATTTCTAGTATTAGTATCTACTTCGTTTTTATTCATACGGTACAATAAGTTCTGTACGCGATTAACTATGAACCTTATTACCGATATTCAATTTTCCGGTTGATGTATAGAAGGGACTTTGCTCGTATGCAGAATAAAACAATGATGCCATGCACGTTCGTATACATAACGCCTCGTAAAGTGGCAATATGCTGTATGCTACACAATGCGAAGCGGACGTATTGTGCTCAAGGAACGTCATTGTAGACATATTGTAACGTCGCTATGTAGTTACGAGGGGCCGGGAACGTTTTCATTCTACATTGTTTCGGAATAATTAAAATTGGATATTCGCCGGTCCGTTATTAAACGCCGAAAGACACCAAGGAGGGCCCGAGTATAGTTTTGCTGAACAAAAGTTTCGTCTATTCAATTGCGAGAGAACCACGGATACACACATCGCGTCGTCGGATATTGTGTTTGTTTGGTTTCCGTGAGAGCCGGTCTGGATTTCGGTTTTATTATATGCCTCTCCAGATTTGTTCGTTATTAGTTTTCCTACCGCACATACGATGTTACGTTTAAATTAATGAATGGACGCGTTCAAGCGATGGTCTGCGCGCATAAATTTCGCTTGCCGGACAGTAGAAAATTACTAGTGCGGCGATTATGAATTCGAGGACGTGATAGATTTTATATTTGTCATGGATGGGATTTCTGAATAGCAAATGATGAAGACCAATCGCTGGAGCACGGATTATGAAACAACCCTAAGTTCCAGGTATTAGGGTGATTAATGATGATATATTGATTCTACATAAAAAAAAACATACCTTTCATTGTAGATTACTTATATCTTCAATATTTTCTGCTTTATTTAAATGTAAGCCCAATTTAAAATTGATGTACGAGGAAATTAAAAGGCGAAATATGTTTTTTTAAGAAATAAGATAACATAATATCGAAAAAGCTGTTATAATACCGTACAAAATTAAAATAAAAATAAAAAATAAAAAACATTATTGAAATACAAGAAAATAAACAAAATATTTACAGGCTTCCGCCAAATTGGCACTAAAACCCAAACCAACATTTTCATTCTTCCAAATCGACGTAATATCGGTTCTTTAGTCTTGATCAGACCAGTTGTAATAAAGATAAATTTTAGTAGAATATTAATAAAAAAAATGACTGTCACATTTCCAATGCTGTAGTTCAGCCCTTCTTGTAAATGTTCTTGAATCAGGGCTTTTCCAAGTAATACAGTTTTTTTTTCTGCTGATCTTATTTTCTAATTTCGCAGCTATATATAGTGTACGGGAGTTTACTGTCCAGATATTTAGCATAGCAAAAAAAAAACTATTAGAGGTCATCTTCGACTCCTTCTGCTACAAAAATAATTTGCATATTTTTGACCCAAACTGTCCACATCTGATTTTGTAGAGTTGCAAAATTCATTTATTTCTGGTTTATTGGAACCCCTATTGACGTCATCACTATGGTGAATTGAAGATAGCAGTATTACATTAATGTTTGGTTTTGAAACAAAGGAAACTAGTGTTTTCTCCCCAGTAAAACAAAATATTGTGTAGTGCGATTTTTGTTGGGCAGGACCTGAGCCGGAATGTCTCTTTTATTTTTTCTCATTATACCGACGAACGTTAGGCCTCTGGACCTAAGTTCAGACACTAATCCATTAGAATTAAACCAATTATCTCTCGTAATATTTCAATTTGTGTTTTCAATCGGTGAAGCAAGATCTAACACGTCTAAAGTTGGGATTGATAATTTCTTTGAGTGTTTTTATTCTTATACTACAAATTCAACTTCTAAGATTGCATCATCTCTTTATTTAAAAAGTGTTGCCTCCTTAGAATGATGATTTTTAAGAAAAACAATTTCCTACTACTACAATGTATGTACCACTTTCTGTTTTAAACGACCTTATATTCAAATGAAAACGGCAAGACGTAATATAATTTCAATTTGAGAATTCGTATTCGTATTGTTAGAATGTATAAATCTATAACAATCTATCACAACAATTTTCTCAAAATTATGATATTCTTGATGTAATAAGTTTGACACTCTCAATTTGAAAATGCGTTCAAAATATACTTTCCATTACTCTTACATAATTGTAGAGTACCCTTTGGTTTGAGTTGATTACATATCGTGGCTGCACGAAGCCTCGCGAAATGTTACGATTGGTCATAGAACTTTCCGTATAGTTTCAGTTTTTACCGTTTTAAGGTGTAAGGGTTGTGAAACAATCAAAATAGAGAAGACACGTAAACAGTATTATCACTACCTTTACTACCTACATCTTTCAAGTATGTTATAAGAAGTAGGGACTTTTCCAAAATACATCTGAATGTCAGTTAGCTACAGCTACATAAGAATATTCGGGGCCACATCCAAATTTTGAGAAATTGGCGCCGATTGGTGGCTAGTTCCTGTGCACGCTATAAGCCCGGGAGCTGATCAATAATAGTATCAGTACCAAAATTTGTTATGTGGTAAACGGATCCTCATATATATCAACTAGATATAGACCAAAAAATGTCACAGCGTTGAAATAGGTGTTTTTGTTTATACCGTTAATTTACTTAAGGCTAGGAAAAAATATGTGACATTATTTAAGATTTTAGATTAAGTGTAGTTAAGTAGCAGTAATTAACATGTTCATGCATTTCTGCTGAACACATTTTTAAGAATTTTGTATCATTTGCTAATAAAAAATGGTTAAGCTTCAATCTCTTTTGTATAAGATTTACTATAAGGAGTAACCTACAACCAAGCACTAAAAGAAAATTTACAATACGGAAAATTGCCTATACAAATTACACAGTGGTAAAAATTTTCCCTTCCCTCCCTCCTTCCACGTTAAGAGATTAAAAGAAAAATTTGGTTAGTTCGTCCAGAAGTACTTTGAAAGTAACTGTTTACACGTAACTCTGCATTCTGAATCACAAAAATTATCCCTATATAGTAATAGAAATACTAGTTTTGGATAGATAAAATTAATGTAAAAATGTAAATTTAACAATGGTAGAAATTTATTTTTCTCGCAATTATTGATGTAACTTTAACTGTCTTTATTTGTTAAAAGTTATCAAAAAATCATTGGTTAATCAATAACACGTTTTAGTAAAAAATAAGCCGAAAAGGCATTTATATTTGTTGCATGTATTTTACAATCTCCCAGAATAAAAATCTTGGTAGAATGGTATAAACAACATTATATAAAAATTTACTCTAAGAATATCTCCATTCTTACGATAAAATTACCACCCTCTCAATAAGAAACTGGGATAAAATCAATAGAAAACAGGTATTACTTGATAGTCTTGAGTATATGCAAAGTTTACTTATTCTCAAATTGAGCTTAATCTATTTGAACAAAATATTTTGTTTTTTTTTTTCGTGATTATTCCATTCACAATGTGCAAAAGTTTCCGTTTGTCGAACCGTTGAATCTAATTCGAAGTTTTTAAAAATTGAAGCGTGGAAACGTCTGATTTCGGAAATAGTTCTCATTCTAATCACGTCAGATTAAGATATAAATTAATTGAAAACTACCGAAGGTATCAAAGGCCCAGAATCTAGATTAGAGCTTTCAAAACGTTTACAAAGAAGATACGTGAATTCAGAGATAAAATTAAGGGTCCTTACAGACTAATTTAAGAACTAGTGACCACGATCCAGCTTCATCTCACTTTCCACGAAAAAAAAAGGCACACCAATTAGATCAAGGTTGGGAATGTGCATTTGTTCATCCGATGCTGTTATACGCAATTTGTCTATAACGCCACATTTCGCTATTCTAAGTTTCGGGGTGAATACAAGACTATAGTTCTTCGAGAATTTTTGCAGTTTCAAAAACGCTGTCCTCTTCTGTTAAATTCTGCACTTAATCTGAAGCTCCGGTTCGAAATGGGTTATGCACTTTGCAACCCCAAAATTCCAACTTAAATTTGTTCACTTGCTTAATTTGTTCAACTTCAAGTAAATACCAACGTTTCGAAAATTATTATTAGAAGCCATTGAAGGGCCAACAAGTTTTAGTATTTCTTGACGGTTTTATTGTCATAGCGAATATTATTTATAGAGACTCCGTTCCCTGTAATTGCTGTGGCAGAATCAGGAATTGCTTCCAGAAATTCTCTGTTTCTATATGCAACTTAAATAAAATTGGTGCCTCGCGCCTTGAATGATTACAAACTCATCAATCGTTGATGAATTTGATAAGCGACTTTCTGCAGTTTGGTTCCAATATAGATTGCTAATAAGCCTTCTACCTACACTATCCATGTTCACGTCCTGCAGGTATGTCATCAAAAGTTTTTACTTGACATTGGTCAGAGTCTTTTGCCACCTCACACTGAAGATGATTTTTCGTGTTTTCCGAAATCCTTCTTGAAACTAAATTGACTTAATCTATATAGTGCTTCACGCCTGTGTGTATATTCCACAAAAAAAGATTTAAGAAGTAGCTCATTAGTGTGATCGGGTAGTGCCTTATAGCTACTACAGATATAGAGATCCTGCCTAATGCTCTTAGCAAAGGAACCAATCAAGCACTGGAACAAGATGGCTGACAAATGGTCAGTATCTTTGCATGCGGCATTTATATGGCAGTAGTTTGTCTGCATCATATTAAATCTTCAAACAAAAAGGTGCGAAGAGCGTTGTTGAAGAAACTAAGTATTGGAAGAAGAAATTATACAAGTATAGAATGAAAACAGTGCAACAAACGCTACTATGATTCTGTAACAATAGGAATAACTTGACTTGGTATTGCCAGTAATGTCCGGATTTTATAAAAATAAATCAGTTTTTCAGAAAAATTACCCGGATGCCGCCACCGGCGGAATAAGTAACATTTATATATATATATATATATATATATTTATATATATATATATATATATATATATATATATATATATATATATATATATATATATATATATATATATATATATATATATATATATATATATATATATATATATATATATATATATATATATATATATATATATATATATATATATATATATATATATACAGTGGGGTTCCTACAGCTTCTGCCGTATCCCACATTTCGACCGCCATTATCTTTATTCATTCACTCATCTTCTTTAATTGCTCTGTCCTTCATTATATTTCTTATGCCATCGTTCCATGAGGTCATAGGTCTTCCTTTTTTTATATTTTAGTGCTCTTTTTGGCCATCTCTCATCGATCATTTTCTGTACGTGCCCATACCATATAAGTTGTCTAGTTTCTATTCGGTCAGTGCTGGTATGTATTCTCCCTGTTCTTCTTCGTATTCGACACTTGGCATGCTCTTCTCAAGAAATCCATTTCTACTGTGTCGATAACTTTCTTGTCGTTCTTCGTCATTTGCCAGCATTCTGCGCCGTACGTTAAGATGGGTTCCACAACTGCTTCATATATTCTAATTTTCGTACCTATTTTAATACCGTTGGACCACAACAAGGAATTAAGCGTTTGAGTTGCTCTTCTTCCCTGCTGAGCTCTATTTTGAATGTCTGTTTTTGAATTACCTTCTTCCGTTATGACGCTTCCCAAGTACTTATAATTCGTAGCTCTTTTTATTTTTCTAATATATAGTTCAGCAGCTTCATCTTCGTGTTTTCCCCCTACTTTCATATATTCAGTCTTCTGCATATTCATATTCAGTCCCCAATTCTCATAGTGTTCTTTCAGTTTTCTCAGCATGTAATCTGCATCGTCCTCAGCGCAAGCTATAATCACTTGATCGTCTGCAAAAAAAAAGACTCGTCAGTGTGACATTATAAGGAAATATAAGATTTTCAAAAAAAAAACGAGTTTGTCTTTATTTTCAAAGGTTTTGTGCAAACTGGTAACGTTGCCATGATTTTTTGCATAAAGTTTTCTTAGTTGGATAACGCTCGAAAACTATCGTCTTTAACAAAAAATGGTCAAGTTTAAAAAAACTCATTCTAATTGTATAAAATACATCTTTAATAATTTATCGTTACCAAGCCACACACTTAATTCTGGAACGACTTTATTAAGCGGCTGAATCTTTTTACTCAAATATTCCACCGTAATGTGAATTAAAACTGCGCCCGACGTTGCCAATTCCATTAACCTGTAACGCTTTGAGAGCCGCGCGCCGATTTATTTGAAATTCCTAAACAGTTATTATACGTTGAGCACCCACTTAATTAGCTCTCGGAATGGGTCATTGTTCCGCTCTCGGCGCCTCTAAATATTGGGCCCGTTAGAATCGAAATATGCGCGAAAGTGTATACGACCGGCCGTTTGCTTAAAATGATAATCAAGTTGGCCGGGAGAGTTTCACCGAACACGGTTTTATATGACATCATCCGCGTTGAAATTTACCGTGTTAAAGGCTGGGAGGCAAGGTTTTATGTGTAAAGTGCGGCAAATAGGTATTCGCCCTGGCTTTGGTTTATTTTAATTATCTGGGAATTACATTCAAAATAGGCTAGGGACGAATCACAGAATCCTCGAACACTTGTAACGCGAACCCCGCGTTTATAAATTACTATGTTATAATTACCAACCTTGGCAGTAGTGGGCATAAAAAATACTCCGCTGGCGCCGTATAAAATAAAGTATATTGTAGACCTAGGAGGTAAAGCCTTTATAATCATGGTCCGCAAGTAATTTTTCTGCCAATACAACGCTATTGTTCATGCTCTGTGTCGTTCTTATAGTTTTGGATAACACACCAAATGTAAACCAAATATTTCTTTCATTTTTTTGCAAATTTAGGTTGTGCGGAAAAGTAGTCATTATCGCGATGTAAAAAAGAATTTGAATGGTGTTCTATTCGGTCCTAATCAATAAAAGGAATGTGTTCGTGCGTTGCCTGAGAAATATATTTCGATATATGCTACACGAAAGGGATAGTTCCAGTATTTTACAAGTAGTAAATGGGGTCCTTCAAGATGGTTTATATTTATAAAATGCAAACTGCTGAATTAAAACATTTTAGAACTTTCTATTGTAAAAATTACTACGGTTTGTCTTAAAAAACCATAAAATTGTGTAAAAATGTAGATAGTCATAATTTTGCATTTTATTAGCAGAAGACCGCCCAATGCAATGCCCTTTACATACGCTATCGCCAAATAAGCAGCGTGGGCACGAACTAAAATACACCCCATAATGTAATGGAGTGTCATTAGGAGTGACATGTGGTATCATCTTAAGGATATTTGTTACTTACGGTATTCTTTTTCAATGATTAATGACTTATTAGAGTTTAATTCAAGCCCATTATTCATACACCACTTATACAGCCGAAGCCAGCACACCTCTAATATCTGCCACAGAAATGTCATGGGCAAACTGTCACTCGCCTATCTTAGTGGGCAGGTTTGCATTATTCCACAGATCTTTGCTGAAAACTAAAGAGGGAATCATTGAAACTCGTTCACCCTGCGGGACGATCGATTAATAATTCCTCAAAGCTAACACACCTGTAATACCCGCACCACGGAAATGTTATCAGCAAACTGACATTCAGTTATCTTAGTTGCCATGTTTGTAATATTCGACAGATCTTTGCTAAAAAGAGCAGCTGTTGCGAAACGGCAACGTGGATTGAGAATACCTCTGATTTATAAGAAAAGCTTTTGCGTACCCTGTTACCTCTATTCCAACGGCAACAATTCCAGGAGTAGCAAACGCTATAAGATTGGAGCCTCTTCTCGAGAATTTCGTAATTCACTGCACAAAAGGCTTTATTTCTTAGAAACCCGTTGAGTAGCTGAAAACAACTCATCCTTCATAATATATACAGTCTATCATACATGATTTTCTTGAATATTTTTGAGAATACAAGATTCGAGACAGATATCTACTTCGTTACTCTCTTATAGTTTTGTTTCCAATATATGGTCTGTTCGTAGATATAAGAAAGTGACCAATTGCTTTGGAATGGGATTATCCAAGCGTGGTCATTAACATACAATGCAACAAGATTATTACCTAAAGTTTCGGAATTTAAATTCAGGTAAAATTGTGGTCCGTAATAGAAAATAATTTTATACCTACCTGTGTTTAATATTCTTGTTTGGTATACTACTTAGTTTAAGTTTATTAGTAATCATTCTTATTTCGTGTGTTGAATCGTGTTCGAATTATGCAAAATATGTGCGAGTCTAGTGTACCTCAGGAAATGCTCTCGCCCAAATGTAGAAAACACTATTCTATTGAGACTAAGGAAGTTATAGACAATATGTATTTGACTCTCGTTGAACGTGGTACCAGCCAGCAAGTATCTTTAGAAGAAACGGCCACATTGACGAAAATTCCAACATCAACTGTGCGGAAAATTGTGAATAATCCCATTTCAGCGAGGAAAAAAAGAAACGATGTTGACACTTTCTCAAGTGTGGATGGAAGTGATCAATACGGCGTAAAATTTACCAGTTGTATTAGGAACAAAGCATGCCTACATTAGATATCTTAATTGAAAAAGATGAAGCCAGTGTTAAATGTGGCAGAACTACCTTATGGAAGTGTATTCAACACATGGGTTTTAGATTTAAAAAAATTGACAGAAAGCAAGTTTTAATGGAATCTTTTAGAATTCGGAAATGGAAACTGGAATATCAAGAAAAAAATTAAGATTTACAGAGAACAACAAAGGCCAATTATTTACTTGGATGAAACCTGGTTCGACACTTATGATACCCCGGAAAAAGGTTAGGTTGACTCAACTGATAAGTGTAAAACAAACGCGCCATGAAAAAGAGGTAAAAGGATAACTATTTTGCATGCTGGCTCTCAAGATGGTTGGATTCCAAATGGACTTTCTCTGTCTGCGAAAAATATTAAAGATTACCGTGAAGACACCACCGCGGATTTATTTGAAAGTTGGTTTAAAAACAGCTAGTTCCAAACATTCCTCCTAATAGAGTAATTGTAATGGACAATGCAAGTTATTACAGTATACAGTTGACTAAAACCCCTTCCTCATGTGACACAAAAGTAACAGTCCAAAACTACATGTATAATAACGACATTTATTATCACGAAGATTAAAGCAAAAAGCAATTAATTGAGGTTCTACAAAGCTTGTACCTACAAAATTAATACGTCTGTGATAATTATGCAAAAAATCTAGTTCATACAGTTTTAAGACCTTAGCACTGTGTATTTAATCCCATTGAACATGTTTGGCACCAACTGAAATCTGCCATTCGTCGTAACAATGTTTTTCCCCGTATTAACTCCAATGTCCTCAAACTTATAAAAACCGAAGTTTTTAACATCCCTCCACAAAGTTGAGCAAATTCTGTTAAACAAATAGAAAAAGCAGAACAATCGTATATCCATATTGCAAATAATATGGAACAAATAATAATTAGAACATGCCATGATAGCGATAGTGATAGTGATATATTATGTGAATAATTTTAAGTAATTTAAGTAGGTAATAAAAATAATTTGTAATTTTATTTTAGATTTAAACATACATACATACATACATAAATAAATAAATATTGTTTAGTGTCTTTCCAAACCAAACCCCAAATAATTAAATTCTAAGCAAAGTACGGACCTGTTCGGCCATATTTCGTTCTTACAGCTCATCCGGGTCTTTCCTTGATTCGTATCAGTTAGTCACTTTCTTATATCTATGAACAGACTTTACCTCTAGATAATTAACATAATTGACCCAGTAAATCTTATTTCGCAATATAAGCAGACTTTTGTTCTCAACTTGACTTCACCTTCGTTGGGAATTCGTCGAGTCTGTGGATATCTTCAGGATCGCGAAGTGCAAAAAAACTAGCTTCCGCATCGGTAATTCGATTTGGGAATAAGCCGGAATTGATTTGCGACGCCGTCGGAGGGAGAAAATTCGGCGCCAACAATGAAATCTACTTTACGTCGCGGTTTTGAAAAGCTCAAAAGGCGCTCCCCGGCAGTCGATTTTCAGCAATTTTCCGGGATTTCTTAGTGTCGTTCGAGTGTTGCGCAATCATATCACACGTCGTGACATCAGCGAGGAATTACCTTGTAGCCAAGTAATAAAAATATAAACAAGATTTTTGGGCTCATAAAATATAACGTTATTCTGGATTTTTCCAGGGCCGAGTTTTGGATCGACGTGCTTTGGGGTGGTTGCGACTTCTCTACAGAGCAATTTTTGTATTAAAAATAAAGATAAAATTAAAAAATGCGTTCGAAGGATCTAATTATTTATATACTCATAATGTTGGAAATACTTTATATTCTGAAGTCTCTAAGATGACTTCAGCTTTTAAACAGAATTTTATGAGGATATGAATGTTTCTGCATTAGTTTCTCGCAAAAAATATTTTATAGTCTATTTCAGAAAGAATGGTAAAACGTCATTAGGTATCAAAAGAGACTCCAGAGTGAATTCACGAATAGTTAAGCGACTTTCATCGTTTGCCATTGAATTCATTGCAAATGTCTTGTTTTTAACGAGTACAGACAGTACCATTCGGGTTTGGGTCAATTTATGCCAAAGATTGGGATAATCGTAAACAGAAAACAATTGTATTTTAACAGAATGAAAAGTAGGCATTATGTATGTAAAGAATTAGGCGCCTGAGTGACGGCCCAATCAATCAGGTAGACTAGATCTGACATTTTCTTTTTTTTTTTACGCCAGTCCTCTGGTGTCACTTCTTCAGTGGGTCGATCAAACAGCAGCTTAAGGAGTTTCATTTTAAATATTCTGTCTTACTCCAAACTATATCACTTTTTCACTATAAGTTCTATAGGATTTTGTTCTAAATGATATGACTGGATGCACAGCATAATTATACTAAGCTTTTTCTATATCTTCCACGGCGTATTTTAAAAGTTATATTTTTGCCTTTTGCCATTGAGAAGCATCTCGTCAAGATAAATGATTGGAGGGTCCAAGATTCTACCTTGAGGATGTGCTCTACAAAGTTCCTCAAATGCTTTCTGTATGTACCGCTTTCTTGATTGAAGGTAGCATTCAAAAAGGTTAAGGCTATTCTCATGGATCCAACAGTATTTAGCTTTAAATATAAAATTGAATGAAATATAGTATGAAATGCATGTAGTCGATCAGGCGCCGTATTCATTTTCCCTTCAGAAGCTGAGAAAATATCATCTGAGTAGTTGTAGTGCTATTTGATACGCAAAATTTTGCTATAATATTATTGGCAACAAGATGTTCATTTAGTTGCGTAGCGACGATCTTTTCAAAAACTTTCGAAAGTGTTGGTAATAGACTTAAAGGAGAAAAATCAGATATAGTTCGGACCGGAACGACCCTCCTTTGTCGTTTGGAGAAATGCTATCGGAGAGACTATCTATTAATAAGAAGTGTAAAATGAGGCTATGGAGTAAGTAATTTTCCATTTTATGACTTTTCAATAATTGTTTTTTTTTCTATTCCCGAAAATTTGAAGTGTATGCTGCACTAGTTCCAATTGTTTGAGATTTCTTCAAAAAAGAAAAAAATGTGTCCGGAATGTGACAATTTTAAATGTGCTTTGAAGCAGCAATGCGATATTATGTTGTTGAACTTGAGAAATATGCCTGGACTAAACTTATAATATAATTAAGGTTTATTTTTCATAAAAATTACCATTTAATACAAATCATATTAAACAAATAGGAGTTAGAACCAATCCAAAAAAGACAAATTAATTAATAACACATTATTAACGTTAAGATGAGGTAGTATCCACGTAAACAAACCAAATGAAATAATTACACCTATAGTAACAGTTATATCAAATCCAAGATAAGGAATGAAAATTAATAACAAAAAACTATTATTAGAATACGGTAGAATAAAAGCATTTTTGATAGCATTTTTAACTTTAATGGTTTCAAGGTATGTAGACGTATGAGTTTCTGGAATAAACCAATACATGTATTAGACTTTTACATTGCTAAGCCCATTCTGTCATTAAAATAACGGGTATTGGGGTAGATTTTCATAATTTTCATGGGTTCGGAATTAAAATATAATGCGATTTCAGAATATTCAGAAATCATTATAATGTGTGTTTTTTTTCGATGTATAGAACTTTAAGTTGGCATTACTGTTCAAGATGGCGACCGATTTAACAGCTGTCAAGTGATTTATTCTCAGTTTGGTTTGGCAATTCATCATGAATAGACTCACGCCTGAACAACGTTTGCAAATAGTGCAATTTTGTTTCGAAAATAATAGTTCTGTGCGGAATGCGTAATGCGCACTACGTCCATTTTATCGTCGACAAAATCGTCCATCAGAGCAGTTAATTCGATTAACCATGGAACGTTTTCGCATCACGTTTACTCTTATTGATAACTCGCATCCCCAGAGACACCGTACGGTGCGTACAGAAGAAGCTATTGCTTCTATAGAACGTAGCATCATATTTAAAATGTAATGCCACAAGATTATCTTTCGCATAAATAAAATTCATGTCAATCGAATAATCCATGGTTGTTTTATTGTAACTTAAAGTTCTATACATAAAAAAACACCCCTTACATATGGGAACCAAACCTAGAACTATACTAAAGAAACCTAATTTTGTAATCTCTTAAATTAAAATGAAAATAAATATATGGAGTGGTGCAAAAAATAACAACGTTATTTTACTAGATATAACAATTCCTATCAAAATCTTGTAAATAATTTGTATACAATGCACAAATTTAACCAACCGTGAATAATGAATAGTATACGTTAACATTAGGAAAATCGATGAAAATTTTACGTAGTTCGTTTGCGCAGATCAGCGGAAATAAACACAGCATAAAATTTTAAGTCCGTCACATTCAACAGATAATGGAAAGGTGACGGTGATTTGAGCAGCCTGCCTAAATTTGGTCTATAATTTCGGTTAAATCTGTGAATAACGAGTAGTAATTGCGGTAATAACAACTTAACCGCCACACTGTAGGTTGAATTATTGTTATTATAGAGGTCATTACTTGACAATTAAAAAATTGACGAAGGACTTCGGGTCGTGCAATTGGCGGACATTATCATTGATGTTATAAAAAAATAAACAATTTTTTCATATATTTCAAGACATTTTATCCGAGCTGAGGAATTAATAATATTTGCGATATGTTCGCGGAAGGTGGTAGGTAATACACGAAGATAAATCTTGTTTCTTTTTTGTCTGTTTGGCCTCGTCTCTGCACAGTAAGCGTTATGGCCATAAGGTCTTCCACTCACGACGATGCTTGTCCGCGATATACATCTAGATGATAATTATTCTTTCAGTTTTTTAGTAATACATATAGCCCGTCCACACAATATGTGTGTGTCGTCTAAAATTTATATTTTAATTTCCTATTATTTGTTTAATAATTTTCACTTTCTCTAAACTTCATTAGCTCAGATCTGATACAATTTAAACCCAGGCTAATATGTTTAAATTTCCTCACCCAAATCAACGCGGGAACAAAAATTCGCGATCAACAAAAGGTGTGAAGTCGTACTTCGATAAAAATAGGTGTTTTCTTTCTTCTTAATTTTATCTATTATTGTGACTTCATTGTTGAATTTTTCCATTCAGATCATAATCGGACCATTTTTGTCGATTTTCTATTCGATTTTCTTATTTCTTACCTCTATAATTGAAATATAGTCTTAGTTTGTTTATTTGTTTGTCAATTTACTTTACGGATTTTCAAAGATTATATAGCATAATTGCAAAGAATGCGCTTGTGAAAATTTGCGTGTTTTAAAAAATATTTACTTCATTATTTTAAAGGATGTTTTAGGTATTCGTCTATAACGGTTAGCAAAAAAAATATAATTCATTAAAATTCCAGTTACTAAAGGATCTTAAAATAAATTACCAAGGGTGTTGAGATTTCGGAAATCCGTGAGGAACTTTAATTTTGATGCGTTAAAAAAGTCAAATTCAAATCGAAATTAATTAAATTTATTGAGCGATTTTGGCTATCCTAAATCCTTTGAGTTTGGTTTTAATTAAATGCTGCTATTATAAACTATACTCAAATCATTACAAATTGACTGAAAAATTATTCGTGTGTGGCCAGCTTTCGCTCATTATCAAAGCCCAATGAATTTAGCGTTATAGCGAAGTCCATCCATTAATATTTAATAATATATGAGTTTCTGTCTAGGGTTATCTATTTTTCGAGTTTGGGAATATATTTTCTTGTGATTCTTGGAAAAACGTGCTTGAAGTTTTTCCAAACAAAATCGCGGATCCCAAGCCGAGTGGTCACACAGCAGAGTCCGTTCTCATTCCGAATGGAAATCGGACATTTGTTTAGCTCCACAGAACTAGGGATTGTGGGTTATTTGATTTAGTTTTTCCGTGCGATCACGTATGCGGCATTAATTTTCACAAAATAACTGCGCGAATTTACGAAAAATGTAAAATATGTAAATTACGAACGCGATGGAATAGATTGCGTCAATAAAGGCTCATTTGCTTCACGAAACTTAGAAACAATTAAGAATCAATCGACTGGAAAATTCCTGCGAAGCACAAGCAACACGCTAAGGTTCCTAAAAAAGAACGTAAGAAAAATGTTTTTCAGAAAAGTGGCATTTTTCCTATACAGGGGTTATTCACGGTGAGTGTCCTATTAAACGTTTATCGTAAACACCTGAAATGTTGGATACTTATGTAAGCGAATATGAGCTACCTATGTAAAATATTTTTGTTCATGCGGTGTTGCCAGATATACCCGTAACGTATATCAAATTTCGTTTTTTTAAATGGAACACCCTGTATATTATTACACTTTTACATTACATTTTAGATTTTAAACATTTTCGTAGATAAAACACATAAAACAAACAACCCGATATAAAATAATAATTTTTTTCGAAACCCGTACAGCTAAGCGTTTGAATTTTTGGTTGATAAAGATAATGATAGCTTTATTTCCATAAGACTTGAGTTACAAGCATTGGATATTGTCAGTATAATACGAATGTAAAAATTTAAAATTGTCTTAGTATAATTAATTAGTTAATAATAATAACAATAAGTAATAATGTTAGCTAAATACCAAATATATAAACAATAACAACCCATGAGGCGTAGCAATTTGTCTTTAAGATTGCATTTGAATTTTGTTTGACTAGGGATCTCCTTCAGTTCGATAGGCAATTTGTTATACATTTTTACAGTCAAAACAAAGGGAATATTTGATGTAAGAGACAGTCGATGTGTAGGTATTTTTATATTAAGATTCGGTCTTAAATTGTACTGAATATCTGAGTTTCTTGAGAGCATATAAAGATGAGAGTTACTTTTTACATAAGTGGTACAATTTAGTATGCACATACTAGGAAGTGTCAATAAATAGTGTTGTGGAAATAGGTCTCGACATCAAAAATTCCACGGCTTAAATAGTGTAGTCCGTAACATGCGTTTCTGCATTTTAAAAACTTGATCCGCACGTAGGGAACCTCCCCAACAAACCAAGGCGTAGTTGAGTGGCTTGGTTCATTCTGTTTCTGGTTGAGTAAGAATGTTCATAATTACTAATAGGAATTTTATTTAAAAATATTGGAACTGGTATTTTTTGAAAATATAATTTTGCATCGAGCACACGTGATTAATTAATAATTTATATTGTTATATAACACCTATGAAATGTTAATTCTCTCTAAATATTTCCGTAATTTCAATACGATTGAGCGAGCGCGTAGTACAGGGTTGGTCTAACTCTAAAATTTTGTAAAACATCTGAAAATTGGTGTAAGTGATCTAAGTTTACTTGCGATATATTCGGAGTGGCGATCCCATTTCAAATGACTATCAACGATTACCCCAGGATAGTTCAACTTAAAGATTTGATGTCGAAGCTACTCGAGTTGACTTAAAATTTAAGGGTATTATATAATGGTAATTTTTTGCTAAAACAACTAAAAGGCATAAAAACAGTTTTCATGAAGTTTATGCTAAGTTTGTTGTTGTTAAACCATTTTATCCATCCTTAAAAATTACCTTGTATTTTGTACTTTAAATGTTCTTAAGTATCAGCCTCATGGTAAAGATAGGCAAGATAATAAATATCGATTTTTTTAACCCAGCCCGTCAAGTATCCCCATTTACAAATAAATAAGACCTAACAAGAAAAATTAATTTATTTTTAAGCGCTGTGAATGCGAGATTCCTTTTTAATTATTAATTTTAAATAAACAACTTTTTTAGTTACCGACATTAAAACGGTTAGGTATTTGTGGTTCCGCTTCTGGTCGAATAGAGTAAACGCAAGAAGCTTTTAAATTATGATGACCAATGTTTGGACAACGGTCCATATTATATTAAATTAAACTCGAGCATATAGCTACCCGTATAATAACATTACGCGAAATTATTTACAAAGCGCGGGACGTCAACCGTGCCCGATTCAAAACGGCCAACATTAATTCCCAGTGTCGATTAATTTATGTTGTTTAATGATCAAATAACCGTTGCGGGATCGAGCTTCGAGTTTCAATGTTTGTTCACCGTATGATATGTCGAAGGCAGTGTCCAAAAAATCGCGTTTGTCGTCTGCTCTATTTGCCTTTCCGTCGAAAATTTTGACCCTCGCTCAACGTGTGAAATAAACGTTGGACAAAATGACATGCCAAAATGGTGCTCAAGTTTTCAAATGATTTCTTAAAAAAATTCACCCGTGCCCAAGGTATGTTAAAAGGAGGAGGAAGCTGGTAGATAAAATGAGTCCTATTATTTTAATTGAATTAATACAGAACCCACAATAGTTCACAGAAAATGTTTTTAGCCTTAATAGTAAGTTAGATTTAAAATGAGAACTATAACTAATTATTTGCGAAAGCTTAAGTACAACGATCAAAATTACGACTTTTCATATTTTGAAGTAGCTTGTGACCCTTTTACGTCTTCATTTACAAAAATAAATAAAGATCTTTGATTTTTTATCCACTGCACCTATCAAAAATATTCTAGTTTTTTTTCTTCTGATGGTTGGTAGAACATACTATTCTTCTGTTTCATCGTTGGTTGATTCTTTCAGTCTAATATGTTAGGAAAATCCTTCAGTAGTACCAAAGTGCCTATGCCGGAATTATGTTCAAATGTGTTTATTGTCCAGTCATACAGAGGGGTGGATATAACCAGGCAATGCTCTTACTCTTTGGAAGGGTTAGTAAGCACTCCTCTATGAATGTCTTTCGAGGTGTTCAATAACGTTCCTCAAAGCATTACCCAGAAATGCTTTAACTAAAACTGATTCTACCATCAACAGAGCGGGAGCTCAATCTGTTCACCAGGAATATTTCTCTGTATTGGTTGATGGTTTCTAATTATGCACAACTAAATTAGAACAAAAAATGTTCAGATTTTTATAACTGCTCTTTCGGCAACACCGCGCCTTTATCAAATACAAAATATGACAATATTTGCGCACCTGTATATATAAACAGGTAGTAATAGATTTATAATTTTTGGTGTAGGGTTATAAAGTTAAATTTAACAACGGAGACGCATTTAAATCGAATTGGTCATTAAGTAATAGATTCGAATCTCTCATTTCGTTAATCGCCATAGGTTCCAACAAATTTAGTTTTTTGCTTTTTGATTGATTATGTAAAATATCAAAATTATTGTCAAACTTGTTAGAATATTTAGATAGTTACAATCCGAACTTTTATTTTCGTTAATGCGCTAATGGGTTTTGTCCTGTGTGTCCCATATAAATTTTATGACATGATGCACATTTCAACTTGTAGACTCTGGATTTTTGAGTTTTTTGTAATTTAGTTTTATTGTTTTTTATAAAATGTACTATGGTGTTTTCAGTTTTAACAGCAATCTTTTAAGACGAAATTTGCATAGATATTTCGAAATTTTCTTGCCAGTTTCTCCTATGTATTTTTATATTTTATAAATGTTGGGTTCGGTATCTAATATGGTATAGATAGAGTTCAGAGTTATTTGAAACTGCTTTTTAGTTATAATCCTTATCTATCAAATAAAATAATTATTTTTCAAAATCTTCTGTGGAAAGTAGTATATTAAGCAGTCTGTGGATACAAAAATAAAATTTTGCGCGTGTAAGGGTGATTTATCATGTAAAATCTATTTTGTTCTGTAGTTTAGTTAGTTAGAGAGTTTAGTTCCGTCTCTATGGTAAATTTTATACGGTTATGTATAGAGTTAATATGATTGAAAAATCAACTTTTTGGTGGATTGTTTGGAGTTAAGTTACTTGTTCTGATGCTCCACAAATTAAACTGTTTATTCGAGATAATTTTCAAATCTAAATTAATAATTTTTATGAAATAAAACAACACCTGCCCGAGCTTTCTAAATCACATCGAACTATCAGCACATCTAATTTATGGATTGTGTCACGTGTGAGCGGTATTTGCATTTTCCTTCCCAATCGTTCCCGCATTGTTTCTCCATATACGATGGCGTAAGTGGGGCATTCGTTAGGAAAAAATACGCGTTATATATTATGCATACTATTAACGTCCGTGTATATTACGTAACAGCCGCGGCTGAGTCTATTTAATATTCGCTCCATTTTCAGGCACATTTTCCTTTCGGGTGTAAGTTATTCCTATTTTTCGAGCCTAATATAAGAAAATGGGATAGTAAATCTCGCGCCCTTTCGCGAGAAATTGTTACCGTTGCTTCGGCCTGGAATGATAAGCTAATTCTTCATGTGCCTGCGTAAACATATTATCATGATGTATGTAGCCGAATGTAGACTTGCGAGAAAAGGTAGTGTTTTTTTAAATCAAATTTTACGTGTTGTGTTTAAATGTGATATCTTATAATTTTATATTTTAGACGGCTCTCGGAACAGCTTTTCTTCTCATTTCCAACAGTAGCGTACGTCGAATAGGAATTAAACGGAAAACTCTATCAATTCGTGGCGTTCGCCCTGACCGCGAATCCCTTAGGGAACCCCCGGTAGCCGCAAAATTGGAGACAGGTCCTCGATCATACTAAACCGCAATTATAAGGAAATATTCTCATAGGAAAATGATGATAAATGGCCGGGAGACGTCGCGAGCCGCAACAGTTCGGTTAGATAGATAAATTGCGACTTTATATAACCGGTTAAAATTTATATCTGAATTTCTGGCGTGTTCCCTACTAATTAAATTTATCATTTTCCCTCGCAAGGCTCGCCTATCATGCACTACCTATTATTTGCCTAAGTATAAATCTTATTACTTTGCGTTTAATTCGGCCCCGGTGGGGTTTTTAACTGTCTTTTTTCATGTTGCTTTAATGCATGTAATTTTCCACCAGAAATGTTTGGACGTCTGGTATATGGTAATTACCAGGTAGGTCGGACGTATTTGCCCTTCACGCGTCGTCAAATAGAAACGCGACTTTTTGCGAGGCGCCTTATCTGCATTTTATGATTAATGGAAACATGTCAAACATGATAGTCGTTCTACAGATACAAATAACGAACATAATAAAATTGAAAAAAATGTCAATTTCATAAGCTTTTTAGTTTACTTTGTTTCATTTCATTCATTCGAAGAACTGTATGTGAAGGAAAACTCGTGGAATACTAGAAAATGTATAAAAGAATGTTTCACCAAGCTTTTTCTTATTTGGAACCCCCGGTAGATGGAACGCACCCAGCGAACATGTTATTAGTTGCGCGTCCTAAGTAATTCTTAGACTTTGGGCTTCTGATCAGTGCTCATCTTTACTTCCTTTCGAGATAACGTTACAAAATACTTAAAATATATTTTTTCTCCTTGATCACCGGACGGAATTTAAATAGAACTGCCAGATATTAACACCAGTTATGTTCACCTACACCCTTGAACTGAGCTGTGGTTTACTAACTTTTATTTTTACCTACCAACGAATTTTTCAATCAAAATCTAATCCGGTCGAGCGCCTGGCAGACAAAAACTGAATCAAAACAGGAGAATGTTTTAGAGACGAGATTACGCGGGAGCAGGGCTAATCTCCATCCAGCTAGAATATAAACACGATAGAGGTTGCCTTAATGTCCCCGCAAAAACTGCTAACTGTATATAGAACGGTTTGCGGTGGGGCAAAAAGACCCATTAAATTGTGGGGCTCGTGTCTGTGCCCCTTGCTCATATCGAAGCAATCTTTTTTGTAGCCGTGCTGCTCATTTTTTAAAGACGTAATTTTCAGAGGAAAGTTCTTTGGTACATTGATTTTTATTTTATTATTTATTTCTTAACGGGAATTGTCTGTGACGGCCTTGCAGGTCCCTTTTATTTAAGTCTCTAAAACGCATATAACAAAAACCATTATAGTCAAACATGCGTGTTATAAAATGCGACCACAGACCCATATTCGAGGACCTAGTAAGAAGATTCAATCTATCCGTGTTGGACAGGAATGAAGTATAATTAAATCCTCCAAATGAAACCAACCTTCACTTCGTCGAAAGCGGCGAAGAAGTTGACAGGGGAAACATCAACAACCTCATTGACCTCATTCACCTCAGTGAATCAGTGAAGTAACTGTGCACTGTTACCAATAAGCCGAAAAAAAAAAACGCTGTGGTATGAACTTTCAAGATCAGGTATGGTCATACCATAATGTACCACAACTAATCAAGGTATATCATTATTAAAGTAACTAATTTTCCATTTTGGTTTTTTAAAATTAACAAACAAACAAATTTGTGATATAATGAAAGCGAAAGCAAATTGCTTCTTTAGCCGTTAAAATTTAGGAGCAAACCGAGAATACGATAAATATGGCACTATACGAACAGCAAAGCGACTTCATTTGCAGTCCATTTTATTTAATTGATTGAGTTATATAAAACCCAGAAAAGATTTGAGAAAAAAAATGGAGAAAAGGAGCAGACGCTACATTGCAATGCGTATTTCATGAATAAAAATAAGGAAAATCTGCTTAATCGAGTTTCATATACACAGAGATAGACGTAAATAAAGAAAAATGACATGCAAATGCGCCATCTTCGTGACGATTATAAGGGGAATTATTTTCTTGTTTGTTATGAATTTTGTATCTCTTGGCAAATTCTCCAGTTGGTATTTACTAGACTAATCCGAATTCTCTGGTATTTTATGTTTTTTTTTGTCATATTAGAGTATGCTAACTCCCTAACAGTTGTTGTTCTGAAGTCTCTTGTATTCAAGAGTATCCTTGATTTTTATTTATTAGAGATATTAAATACGTAAAGCAGCGGTTATTTTGTAATTTTCGAAATGTGCATACTCTCTTTATTTGTATTATTGGTCATTGTCTCATCCAGTTGTACATTTGAAACTTAAAGGTCTCTCGGTAAAGGTAGATTGATTAAAAAACAGTTAAAACCAGCAACATTTTTTCTACTAACTAAACTTTTAATGCATTGACGTTGCTTGTGTCAAGCAAAACTAAAAGTCACCAGATAAAATTACTTTAGAAGATTTCGGCGACTAGTTTTAAAATGATGGCTACGCAATGACAAATCGTCTTTTTAATGACGAATTTTTCAGAACGATGCAATGTTAATTTTAGCCTCTAACCTGGCATCGATGCCGAATCATCCTGTATATACAAAAAATTCTGTATTTCTCGAACTGTACTTAGCAAATAGCAGCCAAAAAGCTGCAAAAAAATGATGTCCCTCATGAATTTGACCTGCGGATCTTTCACATGACACGCAAATTATAAATGAAGGTATAACTTACTGCGAATGTGTCTCATGCTGTAGAGTGGTTTAATCTAAAGACATTCTATCCCATCGAGATGCTCCGCCAAAATATAAATGGCATTCTAAACGCTTGGTACTGCCAAAATTTGATTATAAACCTACGAGACGTTTTTGCTGCGTGATTTTTACTTAAAGACATTCTAATTAAAGTACGTTGCCATTGAGTTTGCTGAAGAAATATGAAATATACATCTGTCTGTTATTGAACAAATTTAAAAAACAGCTTTATTAGGGGAAAATAATAATTATTTGTGTGTTAAGCTGCCGGAATGCAATTATTAAACCTGCATTTTACAACCGACGAAACGAAAATGTCCCTCATTAGCGTCGCCAGTTTTTCAGCAAAAAGTGATCATCCCATAGTTTATTTCCGTTCGATAATTGCATTTTTTTTGCGCACCGACCATATGTTCATTCGTCGATGATAAATTCCGCGGCTACTAAATTTGAATAACAGAAGAACCGTTTAGCGACAATGGCGTTTGTTTTCCTTGGCGCATTGTAAGAAGGACCACGCCCACACATCGACGACGACCACTTTGCATGCGATACGCCGCGGCACACCCGCGATGTGTGTTGCTTTTATTGATATTTGTTTAATAAAGAAGTGGAAGAAAAAAAAAGGCGCTCCATAAATAAATATTTGATTTAAACTCGAATTCAATTGTGGCGTAACAATTTTCATATCGTATATTCCGATCCCATTGTGAGTTTTAAATTATGCTGATGAATCGGATTGAACTTGAAACGATTTGGAATAGATAGCTGTCATCATCGCACGGGATCGGATTATGAAAACGTTTTGCCTACTTGGTCAGGCTAATCCTAAATTTGATAATACAATTTTTAGACAGATCGATTCGATAGCGTATAGGGTTAAAACCGTGCATATTTTCCCATACGATAGCGAATTATTAAACGGTTACCAGATATAGCGTATTTCGTTAAAAGTTTCGACCTTCGTAACTTGACACAAATGACTCGTTAGAGTTGGTCATTCGGTAGGAAATTTGAGAATTTATTTGTTCTTTGTTCAACCCTGATTTTTTTTTATTACGTTAAGTATGAAGTATACGTATAAAATTTATAGTTTATTAGGCACTGGTTGTTCATGTTAGTGATTCAAAATTCGTTAGCTTCTCTGACTTTTTAAATTATTATATGTCTGATCAGTATCAGCGTTCTTAAACTTATCAGGACTTAACTGCTTGTCTGTCAAAACCTTGGTGTTTAATTTGGATTCCCGAGTCTTGTGGTCTGTGGTCAACTTACTTCAGAGAACATCATACGGTAAACTAAAAGCTAGATACACCCATCCATGAAGCTTAAATTGTTGGTTTAGCACTCTCACACTTTTCTCACAGCGATATCGTATGTTTTTCAGCTTTTAGACAATCAAATGTATATATAAGATTTTGTTACAGTATTTGTAAACGTGATTACATTTCTGGCAGATTTGGCAGCTCTTAATCTTCATCAGAGAGATCCGTCTTAGAAATCAATTCCTGATTTCTATAGGTATGGAAGGTCTATAATTCGGTCAAAATGTTTGATAAGATTTTTGTGACGCTGTTATTAATGGTTTAGATTCGTGAAAATGAAGAATATATGATTGTTTTTGTTATTAAAACACTTGCTGACTCTTTTATTTGGGGAGTAATTAAAATAGGGTAGTACATGTCAAAATATTAACAAATGTGAAAGTATATAGATATAATAAGGAAAATACACAAGCAAACTAAAGGTTTTAGCATCCAAGTCTGTGGAGTAGAAATATTTTTCTCTTAATAAACTCTTTATTTAAACAATGTTTGCTTATTAAGCTGTTACGTTTATCCCAAGGCAAGTCGGTAAGCTGATAGTGGTTTCATAGTTTGTAATTTACCCAAATTGTCGTCAATATTCGTAACAAATTATAGGCTCTTGAATTTGTCGAAAAACAATCGGTATCCTCATGACGGTAAGACTTTTGTCCAAAATTATTCGCTGATTGACTTCAAACTAAATTCAGCAAATTAATAAAAACTCTGCAAATACGGTGCGTCCGCTACCGTCCATCTTGAGTCGATTAATACGTCTCAATCATTAATTTGAGCATCGAACCACTGTGTTTAGTGCGCGCATTCTTTCCCTTATAGCCCGTATAATTCGGTATGCGCGGGTCGTGCGCAATTTACCCGACTTTTATGTAAATCGTCTCGAATCGACTAATATGCATGATCCCGTTCCGCGAATTATACCTCTTCACGTTTCGACCACGATGCGAAAAGCACCGGCAATTAAAACGCAACTTATCATTTCCATACGATAACAGCTTTGTGTGTGGCGCAGAACCAACGAAAGAAACATCATCCGCCAGACGGGACGTTCTTTCCCCCGCGTCTTTCACTCTCGCAGCCACGTTAATTATTCACATGTGACTTAAGATTGAGTTTTTAATTAAAATATCACTCCGTGACGCGCGAATCTTCGGGGGGTTTTAATGTACCCAAATTAATTCGTTACCGTCGTACAAGTTACGTACGAATATTTTAAGTGATTTCGAGATTCCTTTCGTCCTCTCGATTCCCCCTCATCGACATTAAGATGTTCATAAGCACGGAATGTTAGAAAACTAACTTCCCCTTAGACGATAAATGAACTACAATACGTTAACAAACATAAATTAAATAGAAGACAAATGAAATTAATAAACTCAATAAGAAATGTAAGTGGAAATAATGCACAGATAGAAGAATATATTTTTATTAGCGATAACGACAGCGATATTTAAATATATTTATAAGGGGTGTTTTTTTCGATGTATAGAACTTTAAGTTGCAATAAAACAGCGATGGATTATTCGATTGACATGAATTTTCTTTATCCGAAAGATAATCTTGCGGCATTACATTTTAAATATGATTTCTGGCATATGACCGCGCGGATGTAGTTCAATCTGGACGTCCAATTCTCGATGACTTTTTCCAACATTTGTGGCCGTATATCGGCAATAACACGGCGAATGTTGTCTTCCAAATGGTCAAGCGTTTGTGGCTTATCCGCATAGACCAATGACTTTACATAGCCCTACAGAAAGTAGTCTAGAGGTGGAGGCCAATTCACAGGTCCAAAACGTGAAATTAGGCGGTCACCAAACGTGTCTTTCAATAAATCGATTGTGGCACGAGCTGTGTCACATGTTGCGCCGTCTTGTTGAAACCACATCTCCTGGACATCATGGTTATTCAATTCAGGAATGAAAGAGCTAATAATCATAGCTCTATACCGATGACCATTGACTGTAACGTTCTGGCCATCATCGTTTTTGAAGAAGTACGGACCAATGATTCCACCAGCCCATAAAGCGCACCAAACAGTCAGTTTTTCTGGATGTAACCGTGTTTCGACATACACTTGAAGATTAGCTTCGCTCCAAATGCGGCAGTTTTGTTTCTTGACGTAGCCATTCAATCAGAAGTGCGCTTCGTCGCTAAACAAAATTCGCTTATGAAAATAGAGAACAACGGCAATCTCGTTTTGGGCCCATTCGACGAATCTACGCCTTACTTGATGATCGTTTGGCTTTAATTCTTGCACGAGTTGTTTTGTAAGCACGTAAACCAAGATCTTTCCGCAAAATCTTCCATAAAGTGGATGGACACAGATCCAATTCCTGTGCTCGATGGCGGATGGACTCAATCGGGTCTTCCTCAATGCTATGCTCTACAGCAGCAATAGCTTCTTCTGTACGCACCGTACGGCGTCTCTGGGGATGCGAGTTACCAATAAGAGTAAACGTGGTGCGAAAACGTTCCATGGTTAATCGAATTAACTGCTCTGATGGACGATTTTGTCGACGATAAAATGGAAGTAGTGCGCGATACGTATTCCGCACAGAACCATTATTTTCGAAATAAAATTGCACTATTTACAAGCGTTGTTCAGGCGTGAGTCTATTCATGATGAATTGCCAAACCACTAAATCACTTGACAGCTGTTAAATCGGTCTCCGTCTTGAACAGTAATGCCAACTTAAAGTTCTATACATCGAAAAAAAAACACCCTTTACTAATGCTTAATTATTGCGATAACTTAATATCAATCCTAAAATATATTGGCCTACTAATATTGACGTTTTTAACCAATACTTATCAAAGAGTTGTGCGATAAATGTTCGTTAGACACAGTTCAATTAAAAGTGAGAATCCTTAAGGTTGTATTTTCGGTCCCTTTTACACAGCATATACAGTTTTAATTTCGTGAATCGTCTACACTATTGTCAATATCATTTATACGCTAACGATACCAAGATCAATACCTCCTTCTCCCCCTCTTATGTTAATACTGACTGATTGAATTATTGACTTAGATAACCTTCTAAACCCATCCCAAGTCTCTTGCTATGTTATTCTGTAATAATAATGATTTATGAATATAAATGAGTACGATTTTATTTAAAAACTCTTGTAAACATATAAAAACTAACATATTCTAAAGATGTTCAGGACATAAGTAGGCAACATTTTTTAACTGTACGCAAGCACAAAAAAGTGTTTTTTTTTCTACCAGAAGACTTTTGTCTACCACAAACCAAAGAAGGGAACCCGTAACAGTGCGAGAACCAAATACAAAATAGTAAAAATGAACGCAAAGTAAGCGCAATATACACAAATGTTCCACGTTCAATATTGAAGATCTAGATGGACATATTTCACATCCAATCCGATTTCTGGGCACACTAGCCTAAATCCGTTCATAGGAAACTAGCAAAACTAGTCTATTTCACTAATTTTCCTGCTACACGCCTGCTACACGCCCCTTTAAAATGGAGAAAGATCGTCGAGCAAACGTTATGCTATCGGGAATAACAAAGGCAGAGAAAAAATTGTCCCCTATCGACCTCTTCAGCGCAGGCAAAACAAGTGGCCACTCAGTCTCGCGCTTGTTTGCACACAATTACGATATCCATATTCAAAACTCAATTTACGATCCGCACCACCCCGCGAGCTCGTATACGTTTCCTCGCCATTATCGCAACGGTAATTGAAGGGTTGCCTCGCAGCAGACCGTCCGGGGTGTATAGAAAATCGAGGGTGCTCGAGGCATCGGCGAAGCACTCGACTTGGCCTCTGGCTCTCCTTTTTCGTACAACCGGCGAAACCTTTTCTCGACTTTGTTCGCGCAAAAATGGTTTCGTTAAGGAAATTATCTAAGAGCTTTTCTTTGACGAGACGAGTTTTCCTCGAAGAAGATTTTCGTTTCCGATGGAGTGGTATCGAAAACTGCATTTAAGGATTTCCCTGGCCTTAATGAAATGAGTAAAGAAACATTCCGAATAGGGGACGGGACCTTTTGAAAATATGGGAAATTTCTGAACATTTCGAAGTCGAGTGATACAAGTACCAAAGATTAAAAAAGAAGATTTAAAGTTACAAAGAGTAAATAACATTAATGGAAAATTAATTAACATATGAACAAACTTTCAGCATTGGTAATTCACTATTTTTCACCCAATAATTTAAACTCTTAGGCCAGGATGTTCTTCCTTTTTACAAAAACATTTATCTACCTGACCTTCCTGATAATAAAAACTCTCCACGGGATTGGAACTACATTTAAACTACCACGATTCATTCACAATTTTTCTAATTATGTAAAGTAAGCAAAGGATAAAGAAGACAGACAAGAATATTAATTGTGGGTACTTATAATAAAGCTGATTAATTAATTAACTAGATTTCGAGGACGATATTAACTGTATTTAAGATCGACAATACATCGAGATGCTAACTAAGTGGTTAAAAGGTATAAAGACAAATGAACACGAAGTCACAAAAGTCCTTCATGGAACAACGCTCTGAATATGTAAAACAAGAAAAGAGGCTTTAAAGTCATAGGACAGAATATCACCTTCCATGCAATATAATAAGCAACAAACTAAGAACGGTCGAATTGGGTTATGAAAAGTATGAAAAAGTCACCAAAACCGTCAAGATAAGAACTACAGAAATATGACACCGATTTGGAGTAAAATGTTCAATAACAAGGAAACTAGAAAATAGAAGACCGCAATGCTATAATCACGTCCAAAGAACGCCAGAATACAGGTGTTCAAAATGAATTGAGAGGAGGATAAGGAAGACTATCCCGTAAGGGAAAGAAGTAGAAGAAGAACAAGTAAAGTTAGCACAGAGTAGTTAGAGTTGGAAGTGGTTTCTATTTATTAACTATTGCAAAATTCCAATTTAAGTTGCTTAGCTAAATGATTATTGCTGGATATCATTTATTCGATGTCACCTGGCCTTGTCAATGCTTATGCAAAATATTTAAATTGATTTCTAAGCATACGGATTGAGGTCAAACGATTTCTGCTAGATTCCAGTCGCAACTGAATGATTGTGAATTGAACTGGTGGTTAGATCGGGACTGAATCTTCTACAACTATCGTTGAATTTTCGGTAAAAACTGAACTGTAGAACTAAGTTAGTGGTTATATTATACCAACTAAAAGCATATCTACCAACAGCATGGGGATGTCTGAAGCGACAGATGCAAAACCGTAACCGAAAGAGCCAGGCGGCCGTAAATAACGACGTAATACCGAGAAAAGCAGAGAGTCGGGCCACATGCTCCCATAATTATCACATTACGGTACCATAATTCTTTAATTTTGATGTACGCGACCCAAACAAGATGTTAACATTATCGCGTCGTGTCGTTCATTAATATGCCGTAGCTCGGACAATGCCAAAAGTCCGGGTTGGCCCCCTACCGAGCCCAAGTCGGCGGCCATTTGCCCGAAACGTCGCAACAACTCAGTGGGGGCGCTGCTCTCTGCGTCCCGCCGGGGCCCGATTTCCGTCGGGGTGTCAATTAGGCCCTTAATTCCGAAAATTAATCACCGATGAAGTTATTCGGAGAGGTCGGTGGAGTGGATATCGCATTGTGAGCGAGTAATTGGACGAGGCATGTGCTGCAAGACTGTAATTTAACGGCGGAGATCCGTGATTGTCTGGTTAACAGCCAACGCCATACCAGAAAGATTCTAAAATAGGTCTAATTCTTCATAGGAACGTAAGAGGCATCATACTCCTCTTATTATGACACAAATTGACATGTGAACCATTTTTTTACTACTACTTCGCATCCTTTGAAGAGTAATGTCCATATTCAAATATCTACAACCTATTACTTTTTTCCCGCTGCTGTAAGAAAGCAACTGCTAATCTTTGAGGATGCGCAGTGCAGTAAGCCACGTTCATTTTTTTTTCAACTAGAGAATAATCTAGCAATATGGCAATAGACAATAGGATTTTTTTTATGAAAAGTTGCCTGGAACTTAATAAATTTCCCAAAATTCCGTAAACTTATGAATTTGCACAAATTTGTCTCCCACTTTTTTGACGGGATAAGTTAATTCAAAATGGGGAGGAGATACGAAGCCGTCAAATCTTTTTCTTTGGAGACTGAAAAATCCAAAGCACAATAAAATTATCAGCAATATTAACAAATTAATCACACCCAAATCTTCAAATACTGGTTTTTATTATCTATTTAAAACTCGAAGTGAATGTGTTTGCACAGATGGTAAATATTTGCCACATGTACAAACCTCTTCAAAAATGTAATTTTGCTTCTGCCTACATAAAATTCGCGATAAAATAATGTCTTACTAATTATTCCTTTAATCAAATTTTTGCAAAATTACAAAAAAGAAACACAGGCCTGTTCTAAAAGTAATATTATTCAAGAATATGAAAAAAATCTTCAAGACAAATTGTTCTTCAGCAACTAATACATGTTCTGGTTTTTAAAAAGATTCGGTCTATTTTAAAACAAAAGGTTCATATAAACATAGTCGATTATGTTCTAAATTGACGGTAATATTAACGACAGAGAAAGAGATTAATTCAGACGCTCTCAAATTAACATTATGAATTCCAGTAGCATTTCGAAGGAACATTTTTTTAGTTTTTATTTTTATTTTGAAAACAAGACGAAATAATAAAAAACCCTAAAAACAAAAAGTATTTTTTTAATATTTAATTTAAAACTTAAAAAAAATGACAATAATATATATATATTTTTTCGTTTCGCCAAAATCTCACTTCTTCAATGCTCGCGCTCTGAAAACACTCCGAACACTATCATGTATATATATATATATATATATATATATATATATATATATATATATATATATATATATATATATATATATATATATATATATATATATATATATATATATATATATATATATATATATATATATATATATATTTTCATTGATCTAGGAAAATATAGCATCTTTCGAGCTATGCTTGTATACACCCTTTGTCTTAAAATATCACTAATGTTTGGTTGCAACTGTATATACATTTGCTTGAACATAACGAAAAATAAGTTAATTAAATGGGCATTATGCGTCGCAATTTTTTCATCCGAGGCAATAGTCATGTCACAAATGCCGGTACATTTTTAATTCCTCTCTGCATGTAGCCGGTACAATGGCGCGAACGTAATCCGAAATTCTTTTTTTAAGGGGACCCTTTTTCCGCCCCAACACGACGTTTAGCAAAATCGAAACAACAAAGTTCTCGTTTCCGGTTCGGAGTCTGTAAAATTAAAATTTATTGCAAAGTGGCTGGCATGTGGTGTCGCCGACCGGGGTTGTCTGATACAGACAGACTGTTCGCCCCCGCGGCCCGACACAATGGAATCGGTGGGGCTAATTTGAATCGGGGAAGCAACCCGCTGTCTTTGACATTCCGCGATTCAGACAGTTCCTGTTTTATTGGATGCCTTGCGAGAAATGGGGTCTAGGTATCAAGAAAAATTAAATTAAGGCCGCACTGACTGTAATAATAAATTATAAATTCAATGTAGAGGGTACGTACAGGGTGCGGCAAAATGATTGGTACTATTTGGGATGTTAATAAAAACTAAACTACATACATACATTTTTTTTTAATTATGTTTGAAATGTACATTTTATGCCATTTAGGAACGTAATTTTTTTTAAATCATGTCTTTTAAATGACGGTCTGGCGGCGTGCCAAGATCACCCCGTAAAGACACCACTTGGTTTAGGAACATTTCTTGAAGAATATTTAGTGAACGACGCGTTGTGTGCGATGTAGCACCATCCTGCTGGAATCAAAGACTTTCTCTTTGATCGTAGTTCAACTCGTTCACTTTTGGACGCAGAAAATTGTTAAGCATATCAAAATATCGATCTCCGTTGACTGTTACCGTTATTCCATCTTCTTCGAAAAAGTAAGGACCCCACACGCCGAACTCCGAGATTGCACACCAGACGGTGACTTTTGGACTGTGAAGAGTTCGCTCATGAGTTTCTGTGGACTATTTGCTGCCCAATAACGGAAATTTTGCTTATTTACGGTACCCGAGAGGAGAAAGTGAGCTTCATGAATACAGCACCTCTGGGAATGTTTTGAAGAATATCCAGGCATAAATTTGTAGGGGTTTCAAAATCTCTTGCGCTTAATTCCTGCATTACCATCATTTTGTACGGATGCATTTGGAGTGAGTTGTGTAAAATTCTTCGAACACTTCTATCGGGAAATCCCAAAGCAGCTGCATGCTTATGAGCTGAACGCCTTGGAGACTGTTGTACGGAAACTCTTACTACATTCACATTTTCGGGTATTATTACTGTCCTTGGTCGGCCAGTAGATTTTCGGTTAAGCGCACAACCTGTTTCCCTAAAATGTAAAACCCACCGACGAAAGCACGATGCACTCCGCTTCTAGCCATGTCGATAACTGAGAATTGCATACTTTTGTCTGCCTAACGCGAGTGCGTACACAGTCTTGCCGGTTTTACAAACCGAACAACCACTATTTGAAAGTCTGCTTACGTTTTTGCCGCACCCTGTATTATTTAATAATGAAAAGTGTCCATTGTTTTATATCTACATTTTTTAAATGAAACCTCTCAATTAGTTTTTGATAGTTTTGATATTATGGTTGAGATTATTGCTATTTAGAAAAAAAAGGAATTTAAATGCATTTTGTACTATTTGGATACGTATTTTTTCAAGACCATTTAAAAAGTTTGTATACACTATATCACAGTAAATAATATGGAACTACCATACATTTTTTTTAATATATTAGATTTGTTTTTTTGTAACAAATGTGTTAGATGCGTTGACTAGCAAATTTTGATGAAGTGAGATGGTTTTAAACATTTCTATGTCAGAATTTAGCTGAGTTGCTGCAGTTAGGTGTTAAGATGGGTTGAAGCCAATGCAAAGTTTTTTATTATCCGCATATGCTTGGAATTCACGATGATTGACAGAATTAAGGATTTTGTGAATGTTTATTTTTTATATTTGTACAGTCCGACCCTGTGGATTCCATTTTTTTAATGAACCAGGGAGTGATTTATTTCACGCGATACATTACAATATTAGTAATACCAACACTTGAACTATGGAAGACCACAAAGCAGGAGGCAAATCGCAATGTTTACAAAACTAGATCCAACAAGGGAATTTTCTTATAAGGGGAAATCGTTATCCGTGAATTATTAATTGACTATGGTTTCTACATAGATTTTACCGATAAATATTTACCATATTCATTGGTATTTTATATGAAAATGAGATAGATACCCGAAAGGCATGAACATTTTACAAATGTAGAGAATAGAGAGAAAATATAGAAAATTGCAACTTTACGCCACTGTTTATTCGTCCCTTAGGTACTAGTGGAATAATATTTGTACCAACATATCTAAATTTTCGTAAGCGCTATCTCGCGCAGTATCCAACGAGTTGCCTGCAGCTAATTGAAAAGGAAAACTTAATGACACTTGAGTGAATTCCTATAAGACGTTCCATTGAAAATGTGTTTTTTGAAAAATCAATATTTTACTGCACCCCAGTCAAACAGAAATAACAAATAGTTTCAATTTAACGTCCAATTTATACATCCAAGAAAATTATATTTTTCTTCACTGAACATCTAGAGCAGCAAAACGTAATGCATGAAGACCACAGGAGACCGATGCTTGAAATTAGAAACTACGTTGTTTTAAGAACGCTATCTTCGTCACTTCTATTTTTTTCTGGTTAAAAAAAAATCATACGAAAACAATAGATCAGGTTTAGAAATTATTTGGAACTGTTTCTCCCAGAAATTACTTTACAGGGAGTGACGCTCAATGCTGATGGGTTTTGGTGGCGAATGTTAGCCTGAGCGCGTGGATCCTATGTGTTAAACATTCGACAAGAAATAATCTGATACTTAATGTAGATATAATTCAAATAATATATTTCGGCCAACAAATCAGTGAGGTGAGTCTAACCCCTAGTTTTAATAGTTCTCAAAGCGCAAACCTATTTCATTTCTGCGTTCCAATGTTGATAATAACAAATCTGTTATTAAAATATTTTTTGTGGTGGATCGGTAGATGCCGTTTTTTTTTATAAATTTCATATTTGCACAATTTTTTTTTATAAATTTCATATTTGCACAATTTTTTTCCTGAACCACAAAATATCGATTATGATGCCTATCTACATTTGCCAATGTGCCTTGTTGGTTAAAAAGAGTCGAGATCTTGAAGTGAATACAATACCTAACAAAACCTAAAACCACGAAAAACAAAATATATCTATATACAGAGAAATAGTTTTCGCCGATTAATATTTGCAAGTTCAAATAAAACTCAAATTGACGTACGAAATTCACAACTCAAATTAAATCATTAATGAAAGATTTTCTGCAAAAATCCGCGAACAGTGTCTATTTGTGATAACTAAGCTGAAAGTGTTTATATATACTAAACTTTTGTGATGTAGGGTGTTAAAATTTTAGAAAAAAACATAGTTTAACCTTCTGATCAACAACAAAAATATTTTTATTTTTTTTTTATTTTTAAAATCGTCAATCATTTTATTGGTATCAGTCTGGCGGCAGGTATTCAAAAAAAAATAATGGGGAAAAAATAGATTCCAAATGCCCGATTAAGCCTTAATAATGGATCTGCAATAAAAACATGACTTGAACTCTTGATGACTTGCAGGTCAAGTAAAGCTTCCTCTTTGATAAGGACGGTTCGTCTTTGACATTGGAAATAACTATACCAAAACAGTAAAATTAACAACAAAAAGCCTTCTACAACATTTGGAGAAATTCTGTAATGGTAGATTCACCAATTGCGTGTAATGCGGCTGACCAAAATCAAACCAAGTCGACTGATCAGTAAGTTCTATAAAACAAAAAGGGCCGTCTTTGACATTGGAAATAATAACTATACCAAAACAGTAAAACCAACAACAAAAACCCTTCTGCAAAATTTGGAGAAATTCTATAATCGTAGATTCACCAATTGTGTGTAATGACCAAAATCATACCAAGTCGACTGATCAGTAAGTTCTATAAAATAAAAAGGGCCATAAAGTGTCCGTGTCAATGTTGTAGCTCGGTGTTACGTTTGGAAAACACAATCCGACCGTAATAACGGAAACCAATGCATTTGCGATTAACGCGCCTTAAAACATTATTATAATCGTCAACCGCATTTAATCGTAATGAAAGCAAATGGCGCGTAATGTTACGGTCGTATTTTATAATTACTCGCCGGTCTAAATATTAGTGCTAATTTCGAAATTAGTCGGGTACGATGTATTCATTCGGTAATAACGTAATGTACGGTTTTAAAAGCCGTCCGACTAAATATATTTCGATCGCGCGGCCGGCATTAATGCCGTTTTAAAATCATTAGACAATAAACGATACGGCCACCATGGCGGCGGCGGCGGCGGCGTCCACGGTTTTGTCCCTTTTAACTGCTCGGATGGGTAACGCACACAATGGCGGCTGCAGGGCAATTTACGCAATTATCGGCAAATGTAATAGAATCATCAATTATCGGTTATTGGAAATTTCAACGCGATGTTGGCGCCGCGCCGCGGCTCAATTTAAAAACAACGAGATATTAATTTGTCCGTAAATAGTTGCCGCCGGCCGCAACAAACTGTTACACCTTTTAAACAAAACCGGAGTTGTAATTGTTACCGGCCGCGTATGATATAATGCGAACGACGCGGTGATTTTATACGGAAAAGGTTTCGCATTTAATAAAACTACATTCTATTTTTTGTTGCTATTCAAAATATAAAAAAAAACTACACGGCATACTATTTTGCTATTTTAACGCCTAGCACTGCAAAATTCTATTGTATCCATTATGGAGGGAGTACAATACGCCTCTTTCATGACAAAAGTTTGGATAGTTTATCGAAGCCAATAGATTGAGCTGCTCGTTCTCTGAATCGGCTGGTCGGGAGATTAATTGAAGGTTACTCTTGCTTTAAACACAGCGCATCGGCAAAGTCCATGGTATAAGGGTTCGTTCACAGTAGCCTCCATAGGATTTGACTTGCGGTAGAGCAAATATTTTTTGACAGTCGTAACGTAACGTAAGTTAACTTCCGATTGAGATCTTGCATTAAACCTATTTCACCAAAAAACGATTTTTGCTTTCAAATAGTGAGTTCATCCACCATAGATGAGGTCTTCTTTTCTGCACACAATCGGCAAATACGAAGTGCGATGCTTCTTCTTCTACTATTGAGAAAGTTTTTCTATTCAGCTAGCCTCTCACTCTTCAGCCGACGTCGAGTCTATCAATCTTTTCTGTGGTCGTCCCGGTGGTCTTCTTCCTCTGAGTGCTTCATTCTCGCATATCTTTGCTCTCCTGAAGTTGTTCGTACGTTCTCTTTGTCCATTTTATGAGTTCTCAGACGTCATATCCGTATTTTCTGCTCTCTTTAGCTTGTCCGTCTCTCAGCGTAATTCCCAATATGGATATTAATACCTTCATTTATATGGTTCCTATTCTGTTTAGATCATTCTGTAGCGGCTTGTGTTTCAATGGCGTATGTGATAACTGGTTGCACTGCTGTTTTATAGATTTTTATTTTGCTTTTTTGTTCATATATTTGTTTCGCCGTATTGTTTATCTCAATCAGTGAGATAATTTTATCGTTTTCTTGAGCTTCAGGTTTTTTACTTCCTTGTTTAAATCCCTACTGCTAGTAATGGTGAAACCTACTTAATTAAACTCAATTACTGGCTGTATCACATTTCTATCTAACTCCAGTTTATATCTAATAGGCTCTCACCAAGGATTTTGTTGTGCTACCTGAGATTTTCATATTATATGTTTTTGCTATGAAATGAAAAATGTGCAAAATTCTTTGTAGGTTGTCGTCATTGTTTGCGAGAATTGTCGGCGTCATCTGCCTAGCATACAACATTGATATTATTGTTTGTCATGCAGATTAAACTGGAAGGATTTTCCTACGATCTGTCTTATAATAAATATTGCGTCTGTGGAGCATCGATTGTTCCTAAAACCTTGCTGCTCTTCCGCTATTTCTATAGTTGTTTTCTCTTTCATATTTGCCCTTTCTTATATATCGGGTATCTTTATACCCTCTTTCTCATCTTAAGGGACTCGGTGTTCTTATATTATCTTACCGAAGAGTTTTATCATATTATTTAAAAGCCGGTCTCTATATTATACTCAAACATGTCGTTACCTTCCAGTTCTGGGCTTTTTCGATTTTTGCTATTGTTTGATCTTTTTCCAGACCCCTATATAAGGCTGAAGATTTCTTATCTACTGGTTTGTTTCTTACTTGTTATCAAAATTAATTCATCGCCAAGTGATTGAGACTTAAACGCCACTTTTGATCCCAAGCCGTAGACGAACATTCGACCGAGTCCCCGTAAACTCTACAGAGAGTAATTTATTCGGCAAGAAAGGCTCCATTACCAACGACATAAGTTCGAACCGTGAAATTAAAAATTAACGAAAACAAGAAGATGAAAATGCATATACCAGAAGATTAATCATTTGCTTTCATTTTTATGAAATTCAGGCTTATCTACTATGTTTGACACTACTTGCAGCTATATAAGTTTTCTTCGGTAATGAATACATAACATATTGCACAGAAAACTAAAGACATTTGAGGAGTAACATTTTCTAATGGTCTTGCTATGTGTTTCTTTAACCTTGTACAAAATTATACTTTATACCGTTTGTTCACATCCACGAGTAATTTAGGATATATTTGTCATAAAGTTGACAGAATATATATTGTGTATTCGATTTCCTAGGGTTTCATTTAAAATATATTTTTCATCATTTAACCGAAGTTTCGGATTTTCGATAGAACAAAACAGAATTTTTTTTAGATGTGATCTCGATGCTGCTTCAGTTGTTACAATAACGAATTCGATATATTCGTCAGCCGCACCTACTGCAATTTAAAGATAAGCCCTCGCCAAACGTTGGCAAAAGTTTGAGCTATTGTTCGCAAAATATTATTTCTATTTTGTTCTATATTGGTTATTTATCTGATTTGATCGTTTTTTACCTCTATAGTTAGATTATCATTTCATTAGTGCATAAAAGCGTTCAAAGCTGTTATTGATTTTCCCCAGAATAATTATGTGATTGATTATATATGCGCATTTCAAGAATATTCGATACTAATTTTTATCATTACATTTAAATATATTTACGTATTTTCCCCTACTGTATTTTCTAAATAGATTAATTACAATTTTGCTGTTAATTTAACATGAAAACTACGCGACAGTTTCCATTATAACACCCAAGTGTAATAGTAAAAGGTTTTAAAAAACTTATTATCGTGCGGTTAAAAACAAGATTGCTTTTTGTTAATTCCCAGTTTACCAATACATCCGGCGGACCGGATATCAAAATCGCCATTAGGGAAGGCTCTCACCAAATAAAACTGGGAAAGTATCTTTGGCGTGGGTAAGTTTTATTACATTCCGAGCACACAAAGTTGTCTCTTTTTCCGCAAACGTCGGTTCAATTGGAAATACGCTATCAGATGGTTCATTAAATAGAAACGTTCGTGAGATTGCATCTTACCTTAAAATATCCCACACGAATTAAGAGTATTGGTGCAATATTTATCGCAAACACGTTCATATAATCGCAATGCTTCAATACTTCATCAGGTTGAGAAATATTTATTCACGTTTTAGTCAGCTTTCAATAATTTGCAGATATTTTAATGTGAACCTCAAGGCATTGCCTTTCTACTAAACTAGAATCAGATCTAAACTAAACTAATCAAAATTATTCATTTTTGTATATTTATTACTGGACCTTGGGTGACCTAGCTATCGATCTTTGTTTGAGTTGTCAAAAATGACTTTTATTCCTAAAATATCATTTTAATTGGCAAAGCAATGCAGTTAATGAAATACACCGTAAAAAGCAACAAGTTAAAGTGGCATACTTACCATAATATCAGTATAACTGTCTAGGATGAATTCTTGGGTCACAGTAAAGCAGTCACACAGCCTGTTACAACTTTCTAATTAATTAAATAATAAGTAATCAAAATTTCATCATAAAAAAATGCATATATTATATAAACCCATAAATAATTGCTCTGTATTTCTTGGACAAATTGAGCCCCTGGGGTGATTCTATATGGCATTCTTACGCATTTATAAAGACCCTTATCAGTACTTAAAGTGATTTGGGATGCTTCATCCAACATAAACTGAGCGTACGCTTGAGACAAACGAATTTTACTAAATCTCTCACCTCGATAAAGCTTTGCGAACTTGTCCGTCTATGAATGGAATCTTGAAGGTACTTGTTAAAGGTAGCTTTGAAATTTCCGTATTACCCCAGTGTTTCATCGTTCTTCGGGATCAGCACTAATGGGATATTCCACTGACTGTTCACCACTTTCTGTATGATGGGTTCTTTCCCCAAGTGGTCAATTTGTTTTATAACTTGATCTCAATGTGCATATGACATGTTTCTAGGGTTGACAAAGGCAGGTTTTAGCATCAGGTTTCAACTGAAATCTAACCGTATTATAAACATAAAAATAAATATAAATATATAATCCTGGTTTCGATGCAAAAATATCTTCATACTTTGTTGTCAAATTTCCTTAGCCTTTAGGCCGTAACTGCATTCATACTATTTAATTCGATTTTAAATTTGCATAGAAAATCACGTCCCACTATAATAGTTCCACCATATTTTATCACGAAAAATCGTATTTGTTTTACATTACTGTTAAAAAGTACATCACATTTGAAAAATCCCATCATCTTAAAGTTGCGTAAGTTATAACTGAAGAAAATGGTATAAGAGAGAGAGAGGGAGAGAGAACGTTTTCGGAACTTTGAAGAATGTGAAGCAGAAAGTCTCTAATTTAGGGAAGGCTTAGTATAGGTTAGTAGAAATTAATAATGACTAGCAGTGTTTCCTTCAAGAGACCTATAAAAAGGTCTGAGGGCTTTCACTTGGTTTCGAAGAATAAAAAACCTGTGGAACAATAGTGAAAATAAGATTCCATCAGAGGGAAATATGTGAACTGAGTCTCCTAAGTTTCGGAGAAGCGATGCCAACGTAACTGTTGTTTTCTTTTTGGAAAAAGTTTGTACAGATGTAGGAACAGTTTATATTGCGATTAATCCTTCAAATGGTTCTTTTTATAAAACTTCTGGATTCCTCCTGCGTCGGTCTCTGTTGAGTCGAACTAGCTAACGTTTCGCCAATCATCCTGTTGGCTTCTTCAGAGCTTGACTGAAATTGGCTCGTCAAATTTTTGAACAAACTTCGGGAACAGCTATGGGTTCTCCGCTATTAAAAGTCATCGCGAGTATGTTTATGCCAGCTTTTGAAAAGAAAGCTCTCGATATTTTCCATCTAAAACCAAAATTATGAAAACAATACGTCGATTATACATTTGTTATTTGGCCTCATGGTCAAGAATCCCTAGTAGATTTTCTTAGACATTTAAACTCTTTACACCATAACATACATTTTACCATTGAATTAGAAACTAATAATAACCTCCCATTCTTAGATGTTCTTATCAATAGAAATTCTATTGGGTCATTGTGTTTACAGAAAACCTACGCACACAGACCGATATCTTAATGCATTGTCACATCACCATCCGGCCCAAAAATCATCGGTCATCAACTCAAAGAGCCGTAAAACTATCTCAGCCCGAGTCACTGAACCCAGAATTAAAACCTCACCTCACCTCTGCTCTTCTCTCTAATAATTTCCACATTAAAGATATTAAGCGTTCCATCACAAAATACACTTCACCACAACCTTCCAATATCAATGAAGCCGAAAGCAATCCCACACTTGCCACTGTTGTCCTTCCTTACCACATATCAAAAGTTCTAAAGATACATAACCTCAAATATTAAAACAGATTTGCTCCAAAACAATTATAAGCATTTATAAGACACTCACATGTTCACGTATTCAAACAGATTTGATCCAGAATTTTGGTTTTAGAGCTTTCTCTTCAAAGGCTTCCATAAATATATTCGCCATGACTGGTGATAGTGGAGAACCTATAGCTGTTCCCGACGTTTGTTCAAAAATTTGACGAGCCAATTTCACTCAAACTCTGAAGAAGGCAACAAGATAATTGGCGAAACGTTAGCTACTTCGACTCAACAAAAACTGACGCAGGAGGAATCCAGAAGTTTTATTAGAAATATTACAGTAGCCTGTGGAAGTTTCTTTGAAAAAAAAAACTTTCAAATAGTTCTTATTTTTTTAGGTTTTCAAACGCTATAACCACATTATTTAGTGTATTTAGTGTAGGTCTCGTCGCCATTGGCTATGTTATAGTATCATCTCTAGATATTTAGTGTATGTTTCGTGACCAAAGGCAATCACGCTTTTCAACCGCCGATAATCTCCCGCCATATCCAGAAACTTGTCATTACGTACTACAACTGGGTAAATTATCGGGACATATTTTACCGTCAATTTAAGCCGCGATCGTTTAAATTAATATAGAACGGCAATTTTTCCGAGGGCTGAAAAACGCAACGATTACGATAAAAAATCACGCCACGGTTGCGTGCAGAACTAAACCCTGCCTGGTTTCGGGTTTCTCCTTGAGGGCGATTGTTCAGCGAAGTATCTTTAATAGAAGGTTGTGCCGCTTCCTAATTGCAATAGTTATTTAGGAGTGGTTAGTTTTGGTTAGTTATTCATTAGTATTTGCATATTTATTCAGCAACAGTTGAAATATTCTGCAGGTAAACAATAAATTTTTATTACGTAAGAATTTAAAACAGTAATAAAGAACAATTATTATAAAGGTGCATTTTTGGGAAAGTATGAAGGAATGAAAAAGTACCAGAACGTTTAAATATCTCCAAAACTGCCACCAGCTGCCGTCAGTATTTTTAAATTCTGCATATCCAAAAAAACTCCAGTTATTATGTCTTTCCTGTTTTAGCCGTTTTGGAGTTATTTAAACGTTCCGGTATTTTTTACTGCAAAAGCAGTGTTGCCGTAATTTGGTAATTAATACAAACAAAATTTTGAAATTATAAGACCTAGACCTAAATGCGACATGGGTAATTCATTGCCACAAAATCAATAGGGCATTTTATTTAAAAAAACAAAATTATGACGTGTAGCTTAAAAGTGGTAAATCTGAGTAAGTTCTGCATCTTTAAGAACCCCAAGCAATGAATTTTATCGGTCCAGATTTGGAAATTTTGAAAATATTCAACAGATGTTCACTATCCGTTATTTAGAATAAACTAAGCTACATAAACTGAAGGACACAACACTTTCGGAAAGGACTTTGCTTTCACTTTACTATTTAGTTGGGGATTACTTCTTTGCCCAGGATGATGGTTTACTAATGGGTTCTTCACTCTCTTCAGTGATGGAATGCTGTGATCGTCAAGCACATAGTATATGTGGACGATACATAATCTGGAAGTAATAACAATTTACAGTAACCGAGAATCTCTTGATGCTAAATTGAATATTAAAACATATTTGCTCCAAAACAATTATAAGCATTTATAAGTCACTCACATGTTCACGTATTCAAACAGATTTGATCCAGAACGGTTAAGCTAAGAGTTATTACCACAACGTGTGCAAAGATGAAAAAATATAACATTTAAACAATTTTGGTTAACCATGTTAGGTGCGCCTTTAAGAAGTGGTCCAAAATCAGTCCCGAATCGCCGAATCAGGAAAAAGAATGTGAATTAGGTGACTACATTAAAGAAATGGAAGGTTCTCTGAATGTACGGCTAGAAGAACACAAAAAATACCCATGGTGATATTCTTATTGAACAACTAGAATGCAATGTTTATTAGTTTGTTATTAGTTTGGTTTACACTAGATAATAGACAGTGATTCATCTGTCCGAAGCCTTGCGGTATTAAGTCAAAAACAATGGAAGTTGGAATTAATTTTAAATTTAACACTGAAATATTGTCTTCGAAATTTCAAGAAGTATAACCATGTACAGGCGTTCCCAAAGGTAACGTAAGAATAAGAAGAATTCAATGGCTAGGGCACCTGCAGATAAGAATGGAGAATAGTAAATACAGGAAAACAGCAGATGGAGTGATATAGAGGAAGGCGACAGAAAAGTAAATCGAGGACTCCAGTAGAAAAACAAAAAGCCGGTAAGAATGTAATAAAATTTATAAGCTATGTGTATAATTGATTTGCAAATGGCTTGTATACACATCATTGTGCACAGTTTTGTATTTTATACCTGTTAATTTATAGAAACGAAGACTTCAATTTTCATAACTTCATTGCTAGTAGGTCATAAGAAGTTCTACGTCTTACTTATTTGGACCACCAAATAATTTGTTCATTTATTACAAATGATCGATATCCTTTTGAAGCTGTAATTAGCTAGATATGAAAAGCTCTCTATTTTGTGTAATACGAAACAGGTACAGTAGCTTTCAAAGTGTCGATTTTTTTTATAGCAAAATCGGCACCGGGATAAACGAGCTCGCACCGAAATGAATCAAAACGTTAACGTCCACATGATACCCCATCAATAAGGGACAAACTCTCTGCTTCTTTCTCGTCCGTAACAATGTTAAACTTTTTGCAGCCGAACCTCATCAATCACGTGGAGGTCGCGACTGGAGCAGCTCTCGGAATAGGTCGCTAAATGACCACTCGCGATGTTAAATCACCCACGCCAATTTAAACCGAAATTATGACATTTATTGTCGGTAGTTTTTCGGGTCCTTTTTCCGCGTCGCCTCGTTTGTCATTCAGAGGGTGTCGCGCGGTATTTTATATCCAAAAAATTAATTTTGGTGTTCCCCAAGACTCGAACCCTGACCTCTCGTATGTTTGTATTTCGATTCGATCTCTGTGGTCGTTTTTTTTTTCAACAACCGAATCATTAACGTAGGCCCGAAGTGATCCACGTCAATAAATTAATATCGATCGAAGCGTGTTTTCAATGAGCCCGTAATATTCGCCTATCTAGCGCATAAATCTTAATTAGCTTTATATTCAGCCACGCCATTACGGTCACCTGGTTATCGATCGTTCAGTGTACGAAGACGCGGCCGATCATTCTTTGCTCGTCACTTTCTTCACTGCTAAAGAATTCTACCGAAATATATATTACCGACAATGTACAAAAACCCACTGCAAACTTCTAGGTTGCTTTAGGCAATCTGCAAAATGCGTTAATCAGTCTGAGAATTAAATTTCTTTATTTTCTATATTGAATAGACAGTGCCTAATTATCGAAGTTTATCGGACGATTTGTGAATCATAATCGAGAGCAGAAAGAAATAAATCTTTTTGAAGTAGTTAAATACATTGTATAGTCATAAGAACTGTGGCAATGTGGTGCTATGAATTGACGAAAACAAAAACAATATTGTTCTGACTGTAATCCATTGTTGCCAAGTTGCACCTTCACCTACCTCCTATCAATAAGAGATTAACAGAAACTAATAAAAACAATATAAATACTTATGCTTACTTCTACACAAAAGCATTTGATTAGTTTCTGTTATTCTTTTATTGAGTTGAGTTGATAGAACGATAGGAGGCAGATGAAGGTACAACTTGGCAACCATGGATTCCAGTCAAAAATTTAACGCCTTGTAAAATACTACAAATTAAATTTTTGTCGTAGGTTTATGTTACGTTTGTTTGTTGCCGTTTTACGTTATTTGTGTATTTATATGTATTTGTTATGTGAATGTCTGTGTAAGTTGGTATAGTGTTATAATAAGTCACCAGTTCTCCTAATATATCGAAAGTTTTCTTTAGGCTTTAAGAAAACATTTGTAAAAATTAATTTTATTTATTATCGACAACATATATATTTAGAAATGTTTCCCTATAAAAAACAGTAAGTCATGTTTTTAATTAGCTCTTTAGGGATAGCTATTTCAATTATCCGAGTCTATTTTCTTCTAATCATCCCACATGACATTGGGGTCATCGGCAGAGATCGAAATATTATTACGTCGATAATAGCGCTGATATCTCAAGGGTGTAGGACTTTTATATTGAGTTCGTCAGTTCTACAGGAATATAGTTATAGTATTCAGAGGAAGACCAAGTCGGAGATCTTAAAATACAACGACAAATTTTCAATAGTACAATAATTCGCGACATGTTCGTCAAATGTTCTCCCAGAATTATATATATTTCTATTTCTTGCAGTTTTTTTGGCTTATGCCTATTTGGTATTGGGATGTTATAAAAATCATCTCATTGTCCTTTATCTATCCTTCCTTCTATCAATAGATTTCTAATCGATGGTTCTGTTTTACATTAGTTGATGTAAGTAGTACGGTTGCCTTCTATTTTCGCTCATTATTAATCACAAATAATAATGTGCATAAGAAGACCTGTTATGACGTTGTGCAGACAATCAGCTATATAGACTCTTCCATACAAGTAAATGTGACACGAATTATCGAGACACAAATGGTAAATGATCTCATTGTCGCTAAGTAAAAGTCAGTACATTACATAAGATCTTCTTCGTAACGATGCCTATGATGCAACGACCAATAGCAAGCTGGAGGCGGCCTGCCCTATTTCCAGAATATCCAGTCACATAATACCGGAAACTACATATTTCAGATGCTTGACTTTTTATGGTCTAAAACTAGTTGGATTTGATTTTAAAATAACACCTCAAATATGATTATGATTTTGCAAACGAATAGATCGGTATGGAAGTTTCAAATTAATGTAGTATTTGTGTTTTTGCTATATTTATATTTCTAGGTCGCTATGTAAGTTACGAAAGGGATTTTTTTTTATCTCTTTAATGTAAATAAATATAGAATCGATTTAATAAATTTATTGGGCAATTGCACAGCCGGTTGATTCAAAAAGGAAGGAACAATGACCACAAGGAGCATAATACATATAAAATCACGAGCAAATACAAACCGGGATTGAGTAAAACGAGTCTTATTTTTCTTTATTATTTTGGTTACGTTATTATTTACACAATATACTGGTTTACTTTCGATTGGATTGGTTTCTTACTGCTGCTTTTGTACATTTCACTAACTAAGTGAGCTATCACATACCGACGTTTTGCTCGTAATAATTTTTATTCGTCTGGAATTTTAATTTTATTCACTGAGTGATGCGACACAAAATGTATCAACTAATAAAAATAAGTAGTTTTTTCGCCGGTATATCAATAAATATATTGACTCAGCTAGAATGTTGCTTAAATTTGTTTTAACTGTACTGTAGTCAAGGATTGTATACAATGAGAAAAAATTATGTACACTGTGTGCCAAATAAAACTATCCACTATACGATCTGGAAAGCCATAGGAGATACGAAAAAAAGTTTCGTACAAAAGTTTTTTGGACTTTCCTGAAGAGTTAAAATATTATAATGACAATCCATATACAGGGTGCCCCAAAAGTGTCCCCTCCGACATCAACTTTGTTATTTTAAATGGAACACCTGGCATATATCGACATTTTTAATTAACAAAATCTCAAGATTTTCAAATGGAACACACTATATTTTTATTCAGATATCAATGCTAGGACAACAAATAAGGGAAGTTTGTAATTTATCGTATATTTGAGTTTTACTTACTTTTTTAGATATTCGAGGTTTAAGATAACACCCGCATAAATTCTTGTTGAATTTAAAGCTGCCCACATTAGGTCACTTGTTGGCAATATTAGGTATTTTATAAATAGCAAAGGCACGCTACTACTTCTTTTTAAGGGTATAATGCTACAGATATACGAATAAAACCTATTGGTAACAATATAGGGTGTCCATTAATAAATGGAGATTTTGAGAAAAATCGACTCTATACTACACACTTTAAGAGGTTTAATAAAACTTCAGAATTCATATTTAAAGAAACATTTAGCAGTTAATTATCTAGCTTGATTGCAAATACCTAATAACAAAAATAAATAATTAAAGTTTATAGGTTAACCAAAAAAGTGTAACTTATTTAAAATGCAAATAAAATATATACTAACAAAAACTTGACAACAGAAATATCAAAAACAACAAAAACAAATATAAATGTCAAGATTTGTTTATACCTTAATGCGTCAAAAAGAAAGATTGTGATTCATAGCCAACTATATTTTTAAATATTTTGATGTTTTTTTATTGGTTTGATGCCAGATGTAACGAGCATTTTAAGAGGAACATTTTTACTAAACTTTATGGACCGAATTAACGAACACATTTTAGTTAACTTTTTTTATACAGATTTATTTATTCAAATTTGTTACCTCGGTTAGTTAGCCTATAAACTTTAATAACTTATTTATGTTATTTGATATTTTCAATCATGCTTGATAATTAACCATTCAATGTTTCTTTAAATATGAATTCTGAAGTTTTTTTAAATCTGTATTGTTAGCAATAGGTTTTATTCGTGGAGTATTATATCTTTAAAAGAAGTAAGATCATGTCTTTGGTATTTAAAAAATACCTAATATTGCCAATAAGTGACCTAATGTGGGCAGCTTTAAATTCAACAAGAATTTATAAGGGTGTTATCTCAAACCTTGAATATCTGAAAAAGTAAAAAAAAAGAAATATAAGATAAATTACAAACTTACCTTATTTTTTATCCTAGAATTGATATCTAAATAAAAATATAGGGTGTTCCTTTTGAAAATCTTTTATATTTTTATATGGGGCAATCAAAATATGAAAAAAAAACTCATAACCTCAATTTCTGCCTAAGCTATGCAAAATTCGAATGGAACTTCTTAAGAAAGTGCCCTTATTTTAACCAAGGATTCCACAAATGTCGATATATACATTTAAAATAAAAAACAAACAAAACTATAACATTTTAAATCTTCAGGAGAGTCCAAGAATCTTTTGTACGAAACTTTTTTTTGTATCTCCTATGGGTTTCCAGAGGGTATAGTGGGTTGTGTTATTTGGCACACGGTGTACATTTTACAGTATTACAGCTCAGCAGTGAGGTGTTATTTAAAAAAAAACTTACCAATTTCGCCCATTTCTACGAAAAATTTACTCTCCCAGTTGTGACTCGCGACCATTAAGCCGTGGTCATCGCAATTCATTTTCCCTCTTTATTTTATGGGATCCGGTATTGCCGTTTCAAAGCGCGTACCAAGCAGTCGCTGATGAATATTTTAGTCGGCAATGGAACTGAGAAGTTAGTTACGGTTATATTGTTATTCGTAGTCGACATTTCTATAATTTTAAACGACAACTTTATGAGAAGTGTCGGGCAGCGGCGAGCGCAGCAGGTTCCCACGGCTCATTATTTTCAATTTGGCCTTAACGACGTAAACACCTGCGCGCACGGCGATCGGCAAGCAGCGCGGGACCACACTTCACGCTAATGCATGTGTTAAGCTCGACTCTTCCCGCAAAAATCCTGCAACAATGATACCGTGACCGCCATAAATCGGGTACGTACCTATATGGTCTCCTGAAATGGCCGGCTCCTGCCCGCACGTGAGTATAATTAAGTCGGGGACGGCCTTTATGGATATCACGACCTCGTCGTTGACGATGATTTAGCTCTCTTTGATAAACCCGGGGTATAAACAATCTCGCGCTCTCGTAATTATCCACCCGTTCCGATCACGTCCGATTCATTAAGGCCAAGTTCCGTCGAGAACTCTAACGTCTTTCGGGCAACAGTTTCCCCCGATAAAAGCAGACCGATTTCGCGATCGGATTTTTCGATAGCAACCATCTTGCATAATTAATCCGCCGAGGTAAAGTTCCAGTACGTTAGCCCGAAAACAAACACCTGATATTTAATGTTCGAAGAATATTTCCTCCGAATATTAGGTAGGGCAAAAGTAATGTCATTATGCGCATTAGTTGCCATTGTGTAGATCGTATTTAACACTAATAACGTTTCATGTTATGATTCGCCAAACGATATAACGTAATCCGATATAATCCAGTATTTAACTTTGGTAAATTTTTATAAAGGCCTAAACCTCAATAAATAGATTCGCAACTCCACAATCACGGTCCAGAACTGTACATACAATTGCTGAAAGCTGACGGATTTGTGTAGAGTTTCATTGGTGAGATTCCTCGATTATTATGAGTTTATGCAGTGACAAGTCAATTCTTACTTTAAAATGTTTAATATAAATATAAATGAATGAGTAAATTTAGCTATAAAACAATATTAAAGTATTTATATAAAAAAAGTTTTTCTGCATCAAAATAATCACTATCGTCACTGGACTCCTCTTCTGTAAACATTTTCTTTTTCGATGACATGTTCTACACTTTTTTTCCAAGTAGAAGCAGATATTTTTTCTACTTCTTATTAATTCTATCTATCTAATGGGAAAATTCAAATTGAATTCGAGCTACCTCAAGTAAGGACTGTTTCATGAAGATTTATAAAAAGCACACTAATATGAATTATAGTTCTCTACTCTTTAAATACAACAGTCCGCACGGCACAGTTGTTGTCGGCTAACATCTTAAATACGTCCCTGGCTTATGATACACGTGCTGAAAAGGATGGTCCTTTCCGTTTTACAACAGGCGGGTCTTAAACTCATTCCGAAGTGAAAACCATAAAGCGTTGTAAAAACGGTATATCGTTGGGTGAACCTTATATTTAATGTTCGAATACTAGGTGGGGCAAAAATAATATTATTATGTGAATGCTAACCTATATCTGTAGAAACTGGGAATTCTGATAGATGTTAATTTAATACATGCAGCAACATTAATACAAAAATATTTTTTTAAACGAAAATGCTGTACCGTGCGTGATTTATCTTGATATCATTTTAATTGGCTGTAATTTTTTTGTTTTTAGAGATATCAAGGTAAACAAAAAAACAAAATGTAGGATTAGTAGTCAAGTTATTTTCCAAGTGACGTATTAAATAAAACTTTTGTGACATATAAGCCTAGATTATATTTTTTTAAACCTAACACTCTGTATATGGTATATTTGTTTAATAGAATATCTTATTCCAATTACAATGGTAACACACTTTATATTTTAGTCCAGTTATATTCAGCAAATGGACAAAAATAGGAAATTTGTATCTAATTGTGTCGTTTATAAATAACTTCAAAGGTGAATTGTTAATGAGGAAAGAATGAGTCTTAACAGTAAGTTACTATATTAATATTCCTGAAACGTTTTCTATAAAACATATGGGTATTGCTACAGCTTAGATGGGATGTACACCTGGCAAATTTTCCTGCTTAAGAGACTTCTTAACAATTCAAAAATTAAAATCTGTGTATATGTCCTTTATTTAAACGCAGCTATCAGATGGCAGCCTGTGCATTTCAAGACTCTGAAAAAAAGGTTTGTATATGAAGGTGTCATAAATAGTGCCGTGTATCCAACTGCTACTCCAAAAACACACAGACAACGTTCTTCGAAATATTATGCACCCAGACTGTACAACACGCTAACACGTTATATAAAAGAAACTCAAAGTTTTAAATAATTTAATTACAAAACAAGACAATGGATATTTGCGACTGATCGATAGCTTTTTAATAATCTTAAAATTGATAGGTCCAAATTGATATCTGTACTATAACACAACCATTGTCTTCTCTGAACTCCGATAATATGTGTTAAGCTATTTTTTTTATACCTAGTGATTCCACTCATAAGCATTCTTAAATGCTAATTGATATCCTAACGCTTATCTTTCGTTCCCTGTACATTGCACATTGTAGTATTGATTTTTCGAAAATAAACGTTATTAATATTATTAATTATTATTATTATTTGTTCAATCATATAATTTTCACTGTTTGAGGTCTAAAAATATCTTTTATATTTCTGTGCTGTATGGGTGGTTTCGTAGCTTCTGAACTTGTTTTGCTTGGTATTGCAATAAGGAGTTGGCTATATACCCCTGCGTGAAAATATTCGCCACCAAGGTTAATTTATATTAAACTGCTTCATTAATGAAGCAGCTTCGTGATTTTTTTTAAAGGCACATAAACCATTTGGTTAGTAAATTAAAATTTAGCTTTGTTGATTTTCAAAATGGTCAAGATGATGGATCTTTAAAAATCAAGTCGAATATGCTTTGGTTGGGATTTTACTGATTTTCATGTGTGGCAAGTTTTAAAAATATAATATGCCCCATGCCTAGGCCAAATTAAACCGGAATTTGTCCTGAACGTACATGAAGACTTAATTTAATAGCATTATTGGTCATTTTTAGTCATTTTTCCAATTTTCCAATTTAGCTATAGCTATTTAAGTGTACCTAAGAATGTAGGGAATTCTGTTTAGTGAATTCACATCTAAATATGGTAAGTGTATTTTCCAGTTTGTAAAATATCAAATATATAGGCATCACTGTTTCTCTAAGATCCTATCGGGTCCTCATATTCGCCAAATTTGCTGTAGTTTAGTGAAAGAACAAAGTATTGAAAGCAAAAATTATACAAGTTTGTGAGTACGGTGGGGAGATGACAGCAAAAATGAAAGTAACTATGGCACAGGTCACAGATTCTTCTGCGACAATAGTAATTACTTAACTCGGCGTTGAAAATTGTATTCCGATTTCAGAGATTGATGTTGCGTTCTTATAAAAATTAATCAATTTTCCAGAAAAATTACAGTAATGTAACTCAGTCAGTTGGGAGTGGCGCATGCTCAAAAGATCCATACTTAAATTTTCCAATTTTAACTTTGGACTTTACTCTACTTTGAACTAAGTATTTTCATAGAAATTGAGATAATTCTGATACGGATAAAGCGCGAACCAAAACTATTAACGATACTATCCCAATAAATATTATCAAAAGGAACAAGTTCGAGTTCAAGATCGAGTATCCACGAAGTTTTTTCGAAACTGCGCATTTAATATGATAGATAGCAATATTATGACGTGAATGGGCTTCCTAAGCGATCTCGACTAAAAGTAAAACGAGAAATAACGGCAGAGTTGATGGTGAATTCAAATTTTATGTACAGTCTTATGTTATTCTAACGAGACGCGGTTCATGCCAGGTGGTCCGATTGTTCTTTCGGGTGTCCCAGAACTCGGACATTTTATTTATTGCCGACACGGTTGCCCCCAAACGATCCGCTATTTGAAAGACCACCGCTCATTTATTTTTGGAGGTGCATTATGTCCACTCGTTTTTTAGGTTTATTATTTAACGAACGCAGGCAACTCGAACCGTCGAACCAAGTTTGGACCTCTGGACTCAACCACACTTCTGGAGAGTCCTTCCTACCATAACTTAATGCATTTTGTTTTATTTATTTATTTGTTTAATTGATATATTTGGATAAATATAAACCGCAGAGCAATTTAAACGTCCGTACAGATAAAACATTATCTTGGGTCGAAGTAATTTTTTTTTATGATCTGTTACAAATCTACCTTTTTCGTGCATGGTTTCACGTGCTGTTTTCATTTGAGTGTGTTATTGACAACTTCCAACTTATATTGAAAATTGTAGATTATAAGTTTTTGCATTTCCCCTGTGGTTTTGTCGCAGCGTTGCTGATGCTTCGACAAACAATTTTTAATCTGTTGCCTATTTCCCTGTAGTGTAGGCTAATAAAAAGTGAATTAAAAGTTCGCACATAACCTTAATTAGGGATAATAAAATATGCTCATATTCCTTCCTTCAAAACTGGTAGGACCTGAATTAAAAGGATACACCTGTCAGATGAATATGAATGCTGAAAAGCAGAACAATTTGATACTCCAACTACAGGGTTATTTATTTAATGGGGCAATAAATAATATATCTGGATTTCGATTCTTAGAATTGTTGCGAAACTTAATGGTAATAACTTATTCATGCTGACAGTTTCGCAGTAGGTAATAATCTGGAGAAACGTATTACATTCTCCAAAATATATTTATAGACTTAGAGACCTAATCCTAATGCGTGAGATGATCGAGACCTATAGAAGTTCCCGAAATAAACACAAATGTAATCTTGTATTTCGTTTCTTTGGCAGTAGTGGCGGTACAGATTTTCTCAAAAACATAAAGTTATTGCCACCGAATAATTACAAAATAAATACTTGGGCTCCCCACATTCCCATCCTCTTCAATATCACTTATCGATACCCGGTGACAAACATACATGAGCGTACATTATTTGTAATTTTTCTATTCTTCGTCACTGTGTAAAACTGGAAGGCGACTGTTCGGTACACACTATAAATAGGGAGGAGGCGACTTTAATAGTTTGATGGATGGCTAAATCCCGAACTGGTAAGACGATAATAGCCTGTTTTTAGTGTATAGAGTTTAACAATTCTTTCATAGGAGATAGATAGCTGCGTTAGATGCTACTACTTTAGTCTTGTCAAATAAATTCTAATAGTCCGTTTCATAATAGTATTGAGAAACTGCTGACAAAGTTAAATGCTGAAGTCTCACTGATCTCAGTGTTTTCATATACTTACTAGACTGCCTTTGCTAGCAGTACAGGAACTCATGAAGCAAACATATAATTTTATAATAAGACGGCGGCCTTTCTACGGCAGTAGTTTCTCAAAATAGGCCAAAATCCTATCAAATTTTCAAGCAAAAAGGGAGTTTAGGTCTGCTGCAGCATTGCGCGTCGGCGTCAGTATAATTTTGTAATTAATTTGGCGTTGTTGTTCTTCAAGCTCTGTAGATACGATGCAATTTCTAAATGTACTTTTTTTGTAAGCTATTTTTTTTGTATATTGGCGTAAAGTGTTAGTTTTCATAAACTCATAGGTTTAATCTCAATTGAAATAACTTTGAGATACTAGATATTGCACATGAAACATCTATGTGAAAACATGTTCAAGGAGCACCTCCTATAGATGGTAATTGACAAAAGATATTGTTGGTAATCGTAAAGCGAACCAATAAAATATATCCTACATCTATGGTCCGAGGAACGAATGTAGACTAGGGTCTAGTCAAGAAAGAGTTTATGTTAGAATAAGAGACGCGTGGTTACTTTGTACTTTTGGTATTCACCTTTTTTCATGTTGCGTTTTGTAGTGTCAATACATTGTTGAGTTTCGGACTTGTTTGAATATCCTGAATTGACCATTTCCTACAACAGATATTTCTTATGCTTATTCTAGTAAAAATTAACCTTGTTGCTTACTTGCATTCTTATATCTCCTGTAACTCTTCAGTAGCTATTTAAGTGTACATAAAATGGAGGGAATTCTGTTTAGTGAATTCACATCTAAATATTTGTAAAATGTCAAATATATAGGCATCACTGTTTCTCTAAGATCCTATCGGGTCCTCCTCATATTCGCCAAGTTTGCTGTAATTTAGTGAAACCAAAAATTATACAAGTTTGTGAGTACGGTGGGGAGATGACACCAAAAATGAAAATAACTATGGCACAGGTCAAAGATTGTTCTGCGACAATAGTAATTACTTAGTTCGGCGTTGCCAATTATATTCCGATTTCAAAGCTTGTTGTTGCGTTCTTATAAAAGTTAATCAATTTTCCGGAAAAATTACAGTAATGGAGCAACTCAGTCAGTTGGGAGTGGCGCATGCGCAAAAGATCCATACCTTCTCTAGGAAAAAATCATAGCCACCTGTGGCGCATTAATTTTCACCATACTAGGGCCACTATATTATCTTATGGGTGTTTTTTACCCTGTTTAATATTGTTTGATGTATCTCCAATATATAGTTTTTACCACAGCTGGATTTTATCATATCGACCGTAGATGTTGGAACATTTTTGGACAAGCAGAGAATTTGGATCTATTGATATGTATTGGGAGAGTTTTTGATATTTGGTGGTGAGCGGAGAGCTCTTGGTTCGTTGTTTTGTGAGAGTAGTTGGTCTTGATTTCTTTTATTATGATATTTGTGAGAAGAACAGGGGTAAGGGCTTAATTCTTGACTGCAAGATTTAGGTTGAGACAGTGATACCCTTCGCAGAATATACGCAGAAGCCTCAAGTTCAGAAGTTTGAGAAGCTGACAAACATATAGGTTGTAGTGCGCCCCCTGCAGGTATGGTCTATTCATAGATATAAGAAAATGACCAATTGCATTTAAATGGGATTATCCAATGGTAGTCATTAACATACAATGCAACAAGATTATTCCCTAAAGGTTCGGAAATTAAATTCAGGTAAAATTGTTGTCCGTAATAGATAATAAATTTATACCTACCTGTGTTTAATATTCTTTGGTTTGGTATACTACTTAGTTTAAATTTATTAGTAATCATTCTTATTTCGTGTGTAATATAGCGTGTGTTGAATTGTGGGCGAATTATGCAAAATATGTGCGAGTCTAGTGTATTTCAGGAGATGCTCCCGCCCAATGTAGAAATCACTATTCTTACCAGACTAAGGAAGTTATATACGATGTTTATTTGACTCTCATTGAACGTGGTGCCACAAGCAAGCATCGTTAGAAGAAACGGCCACATTGACGAAAATTCTAACATCAACTGTATGGAAAACTGTGAATAATCCCATTTCAGCCAGGAAAAAAAGAAGTGACGCTGACATTTCCCGGACTGTAGATGAAAGTGATGAAGATATAATAAGTAAAATTTACCAGTTACACGAGGAACAAAGCGTGCCTACATTAGATATCTTAATTAGGAGGCTTGAAAAAAATGAAACCGGTGTTAAATGTACCAGAACTACCTTATGCAAGTGTATTCAACATATGGGTTTTAGATAAAAAGAAAATAATGAAAGGCAAGTTTTAATGGAATATTTTAGAATTCGGAAATGGCGACTGGAATATCTAGAAAAAAATAGGATTTACAGAGAACAAGAAAGGCCAATTATTTACTTGGACGAAACCTGGTTCGACACTTATGATATCCCGGAAAAGGGTTGGGTTGACTCAACTGATAAGTGTAAAACAAACGCGCCATCAAAAAGAGGTAAAAGAATAACTATTTTGTATGCTGGCTCTAAAGATGGTTGGATTCCAAATGGACTTTCTCTGCCTGCGAAAAATATTAAAGATTCTTTTCTGGATTACCATGAAGACACCACCGCTGATTTATTTGAAGGTTGGTTTAATAACAAACTAGTTCCAAACATCCCTCCTAATAGCGTCATTGTATCGGACAATGCAAGTGATCATAGTAGAGAGTTGACTAAAACCCCTTCCTCATGTGACACAAAGGCAACAATCCAAAACTACATGTATAATAACGACATCTATTTTCACGAAGATTATACCAAAAAGCAATTAATTGAGGTTCTACAAAGCTTGAACCTACAAAAGGAATACGTCTCTGATAATTATGCAAAAAAATCTATGGCATACAGTTTTAAGGCTTCCACCTTACCACTGTATATTTAATCCCATTGAACATATAGAAAAAGCAGAACAATCGTATATCCATATTGCAAATAATATAGAACAAATAACAATTAGAAAAGGTGATGATAGCGATATTGATATATTATGTGAATAAGTTTAAGTAATTTAAGTAGGTAATAAAAATAATTTGTAATTTTATTTGAAATTTAAACATAAATACATACATAAATAAATAAATATTGTTTAGTATGTTTCCTAGCAAAACCCCAAATAATTAAATTCTAAGCAAAGTACGGACCTGTTCGGCCATATTTCATTTTTACAGCTTGCCCGGGTCTTTCCGTAATTCGTATCAGTTAGTCACTTTCTTATATCTATGAACAGACTTTATCAAAGCTGGCATTGGGATTTACATCCCGGCGTCTCAAATTCTTTAATGATGCCGCAACAATGTGAACTTTCGTTGTGTCTGGATTCGGTGTGTAAACCAGCCAGACTCATATTAAATATTAATAAATTTACGCACACAACGGTTATCCGAGTGTACCCCTAATCGCCCTCGCGTCTTCATTGTCTCCGCCACGGTTAGCCGAATCCGAACAGAGATATTATTATCATTTAACTCGATGGTAAACATGAAAAGTAAATTACGGTTAAATTCATAGCGTACCCCTCGTCACAATATGGAAATTCCGGTAGGGGTGCGTCAAAATTTCTACCGGCAACGCTCTCATGCAAATTTGTAATAACGATTCAGACACAAAGCACAATCGTAGCGATGCGTATACGAGTAGTTATCGGACTGTGTTTGGATTGCCGGATGTCTTTCGCCCGAGATGAGTTCGAGATTCCTCCAATAGCCCTTATAGACATTAAGTCAATCCGTGGTGCTCTGCGGTCGTTACGTTATCATCATATTGACTCGTGTCTATAAACCGGGAGTAATTTGGGAGGGTGTCGCCGCGAATTATGCAAATATACGAGGGACTCGCACCCGTCCCGTTTATCATAATGTTTATAGTCAGCCAGCCAACCCGTCCGTTATCTCTTATGGAATATTACGGATGTTTTTAATCAGATAAGTGCAATGTTTTGTTACCAGATACCATCGGATAGGACTGCAAAGTGCGAAATGGAAACTGGGGAAATAAATACTGCTGGTGTTCCGGATCCCGATGCTGCTGCCGGAGGGTGCAGAGCCGAGAAAGTCAGAGGCCGCGATTCTACCAAAATTTTTGTATCCGACGACAGTATTGAAAATTCATGCATTTCGGCCGATTTAGGTTTAGTTTTAACTGGTGATTATGATATTACTAAAAACATAATTTTATTAATCATTCATGTAAGTTCAACTTTGATTTGAATTTGACACATAAATAAACTCAAAGTTGTAATACAGTTGTTTGCTCAAGCAAATTTAAATATTCATCAGCTCTATACAATTATGGCAATGGTAATTATTTAACAAAAATTGCTTCATTATCATAAACCTGTCGTCTGGTACTGATTGGATGTTACTTGGTAGGGTTACTTAGAGAGACATTCTAAGATGACATCAACCTCGAAAAGGAGACGCGTCATATTATTGTAATGTTGTAATATCATTGTAATGTAAAAGTTTTAAATATGCATGAAGAAGAAAGTGTCACAACAGCGAACAAACAGCTCGGGAGTAGAAAAATACTCCCCACACAACCCCAAAGCATTAAATCGTAAGACAAGGAACGACTAAGAAGTCTTAACAAAAACAATTCGCTCGAGAACTTTCTGAGAAACTTATAAACCTGACGTGTTCAGAAGAGAATAAGTCGCATATTGGCCTGATCTCAGAAGGTTAGCTATTAAGGTTAAATATTTAACGTATAAATATAATTATTTTTCATGCATATATAAAAATCATCTAGAAATTAATTCACAATCAAACAAACAAAAGAAAAAAAAATGGAAGCCTTAAGTTATCATGTTATTTAACCAGTTATTTATGTTATTTTTCGTTTTCTTAGAAGCTATTAGGGAAATCTTAGGTACTGCAAACATTGGACATTTCTGGCGTGCCTAGCCTTTCTGCCTTGACCAATTAAATGCATTTGGTTGCATAAATTTGACTTTCCCAAATAACTCGTTTATTAAAAACTCGCTCCGCTCTTGTCAAATGCCGTTTACCGCACTTGTTGCATAATATACTATTACCGAACGTGTTGCATACTATACTTTTTCTAAGACCGTTAGTTTTTGGGTACATTTCCGCAAAACAAGACGAATACATTAACTAACATGACCGTCAGAATTGACAAAAATCTAAATTCAGAGCGTGGGAAATATCTCCAAAAACATCCGATTGCTTCCAAATCCGTGCTGCAAAATCCCGGAAATGTCCGAAGTGGCTCTGACTCATGGGAAACGAAACTGACGTGGTAAAGTGACGCTTCCCGCACTCTAGATCGGTGGGTAATTAGGTATTTTACAGACGGGAGTAGAAAAAGATTGTTGACGTGGACAATCAAACAAATCAAACGTGACGCCAAAATAGTTTTTTGCGTTTCTTATTTTTTATTACACGCACTTAGATTGCGGTATTTAAATTAGCGTTACCCTTAAATATAAAAAATCAGCATAATTTACTGATAATAATTAAAATGAGTAAAAAAAATATTGAGAAAGATTGCTACTCTTTTGCCAATTGTGGTTGTAAGTTATATTATACGATAAGTACGTACGTACGTTACTGTGTCATTCAGCTTAGAGTTCAGTACTGTAAATAAGAAAGCTTTTTCTGTAGAGTGCATTAGTATGTCGAAACGTCTTAAACGTTCATATTCAACAAAGTTCACACTAATTTTTGGAAAAATAAGAATAGACCTGAATTTACCGTAAGTTACATATGGAAAAATATATAACATATTATATTGGTGACTCGTTTCCCTACCTTGAGGTACGGATAAACTGACAAGTTGGTAATAAAGTTTTCTTTTCCGTTCTTAACACTGCAACAATTTCAATTTTTGTAAATACTTAACAGTTTAATTTTGGCCTTGCAAAATTGGAAATAATTTCCAATTTTATCCCTCTTCAACTTGCTAATAAGTTCTCTTCACCTAAAAATCGGTGATCCATAATTTTGGTTGATAGGCAACAGGTAAACCTGTAAAACCGGTATGTAACATGTAATATTATATTAAGTGACCATTCAAACTTTTGATATAAAGGAACGGAAAGGAAACTGTTTAGATCTATTAATACGGTTTTAACTTCTTTATCAAATACAAGATGAAAGCAGAAACAAACGGGAACGTTGCATTTATTCAAAACAAACCAAGAGTATCAAGGAAAGGATGCAATCTTTTTGTCTTGTTGCACAGCAACTTTTTTAATTGGGTCGGAAATAATACTTTTATTGAATTGTTCGGGCAATTATTTTGTGTAGCATCGCTCGAATAACAAATTCTGAATTTATGAATTTTTAGATCTAATTTATGATCTAGGGCCTTCGTACAGGCCTTTGTAGTTCTTGTAACGCCAAGCTTAAAATGTTTTCTAGCCGTTCCACGAACCGGACTCCATTTTAAAATTATCCATCTCCGCTACGAAATAAAAAAAGTAGGTAATGAAAGGAAAAACGAAAACAAAATAATAATCCGGATTAACTGTAGTGGGATTTAACCAAATCTAACGAAATTGGCAATTAGGCTTTGGAAAATTCGGCTAGAAAAAAAGCAACGGTAGTGGAATATTTCACTATTTAAAACTGATTGGGCCGTAATCTAAACATGCACGGAAATTGAATCAGCCGGGGAGCTTGCGTCGACCGGTTCGAACGAGGCTTAGAAATTGAGTTTGGTTTAATCCGCATTGCCATCAAATAGAGTTCAGATTTTTTATAAGGGCTCAACTACATACTACAAGCTATGCTAGACTCTGCAAAACCTCGATCACTAAAATCTCAATTGACATATTTTCGACTCTATTGCAGATTCCAGAAGATATCGTGTGATCTTATTAATTCCTGTTTATTTCCTTTTTTAAAATAAATTTTAAGAAATAAAAACTTCAGGGTAGCGGCTGAACAATATACCTATTTCAAGAATGGATAAACACATTTTCAAACTATTGTTTCTGATTCTCGCTCGACTCGCATAATTTGAAGCAGATATACAAAAAAGAATATATTTATGTTTATAGGTTAAGTAATTAGGTTTAGCATCTGAAGCAGAATGCAGTCAGTTGCAGCATGCACAACAAGTATGAAGTCTATTGCTGATGCAATTTATTGCTGAAAAAGGCTTGGTACTGCAACGTGTAAAACTAGCCTTAATCACAGGGTTCAGGCCTGTCAGTGCGTTTCGGTGCATCGGCGACACGGCAAGCGAAACCGAAGCAAGGGGAAACATCTGGGGAGATAATGTTATTCTCAGGGGGGAGTCGGTTTCGCAAACCAAACCGAAAACTAATTGAGTTGTGTGCAGCCGCAGACGACAAAATGGAAAGCTGATATGAAACAAATGTAAAGATACTCTTCCCCCCCTTCTTGTCGCAGCGGCAAATCTTGATTATTAAAGGGAAGAGAGTCCATATTTTGACGGGGGAGCCTTTATCGGGATCGGCGGGGTGGAATCGTTCAAATTATGAAGTGTCTCCTTCTGGAGTAATGGGAAGCAATAAACGCCGCTAAGTTATTGTGTTGCAAATTGTTCTATGGAGTAATCTTTTGTTTGGAGGAGTCGGAAAGTGTGGCAATCGACAACATTCTTTCAGATCTGATTGAAATTTAATATGCTTCTTTCGCTAAAAATGGTCTCAATTCTGTGAAAAGGAGTATAGACAAGAAGAAGTAATCTAAACAAAGCTGTATGAATTCTCACCTTAATCTGCTCATTTTAGAACCCTCTCATATGCAAGGAATAAAGGACATCGAAATAACATTCTAAGCCGAGAAATTGAAAATCATCTTCCCCATTTGCAGTAGAAAAAGAAGATTGTTGCCTTTCTCTTGCTCATACATATAAATGGGAGAAGATGATCAAATTAAAAATATTGCTTTTCTTCTAGTCTTTCCAATGTACTTTTTCTTGAGACAGAGAAAGTAGATGTTTACCTAGATCTTGAAAGGGGTAATACCTTTTTTTTTTAATTTTTGTGAGATAGATGTTAATATCATATTACATTTAGTTATTTATAAAAGGAAATAATTCTTTACTAATTAATTAACCAAAGGAATATATATATATATATATATATATATATATATATATATATATATATATATATATATATATATATATATATATATATATATATATATATATATATATATATATATATATATATATATATATATATATACCATCCATCACCATCACGAATTTACGGTTTAACTACACAAACCCAACATCCCATTAAGACCTATCGTATCCTGCATCAACAGAACAATTATCTAAATATTTAAAAAATATTTAAAAAACCGCAGCAAATCAAAATAAATTTTACAACAAAAACTGGATAGACTTTAAACAAAAGTTTAAAAATACCAGATAACTACGTTCTAGTTCCGCTTGTATCATTATATACCAACACACCCTTGGAGCTTATCACCCAAGAAATTAAAACAAAATGGGACAAAATTAAACTACACACAGATATTCCTCTCGATGAATTTTTAGTGGCTTTAGATTTTACACTAAAATCCACATTTTTTCAATACAAAAATATGTTCTATAAGCGAGCCGAAGATTGTGCAATGGTTATGTCAATAGTATGTAGAATAGTAGCACAACTTGTTATGGAGTATCTAGAAGAAAATGTTATTAAAAACATTCAATTCAATTTACCATTTTTTTATCGATATGTCGACGACCTCATAAGTGCAGTTCCAAAAAGAAAAACTGACTTATTGCACCTTCAATAATTTCAACAAAAAATTACAATTCATACTTGAAATTGAAAGTCAAAATACTATCAACTTTTTGGACTTATCGCTACATAACATACAAAATGAAATAAGAACAAGTTGGTATATTAAGAAAACAAAATCATCACGTTATTTAAATTTTAAATCTGATCTCATAGCCAAAAAAAAATCCGTCATAATAGGTCTCGCAGACAGAGCAATACTGTTATCCGATCCAGAATATAGACCAGACGCAATTGAAAAAGCAAAATGCGCACTTCTAGAAAATAATTATCCCAAAAACTTAATTAATAACATCTTCAGTAAACGTACCAACAAATTTTGTAATAACGTAAACAAAAACCAACATCAAAATCCTCAAAGCAAATATATATCGTACATAGATTGATATTGAAGACAAACAAATTATAATTTTTGAGATGTTTTTTAAAAGCATTTAATGACGTTAAAATTATGAATCTTTGCCGTAAATCCTCATCCAGGAAATTATAAAAATGGACCTCCAAAAATGTGTAACGTCTTTGGCCTATTTGTTTTTTAAACTTATTTGTTATCACATTTCCTTTTTCTCTATTTCTTGTATTGCAAGGGTGAGTTATATTTTCTAGTTTTGTTTTTGAAAATATTTAAAATCGTTGTCTTAAAAAATAACTGCCTTACCATAAAACAATAGATTCTAGTTTTTTGGAAACTATTTTTAGGACATATTTTTGGCCTTCGGTTGTTTATTACTGTTTCTAAATGTTTATCCCATTTCAATTGTGTATCTATTGTTATTCCTAAGTACTTTATTCTTATTGTCGACTCTATTGAATGCTGTTCATTGTTTATTGTTTGTATATGTAAAGTGTTTTGGCAGAGCCCGTTTATTGCCCGAAAATGGCATAGAAAATGCTTTTTCTTTATTCACAGTAAGTGACATCTGTCTAAACACTTTGATTTTAATATAATTCCAAGAATCATCTTAGTATAGGAAAACTAGGTCGTCCGCAAAATCACGTGTTTACATGACAAATTATTTATGTAAATAATGAATAATTTGACCTAACACGGATCCCTGGGAAACACCATAGGAAATGTTTTTTTTTAACTATAAGTATTATTAATTTTTGTTTTCTGTATTCTTTCCGTAAGATAACTTTTAAATAGTTTGCAAGGTATTCCGCATACGCCAGAGACCTGCAAGTCCTCCAACATCAGTTATTACCATATATTCTCTACAGTTTCGGATTAGCTTTTCAGAAGCTCATCAATGAAAGAAAATTGATATCAGAGATTCCATAATATTGTTTCTTTTTTTTTTGGAATACTTGTTCGAAATAAAAAATGGGCGCCCATCCCCGAAATTCATTCTACTCCACATACGGGCGCACGTGTCTCGAAAACGGAACAAATGTGGAAATCAGGTCACGTACGGTGTAAAGGATAAAGTATCTAGGAAGATGTATATCAGCAGGCAGCCAACCGCGGGAGTATATTAATTCTCTACCACTCGTATAAAAGGGTTCCGTCATTTATGCTTCCTAACCTTGTTTCAGCCCGCTCACGATGAATGAGCTGTATATTACGTTCTAGTTAATTTTGACGTAATGTTGTTCAGCGTTAGACGGTTAAAGACTGCTTACTCGGGAAGGCATTAGCGCTCGAAGGACGAAACGGCCCGCATAATTTAGGGAAATTTGAAATCCTGTTACTACCGTAAGGAATCTATGATTGGAATTTAAGAGAGAGCTGACAGTTGGGATTAGTGCAAAAGGATTACTTCCAAAGGAGCTTTTTCAGTGTGCCAGGCGGACATTAAAACTGGCTCACTCCTTGCTACCGGTAAAAGAAATCATGTGCTCAAAAAATCATTGCTCGCCTCAAGTTCAGGTCTTATTATTATTCCAACTAAGGAGAAAAAGTGGTTATTGGTTGCAAAACTTAAAAGAAAAGTTAATTCAGAATTTACATTGACGAAGTCGACGTCCTAAAGTGAAAAGTAGGAAAAATATGTTCAATTTAGGTATATTTCATATTGATAGTAACAGATTTCTTTTATAGGAAGACCAAAATATCATATGGACATTTAACAATACTTTACAATTGTGATCACATTTTCTCAATGACAAATGTCGAAATTTTTACTTTTTGTTTTTGCAAAACTTCCTTATGAAATTGAGAAAAAAAAAAGTTTCCTATATTGTAACGGCTAAATTGAAAACGCTGTAAAATATATCACTTTCTTAGCTCAAATAGTGCGATCCTATATCCAAAGGATCGGATCTACATATACCTGCAGTTTAACTTGTTTAGTTCTGTCGGCAGGTATTATTGTTAATATTTTATCTCCCGACTAGTAATGTTTAATCAGATATTAGATGTTCTCTGTTTATATTTTTTTCCACCACTGAATCTAAACTTTACATGTAATTTCCCAAAATACTATTAACGACTTTTGTTCCTTTACATCAATTACACTAGTCCTAAGATGTAAAACCAATTTATTCTTCAGTTTCAGAAAAAATGGTGGAGTGTCCTTACTATTCATGAACGCCGTTGAATGATAACAGTTCAGAGAATTTCAGGCTACATTTAATGAAAAAGTATAATAAGACCATACCAGACCATCAGAGCAAAATGGCTACAACGGCGTTGGTCCTGTAAAATATGAATTTGCGCGTACCGCTTTCATCTCGCACGGCAGAAATTTAATTTCGAACACTTTGTAAGCACAATTTACGATTATCACTTTATTAATCAAAACAGAATCGATCGGTAAGAACGAGGACGGCTTGGGGCGGTAATTTTCGGGACCGCAATTAAAATTCTATAATCGTTGCCGTGTACACAGGTTCCCTTTTAAAACGGTTTTCAATTTCGACCCATGCACAAGTTATGACCGTCGAGTAATAAAATTTGTAACCGTTTAAACGTATGCAAATTGCGAAATGATCGACTTTATATGCAAATCGCAACAGATAATTTTCATCCCAATTATCTAAATTGAACTGTACTTATCGCGATAATCGATGACAAGAACGGCGATTTCTTTTTTCTTTGTATAGATTAAACGAGGTCCCACAAATTAAAAGAAAATAAAAAGAAATGGTTATGAGACCAAGAACGGATAAGAAACATTTTTGAATTTGCTCATATAAAATGAACAAGGGGAATGACTACTTATGGCAGACTATTGTTTTCCACCGTCATTTTTATTTTATATCTACATTGTTATTCAGGAAAGTAATGGCATTTGCTGATGCAGTATGACGGAATTGTCATCTTTTCTTATTTCGAGTATAGCGACTTAAAACTAATATGGTGTCCGGACTGTATCTCAATTGAATTGGAATATAAAAAATAATTTTGAAGCATTAAGAAAAAAGAGGGCGTAAAAATATTCTATGTAAAAGGAGTGGAGTGAATTAGAAGCGCAGAAATTTTGGCAATTTTTTTGAGCAGAAATTTCTTACTTTTCAGCAACTTTCGAGAAGAACTTACTTTTACTTTCGCTTAAAAAAATCTGGAATTTCGGTCCTTTGGGTCCTTTATGCGTTTTGGAGTCGTCGGTTGACAAACAATGCCTTACCTCCGTGACGTTAGTTTTATGTTGAGTTTAGTCATCGGTATCCAGCTGCATCGGTTTAGAAATTTATTTATTTTTCACCTAGTTTGTTCAGGTTTTTTATACAATACCATTTGTATATAGCATCCAAGATTTTTTGGAAGACTGGTGGATATCATATCTTGCTTCTACCTCATACTATGACGATAACATCGTCTCCGTATGCTCCCACAATTAAAGGGTAACCAGAAGATGGTTCAACAAAAATATCCATAAAAGAGCGGGATAGTACGCCGCCATGAGGACGGCTGCTTACATTGCTACACTATATTCACCGATGGGATAATCTGAAAGAGCAAGTTCTTTTAAAATGAAGTGGCTTAACCATTCCCAGACATATAGAATATAGAAAACTCGAGGAATAATATCTGTTGTGCTTATGATTGCTAAGGGGTATACAGGGCTAACAATACATTTGCTCTATTGAATTATCAAACGTGCACTTTAAACTTCCTTTTAATTTGTACTAGTAAGCTGACCGATGCTATTTAAAGTTGCAAAATTTGTTATTCATGCTAGATAAATTCAAGAAAAATGCATGGATATACATTATTCATAGTTCTGGTTATCGTTTCTTGGAATTTACGGACTTATTTGGGGCCATTTTATTTTGCCCACGATTATATTTCGTTTATATGTACTTGTATAAATAACACTTTCAAATAAGGATTATTCCAAAAAGAAAATAAGTGATGAAAGGGGACTATCCAGCTAGACACACAGATAAAAGAGGAAAAGGCAGAAACAACAGATCAGCGAGGACGAATCAACTCCACAGGTGGCTAGAACGAAAACTTTAACGCAAGAATATCACCATTACTTTAAATTTGTCTTAAAAAAAATGCTTATAGACATCTAGTAATGAAGTTATGTTCGATAATGATTTTGATATGTTGCTGTTCCATATCTAGGTACCAAAAATAGTTGTCATTACTTGTTTTCGAGTTAGACATATAAACTTATTTTTACAGCTTTCCGCTTTTTTGCAATCGGTAAACAAAATAGTGCTAATAATGTTTTTTTAGTAGCCCTAGTTTAAGGTTAATTATTGTTCAGCAATGTTGTTATATAATCTCTGTACGGAATTTAATCAGGAATCTCATGCAGTTATCTTGAACCCTCAATTAGTGTGCCCTGAGACATTATCAAATAATAAAACAGAGAAACCAGGGGATGAGTTGATGACAAATTTTAACAGAATGCATAATTGGTAAGATTACGTAAGTTAATTTTGAATTTAGTCAAAACCACCCTCACTTGCGTAAAAGTAAGGCCACTGACTACTTGTTGAATGCGGAGGCAATACAAAATGATTTACGGGCAATCGAGCGTGATGCTTGTCCATTAAGGTCTCGGCGGCTCGTGAACACCTCGTATAGGCAAAACGGCGGAAATTGGGGGTCACATGACCGGCTTTGTTGGTATTTCGTATAAGCGGCGGACGGTTTTTCTAATTCTTAGTGCACTTTGGCCTAATCCTTTTTGTTTGTTTTTTTTCGTGATATATGGTCGCGTTTTTTTTTTTTTTTTGGTGGGGGATAATTATTTTTCCCGCCCTCGTGTTGACATTTTCGGCGTAATGGAGGCGGGCACGCGAACGCGCCAACTTTATTAAAACATAATGGGGATTTATCGGCCAATTTGGCCGTTTTATGTCTTTCTTAATTGCGTGACTCCCAGAAAAAATAACCGGGTTTCCGGGTCGAGATGATGCCGTTCCGGAATTTTAGGAGCACAAACGCCGACTTGGCGGATATCGTAATTGAATAATAGCATGACGATTAAAAACATTCGCAGCTTGCGTTCCCAAATGAAAGAACGTGAAAAAAGTACATTTTAAACGGTTATTTTTCTTTGTGCGTCAGAATCTGGAGTCATTTTCGTTTTTGTATCAGGAAATATTTTGATCTCTTCTGCAGGAAGGGGTCACCTGTTTAAGAGAGATTTTGAATTCCAATTTCCAATTGCTTGATGAGAGCGAAGCTATGGCAACAAATTCAGGAAAACTGATTTCCGTGCCATGTGTTGCGGAATGGAGCATAGCGTTGGTTATCTTATTTTTCATTTTTTTAAACGTCGATTTTAATGATTTCCTTATGCAGTAAAAATGTAGTCCGCTTAGAAACTATCCTCTGTACACAGTAATTTCTTGTACGATTTTCGGAAACGCGTATTGACTATGAATTCATATTACAAGAAAAACAGTGAAAATATAATTGCTGAGAAATGCAAACGTTAAACCCAAAAAGGACGAGAAGGAAAGGAAGCGACGAAGATTTAGCTGGAGACAGCACACATACATTTTAGGCACCCAGCAGAGCAGAAGACTGCTTCCGTCACAGCCGTACTTACGTACTCAATATATATTTGGGCAGACGCGCTAGAGAAACAAGATGCATAGAGCAGAATATCGACTTAGTGCCCTACGAGTTGCAAACGCCTTCCGCACAATATCTGAGGAAGCAGAACAGAGGAACGGCAAGACATTATAAACTAGTGGCAGCGCCAGTGGTATGCCGTAGATGGACGCATTGTCTCATTCCCAAGATCAACGTTTGGCTGAACCGAAATCAAGGCGAGGTCAACTGTTATCTAACGCAGATGTTGTCAGGACACAACTGCTTTAGAATTTAACTTTACTGCTTGGGACACGATGACTCTCCAAAATGCCCCACTTGCCCAGGAGTTATTGAGGTTGCAGAGCACGTTTTCCTCGAGTGTCCACGGTTTAGTCTGGAGCGAGATGAACTCGAGCCAATCCTGGCACGGACAATTCGACCAGAGACAGTAGTAGAAGAGATGTTGCCATCAGAGGCTGTTTGGAACGACATCAGCTAGTACGTAACTGGAAGTCCTCACAGACTTGCGTTCCATAGAAAGAAAAAGAAGTAGAGCCAACTAAAAGGGAAACTTAGCTACCAGAGGGAAGAGCAGTAGCTATAACCTCGCCCCATTCTTCACAACTGCACTCATTTTCATTTTGTTTCACAATCTATTATTTTCTACTACCTACTAATATCCAGGTAAGTTTAATATGAGCTATCGAGCTATATAAGCTAGATTGAGAGAATTTTCAAAAAATACATATTTTTATATTATATACAAATAAATGTCCTCTATCATGAACAATCCTCAAAAGTCCTCTCTGTAGGAACGCCGCCCGACGATGGTGTAAATCAGCCGAATTATTACCTCAATTTTCTTAATACACTAATAATCCTCCAGGTCATTAGGCGCGTAGTTTTCGAGTCCCGTTCCTCCAAAAGATTTATCTCGTATTATTAAGTCGGGCTCAACGAGTGGAAAATGAAACAGACTTACGGGGGCACGGTAAACATTTCGGGATTAATTTAGCGTCTAACCTCCCCGTTTTCGACATAATTCATTATGTGGAGATCGGCCGAAGTGTCCGGTGCCGCTTGATGGATCGCCTTGTTTTTTGCTCCAATTAGGGGACGGAAGCACGCATTCCCCAGGTCGCCCCACTCACTGCATCAAATGTTAAATCATTCGATATCCCCAGGGCTAACAACCTCCAAACAATGAACCGGGATCATATGAGGAGTTGCGCGACATCCCTCCTTGTTTGGGAATATTTTCCTATCCTCTATCTTTATATTGTTTTGCTCCTGTTCCGGTCAGTACGAATAAATTTCTCGAAACAGGAAGAGTCTCGATTTATTTTTCGTAGGACCTTAACTGTTAACGAGGGTTTCAAAAGTTCGACTCAACTCCGAGTTTTCTTACGCGGATCTGATTGTCCGTGGTAACATGCTCAGTTATTACTAACTTTAAACACTACAGGAACATGTTAACATTAATTAAGCAAAACAGAGATACCAAGAAATATACTCCTAATCAATCTTTCAAAACAAAACTTAAATTTAAAATTCGCAATGCAATATAATGTAAAATAAACTTAGATCTGAGTTGTTTGCAATTTGGTCTGATTTGCTACCAACAATCCAACGTCCAATTTTCGATGACTTTTTCCAACCTTTGTGGCCGTATATCGGCAATAACACGGCGAATGTTGTCTTCCAAATGGTCAAGCGTTTGTGGCTTATCCGCATAGACCAATGAATGACTTTACATAGGCCCACAGCGGTGTTAAATCGCAAGATCTTGGAGGCCAATTCGTGAAATTAGGCGGTCACCAAACGTGTCTTTCAATAAATCGATTGTGGCACGAGCTGTGTGACATGTTGCGCCGTCTTGTTGAAACCACATCTCCTGGACATCATGGTTATTCAATTCAGGAATGAAAGAGTAATGTGTTTCGACATACACTTGAGGATTAGCTTCGATCCAAATGCGGCAGTTTTGTTTGTTGATGTAGCCGTTCAACCAGAAGTGCGCTTCATCGCTAAACAAAATTCGCTTATGAAAATCGGTAACAACGGCAATCTCGTTTTGGACCCATTCGACGAATCTACACCTTACTTGATGATCGTTTGGCTTCAATTCTTGCACGAGTTGGATTTTGTAAGCACGTAAACCAAGATCCTTCCGCAAAATCTTCCACAAAGTGTAAATAAGAGTAAACGTGGTGCGAAAACGTTCCATGTTTAATCGAATTAACTGCTCTGATGGACGATTTTGTCGACGATAAAATGGACGTAGTGCGCGATACGTATTCCGCACAGAAACATTATTTTCGAAATAAAATTGCACTATTTGCAAGCATTGTTCAGGCGTGAGTCTATTCATGATGAATTGCCAAACCAAACTGAGAATAAATCACTTGACAGCTGTTAAATCGGTAGCCATCTTGAACAGTAATGCCAACTTAAAGTTCTATACATCGAAAAAAAAACATCCATTACATGTCAGAGCAAGTAGAACAATGTGAGGCGTTACCCTGCTTCCTTCCAAGGATTTTCCTTTTAACCCATAGACAACTAATCTCAAAAAATTGCCATTAATTACTCAACAGAGACACATAGAAAATAGAATTAATGAAAAGGGAAAAAAACGAGAAATTATAAGAAAAGGAAGGGAAGAGAAAGGTGTTTTGGCACGAACACCAGTAAACGAGCATTCTAATAAAAGCCCTCATATTATTGGCATGGGGATGGGATGGGGATGGATATAGCGAAATCATTTATTTTATATTTATTAATTGTAAAAGCTTTTAAAAACCTCTTTTTGTGCTTTTTATGTTATGCACATCCGTACGATACGTTAGCTCCTGATGAAGGTGGGGTGAACATTAAATGCAGAACACGCCGAATGAAAAAACACATAGTATATTAATCCAAATGTGATGAAAAATGGGTCCATATATAGAGTCAGCAAAATTAAAATGTGCTAAAATAAAAGTTTCTTAGCTTGTTGGAACAATGAATGAATATGCGAGTTTAATAATTTTAATACTGACAGTACAATTCTTATCAATGACGAGACGTAAATTTTTATAAGAGTTTTTAAATGAAATCGTATTATTTAGAACTCTGAGTTTCATACGTTTGACTCATATCGAACATTAGCATTACAAAATAACATCCCAACAGACTTGAATGAATTTCTTTGAAACTATTGAACGTATCCTGCTCTAAAGGTTAGTTCTAAACCATTAGTTCTAATCTACGGACAGCAATTTACTTAAATCATATTCACTACCCAGATGAGTGTGTTGATCAAATCTTGCGATCCAATATTTTTACAGAAATTGTCGCATAATATGCTTGGCTAGATGGAGTCGGGGCCCAAATCAATTTTCGGTTTTAGAAATTTAATGCAGGACAGATTGATATTAAGCTTTAAGATTGAATATTTTTAACGATGTTTATCTAGATTTAAATGATTATGTAACCAACATGCCTTTGATCGCAGATATTAGTTGCTAGTATATTTTAGGTGTTGTTTTTTAATTATTTGTTTCTTTTTTTTACTGAGTTTATCATGCTCGTGGTAATGTTGCTGTATTATATAATTAAAAAATATATTAGTTACAAACCTTTAGCCTTAAAGTAACTCTAAAAGAAGTTGGCCCAATTGGATCAAACCACGCAATGTGCATAAAAAACTGAATAATATAGAGAAAATATTTGGTGTTTAATTCTTATTCTTCCATTGTGAAATTCCACCCTTTAACTATATAGATAAGCTTAAGTCGGCTTAAGTCTCGTAAGTTTTTCGACCTGTCTGCGATAAAACCTACACCACACAAACAATCGCGATAAGTGGAATCGATTTTCCGCTAATTGAGGACCGCGAGATAAAGTAATGTCGGCGTAAGAGATCTTCAATGCGCGCGCCGACTCCAAGCGAATACATCAGCCGGGACAAAGTGAATGTATAAATAGCCGCGCAGCGATAATCTAGACAAATTCAGCAACAATTTGCATTGTGCGGTCCCAGTTCCAGTATCAGCTTGATTTGTTTACGTACTTAGTCCATCGGGGCACTAATGTATGCGCCGCGTGGCGCAATAATTTTATCAAACCGCCTCAGACCGGGTTCTCAATTAAATGGGTTTTCTGCAGTAAAGGCGGATTTATTTCGGTCCGCCTTTGTCCGCTGGTAATCGGTCTGCGGGCCGAGATCTCGGTGGCCTTCGACATCGCTACTTTACGAACCCAGCCATCGGAATCGATAAACAATCGTGGAAGAACGACCCGATTCCAATTTACCAAGATTCGTCCTCTGTAGTCAACTATTCCGCCACATGCAGTCTTGCGTCGCATTCTTATAGAAAAAAGCCAGAAATCATAATCACGGACACATTTTGAAATATTGAAGATTTGTTACTTGAGGTTACTTAAAAAATTTAGCGATTCGACAAGTACCAGAGCAGTGCTCTCTTTAATCAACAGAGGAGGAGGAATGGGAAGTTGTCATTCCATCCCCTAAGGAATGTAGTTAATACTATTTCGGTTGGGATAAAAAGTTGTTTCCATGGCTCTTTTATGGACAAGAGCAGGTATCATAGTGGCATGAAGAAATATTAATTATATTTCCACACACCTAAAGATCATACTGTACTTCAAAAAAGAAACCAAATACATATCACCATAAGTTAATGTAATAGAATTGATTGATATTTCAGGCTCTTATTTTTAACGGAAAAAATGTTTGCTCATATAAAATTGAAAGTCATTCACTTTTATAAATTAATAGCTACTTGAATTCGTTTTCAGAATATGAGGCAGGTTCCTTTGAAATATTAGTCTCTTTTGCTTCTTCCCAGATTTGGTTAGTTATGCTTCAAATGTATTTTTATCAAATGTCCCAAAAATAAAACCAATTTGACATATAAACGCAATAAAGATGGCTACATTTCGAATACTTAATCGCCCTGCTAGTAAATGCTTATTAAATCAATTTTTTATAAATTGAATAACGTTCATTGTACGGGATTTAACAAAAAATGCATCATTTTTAACACTTTTGCTCTTGCTCTTTTTAATGCAATTTTTGTTTACCTGTTTTGAATGAACAGCAGTTCAGTTCTAATTTACTTAGAAGAAATCAACTTTGGTTTTTGGTTTTCTAAAAGGGATTTTAGGCATTTTAAGTTATCTTGTTAAATTTTATTCGAGTGCATCCTAGCTAGGGGGTCACAGAATAATGGAAAATAAATTAAATGTCTGAATTTTTAGTGAAGATCAATATGAAAACTAACAAAGACAAAAACTTTAGGTTAACCAGCATTGGGTAGAACTTGTAGTAATTTTTTTGTTCTGTTAAAATGGTTCTGCAGTAAACACAAACTATTGTTGTACATAAAATTGCATTTTATTAAAACGGCAAGTGAGCTAATTGCCTGAATTGGATCGTAATAATAGCGGGTTAACTTCGAAAGCGTCGTATTGTGGGTTCCACAAAGGCACTACTATACGTCTGTTAAACGTTTCGACGCCGATGTTAAAACGCGGAACAAGCGATTCTTTTGATATCCGACGAATGAAAAATGGTTCGTATTCGGCGAAAAGACGTGGCGAATTGTCGACTAATAAAAATAAATCGGGGCTCCAAACAATTACTAGCAATATATTTTAGTTTTTGTGAGCTGGAATTAATTTAAAACGGGGCGGAAATAAAAACTTCAGGTCCGTGTTTCGTTGAAACTTTCCGCCGCGGGACGCTACTTACGCCGAAAACTTTCGCCAAACTTCCAGAAGTTAATTGACCAAAAGCAACAGGAAGTTTGCCCGGGGGACCGTTAATATTTAACTTTATACAGGAAGTTCTAAGACCTGTATTTTTTAGCTCGACGCACAGTACGATTTTGAATTTTCGGGAGAAGAGAGCAGGAGATATTGGCAGAATGTTAATACTGAATGTTAATAATCTAATGGCACAACGCAGGTCATGGGAGGAAAAAATCTGACTATAGATGAGAGAAACGTGAAAAATATAATAAAAAACTAAAAAAAGCAATTTTGAAAAATACTAACAAAAAATCAATAAAGTAAAGTGCAACTGGATATGAAAAAAATGAGCAACTGTATTTATGGGAGATTTTTAATGAAAGGGAAAAGAAAAAGCACACATAAATGAGGTGAGAAAGAAATGGGAAGTAGAGGGTGGGTAGTATGAAGGAAAGAGAAAAAAAAAGTATTGGTTCAAAGAAGAGGAATCGAATCATCGAATCGAATTTAATATTTGGAGAGAGTTTGATGAAGGCTAAAAATAAAAGGATTAAGATGGATGAAAGAAGTATGCTAGAGAAGGAATGGAAAGCTCAAACGATGGGAAGGATGAGGAATGGAGAGTGAGAACGATATTGTGAGTTTTGTTATTGTTTGTAATACAATTATAATACATTTTTTTCTAAAAGGGGATAGAAAGGCCAAAGAACAAATAGCTCTTTTACTGATTAAAGATTTACTAAATTTTTGATGCTATGATAATTTAAATGATTATTTCGCTCTAGAAAGCGATAAACTTAAGTCGTGGAGATCACCATTGCATGCACTCCACAAACAACACGGAAATAAAGCCACCCTGCTTGCATTGTTAAGTGCACATACAAAGAAGAGAGAGATATTGGTATTATTGGTATTAAAGGGAGAGAGAGATATAGAAATATTTGTTATGCTATGCTCAAGGTCATTCTTCAAAAATAATAATAATAATAATAATAATAATAATAATAATAATAATAATAAACTGTCCTTATTGAAAATCAAAATATTACAATATAAGTAACAATACAAGAGTGGCGACATTCGCAATTTGCGCTCTTCCATGTAACCACAAGAACAACAGCACCAACACCATAATTGTCAACAAAATACAGACCGTAATACAAGAAATAGATGCATATCATAAACTGATACGCTTTTGCTAGTTACGGGCGGGTCTAATAAACAAAATTAACGGACTTTATTGTGGGGAAGGATGTTATAGCATTAAATAATTTAACTGCGTTATAGCTAAAAGATCTCTGGGAAGTTTCCGAAGTGTGTCTAGGAACGCAATATCTTAAGCAATGACGGGTGTCTCGATTATGAATATCATTTCCTCTGCAAAGTTTATCAGACGGGGTCTTATTGGAGTTTAGTAAAAAAACAAAAGTGGCTAACTGAACTTTATATCGGTCCTCCAGCTTGAGCCAACCCGAATCAGAGAGGCATCGTGAAATATGAGTCTGAGTCTCTCCTTATCTCGATTAAGTATAGCTGGCCAATAGACAATACTGCAATAAGCGACATGGGATAAAACTAACATATCACAGAGTTTAAGTTTGACTTCTTTACTGAGAAAATCGAATGAAATGAAATATCGCAATGGGTTCTTGATTTTCTTTGTACCAAAGTGATTAACGTTTTTCTATTTGGAGATATATTAATGCCTTTATGTACTAAGTAGTTTGAGTATATAAAATATTTATTTACCATTTTAACCAATAAATCCTTAAAATTGACGTCAAGCTTGTATATAATTTTAGAAAAAGATTTACAGGCCTGTATTTCTAAAACACAGCGACACTTGCAGACATTAATAGTTCGCTAGAAGACAGCTAACAGAAAGTCGTTTTTTCTATTTTTTAGATATAAATTTTTAATAAAATAATTAGATCATATGAATCACTTGTAAAATACACCAATACATAACATAAATATAACATAACATAACATAAAATTAAAAAAAAATCATAAAGTGAAGTGACGTTCTAGAAACATTTTTTTTCTTCTTCTTAAAGAGACAGAAAAATTAACGAAGCAAATTAATAACTGGTTGCTCCCGACCCGGCGATTTGGTCGCATGGAAATAATTTGCGAGCACGGTAGTAGCGAGTGGTCCAATGGCGTTGCTGAAGTGAATATATAATAAAATAACGCCATAATAATGCTTGGCAAAAGTGAAACGTGCGCGCCGCTGTACTTCGAGTTTAGCTCTCCGGTATCGGGACTCCAGGCGCAATATATTTGACCAATTAATATCGAAACCTCAGCCACGGAAAGTTTAAGGGCGTCCGTGATGAATTTACTTTGGCTACAATTATTCTGGTAACAGACTTGAGAACAATTCCCGAGCAAAGTTCGCTAATTGATCTTCGACCGAGTCTGACCGCAAATTCAGATAAACTGACGTGCCCAGGTTGTATTACGGCCGATTAGAAATTATAACATATCTAAGATAAATTGACTTTTGAGGTCTAGTCGAGAACAATAAAGCCAACGGGTAACATAACTAACTAAAAGTGCTACAAAACGAAAGAACGAATTTTAAAATTGGAATTAAACTTCTTCAATTGTACTTAATAGGACAACCGTATCGTTCCATTCGACATCTGACAACGTCTGACATCTGATAACATTTTTAACATTGCTTACTAGTTCCACCTAGTAGTTCTAATGTCAAATATTACTGAAAATCTAAATTAGCAATATTTGCTGCATGAAAAAGAAGTCCGTTCTAGCTTTCCATATTTAAATTTTCAGTCAAAAATTAAAAAAATAAGACCTTTGCAAATGTGTGTACGAATGAAATGAATAAAAACCTTAACTGTAAAATATTGCTATTCCAGATTTTAAAATGTATTGACATTGACATTTGATAATTTTCGTTTTCATTATAACTTTCTAGAAAAATTAACCGGTCAAATTTCAAATCAATTCTAAGATTATTATTATATACGGTACCATTGATTTTCGGATTAGACCTATTTGGATCAATAAGTATCTCGAGTTGACATTATGTCCGAGATTTATTAAAGCCCCACTATAATAACGATGGTGCCCTATCAATAAATTAACTTACTGAAATGAGTAATCATTTATTTTCTAGAATTTCAACGGGCATTGAAAAAATGTGTAGTAAATGAGTAATTTCGAGTAAAATCGTATGGCTGTTGATTTTAGGATTTCTAGACATTGTTGCTCTAAATAAAAAAATAGTTTAAAAAGCTTGCAGTTTGCAGAACGCCATATATAAAAAAAATGATAAAGATAAAGATAAAGATATATTAAATAGCTTTAAGGCACCGGGCAAAAATTATTTGGTAATTTTTAAATAAGTAAATGAGTCCAGTTATCCAATAGATTTGACAAAATAAATAAGAACTAAAAGTTCTGATTTTCACGAAATTATATATTATGACATGACAATTGTTTCGGCAACACCGTGTCTTTATCAAATTTCATCATTCACATTTGATAAGGACACGGTGTTGTCGAAACAATTGTCATGTCATAATATATAATTTCGTGAAAATCTGAACTTTTAGTTCTTATTTATTTTGATAAATGGATTTTCATCAAGTAAAAGCCACCCCAGTTCAACCAATAGTTTTGGGTTAAACCTCAATAAATTGAAATAATTTTCTCCCCATCTTATAGCATATTGTTCTGGTGGTAACGTTTTTTTTTTGTTTGAAATTATCGTACTACCATAAAACATGCAAATGGAAAAAAAATCTGTTTTGATTAATCGATACATAAAAGTATAATGAGTAAACTTGCTTGCTTTTCTATCCTTTTTTTTGTTCAATTAGTTTTTAGCCTTGAGTGATGTTTTTTTTATCGAACTTTGGTAAATTACAAGAGTTGCGTATAATTAGCCATAGCTAGACTTCAACCTTTGCTGAATTTTATGCTAATGTTTATAATTTTTATAACTATGGTTACTTTTTATATGTGCCTATAATGTATAATATATTCGTAAATAAATATATTATTATCGTTATTATTACTTACCAAAATTATTGTTATACATTTATTCGTTTTCCCTTCAGGTCAAAAACAAAATAACAAAAAAATCGCGATCGGTAATTACAACATGTCACAACAAAGAATTTGATGATGTAATATGACTTTAAAATTAATCCTTGAAAATTACCCTTTTAAACACCAAATGTAAAACTAATTAACTATTTCCGTATAGCGACCCACCGAAAGCTTTTCAGTATTCCTTTAGATTTACAATAAAGAAAAGTTATGGTAATGTCAAACCGCAGACCGCATTATAAGCAAATCTGACATTTTACGTTTTTTATTAAAAATTACTCCAATTTCCTGGCCGATAATTCCGGAACGATTCAAGGCATGAAATCACTGCCAATACCACGAAATCCTCCGCCAACCTTGTGCGCCTTTCTCGGAAATATTTCCATTTTAAATTAATATTGCATACGTTTTCTGTCTTTGACTGATCGTACCACATTAACCGGTCTCGAACAACGATGGGATTGAGGCAATTTCGTCAAACGCCAGCGACCGCAAAGCTACCTGTAACGTTTTGCTATGAAATATGCGAAATCAGTCCCCGTCTGTTTTTAATTAAAAGCAAATTCCGAAAGGAAAAACGCGATTGTTTCGTTCGTTATATTTTTAATTATTTCGTAACAATTTACAATCGCGACGTAAAATAAAACCGAATATAAATTTAACAGTTGCTCCCGTTTTGTTAAATCATTTCCGTTCGTTTAAATAATTCGACGCGCCCGCGTTTTATCGTGAAAATTCGAGTCATTTTTCATCGCGATACGTCGGTTTTTCGGAGATACGCGGGAACGTTTTGACATATTAAAAATAGCTTTCCGCGTGCCCGACGAATTTCGCGTATTAGTTAATAATATTTCATTTTACCAATCGGCTATTATACGAGAGAATGCAAAAAATTCGCTTAACTATTCCAAATAAAATTTATAACAAGTTTTTAAAAATTATGCAGGGTGTTTCGGCTTATTGCAACGGGCGATTCAATAAGAGTTTCCACATTACAATCTGAAATATGTTTGAAACGCCATTGTATTTGTTTATTATCATATGAGACTTCTGACCTCACAACATAAACAAAATTAGTCATGGAGCAATATACGACTGAACATCGTGTAACAATTGTGCAAGCCTATTATGAAAATGGTCGATCAAGAAAAAATGCATTTCGGGCTCTACGTGATTTTTTCGGCGCACAAAATCGACCTTCTTAGAAGACAGTTTGGAATGTGGTTCAAAAATTTGAGCAAACTGGATCTGTAACTAACCTCAAAGTCCCTCAACGTGCAGGTCGGTCAGATCAAAATATTGTTCGCTAAAGTGTAGCCGAAGATCCAAACACGTCGATTCGTCATCGATCGCAGGAAGTGGGCCTTACGTATTCAACCACACAGCGAATTTTAATAAAAGACTTGCATCTACACCCATATAAAGTCCAAATAACTCAGGAGTTGAAACCTCGAGATCATCAACAGCGCCGCGTGTTTGCAGAATGGATACGAGAACAAGGGGTTCATTTTTCAACGAGAATCATCTTTAGAGATGAGGCACATTTTCTGGTTGGTGGCTTTGTAAACAAACACGATGCTCGTATTTGAGGATTAGAAAATCCAAGATTGTTCAAAAAGCAATGCATCCTTAAAAAGTGACTGTGTGGTGCGCATTTTGGTGCGGAGGAATAATTGGCCCTTTTTTTGAGGATAATGCGGAGAACGCTGTTACGGTTAATGGTGTTCGCTATCGAAACATGATATCTGATTTTTTCTGGGAGCAGTTGGAAGGTATGGACATTGAAGATTTGTGGTTCCAACAGGATGGAGCCACTTGTCACACATCCAGAGAAACGATGCAATTGCTGCGGGACAAGTTTCTTGGTCGGATTATCTCACGCAACGGCGATATCAATTGGCCGCCGCGATCATGTGATCTTACTTCCCTAGATTTTTTTTTTGGGTATTTAAAAAGCAGAGTGTATAGAAATAAACCAAACACTATTCCAGAGCTGAAACAGGAGATTAGACGCGAAATAGCCGGCATAGAACCTGAATTGTGTCAAATAGTGATAGGAAATTTCAATAAACGAATTACGTCATGCCACATGAGTCGCGGGGGTCATTTGAATGACATCATCTTTCATACCTAATTGCAATACACTAATCTAAAATGGCAAATAAAAATGTTTATATATTTTTATGTTCTTCCGAGTTTTGTTTATTATCACCCTTTAGAAGCATAGTCAACAAAAAGTTCATATAGGCATGGGTCGAAAAACTTTTTTTTTGAGGTATGAGATATTATATTACACTTTTAAAAATAATTATTGTTGATTTTTATTTACGTGCTAGTCGATATCATTAATTAAAAAATAATTACAATCTTGTGAAAGTAATTATGGTACTCTACGGCTTTTTCAATAAATCTTGCTTGAGATGTAGAAGATTCAACCCTTCATTCGATATAATTGATTCCAAAGGGAATATAACTGATGAAAACCATATTAAACTTATTCAAAACTTATGCACTAATTTAGATCCACTTACTACAACTCTTTAGTAAAAAAAAGAAATAGCTATACTCAAAATCATTTTTTTTAACAAGGACACAATGGCTGGAACATAGTTTTTGGAGCTATTTAGCTTTTAGATATATTATGCTTCTTTTTAATAAACCTGTGTGACATTTTGTTTGCCATTCCACTGATAAAATATTTATTAGAAGCCAAAATACTGTTCAGATTAACGAGTTACTTGTCACAAATAAATTCATGTTATTGTTTTTACTATGCTATATTTTAACAAACAACGAAATATGATTTACATATTCGTTGAGGCTACTTTATGTATATTTTAAGGGCAACATATTTGTAATATCGGATTGAAACAAATAGAATAACACTATTACTCAGAACAGAAAATTAGTTTAATTTTAGACCTTATTTCTTATATTAATTAATTTTTCATTTATTATTATGCTATATTTGATTATTAGCAATTTCTTAATCTTAATCTTAATCTTCTTAATTTAAAATTTGTCTAAAGAATTCAATTGTTTATAATATTATTATTGTTATTATTATAATTGTTGTTGTTGTTATAACTATTAATTAACACTATTGTAAATTTTACTATACTCTGTTTCTTAACGCAATCATTATTGAAATGCAAAACTTTGTGGTCTTAGCCGTACTCCTTAAGCGTTGTAGCAGAGGAAACTCAATTGTTTTGTAAATAGCTGATTTTGGTAAATAATAATATATATTAGAATTTTATCCATTTCCATATTATTCTTACTACTACGTAAGTTTTTATTTACTTGATATTAGAATAATAAATATCTCAATTATCTACCCATCTCTATTTGCATCACTTTAATTTAGGACCGATTCGAGGTCTGTATCTAAACTTTATGAGATAATCTTTCAGTTGTCCACCCTGTTTAATGATCTCCGCAGTGCAAATTTATATTCTATGATTCTCTGGTTGTCTAAGGTTATTTCAATTTATTTTAAATTCTTCTCCTCACTTGACTTAGTATTGAAATTACTTGCAAGTTTATACCCTAAATAACATACGTCTTATTTTTTAGCGTAAACAGTCCATAGAAACGACATAGTTCTTGTAGGGCCCTGTATACAACGCGTCCCCGGAATCGTCTCACCATTCGACGTTTTTGCGTCGTCGGGGGCGATTCTGATAACTGCAATTCTTCTCCCCCGTTTCCGGAGCCGTTTATTTCACACCCAATCAATTTGGCGCAAAAACAAAGCCACTATTGCGTCAAGTCTAATAAATTACCCTACGTTATTGTCGTCGCCGCAGCGGTAATTTATCAATAAAATTGTCGTTAGTCTTCATATAGTTTAGCCGATTCGTTTCGTGTGGCTCCCGGGTCGTTCCCATAGGGGGTTAATTTAATAAGCCGTCGGTGTACACACATCCAGAAAGTTAACGACGTAATAAAAAGCAAATAGACTCTTTCCCATTAAATGGAACTCGGTTGTATTTATAACTGTATCTTTGAAGGCTGTTTCAATTTAGAATTAGCGGCTGCATTGAATTGACCCGGAAGATGAATTAGCTATTCTGCGACATACAGTCTGAAAACAAGGTTCAGATAGAGGGTGGCCGAATAAAGACTTGACCCAAAATCCACTCCCCACTCTGAGAATTTAAATATTTCATAATTTAAAATAAAAAAATTGTCTGAGCAGAAAAAGTGCAAATGAAAAACCTCAACCATAAAAAAACATTCTGGCAAGTGGAAAAGATTCGAAAATTCTTCAGTTTAGTTTAGTAGCGCGAACTGAAGGAACGTCAGTGTCTAAGTAGATATTACGTATTTTCAAGAATTTAAATATTTGAAATCTACACTTAAAGAAAAAAAGCAATGATGTGATGTGATTGCATAAACCGGAAAAAATGAATATATAAAAACTCAAATTAACTATCAAAAAATAAAAATAAAATAATATTCTGGTATGTGGAAAAGATATGAAAATTCTTCAATCTAGTGGCTGAAGGTGCCTAGAAATGACATACTAAATAAAAGAAATCACAGCTAGCCCTAACTACAAATCTCCCATAAACAGAGTTGTTAAAAATACATTTTTGAAAGTATTTAAATACAAATATTTCAAAGTAAAAAAATGTATTGCAAATAAATTTTGGATATTGTGTTTATTTGTAACATTAAAAGTATTTAAATACATCATTTGGATTGTAGGTTCACCATTTAATTGTAGCCAAGTATAAGGACTAAGATAAATAGAACTGTTTGCCATGGTACATAAATATTAAGTTATACCTGCGTGACCTGGATACTTGGCTCAATTATTGCCAACAATATGTTAATATTAATACTCTTAATGACAGAGACATTGAAAACCCAATTTTGTGTTTTTTGTTTCTATTTAGAGTAATGTTTTTCCGAAAACAAATTTTAGCGCCAATGCAGTTTTCTGTCTGACATACCTGTCTCGGTCTACTATGGGTGTGCAGACTCCCCGTAATAAAACCTTACATTTACAACTTAACTTTACGTACAAGTTTCGATTTTAGTTAGAAGTATTTAACATTCTGTATTTACATCACATCTAAAATTCAAAAAAATGTATTTAAATTCGTATTTAAGCACATCTCAAAATACATGTGTTTTAGTAGATAAGAACAAGACAATATTAAATTTTGACGGGTTGGGTTTTTTACCAAATGTAATAGACAGTGGGGAAAATGCCAACATATTTTAATAAAAATCATGTTGCGTTATTACCGTTCTATATGAATTTTGATATATGTATATGGTCTTCTTATTTCTAATACAGTTTTGTAACATTGAAATCTTAATTTTGGTTAGTTTAAATTAAACTTTTATAACGGGATTTTTATTATCATATAGGTACAGTAGGGAGCAAATATGCCGTATCCTTCTTGATATGAAATCGATATCAAACAAAATTCAATAATATTATGTAGCCTTGTCGGACAATTTTCATCGTCAATTGTTAGAGCAATAAACATTTAAAAATACAATAAAACTACACACTAGAGACAAAACGTTTCCCTTTGGGGCAAACGCGCTTAATCAAACAAATTAAATTTAAATTGCTTAAGACGCTACTTTAATGTGTGTTGACAATGTCAACATTGGAATTAAAAAGCGTTAATCTCGTAACACAGCCCTTATTCCTAAAAATAATATTAACATTCTTTTGCTAATTATTTAGTCTGGAAATGTTGAATTAGATGGGAAAAAATTTTCACCTCGGTTTTGACATGATGACACGAAGAAGCAATTGTTATTACCCGTTTTATTATATGTACAGATCAATCTACCTATAGTTGCCGTATTGTTATGGTGTCATTTAGTACCTTTTTCCTGCTCTATTCTCTTGTAGGGAATGTAAGGGGTAAAGGTGGACTGTCAATCAATCGACTCCAACGACTCCAGCGACTCCAGCCGTGCGACTCTAGCCGCGCGATCCTGGCGACTTTGCATTGTTTGCTGGTTTTCATTAAAACATCCGAATCCGTTGTCTCTAGCGGTGTGTCTGCCAAAATAGCAGTCTAGTCGCTACAGTCGTTGTGATCGGTTATAGTAAATGTGATAGCTTCGTGTTTTGGTAAATTTTGAAGGGAAATGGATGACTCTTTATTAATTGAATTAGTAGGACAAAATCCCACTTCATATAACCCAAAGAACAAAAATATAAAAGCTAAAGTGGAAATATGTCTTATGGTATATGTCAACTAGCTTCTCCGTATATTCGACTTATCAGACATATCACAACACCCTGGACCTTCCACCGGTTTCTATATCCACTCAGTCCTGAACCCTCGCCTATTACAGACATATTCCAAGGTCATGGTTATTCTTCAAATCAAAGTTTGCATTTTTTCAATTTGAATTAAATATGATGGATAATATCTAATCAATATAAATACCTACAGAGAAAGGCAAATATATTTATTTACCTTAGTGTTTTACGTAGTCCACATGAGAGCTTTTTAGGTCACCCTCAATCAGAGTTCTTTCGTCTTGTAATAGATGTCTCCGAATTGACATGTTTGTGAAACGATCTTCTCCTCGATAACAAAAAATATCATGAGGGCTGCTTCGTAAAGGATGTGCAAGTAATAATAATAATAAAAGTTCCTCTTCCTCGTCTTCTGTTGCTAAATCTCACCACAAAGCACTCTCGTATAGGTTGCCGCTGCAGTCGCTTGATTGACACCTCACCTTAAACCGCGAAAGAAGGAATGTTCCTGTTATACTTGTAATTTCTTGGAATTCTTCTCAGAATTAATTGGAATTCGTCTAGAATTTTTCGAGATTTCTCTGTAATTCGTCTTTAATTCATAGGGAATTTCTTTATACAAGTGAGGAAAAAGTCAATACATTTTTTTAAATGCACTAATACGTCCCATGTACATTCCTATCTGCTCAAAATGCTCAAAAAATGGTAATAGTATATAATGCAACAAGGCAAAAGGTATTTGACTTACGAGTTTATTTGGCATGAGCGGAGCGAATGAGATAAATAGTGTTGCATAATATACTTTTTCTACCACCGTCACGAAAAAATCACAATTTAACAAATTAAAAATAATAACAGATTATCGGATTCCTAAATTACGTACCAATCAAACAAAATATTTACTAGTTGCTATTAAACTTATTCGTTTATCGTTCCGATCGGTTCTGCCATTGTTGTCTCTTTTTAACTGTGACCGTTAGACAGAGAGAGGTGGATTGGACATGTCAAATAAACAACGGAATAAATACGATTTTAAAACATTATGTTGTTTATTTTACTTTTACAATTGATCATTAAGTAGTTTATTTAAAGAAAAAGACTGTAATTGAAAGAAAAATCATCCAAGGACAGAACTTTTAAGAGGATTAGATTTTTAAGGTCGTATAAGCAAAAAGAAAGCAGGTCCTCACCTTTAATTTTCTTTTGTTTGTAATGACGAGACATCGATATTTGAATATGGTACAATTGGTCTTGGCAAGATATTATATTAAATAGAACGTCGATCGGAATATATTTTGTGTAATGGCCCCAACCACTCACCCTTTTATCAGTTAGTTTCATCCGGAGTAAATCGTCCTCTCAACCTATAAATAGTGAACCTAATTACCAACCCCCGCTGTAGGTACCTGTAGCCAGAACAATACCAGGAGTCAGCGGCTCCGAGCGGGCAGATTAATATTAAAATGTGTTTTGTTCTGAGCGCGTTAAACGACGCGGTCGGTCTCCGTGGGACATATTTTAAAGTATAATAAGACCGGCGCGTAAAGTTTATTCTTCACACCTTGAATTTAAAGCAGCCCGGTCTCGCCTATATATGAGATTTTCCCAGATAAAAGGATGCACGCTTAAATACATACGAGTCTCAAACATTATAAGAGCCATCGGAGTCGATTTCATCGCCGCATTTTCCAGAAGACGCAGTCTCGTTCTGTGTGAATGATATACTATTTGGAACGGCAATTCAAATGCGATAATCGATAATTGGATTCACCTTAAAGAGAAGTATTCCAACTGATTTTTTTATGTTGAACGAGTCATTGAGAGGTTGCTAGGCACTACGATCTTAAGCATGAAACTCTTGGAGATCATCAGAGTTGCTCTTTAATAGCTGTTGCATAAATTTGGTTTTAGACTCGTGATAAAACAATTGCATTCAAAGTTATGCAATAAGGTGACGCTACTGCGAGTATAGTATGACCTCCTATCTATCTAACTTATGAAAAATGCAAATCCCTTACCCCGTTAATATTCAAGTTGTGAAATTATTCGGCTATAATACGGCATTTCCAAGTACGGGTCGGCTACGGACAATGGAGGAAAAATAAAAATAAATAAAAATATTTGGACAGAAAAACCGGCTCAAAATTCGGTGATATACGGTATATACTTTGATTCTTGCTCTACCGGACCATCCCAAAAGTTGAATATAGGGTGTACCCTTTTAGTTTGTGAGAGGGTTAAAAATTTCAACACAAAAAATTATTGTGAGTAAATAGGTATGGAGGAAGCACTAAATAACAACTAATCAGGATTAAAATAATCTGGATACTGACTTGTCCTGCTTTGATAATTATCTCAGCAATTTGCTTCATGTAAATTGAATAGATTTATTGCAATAGCTATGTGCCGGATCATTTTTGATTAAAAATTTTAGTTAGTCGTTTGTTTCATTTGAGAAAAGAAGTTATAGTTTTGGTGAGTTTATTACGGTTACAGTTATATACCTGATCTCTAGATGTTTCCCAAGAACCCAGTTCCTCAAGCAGAGTTAGGAGCGCGTGATAATCCGATCGCAAGGAAATGATTGATAAATATCATTTAAAACTTGACGTTGCATCAGCCATCTTACTTGAAAAAAGTAACTGGTTAAATAAGTTACGACCAAGTCAGGTCACAAAGACTTCAGAAATCCATAGGCCAAATTCTGAGCAGGTCTGCTAATCGATGACAGGATGCTATGAGGCTAGTAGCTGCTAAGTCTTAGGGAAGCAGCAGAAAACACGGAAGGTAGATTCTGCACGTGCGTCAATATAAAAGCTGATCGAAGGTTCGTTTTCACCTGCGGTAGACAAATCTCAATAACTGTGACAACAATAGACAGTTTAATTGAATTAAATAGTTTTGAATTAATAGTTAAATTTAATAAATTGAATTAAAAGTTTTATTTCAAAATTTTAATAAATAATAAGAATAAAGTGCAAAGCATTGCTATAAATTATCATAACACCCTTTTATCTTAGCCTCATATATTATGGTTTTGACATATCTATTTGTAAAACTTCGCCATTAAATTTTTCTAAATTTTCTTGGCTCAATAATACGTATATCGTAATTCATTAACGAAGAGTTAAAATTTAATATAATTTAGAAATCTGTGTACGGTAATAGCATGGCTGTTCACGTCGATTGTTTTGCTGACCTTAAACAGTTTTTAAAGCTGTCAAAATATTGTTGTCATTGTTGACATGTTGTAAAAATATGTTTACTAACCAAAATTATTCTTAACCGTCCATATCTCTTAAAGATGACCCATGCTCTCTTTTCCCACGTCATATCGATTACATTACATCCATAGAAGATCGAAAAGGAGACTAACGTTATTGTGGTTTGAAGTTAATCACAAAAAAAAGTCAAAGTCAAAGTATGCAGCCAAAATATCACACTTGATGGTTGAAATTTTTACGTATTGTTATACACACTCCACTTTCTAAATTAAATTCATACAAATTTTAGATAATTTATGTATGATGTGAATCGCATTATACAAATTCAACATATATCGATTGCATCCATCCTTTTTTAATACTATATGCATCGGCGCTACATAGCTACATGCACCGTTCCGTGTTTCTGGCAGCCAGGCACGTTTCAACTGAAAATCGTAACAGAGTCATAAAATATTTGACGAAAATGAGTTTTCCTGGTTAACACGAAACGGCATCGATATCCTGCGAGCTAAACGAAATAGAATTCTATATTGCTTTTGTCATTTGCCATCTAACCCATTTTTAACTTCCAGTAAAAAAGTGTTACCGTTCTAACTTCGTTTTTCTCCCCTATCACCATTTTCGTCTCCCGTTTCCGCCTAATTGCAGATGAAGTTGTGGTCGGGCACGAAATGAGTCGGTTGCTATTAAGAGATTGCCGATCATCGTTTCATCGAAATGGACGCCAATAATGCGTTTTTACGATCGGTTTCGCCTATGTTTTTCGATTATTGCGGAAAGTTTATTATTGCTCTTCCTCCAGTTAATGTTGGCGACGATATTTAGAAGGGCCATTGGGCCATTATCGATCTTGTAATACCAGACAAAGATAGGAAGATAGAACTTGAGTTCATTCGAAGCAATTGTGGTATATATTTAGCGCCTTCCAATGCTAATCCATTCACTGGATGTTAGCGACCACATGTTCGAATCTGTCTTTGTCTCTTGCGGTGTTTATGAGCTCTCCTATAGTCTCCAGACCCGTCCATTGACTGACATTTCTCTCCCATGACAGTTGCTTTCTGCTCATTCCCTTTTTGAATTCTATCTTATCTTTGAGTATGAGCCGTAAGATGTTATATTTTCCATTTCGACATATGTGTCCCAAGTATGAGATTTTCCTTTTTTAATAGTACCAAATAGTTCAGTCTCCTTCTGCTTCTATTGAGTACGTCTTCATTTACGTCTATCGGTCCAGGGTATTTTAAAGAGACGTCCGTATGTCCACATTTCAAAGGCATTCTATTTATTCTCCTGGTTTTCATGAGCCACGCTTCCACGCCAGGTGGACATATGCAGCTCAGTACGTTTCTAAACTTAGTAAATGTTGTACGTGCCTTCTTTATTGTCGTTCTAATTTCCCTTTCAGAGATTCAGTCTGCATGCAGCCAACAGCCAAGATATTGATATTTTTCGACCCGTTCTATGAGTTTGTTTTCTATGCTTGCCGGTTTCATTCAATAAGGTGCAAATATCCTGTAAGTCGTTCATGCAGTTTGTAGTACTGCATTCCTTGTTTGGAGTTCTCAAACTTTTCATGAAAAATCTCTTCCGAGTACTTATTGAATAATAGTGGTGAGAATACACATCCTTGTCTCACGCCTCTACGAATACGGATGTCTTCGGTTCTGATGTTTCGTATTTTTGTATGTGCTCTTTGATACCAGAATAAGTTTTCTATACCTCTGATATCTTTTTCATCCAACTCTGTTGTTCGCAATATATTCGGTCAACACACCTTTTTTAACATCTAGACAGTGCTTCTCTGGTGCCCATTCCGGCTTTAAACCCGAACTGATTTGCACTTACATTAAATTCTCATTTTTCGTACATTTTGCTATGTAATATTTTCAGGAATATCTTAAGAGTGTGATGCAATAGACTTATTAGCCCATGGTCATTACAGTGGCGTGCTTTGATTTTCTTTGAAAGGGGGATGAAGGTTGAACTGAGCCAGCTTTCAAGAGTTTACCCTGTATCTGTAGAAGTAACTAACAAATAACTTTCTTATTTCCGCTGATATTCCCTTTGGCTCTGGCGCTTTGTTGTTCTCAGCTGTTCCAATTAGTTTCTTTATTTCCTCAGTAGTTATTGATCGACCTGATGTTGTTGAGTCTGTTGTATAATTTATAAGTCGTCGGCGAATAATTTGTCAATGTTAATAGTCCACTAGCTTTTTGCATTCCCCTTTCATTATGATTTCATTTCTTTCATTGACTAGACGCGACACTGCTTGTTTTGTGTATACCCGATGCTTCTTTCAATTTTTTGTGTTCTCCCACTGATTATTTTCTAGCATTCTCTCTGTACCCACTTTCTCTTAGTTTTTCTTATTTTTTGTCGTATCTGTGTGTGTAGCTTCTGTATGCTTCATTATTTTTGTTTTTTTAGCAACTGAGCGAAATATATTTTGAAGCAGAAATATTTTATTATTAAGAATCTTCTTTTATTCTGGTAAGTTAGGTAAGTTATTGCAAAGATTACCTCTTAAGGAGTGTTTGAAGGTTTAATTAGTTCAAAATTAAAAAAAATTAATACAATTTGGTTTTTGGAATTCTCTCAGAATCAATTCGGACCCTAAAATTTAATTGCGTCATAATTTTCTTGTTGCAAATAATGGCTGCGGTAACTGTAACTATTTTTGCAATCAATAATAATAGCCATGTGCAGAAATGTACACCAAAGATTCGACAAATGCTTCGCCCAATATAAGCTGGGCTTCACAAAAAGACATTTTTATGAATTAAGTGTCTTGTCTTTGCTTGTGGTCGAAGGTCTAAACTGACGCATATTTTGGTGACAGTGCCAATAAAAAAGCGCTTTAATTGCGGTGAGGAAATTCCGTGGAAACAATAACCATTTTAGTATCGATGGGTGCGTATTTCACAATGATGACCTCGGCGTATCTATCGGTCGCACCTGTAATGGGTATGGTTTCAAGAAACGCTTTAACTGTGGTTATCTCGATAGCGCCATAAACAGTATTAGTAACAGGCAGGTCGGAAACAGTTATGACCGACAAAATTCTAAAGAGTTATAAATGTGTTTTTGACTAACCGGCTTTGATCTTTTGCTTTTCATTGGGATTTAGATTGGTATTATTATGATTTTTTATTCATTTTAATTGAATGCGGGTCTTTATTTAGGTGAAACTATTAATAAATATATTCTGTTTGTTAAGCAATTTGTTTGAAATCAGTTTTTCTAATAACCACTGTAGCAAGTATATGAAATATTTACGGAAAAGTACATTTATTTTCTAAAAATTGTTATTAATTAGACATAAATTAAAATCCGTCAATTCAGATAAATCAATATTAGTGAATATTTAAAAATTATTTCATACCTTTTATACATATCTTTTTTATTTTAATTTTTTAATCAGGCGTAGTCCTTTCAAATTAATTTTACTTGCACGAATAGGAACAGACAAATGAAAATATTTACGAGAGTAGAATAATTTTTAATTGCCCGTCGGCATCATGATACTAAAGTTTTACCGGGGCACATATGAATGTTTCATACGAATTTTTAATTATAAAATCCACTTTTGCCCGTCGCCGTCCAAGATTATGGCCATTTGTATTAAAGGGGGACGACTCAAACAATGGGTCATAAAATTTTATTATATCGGGCGAACAGGTTCGGCCCTAAAAAGGAAAAATTTCTTGTCGCTGAACTCGCTTTGCGGCTGTAAATATTAGCAGTTTCTTATCACGTGCACCTTTAGTCGGTGTTGATTAGTGTTAAAACGCGGTGCCTTCCGGTTTCGAAGCCGCCTTTTAAAATAACCAAATGTAGAAAAGTTCCTAATCAAATAACCATTTAAGTTTGATCAAACTGTTTTGTGAATAACTTGGAATTCATCCCATAAAGTTTGTATATCGTGTCTGCAATAATTCTTAATAAAAAAATTGACGTCTTTGTCTTCTACACTGAAATTTGTTCTGACTGAGTTCTTTCCAGTGGATAAAGTGTTGGACTAAGTGTTAATATATTTGTTCTACTATTTACACATCTTCTGGATTCTGCAGAGTTAGTATAGTGAAATAACTAAATAACCATGGTGCCATCGTGTCCGACCAGAAAACTAACCAGAAAATCTAACGAACCTCCCGTAGACTTAGGGTTTCATTTTCTGAAATGTTAATGCCTATCCTGGAGGCCAATCGAAGACCAATCAACCAAGATATCAAAAATCACCGGCCAAAATCACCAACAATAAGGAAAGTAGCCTCACTTGATTGTTTACAATTTTCATTTTACAATGATCGGAATCTCTAGACTAATGCCTCAAATAAGATCCAGTATAGATGAGATCTTCTCCCCAAACATGGTAACACACACCTTACACAGTTACACACGAGCTGCTCTCAAAATATGGAAGATAACAACAATGATAAAAAGCAAAAAAAGAAAAAAAAAACAAGAATAAACCACAAGAAGGAATCGACGGAATGTTTCTGAGCTCTCCGGAGAGATGGGGTATCCTTTTAAAATTTTTGATTTACCCTGCTACACCATTCGTTTAGACATTTCGAAAGTAATAAACACATTTTTAAAGGACTTGCGGTTGCCCCTTTATGGTAACAAGAAGAATGAGAACCCACCGCCATTCACAACCAGACTAAGAAGCCCCATTGCAATCCTCCTGCGTCCGTCGTTGCCAAGTCGAACCCTCTGAAGTTTCGCCGATCATCATGTTAACTTCTTCAGCGCTTAACTAAAACTGGGTCGTTCACTTCGATTTGTCAACAACCGACGCAGGAAGAATCGAGAAAACGTGTAAATAGTATTACAGTAGCCTGTGGAAGTTTCTTTGAAAAAGAAAATCTTTGTTCTGTTGAGGGGAAAATGTAATTTCTAGGCTGAATAATAATAAGAGTGTACATAAACGCAATTGTAATTAATGTTTAAGTCGTTTGTAGTAAAAAAAACTTTCCACAACATGTCTCACGAAAGAGCACATGTGTCTTACCTTAGGAGTACGGGTAGATTCAAGATCAAGATCACACCTGAAGGTCTCAGCTTTAAAGTTTATTTTTTCTTGGGTGATGTAATGGGATTGCGTACCTGATACGAAATCTCTAAAACACAAATCCACATGCTAATAGTTTGTTAATACGAAATGGGCAAAAAGGATTGGCCCAGCGTTCTCTAAGTTAGTTATTGCCCTTGAGATGGATGCTGATTTATCGTGGGCACTTTAAGAAAAAAAGCTCCCATCATTGATATCTGTAATACTCTCTTTGGGCAGATGTACCTAAATTAATTAAATCATTAGCGTTCTTTTCATCGGCGATAATTTTAGCGATTTCTTTAGACAATGTGCAAGTTTAGTCTTAACGAAATGCGTAGCTGTGGTACCATGCAGGCGAGTTCGTTAAAATCGAAAGCAGTGTTTGGGCCGTTCCCAAGTAGTAAACACATCTCGGACCTCTGTAAAGAATGCAGCGAAAACGGTCCAATTAAAGGCAACAACAACTCGTCTGCCGATAAAGCAGACCTTATAAATCCCGGCATTGTTTTCGAATCTAATCTCCCATCGAAATCGGCGATCGTCGGCCGGCGTAAAACTAAAACAAAAAAACTAACGAGACTGAAAAAATACGCCCGGCGTACGCGGTTCGGTGCTGTCGATTTTCGTCACTTATGAATTTTGGATTTTCGGGTACCCGTTGTCACTTGTCCCGCCTCATGAATGTACATATACGATCTGCTATGCGGTGTTTGACGGTGCGAAAAAGTGTCCGAATCATTAAGATAAATTGGAGATACGACTTCGAAGATAGTTTTCACTATTCCGATACCCAACAACCGACAAGTTCAATTTTACCGAGACCTAACTAAAAATTACAATCGGCAAAGCTGATCTACAACTCAAACTCGAAAATAACAAATTTGTCTAGCATTATTCATGGGTAAGTTATTGAACTCAATGATCTCTTTCCTGAATTGTGTTAGCATCTCATTTCACAAAAAGGTACCACTAAGACGACTCTGGTATTGCTTTAAGTCATGCTCATAAAAAACGTTCCACAATCGAAATTTAGCTGTTGTGGGAAGTTATCGATGAATGCGGAACTGCGTGAGCGTGATTTGATGGATAAGAAAGTTGCTGCGTCAAGATCGGAAGAAGATAAATATTGCCTAACAAAGGAGGTCTTGAACAGAAACATGCTTTATCATTAGAATATAGAGGTTTTCAGTCAAAACCTCCCTATCAACCACTAGCATGTGCGGACCTATCACTATAATTATTAATGACGACAGGCTGTTATATGCAGGAGCAAATTAAATAGCGTATTATCCAAGCGAACAAGTGTGCATTTGCAATACCAACTTTGCTAAAGTCAATGTTTATTAAAAAAAAAGCAAAGACTGTAATCTACCAAGTCGTAATACGACCAGTAGCAACTTATGCCAGTAAAACATGGACTCCAATCGTGTCGTTATAGCACCGTAGAAAGATAGAAATATATTAAGGTCCTGATACAACGATCTCCTCGTACAGATGGCGAGATAACAACGATAAAGTTCTAATTACACTTAAAATGAGAACACGGAAATGGAGGAAGTTAGTCTCAGGTCTCCAAAGATGGTTTCAAATAGTTAGAGCAGTCAATGCTACGGAGTAATGCTAATATTTATATTGCGTGACTCAACAAACTTCGGGAGATGGAAACCTGAAGGTGAAGCTTATTCAAGAATGGTTTCTAATGTTGGGAATGTGGGGGTTTTCACAGTGCATTTACCAAATCTTAACTTGGTATACTACATTAAGCATAATTATCGGTAAAGTCATGCACCTAAGTTGTATATACTCGTACCTAGTTTTAAATGTTAAAACTAGTCCACCAAATCAGGGACTATATAAGAGCAACTTGATACTTGATTTTGAACAGACTTTTCCTGTTTCCCTCCTACTCTTGTCAATATAGAAGAATAATCTTCTACCGAGTTGAAAACACAACGGTTTAGACTATTATTTTTCAACTGTCGATGGATAAACGCAAACGAGCCGCTGATATATCGTTGATGCCGAAAACAAAGCGATGAAAGCCACGAAACCACCCGCTGAAAAAAAGGTACACCGCACGGTATAAAAGCGCCTCCGATAAATTGGTTTAGGTTGGGATGTCGCCACTTTAGAATCGTCGTAAATATGTCAATCGAAAAGTCCGAGGCAGCGCCTCTAACGGCGGAAACCGACAAAAAAAAAACAACAACCGTCGGACGTTTCGAGAGGAACGAATTTATTACTGCTGGAAACTACGTCGGGTAGTTGCCAAAGGGGTTTCCACGGCCCAGGAGCTAGATTTCTCGTATCATATATCAATGTTTATACTTACATATTTTAAGGCCATCGAGAAAGCGAGTAAATTTGAACTGTTGACATTCGGAAATTTCTGATGGGGGCTGATCCCGTCGCAAAATAGCAAAAGATCTGAAAACAAACGAGTCAGATTAGCAAAGTGTGGACTGCGTTAATACCAGCAGTTTGTCTGGCGCTGATTATTAGAGAATCTATTTTTGCATATCATAACCAGACCGTTTATATGGTACATTTTTTTTATTATAAAGTAGAAACAGCATAATAACGAAGATAAAGAAGCAAGTTCCTAAGTGAAATACCTGAATTAGGCTATCGTTAAAATGAGCATTATCTACTGTGCTTAGCACGATAACATTAAATGCATATTTCTAGTTAACGATATTTGAATAAGTTTGAAATGAAATATTACGAAGTCAAGGATAATCTAAGCGGACCTGACCTATTATAATATTAAATCCTTCAAGTCACAGAACTTATAATTATTCAGTTCTGTTTCGACTTTTTTTCTTTGATCGACTAGAACAGAGAACTTCATTGTTTAAGCTTTTGAGGCATTTAAGATGGAACAATTATTACTCATTTATTTTTATTTGTCGAGAGAGAGAGAGGGTCGGTCTGTGTCAACTATATTCATTTTCAAATGGATGTTCCCGGTGAATTCTAACCAGATAGCATTTGGACCTTTGGCAGTTCTGATGGTAATTCCGGAAGTTAGTCATTGATGGCATGAGTGCTGTTACTGATGTACACTCGGTGTCATTTATTATATACGTGGTGTCCAGTATAAGATGATTGACATGGGGATATCAGAAACTGTAAGAGATACAGCGTCGCTTAAATGGAAGGAAAGTAGCGTATGTGTATGCCAAAAAATAATCTAGCTTTGTTTCATTTTAAATTGATACTCTTACGTAGATAAAGGTTTGAAAAACCACCATATTTTCCTTATCAAGAAATGTATTTAAATAAATATTGGGAAAGACGTATGGTTTACTCCTCTACCTAAATTTGATGTGATGGTGGACACCTCCATTGTCATATTTGCTATTATTAATCACGTTTTACTAATGTAAAATCCCTCGCAAAATGTAAAGCAATAACATTTGGCGTGCATATCCTCAAGCTAGCAAAATGGTGCACCTCAAAACTCAAAACACCTGTAAGTAATCCTTTTTTTAATCTCCTTGTCTACATATTTTCAGAACGTTTTTTATTTTCATTTAATACGCTTCTGTTGACCACAGAATAAAAATAATTGAAAGACACGGGTCCTCCTCGAAATGGAAGAACATGTAAAGTTCGGTGTTCGACTATACAATAATGCCCAAAAATAAATAATGTATAACCCCGTGCCTATGTAAATAGACGGTCGGCATTACATAATCCGCCAAAAACGAATTCCTATTATGAATAACCATTCATCATTTTGATCGGGAACATAAGGAATTTTATGAAATATTAAATATCTTCACTTTGCCAGTAAATTTTATAAATAGAGGTCAGGCGGGATTCCGGCGTTCCGGGATCCGGAGTATTTTATTACGGGGGAAAATGAAAGCCCGTTTTATATTATTATTAAAATTTAATTAATGATTTTGGCGTAATAGCAGATATGCCGCGGTCCGGTTAATATATAAAATATGTCCGGCCACAAAGAGAATAATTTCGATGCGGCGAAACCTTAAATTCTTCCCCTACGTTTTGGAAGTAATTTGTAGAGAGAAAAAATCGTTTACGTCATGAGGTTTTTCAGTATTTAAATACTCTATTGTGATTCGATATACTTAAATAGTTTCTATATCAGGCGCACTGAGGACAACGTTTAGTACTCACCAAAATTTTTGATGCAATTACGAAAAAAATTAAAACCTGTCAGATCTGACATTTGACAGTTGGTACTTTTTTTTAACCGATACCTACACAGAGACAAAATTTCCCTGAGCTGAATTAAATTACTTTATTAATAAATGTTACAAAAAAATTAATTACAAGAATAAAATTACGCTCACAGTAAATAAGCTTTTGTTGAGACAAAATTGATATTTTTACTTTAATTGTCATAAATATAATATTTAATTCAATAAAACATATTCTTGTTGCTCCAATAAAGTTTTGCCGAAACTTTCTACAAGCCGACATTAACAAAATATATATTATATTATTTTTATTTATTATTATTACTATTATTATTTATTATTATATATTTAGTATACTGGAATACAAAAATTATTGCTTGGAATAAAGCGAATGTTAAATTAATATGTTACCATATTTCCTCAAATTAAAATTTATTTTCTGCAAGTAAATCCTTAATTCTCGGTAGTATAATCTGTTTGAAGCCAGTAACCGTTTTTTTTTTTATATTCCTACGAGAACAGGAACTGACACTCTGTCGGGTGTACATCATCATTTGTATTGCCGCCATATTATAAGCTGATTGTGAATGTGGAGAAAACTGTTGTCTGAATGAGGAGGAGAACATCTTGTTCCGGTGTTTGATGGTATGTAGAAATTAAATTATTTAGTATGTAATAGATTCCTGAAACATAAAAAGTTTAAAGCTAATATTGCTTGGGAACCTATTGTTCTTCAAGTTAAGGTAGGAATATTGTTTCTATTGAGGAAAATAAATTTATAGTATGAGTTATTTTAGACATCTGCTGAGATCAAAGACGCAAGAAAATATGGTTTGTAGAAGTACCCATAGTCACTACGGTTACACCTACATTGCTCTTGCTTTCGCAAATTAATATCTCTAGATATTGTAGGTTTTAGACCATCATGCACAATAACTTTTTATAAACAATATTTACAACACTTTTTATAAACAATATATTTTGCCGAAATTGTAAAATTAATGCCTAGCAATTCACTAGTGACCGATTCAAATGAGTTGAGTACAGATAAGTAGCTACGCGAAGAAACCGACTTCATTGTTGCAAATTTGATTTTGCGAAAACGTCGCTACATTTCAATCAATTAGATATTATTGTTGGCAAATTGCTCCTTCCTTACAATGTAAATTTATGTTACATTGCTTGAAATAAATATTTCACTTGTGTTGCTTCAACGTTCTTGTAATAAATAAAGTAAAATTTTAATAACACAAACATATATGTTGTAATAGTGTAAGACAACAAATATGGTTTAGTTGAAAGTGCTTTATTTTCAGGAACTAATCCTTCTTCTCTATGTACTGACATCTTTTCTCTTAATATCGCTTAAGAAAAATCCGTAGATAATATTAAATTTTATTGTATAATCTATTACAGTCCTATAGTTCAACACGTAATAAAAATTGTTAAAAACAGAAATAATATGTTACTCGGAAGGGGTCCCGAATTAGTATTGGCCCGTGCAGAGCCCAGTGGAGGGAATATTTAATAATCAAGTGTCTGAAGAAGTTCATCGAAATGTTGCATACTAAGTTTTTTCCACGACCACTGGTTTGGAGGGACAAAAGAGTCAATATTTTCACACTTTCCTTTGATGGGAGTAGAAAATAGTATATTATGCAACAAGTGCGGTAAACGGCATTTGACTCACGAGTTTATTTGACACGAGCGGAACGAGTGTTTATTAAACGAGTTTACCGAACCTGTTTCATACTATACTTTTCCTACGATCGTTAGTGTTTGGGTGCAATTTCGCAAAACAACACGATTACATTCAATGACATGACCTCTGAATGTACAAATGTCAAAATTCAAGGCGTAAAATTCCGAAAATGTCCGAAATGGCTCGGATCGATGGGAAACGAAACTGACATGGTAAAGCGATACTTCGCGCACCCTAGATCGGTGTGAAACGTTATTAAAACACACCCATCTAGAATTAACGTCCAAACTGAATTTATGTTTTGGGCTTTAAGACCTCCTCAATGCAGGAATTTAGTCTAAAGGTTCCTCGAGAAACTTATTTCACAGTGCAATATCTTCGAGCAGAGGACTGGTCGTGGCCGTTGCATTAACAACGAGTGTGCCTTATGAATTCCTCCGCCTTCCCATTATTGTCCCTAATATACGCGCACCACATTAACCCTCCGGATTCTTCGTTAAATCGAGTGGCCTCCCGGAATTACTCTACGCCCGCTTCCATTAAGATTAACTTAAATTAGGAAACCAAATCCGTGCCGTAAAGTTTCGCTGGAAGTTCCCAATTTCGCGCGACTCAGGTCTGGACACACGTGGCTCTACGTTCTAGCTTGATTAAGGCTAATGCCCGTCGCGTTTTGCCAAATTAACTAATAAAGTGTGTGGGAGCGTGGTCCATGTTTACGACCTGATACTTTGGTATAGATATTATCATTCATCTTGCACGGAGTGAAAGTGTAACTACGTGTTCAGGTCCTCATATACTCGCAAAACTTATTACTATTTAGATATATTCATCTCTCGCAGTTTGAGATTCTGGGATCATTAAAAAGAAAAGTGTTGAAATATTTAACATATTGTGACCCCTTTTTTTCTCTGAGAAGTGAGTTCTGCTTACACATATTACATATTTTCAAGCCAGTAGTCACTAAGTCCCTCATGAAAAATATTTTGGAACCCATATCTGGTTACAAATCCATATTACACCCCTATTTAGTGCCAAAATGCTGCGGTGTGGTTTAGGTTGAAGATTAGATTGGATTGAATTGCACTGTATAAAAGCATTAGTTGAAGGTTTGAATTCGTTCAGTACCTACTAGCATCTACAAACACAGTAAGTTGGAAGAAACTTGAATATTTCCACAGGGATCTTGGTCATTACTTGTTCACAAATTAATTTATTCCTCATTTTAGTTTCAGATGCGACAAGAAGGGGTGATTTACATTTGTGATTTAATGGCAGATGGCAACTAGCAGTCAACTAAAACCTTTCGATATTATTTTTCATTACAATTTTGTTGGTTTCTTTTGAATGAATGAATTCCAAGCTGGTGTTAAAATTAAAAGTAAGAAAACTCAAAGATTTGATTAACTAAATTTACACTGTTCACAATTCTCAAAAAAGTACGTCATAGTTCACAGACATCGTAATTTTTATGTATTATGATATTAATTATAACAAATAAATGCCTTTCTATTTGGTCAAGTCTACAAGTATTATAACTTTTTTAATTATAATATCTGTAAAAACCAAAATTAGCCAAAATTACGCTATAAATTTTGAGGTCGTTTTCCTGGTGTTGGCCTTTCATTATGACAGCAGAATAGATATGAATACTACAAGACGATTTTTTAAGAAACATGGTAGTTGAAAGTTAAATAGTGAGATAGAAGAAGCATCATTGCAGATTAATATCTCTGAAATGAATGAAAGCAAACCAATTTAGTAATACAAATTTTTGGCTACGGTTCTGTTGGCACACCATATTAAGTTTTTCTAACTTGCAATACATCCTTCGGAACCTTCTTCAACGGATTGTCACGCATCTGGATGGAAAAGAGACGATGCATAATCGAACCGAACAATCGACAAAGCGACTTCCAAATCGACACTTTCGAGTCCAAAGAGACCATTCGTCGCACTTGAAACGCAGTCAGTATTCGCGTCTCGGGGTCTATAAAGCATCGCGCGATAGCGAATCAGCGGCAGTAAATATACAAATACGCCATTTTTGTCAACGCGGCATATATAGAAATAACGAAAAAGTGGGAGATAAAGATCGGGTATCGTCCGCCATTGTATGCAAAAGCGTCCGCGACACATATTTTTGCCCCGGTCACTATGTACGTTAAACGTGACAACCCCTTGGAGGGAAGACCCTTTTTACGGCTTTATTGTTTTGGATGCTCGCGTCTAAACTGCTCTGCTCTCGAATATTGTGGACTGTATGGTCCTATATATCTTCGAAAATATAATGACATATTGTTATAATATCCCTTTAATTGACATTGGCAGTGACATGCAGGCCATACACATAAAAAAGTGCAATAATAAATAAATAAGGCAATTTTGCTCTATGTAAATAGAAATGAGTTTTTCATGTCAAAACACTTCAATGAGGACCACCTTATGGATGGCAGTAAAACTCATATTGTTTTTCTTCTGCAAATCTTAAAATCATTACACAATCACAAAAACACGATTAACCTACACTGACCTGTTAAGAGTAAAAAGTTTTGGTCATTTTTTATCTCTCCTACAATTCCATATTTATTAAAAAAAAATCTTCTCTGGAACCAATGTTTTCTATCTATCTATTCCTCGTTTCCGTATTATTGCTCGTTTCCCATATATTTCTCGACACTCAGGCGCAAATTCTGGATCATGTGGTATTATTACTTCTTTTTACCATACATGTTAACTTCACAATCTCGGAATTCTCAATTATGTCTTTTAACCTCTTGGTGTCTAATAAGTAGTTCATCTGATAATAACGGTTGTAAAATTGTTGTGAATTAACCATATTAAAAAATAACATATAGTCTCTAGATATAATCTTTTTAGGGAAATTTATCTTTGCTTGCCCATCTCATACATTCTATTTATATGTCCCAACCTAGTCAATTGGTTTCTCTCTTTGTCGTCAGCGTCGATGTTCATGCTACATCTGATCTCCGTATTTCTTATCCGCTTCTGTGGCCAGCAATTTTCTTCTACTTATTTGACTCACGTTCCATACTTCTGACCCATATATCATAGTGCTTTTTGCGATTGTATTGTTTCTCGTCTCATTTTTCTTCCCCAAAGTATAGAAGTGAGCTCTCCATTGACTTTTTCACCTTTTGTTATTCGTTATTCGTTCTAGAAATGTCCATACCTTTTATTGTCTCAGCCTCAGCACTCACACTTACCACAATTAATTTTAAGGCCCGCCCGTTTATATTCTTCATTCAATTTACAAACCATATAGTTCAAGTCCTGGTCGTCTTTCGTAATCACCAACAGAGAGTGTATAGAATATCATCTACCAGACGAAGACTCATATTTTTATTTTACAACCTTTCAGGGACTGATCTAAATATATTTTAAACAGTACTAGGAGATAGCCAACATCCTTGTCTCAGTCATTTTGTTATTTTGAAACATTCACTGCAACGTAATTTTCCTTGCAATATTGTTGGACTGTTGAGATATTAAAAATCGCTCTTAATATTAATAGTAAAAGTCCAATGTGATTAAAATTTGCAAAAAAATGCACAGCTCTGGGCAATAAAATATATTTAATTTGAAAAACGATTTGTTATTCCGAGCTATTTACTCAAACATATTTTTAATTTTGCAGAATTGTGTTTTTGAAAATATTCTGCAATTTTCTTTTACCTCTCTCGAGGGTCCAGCAGTTTATTTAGTTAACAAGAAATAAAGTATCCTTTTATGAGATTTTCATTTCGGTTAATGACGTGAGCCGCCAGTCAAATAAGCTACAAAATATGAAATTTAATAAAGGCAATTCGCAATCGTTATGCACCAACGCAGCCTACCTCGAGGTTAACCCGGCCCTCCCCTCAACACAAACAAAACTTTTAATATGGGTTCCCCGACGCGAAATTAAATTTGGAAGTCCGCCCCACAAAGTTTAATATTTTAAAGCGACTAATGTAAAAACCGCGCGGCAGCACGACAAAAGGGGGATGGGAAAACCCCCCCGCGTATAAGGCAACACAACTTGCGACGTTATACGGGGCGCAATAATTTAATTGGCTTTTCCCTTCTCTCCCCGGGGCGGAAAGTACAAATTGACTCGGTCATGTCGATTTGGTTGCAATGAATAAAACATTATTGTCCCGCTATTTGGAAAAGATCATATATCATTTCATTTATACTATATAATATATATTCCTTATATAGTGTGTTATCTTATAAACTAACGAAATCGTAGTTTTTAATAATTTAAAAATTAATGAAAAATAATAAAAGTAATTTTACATTATTTTCTACGAATAGTTTAGCGACTTTATACAAAAAATTGTTAAAAATGCATAATAAATATACTTTTTAAATTCTATTTCACGTGCTGAATTAATTAATTTGTTAGAAAAAATAGAAGAAGTCAATAAAATGTTTCTAAATTTATTTAAATCTAAGTTTTGATTTTTCCAATTGTAGTAGTATTTTTTATAGAGTACTAAAAGTTAATAGATTAGACCTTTTCAATAGCGGTTATGCATTATGACAAAAAAGCTCGGAAAGCAATACATGTAATATATGACAGGTTATATTTATCATCAATCTTAGATGTGATTCGCTTCAACTTAGCTATGGCATTTTCATGTATAATACTGACTCAAATTATATTTTTTTTAAACTTTGGAAATATGTAATTGTTTACTTGTCTTTTTCAATTTCGTCCATTTGAGAACGCTGCCAATTTTTCAAGGACTCGATTAAATGGTACTTGCTATAGTTAGATAGCAATTTCAATTTATGCAAGACGTTAGGACACCGTTCGTATAATATTTCTGATCCGATTGAGACAATAATCGGATGAATTAAATTTTTTATTATGGCGCCAAAGTTCGTCGTTTCAAACTCACCCCGGAGGCCAGCGCGTTTAGGGTTAAATTGGAAATTTTATTGCCGGCTTAACGGATCCCTCATGAGTCACAAAGTTGGGGCAATCGTCATTTGTTAGGGGATCAGGAGGCGGAATCATCAGACATCCAAGGGATAGTCGAAGTCTGTACGCTTGATGACCGCTCAAGGGGAGGACAAAAGGGAGATAAATATATTTGTGTCTAGAAAATCTATGGATTGGTCTTCGTATTAAAATTAACTAGAGATAAAGTATAATCGAACAAAATGCGATACCATCTTAAAATAGAGGAAATGTCAGCAGCAAAGATACTAATATAATAGTAAAATTTGATTCAACTTATTGTCTTGATACTATAATTACCCAAATTTACCATGATTCTAGGCAGAGGCGGAATATAGACACAACTTTTACTCTCACAATATCACAGCATTTAGAAAGAGAACAATGAAAGGAGAACAGTAATAGTATGAAACAACCATAATCATCCATTTTTACAAAATTTCATGATAATTGACTAGTATTTCGAAAGATATTTTTTTAGTAGCAGTTTTGAGATAATTAATAATAATTAGTGATAAAAACTCTTGTCAACCACTACATCTTTACAGCTTGGGAAAATCTACAAAATACTAGCATCTATTAGCATTAATTTGTTTGCAGATATTTCAAAAATACGAGGTGTGTTCAAAGAGTAAGATGACTTTTGTAATTGTCCGGCTACGTATATTCGGTCTTCGATTTTTTTTTGGTTATTTTGGTACATACATATGTCCCTAATGTACGTTGACAGTTTTAGCCAGTTTGAGCGTTTCCCTTTTTTTGTTAGACAGCAGTGTTAGACTTGTTTTGTGTGCTCGGCGATTTAATGAAACAAAGAGTTTGCATTAAGTTTTGTGTAATACAGTGTTGCAAAACACTTGAAATATTGACAATAGCATATGGTGAATCTACTACGAGTAAAAAAACGCCCCAGCACGTCAATAACTAATGAAAGCGTTGAAGAAGGAAAACAAATGGTGTTGAGAAATCGTCGAATCACTATTAAAAAAGTGGCTCAAGACGTCAGTATTTCTATTGACTGGTGTTATGCAATTTTTTCAGAAGTCTTATCAAACGTGTAGCAGCAAAAGTTGTTCCGAAACTGCGTAATTTTGAACAAAGGAACCGTAGAAAGACCATCGTTCAAGACCTGGTAAAGGTCATTATTCACCGGATATAGCCTGATGCGTCTTCTTTCTGTTCCCAAAACTCAAAAACCCCATGGAAGGAAGGAGGCTTGCAAGATTGATAGAGAAAAAATTGCTGGAAGTACTCAAGGCTATACCAGAAAGTGCTTACCGGAAGTGCTTCGATGATTGGAAAAAACGTTGGCACAGGTGTGTTATATATCTAAGGAGGATTACTTTGAACAACATTAGTTTAGATGAATAAATAAATACTATTTGATAAAAATCGCCTTACTATTTGAACACACCTCGTATACAGAGAATCGGTCTATTCAATACAAAACGTTTTGGGACAACGGGAAGTAGAAATTTGCCTAAAATTTTGTCACGTCTTACAGGTTATTGACTCTGCTCTATCGATTTAAAATGGTCGTTGTTTTGTTCTTCAGTACAAGCATCGGTAATTGCCCTCCCGCTTTCAGCCTTGAAACATAATTAAAAAAAAAATTGTAATCTCAGACATTTTCGGGGTCAATGGTGATATTTTTCTTGTTTCCTTGTAATACGTATTCTCGTTTTAATTTGTCAATGTTGGGTTTTTAATAAATTCATTTGAATAAATACTTTGTTGTTCACTTCTCCAATATTTGGCGAAAACTTTCTTGCTTACCATGGTACAGAAGTGTCTTAAAAGAAACTTTTTGGGTCTATTTCTGATAAAAGGATAAGAAAATTAACTAACTAATTAATAATTAATAAAAACAATCACGTATTCTATATCGATAAGAGATAATCAGTGTACTACTTGTATAAAATACTCCAAATAAGATCAATGATTTGAGTTTTTTCAGTTCTATCAAATAGAGCGTCAAAAGTTGCGGTCGAAATGTTTGCTCTTTGCGCTTTACTTACGATTTCTACTACTATTATAAATGAAAATTTGATTAAAAATCGGTTTCATTTTATTTGCAGATTATTAATTTTTTTAGAAACAATGTATAATAGCTATATTCTTGGCAAATTAAATTTTTTATTGGATAAATTAGTCTCTATCTAACAGCATCCAAAAAATATTATTCCTATTATTACACACCATTTTGGACTTAAAATATAATTTAAATACAACTTTCAACCAATAGAAACCATTTTATATGTTGTGAGTACACCCAACTTATTTTTTGCTTTTGCCGGGTATACTTTGCCTAGAGTTTTTTAATTTATATAATACGTCAATGACTTGATATTTTTAAGCGAAGCCGTTACTGGTGGCAACTTTTAACGCAAATAAATATCTGAACAAATCTACAGGGCATGTGCATACCTTAAAAAGGTGGATATACCGTGTATCGAGGAGTTGTTATGACCGGTGCATGTGTGTTTTACCCGCCCACATAGCCGTGTCGTTGTTACTTACCTCATAACTTAAATTGTGCACCCTCGCAGTCCTTATTTGAGTAGTCAGATTGTCGGTTGATACCTGGTAGGATGCGGGCGAGAGCCCACGGTGCTTATGTGTATACAGGATGTCCCTGGCTAGCGCTCGATCTCGGAATATTGCAGACAAATTTTCGGATTTCCCATTACGTCAACTTGGGGTAGGTGTGTGTGTGTGTGTGTGTGTGTGTTTAAAACGGATTAAGCCTCTTCGACTTCAAACCCGTTATTAGATAACAACCAGACGAACGCGCCACTTAGTGTTTAACTACGAACGCTGTTACAATTCCACCTTGGAGCGCTTTAATCTAGGAAAGTTCCGGGAGCGAACTCCCGTGCCTGTCAAAGTTTATTAACTAAACACCTCGGCTATTTAGTTGCCTAGCTCGGAATTATAAATCCGGTGGGTTTGTCTTTGAACGCTCAAAGGATTAGGGAAATGCACATGCAGAATTTTCATTTCTTTTGTTAAACAGGAAAGATAGGAATCTTAATTAAAACTTGTCAGTTAACTCAAGGAAAGGTAATTAAACTTTGCAAAAATTGGTTACAGAAACAAATGTGAGCACGAATACTGTAGTTGACAATACATCGAAGATAGGGCACAACTTTCCCCGTTTTCAAAGAGACGTGATTGGTTAGCTGCGCTAAAAATTGAGAACATTTCACTCAGATTTTAGGTTCTCTCAGGATGGACATTATTATTTACCGACAAGTAGATGGAACAGCAATGGGATCATCTCTCTCAACTGTGGTTGCTAACCCCTTCATGATTTACTTCGAAAAGAAAGCAATAGAGAAGGCAAATCTGAAGCCAAAACTATACGTTGATGATGTATTTGTTATATGGCCTTTTGGCAAGGAGGAGCTTTTGAAATTCCTAGAACATCTAAATTCCATTCCATTATTATATATTATAATTATAATAATTATAATAAAATTCAAAGAATTGAAATTCCACAGTAGCCTGTGGAAGTTTCTTTGAAAAATTAATTGAAATTTTAATTTTTATTGGATATGGAGGCAAAAACAAAAAATTCAAGGAAATTATTTCGTCACTAATTCTAAATTTTAAATCATCTAAATTTTGTGCTTTTTCCTTATACGCTTTTGATTTGAATTGAATCCGGTGGAGTAATATCTGGTGACCTTGCAAGCCATCCCATTCCTTCTACCAATCAACTGTCCCGGCAATACCGTATTTAAATATTCGCGCACTTGTGGAGGAAATTGGGGTGGAGCACCATACTGTTAAAACCAAATCTGTCTATCTGGCATATTCGGCTGATTTGGATTTGGCAAAGAAATCGCGAGAGTATAAATTAAGTCATTATGGTTAGACTGTGTCTCCCGATCATACTGAATCACATTACTCATATCAGAAATGTTTGTTTAGAGACTGGGTACTTTCCATCCATATCCTAAGGTTGCTTCTTCATCCGGCTTCAAAGATTTTAGACCAATCAGCCTATTACCTGTGCTTAGCAAGGTGTTGGAGAAGGTTGTTCATCAGCAACTACTTTCGTATACGACTAGTCATAGTATAATTCCATCAAACCAATCAGCTTTTTGTCCAAACCACAGCACGCTTACTGCATGACTGCATATCAATGATCAAATAATGAAAAAATTAGGTAAAAATGATGACTTTTGCAAGGCATTCGATTGCGTGAGTCATGAGTTATTGTGCGCTAAACTAAAACACTTTGGTTTCACGGATCGATCTGTATCTTTCTTCCGGTCGTATTTAAATAATAGGCAGCAGTTCCTTAGAACTAATATCGGTATATCAGTGAAACAGTGTTCAATTCATGGACCTCTGTTGTATCTCTTGCACACATTTAATATGTCTAAGGAATTTAAATTTTCTCAAATTCATTTATATGCTGTTGACACCCAGCTATTACACACATTTAACTCAGCTAAGTATGATAACGTCGACGCTAATCTTGTTTGGATCTTAAAAGTCTTTATCAGTATAGTAAAAAAACATAAATTAGCTATTAAAGTATAATTTTTAAAAAAATCCAGAACAGTTGTGTCCGATTCGTTTATGGTTTGAGAAAGTTAGAATATATATGAATATATCAGAAAAATTATTTGGGATGAAATGGCTCAAAATTAAATACCTGTTTCAATTTTTACAATCAATTGTTGTATTCAAGGTCATGAAATATTCTTTTTCTTCTCCCATCTGTAAAATGCCTAATGACATGCCAATCTAGAGTGCGGGAAGCGTCACTTTACCACGTCAGTTTCGTTTCCCACGGATCCGAGCCACTTCGGACATTTTCGGGATTTTACCGCACGCGGTTTGGGATGAATCGGATGTTTTCGGACATACTTCCTACGCTATGAATTTTGACGTTTGTCAATTCTGACGGTCATGTCAGTGAATGTATTCATGTTGCTTTGCAAAAATGTACCAAAAAACGAATGCACAGAAAAATGTTATGCAATATATCAGATAATTTAAATACTACGTTCTATAAGCTACAATTCAAATCTACTGGACTATTCGGTAAGTAGAGTGACATTTATAATTTAAGTTTGCAACAGAAATTTTACATACAAAACAAAACAGAATTGAAGGTTAGAACCTGAATTTTCTTGCTTATACTATCTTAAAAATTTAATCCTCTTAAAAGCTCTATCATTGGCTGAGTTTTCTTCTAATTACAGGGTTTTTCTTTAAATAAACTACTTAATCATCCATTGTAAAAGTTAAATAAACAACATAATGTTTTAAAATTGGATTTATTCCGTTGTTTATATGACATACCCAATAATAGATCTGTCTCTGTCTAACATACACAGTTAAAAAGAGACAACAATAGCAGAAGTTGTCAAAACGTTAGACGAATATGTTTAACGGCATCTAGTAAATATTTTGTTTGAATAGTACGAAATTAATCTGTTAATCTGTTATTATTTCGAATTTGTTAAATTGTAATTTTTTCGTGACGGTCGTAGAAAAAGTATAGTATGCAACACGTTTGATAAACTCTTTATCTCACTCGTTTATTAAGCACTCGCTCCGCTCTGGCCAAATAAACTCGCGGGTCAAATGCCGTTTACCGCACTTCTTGCATAATACACTATTGCCAAAGTATCTGAAAGATTGTCTAGTGTATCGGTATGAAATTCACAATGCTCCTCTAAGGATGTGCCCCAGCATCATTCTTATAAATTGGAATTGGAATGCTGAATGTTGCCATTAAGTTTTAAAATAATTATATAATATTATAAAATAATTATATTAAATATTATTACTTAAATATTTTAAGTTCACCTCAGTTCTGGTATTTAGAAAAAAATTCAGGTTCATTTAATGGAATCACAAAAGTCTTTGTTTTAAACAAATTAGTATTTTAGCAGCAATGAATTTTTAGATTATCATTATTGTTATAGCTTGTTGTTTCATTATTATTGTAATATTCCGTTAATGTTAAGTAGATGAAATCAAGATCTTAAGCTAGACTTCGCCGTTTGAGATGTGCAACAGTATTAGTTTGTATTACGTAATTCTGTTAAAACCTTGTGCAATAATTTAAAATATCTCAATAATAGTATATTATCCAACAAGTGCGGTAAACGTAATTTGACTCACGAATTTATTTGACAAGGGCGGAGGCAGTTTTTAATAAACGAGTGAGTTATAAAGTTTACCGAACGTGTTGCATACTATGCTTTTTCTACAATCGTTAGAAATATCTCCGAAAACATCCGATTGCTCCCAAATCCGTGCGGTAAAATCCCGGAAATGTCCGAATTGGCTCGGATTCATGAAAAACGAAAGTGACGTGGTAAAGTGACGCTTCCTGCACATTAGGTCGGTGCGTAATTAGGTATTTTACCGACGGGAGTAGAAAAACACTATTATTATTATTATTATTGTCATTATTTTTATTATGACGCATAAACATATCTCTAACAGCGCTCTATTTGTTTTAGGTACGAGATACCAATTAAAGTCCAGTCAGAGCAATCGTGCAGTTACGTCATAGCATGACATCTTTATCTAGTTCATTACTGGATATCGTAAATTGACAATAATTTTGTTTGTCAGTTTCGAAAGCCGCATCTAAAAATGGTAGTCATATAGTAACGACATTTCTTATTACGTCACTAATCGCAACGTTTCTGGACAACTGCTCTGACTGGATTCTATAATAAACACTTAATATTTTTTGCAAAGCGTGTATTGCTGATCCTCTATCCTAGGACTTAAGAGGTTGATTCCACCTCCGTGCGAAAGAAACATTACCGATATCGGTTTACTTAAATTCCTCAACCGCCTAAAATGTGGCCGAGGCATCCTTTCGCATACGAAGAAGCATCAAAAGTGGCCTTAGTTTAAACGCTGCGTGGGAAAAGGGTGTCGGTTATCAAAGCAACCGGACGGACGGTGTTGCCTCTCAACGCTACCCCAGTCTCGGGTATCACGTGTCGCAGTGTACAGGTGGTACCCACATTACGTTTTCCGAACAATACCAAAAACATTTCGGCTTTTTTGAGGTCTCGAACTTATCTGACCCGTTCGATCTGAATTATTCATTTTAATTGCGGAAACGTTACTTTTTACAACTTCTTAATTCAATTAACCACCGCCGTGAAGTGGCTTTTAATGTAGGTTCTCGCTAATTCGTTTGGGGTCTTTAAACAAAAGTACGGGGCTACAAAGCGGCCGCCGTCATTTCTTTAATTTATTCTTCCGCGCACAATATCTCGTTACTTGCGTGTGGTCGTGGAAGCTATTGAAATTAAGTGTAAAATTATAATTATAATAAACCATAACTTAATAATTGTAGTCGGTGATAGGACATCAAACAAATGTGAAAATTTCATTCTCAGAATATCATTTATACCTTCCATTCGCCGACGTTGAAATAATAATCGCTTAGATATGAAAGATGCATATTTTGAGTGAACCCATTGGGACGTATGTGATCTGCACGTAAACATGTCAAACACGGAATACTGAGCAATAGGAGAAAATAACACGATTGACTTGACAGTCGGATTTGAAATATGTTCGCGTAATATTCTTATTATCTGATGCACTACAGAATAACATACGGAGGGATAAAATGGTGGACATACATCGATATCGCCAGTCTCCAAATTCATTTCTCTATATTTACAAATTTTTGACGTAGAGCCCAAGTCGTTTTTGGTCTTTTAAATTTGACATAGACATAGACAAGTTTGACAGTCCAGCGTGTTTTCATATAAAACAGGTTGCCTCAATAATAGAAAAGCGAAGGACTCCCGGTTCCTTCAAACTATATAGCAAAAGAAAAAAAATTATTTAACATGGAATTTATATGCTACAGTGTTTTATTAATAGCGCAGTGCCACTCTCGCTTCGAGATAGTTACGAAGAAACACCTGTATGCGATAATATAAATAATCGACCGATAATAAATTCCATCGCAAAACGAGTTCACCTCATATTGTACGATTTGCATCGCTGAAGCTTTATAAAAAACATTCAATCTGCCTATTTAAACAAATGATTTGAGCAAATTATGTATCAACTTTTTGACAGATCATTTAGGCTTTGTAATTTTCTTCCATTCGATTCTATCTCTTGCTATATATCTCCAATTAAAAAATCCTTCTCTCTCTTAAATCTTCCTCCACGGCTTCTCTGCATCTTCTCCTTGCCACGCTTCCCCCTCCCCTCTGGTTTTTTCCAAGCCACTTTCTTTACTTCTCCATTATTTTCCATCCTGGTGAGGTACCCTAGCCAATCTAGTCTCCTTGCTTGAAGAAATTTTTCGATTAGCTTAACTCCCAATAGTTCGTAGAGTTCACTATTTATTCTTCTCTCCCAGCCATGCTCTGTATTCTTCCCGCCAAAGATTGGTCTTAATACTTTCCTTTCCTATATACCTAGTTTCTATTGGTTTTTTTGATTGAGGGCCCATGTCTCACAACTGTAAGTTAAAGTTGATCGAACAACTGTCTTATAAAGTCTGAGACCTCCTTTGATATTATAATTTTGTGGAGCGCCCACAGACAATTGTTACACTTTGCTATTCCTCGATCCACTTCCTTTTCTTATTCACATTTGTCGTTTATTGGTACTCCCAAATACATATAGTCATCTACCTCTTCAAATTCATATTCCTTGTTAGTCCCCACTTGTACTTGAAAATTTCGTTTGCTTTTACTCCCTGTACCATTCTTGAGCTCCATAAATTTGGTTTTATCTAGGTTAAATTGGAGCCCAAAAGTTTCTGCCGTTCTTATAAGTTGTACGGTGGTATTTTATTACAATATTACAATATCACATCGTCCGCGTGGTGGTGGTGGATTTATGGATCAATGTGCCTTGTCTGTTGGTCCCAGTTTTTCTTATTATTTCCTTCAGCGTAAAATTAAACAAAGTTGTTGATCGTGGGTCCCATTGTCTTAATACTTTCCCTATATTAAAGGTTATACTTTGCCTTCCTTTACACTTTATTGCAGTGTCTGTATTTTGGAGTGTTAGTTTTATTATTTTTTCTACTCCCGTCTGTAAAATACCTAATTACCCACGGATCTAGCGTGCGGGAAGTGTCACTTTACCAAGTCAGTTTTGTTTCCCACGAAGCCGAGCCACTTCGGACATTTCCGGGATTTTACCGCACGGATTTGGAAGCAATCGGATGTTTTCGATATTTCCCACGCTTTGAATTTTGACGTTTGTCAATTCTGACGGTCATGTCAGTGAATGTATTCGTGTTGTTTTACGAAAATGGACCCAAAAACTAACGGTCGTAGAAAAAGTATAGTATGCAACACGTTCGATAAACTTTTTAACTCACTCGTTTATTAAACACTCGCTCCGCTCGTGAGTCAAATGCCGTTGTTGCATAATATTCTATTGAATAGTTTTGGTGGTACCTTAAGGTTGTTTAGAGCTTCTAATAATTTTGCTCTGTTCGCACTCTGCAACCCATTAAAACTTACTGTAACACGAAGACCTGATCTGTTGTTGACCAATTTTTTTCTGAATCCTCCATGGAAGTCTCCTAATATTGTTTCCAGTGTTCATCCATTGTTATTGAATAGTGTTGCCAGTACTTTATATATGACGTCTAGAAGTGCTTTAGCCCTATAATTTTTGGAATCTATTTTATCCCCCTTTTTAAAAATTGGTATTGTTATTGCCTTGCTCCAATCCTGTGGCATTACTTCCGTTTTCCAAACCTCTTTTATAAGTTCTGTTGTCTGTAGAAATTCTGCTCCGTACTTTAAATTTTCCGCTCTAATATTATTTTCATCCGGACTTTTACGGTTCTTCCGCTTTTTTACAATGACTCCGATTTCTTTACTGTCATCTTCTTGTTCCTTCCTTTCTTCCGTCTTTTTAGTATCATTTCTTCGTCGCCGATTAACACACCTCCTTTGGAATCCTTTTCTCAGATTTTTTGCATCTGTATCTGTATATTTTTCCATATCTTTTATTTGGTTATTCATGTGAGCTTTCTTCTTTTCCCTTAAAATTGTTTTTAGTTTTCTTTTTTGGTTGTTATACTCTTTATTTTTGTTGCTCAGTGTTTTGGACAGTTCTGTCCCACCACGTCTTCTTATGAGACATTATTTTTTCGAATATATTTCTTTTTGTATTGTCACTTTACTGGTGTTCGCTATTTTATTATTTATCTATTGATAATTAAATTTTGCAAAATATACGATAACAATCGACTGTCGCCTTCAATGTTTATGTTTATTCAATGCGCTGTAGGCTACTACTAGTACTAATTATTAAAAACAGCAGTACACACGATTGTTGCAGGGTCATGAAACCGTGTCTTGTCCCCTTTACATGAAATTAAACCAAACCAACAGACGGGAACGGAAACTGAAGTAAATTTTTGGTATCGTTCGTACATTCCACGTTTCTGACGTCGTTTTGACTTATACGAAGCCGTAAAGACCGCAAAACCCTTCCAACGTCATATGTTCTCACGACCGTTTATCACCTTCCTATAGCGTCGCCGCAACAAAGTCGGACAACAAAGCCGGGTAATCAGTATTACTTACCGACGTGGCATCTATGCGTGAAGTCTGAGGTTGTGTTTCTTTTTAATTTGAAATCTTTACGACTGTCATAATCGTAAGTTTATCTCCGATTTCGACCCGATTGTGCAGCGAAGGTTAAAGCGACGGATACGATGGCCAATCGTGTAGGCAGACGTTCGTCGTATGGGTTAAAAACGAGGCCTAGCTCTCAGTCGGTAATGAAAATATGAGGCGAATAAAAAAAATGGGATCAACAATGGATCCAGACGGGGCTTGCGGATTCGCGAACCGCAAATTGACATTTACAACGGATCTTATTGTTGTACGGAGTGCAGGGCACGCGGAGAGTATTCATTATACAATGTAAATCACATCCGAGACCTACGCTCGCCTATTGTTACCTAAATGTTAGGATTTTTGAGTCGAATGGTTTATCGCGGTTGCTTTATAGATTCCACTTAGGGCGTCGTAAATTTTCAAGTGAGGAGCGAGAAAAATTGAACATACTCAATGGCGTATTCTAAGCAGTTCAAGAACCACAATGTAGATAATTCCTTAATAGCCACATATGAATCAGATTACAAATTACAAGAATAAGGATATGGTCTGCTCATAGATATAAGAAAGTGACCAATTGCTTTTTAATTGGATTATCTAAGATCTAAGATTATTACCTAAAGTTTCGGAATTTAAATTCAGGTAAAATTATGTGCGAGTCTAATGTATCTCAGGAGACGCTCCCGTTTAAATGTAAAAGACACTATTCTATTGAGACTAAGGAAGTTATAAACAATGTTTATTTGATTATTATTGAACTTGGTGCCAGCAAGCAAGCTTCTTTAGAAGAAACGGCCACATTGACGAAAATTCCAACATCAACTGTATGGAAAATTGTGAATAATCCCATTTCAGCGAGGAAAAAAAGAAGCGATGCTGACATTTTCTCGAGTGTAGATGAAAGTGATCAAGATATAATACGGCGTAAAATTTACCAGTTATACGGGGAACAAAGCGTGCCTACATTAGATATCTTAATTAGGAGGCTTGAAAAAGATGAAACCGGTGTTAAATGTGGCAGAACTACCTTATAGAAGTATATTCAACACATGGGTTTTAGATTTAAAAAAATTGACAAAAAGCAATTTTTAATGGAATCTTTTGGAATTCGGAAATGGCGACTGGAATATATAGAAAAAAATAGGATTTACAGAGAACAACAAAGGCCAATTATTTACTTGGATGAAATCTGGTCCGACACTTATGATACCCCGGAAAAGGGTTGGGTTGACTCAACTGATAAGTGTAAAACAAACGCGCCGTCAAGAAGAGGTAAAAGAATAACTATTTTACATGCTGGCACTAAAGATGGTTGGATTCCAAATCGATTTTCTCTGTCTGCGAAAAATATTAAAGATTCTTCTCTGGATTTCCATGAAGACACCACCACTGATTTATATGAAAGTTGGTTTAAAAATAAACTAGTTCCAAACATTCCTCATAATAGCGTTATTGCAATAGACAATGCAAGTTATCACAGTAGACAGTTGACTAAAACCCCTTCCTCATGTGACAGAAAAGCAAAAATTTGAGACTACATGTAATAAAAACATTTATTTTCATGAAGATTATACCAAAAAGCAATTAATTGAGGTTCTACAAAGCTTGTACCTACAAAATGAATACGTCTGTGACAATTATGCAAAAAAAATCTAGGGCTTACAGTTTTAAGACTTCCATCTTACCACTGAAATCTGCCATCCGTCGTAACAATGTTTTTCTCCGTGTTAATGATCCCAAACTTATAGAAACCGAAGTTTTTCACATCCCTGCACAAAGTTGGGCAAATTCGGTTAAACATATAGAAAAAGCAGAACAATCGTATATCCATATTGCAAATAATATAAAACAAATAATAATTAGAACAGGCGATGATAGCGATAGTGATACTGATATATTATGTGAATAATTTTAAGTAATTTAAGTAGGTAATAAAAATAATTTGTAATTTTATTTTAGATTTAAACATAAATACATACATAAATAAATACATATTGTTTAGTATCTTTCCTAACAAAACTCCAAATAATTAAGTTCTAAGCAAAGTACATACCTGTTAGGCCATATTTCATTCTTACAGCTTGCCCGGGTCTTTACTTAATTCTTATCAGTTAGTCACTTTCTTATATCTATGAACAGACTTTATCTATTATATTATCTCTCTGCTTCTTTATAAATCGGCTATAATTTTACAAATTAATAGGTGCATATTCGGATGTCGACACGAAAGGGTTACAGTGACTGAAATCAATAATTATTAACAGTGATTAACAGAGTTACTTTCCTTAATTAACTGAATAAGTTATTTTGTCGAGCAGATGTTGTAGTATATCTCCAATAATGGGTAGTCCTTCTAGCCTGATTAACAATTTTTTTTGAATTATCTGATTATTTGTAAAAATTTCTCCATTATTAAGCTTAATGTTCTAGTAGCGTTAGTTTTTTATGTTCCCTAGTTGTTGCAAGTTTCCAACCACGCTCCATTCAAATAAAGTTTAGAATGTGTGACAAAAAATGATGAATGCAGTCAAAAACATTTTTAATTTGTTTAGTGAAAGCCCAGAGAGCTTAAATAAATTAATTTTCAAAATACCACAGGCAAATGCCTGTGGTATTTTGACCAAAATTTATATTTTCTATAAGAAAACTTAATATAATTAGATAGGCAGTTGCATGTCATATTAAGTTGAAAAAAACGGCTTTCCATTTAAATTCGCTTTAAACAAACTACCTAAAACTAATTTTTTTTATTATGTTAAAATGTTATTATGTTATGTTAAGTTTTCGAACATCGGATCGGAAGTTTATTAGTGCAATAGTAATAATAATAATACTAATCATCTATTGCATCTAGGAGGACAGAAAAGTAATAATAATATGCGGAATACAACGTTTGTGCCTATAATATTATTATTATGGATACATACATGTTAACTATAAAAAGAAAAAAAGTACCAATGTAGTATAAGAATTGATAGATTATAAGAGTCCTTTATAAGATAGATATGTAATGATGGAAAATTTGAGCTGATATATTTTATTTACTTATTAAGTGTCAAAGCTAAAGCAAAAGCTAAACAATTTGTTTTCACTTTCAATTGAGAAACTCTAATAGGAATTTACATTTCACGTACATAACTTAATTATTTGAACCACAAAAGTTAGCTTCTTACCTTACACAAAAAAATTGTTTGTTTAAAAAAATTATTCGTTCGAAATAACTGATTTTAATGAAGTAAATGGATATTTAATGGTGTACAAATATAAAGTTTATAATGCTCAAGTCAATTCCTTAATACATACGGCCGGGAACAAAAAGGCAGAAAATTTAAACGTATACTCTGTTGATTGCAGCTTATCGTAACGGGTATATTTGGAAATAAAAAAATACTGGCCTAAAATATATTTTTTCTGCTCCTGTCTGTAAAATGCCTAATTACACACCGATCTAGCTTGTGGGAAGTGTCACTATACCACGTCACTTTCGTTTCCGACGCATCGGAGCCGCTTCGGACATTTCCGGGATTTTACAGCACGGGTTTGGGAGCAATCGGATATTTTCGGAGATATTTCCCACGCCTTGAATTTTCACGTTGTCAATTCTGAAGGTCATGTCGGTGAATATATTCGTGCCGCTTTGCGAAAATGTACCCAGAAACTAAAGAAAAAGTATAGTATGCAACTCGTTCGGTAAACTTTTTAACTCACTCGTTTATTAAAAACTCGCTCCGCTGCGCTCCGCTCGTGTCAAATAAACTGGTGAGTCAAATGCCGTTTACCGCACTTTTGGCATAATATACTATTATTCTTGGTTAACACAACAATGAATTTGGAAAGTTTTTTCTTAATCTGAAAATATAATTTTTATTTTTCGCATAAATGAAGTTTCCAAAATCTGTAATCAAACTTATTGTCTCAAATTAATTTACCATCAAATAAATTGAATTTCTTCCATGAAAAAATGTTGCAAGAAAAATAACTTTTGAGCTCGCTTAAAAACACTTTTCCTAATAAACGAATTAATTGTTTCTGTTGTTACTGTTTTTTTCTCAGTAGTTATTATAGAATATTTCAAAAGAGCGAGATACTTTTTGAACTTTTGAATAGCCTGCGTAATATTAAAATAATTTTAAAAAGTAATTATAATAAACATCTGAAGCGCAAATATTTCTTAAAGTTCAGAACATAGTTTCATTGTATTTTCCTCATTGTAGTCCAACGGAGCAATTTCTACCGCTTTCCCAATTAAATTTGACATTGCGGGCAATTCGATTCGCCCTGCGGGAAGTAGATTTGGTGCGGCGGAGGCGGCGGAGGCGGCGGCGTCCTCCGATACGTGCTGCGGCGCACGCTTATCAAAAACTTTCGTTTAATGAAAAAGGATCGTCCAAGTTTGTGTTTTCGTTATGGTTATAATCCTCGGCGAAGTTGTAAATTGTGGCTCCCCGGATACTTTATCAAAATAATTCTTCCGAACTCTCCTAATTAAAAGAAATGCACCGCGCCGAACCGCCGAGTCTCGCTTCTCGGTAATTTCTTGCTCCGCGGAGGTTTATTAAGTTCGAAACGGATTTTTCGATTAACGCGCGACGGGCTATTTTAATTGAAACATTTTGGCGTTTGTTTGCCACATCGCTTATTTAATAACGGCAATTTATTAACCAATTTTGTTGCTTGGCGTCACTTATTTTCAATTGGAGAGGTGGTTTTGATAACAACAGTGGGTCTCAACGTCGTTCGTATAGTCTGTCTCAATCTTCATCATGTTGGCTTTCCACAAACCCTCCTTAACAAAACTGTATCGATGTTATTACCTATTGTTATTGACCAAAGCCATTAACAAAAAATTATTCTTGCTTTAGTGACAAGGTATGGGTGGGTCAGGTGTCTTTCTTTCTCATATTCATATATTTCTTGGCTGTTGACCATTTGCGCAGCGTTGAATAATCGTTTTTACTGTGCATTTCGAAAAAGTTATTTTATGAGAATATAATAATGTCGGGTCAAAATCATTTGTGGTTTGACGCAAAACAGGTATTGGGGTAGAGGACTTATTTATTCATCAAGAAGTTTTAAAACAAACCTGTTAAACGCGAATATCGTCAATAATCTATAGATCAATAGTGATTATTAAGTGACAATAGTGATCAGGACTTAATAAGAAGGAAATAGTATATTATGCAACACGTGCGATAAACGGCATTTGAATTTTGAGTTTATTTGACACAAGCAGAGCGAGTGCTTAACAAAGGAATGACTTAAAAAGGTTGCCGAACGTGTTGCATACTATACTTTTTCTGCGACCGTTAGTTTTTGGGCACATTTTCGCAAAACAACACGATTACATCCACTGAAATGACCGTCAGAATTGACAAACGTCAAAATTCAAACCGTGGGAAATATCTCCGAAAACATCCGATTGCTCCCAAATCCGTGCGGTAAAATCCCGGAAATGTCCGAATTGGCTCGGATTCTACACATTTTGACAAGTTTGATTTTTTACATAAAGCCACAAAAAGCAGAAAATTAAATTTATTGGAAGCCTTGGAGATTGACAAATTGATACATTCAAATGTATTGCTTAACGATCATTTGCTTCTTATTTATTTTATTAAATGGATTTTTATCAAGTAAAAGCCACCTCAGTTCAATTAGTGGTAGACTCGCCCAGGGAATGAGGGGACGCACACACTCTCGGAACAAGCCTGTCAAGGTTATAGTACGGGAAGTCCTAGGTGAGAAATATTGAACTGTATTACATATTCTTTTCGCCAAAAGATATGCATGAGGGCTCGTAGGCAATTCCATCACGTAATTTTGTATCGTTCCGGCTTATCTGATTAAGCACAACTTATTTACAAGTGTTGAACCAGCACGGAATTCATTTCGTCGAATGCCCCATTTCCTTACTCAGAACTCACTTTTGCGCAGCCTTAAATGCAATTAAAGAAGCTAAGGTGCGCGAATCTACTTTGAAAAAATATAATTACACATAACCATAAGAGCAAGATACTCAGCTGACTGCGTGTTGACTCTCAAGTCGGCACGAAGCTGTGCTGGTCACGTAGTGATTGTCTAATTAGCAATAGCTACCTTGAGACCTTAACTGATTTGAAATGGACCTCACCCTGAGACAAAGCTCGAGACTGCCTCTCGAAATTTTATCTTAAGCGGACACTTAGCTTCAGTTGTTCAACAACAACGAAAGGAAAATAAGTGTTAGAATTCCGATGTTAACTTTACTGCCTAGACCACCATTACGTAACATACGTAACACGTAGAATGCCACAGTGTCCTCCTGCACCAATCTTAGTTGAAAGAAAGGCTGCAAGACAAAATTTTATAGGACTGCATCATTCTGTCGTAAAGGGGATCTGTAAAAGGGATCTTAAGTAAAGACTGCGCACAATGCGCCTGCTGAAGCTTAAATGCTATCATGCGCTGGTTTTCAGTTACAGTTTATATCTTAAATTTATAGTAACCTCAAGTCGGAAAAATTTTGCAAGTATTTCTAGATTGACAACAATAGATACGAACAATTTTTTCCAACAATTTTGATCTTCCCTCTCTCAGGATCTCTCAGATGTTTGTTCTTATTCATATTATTTAATAAGTTGTCAATAGACCCATATTTAACGCCGCTGATTGGCTGAAAATTAACTGTGGTCCCAGCCAGGAATGCACCATGGTGGACGTCATTTTATACATGTCATAGAAATTCCATACCTACTTTTATGTCCCAAAAAAAAAATGTTAGTGGTTAAAATATCCTTTTTCTCGTTTCGTTTGACATATATACGTTTCCAAACGAGGTACTTCCCCTTCGCCGAAAAATCAGAAGCTGGGTATTTATTTAGTTAAAGCCGAAATGTATATTAGCTCCGAAGGGAAATTTTAAAATGAACTTTTTAATCCAAACTTACGTAGTCCGAAATATTTAGAAGTTAAAAAATATTCTACGTATATCTTTTTTGGCAAATTTTTGGCAAATTTATTTTATATTTTATTTCATCTTTATTTATTTGTACTTGTTTCGGAATATAATGAATAACCAAGATGTGGATGGGTACCAAAGAAAATAACGGAACAGGCTCGAGGAGACATAGGTCTAGCAATTTCATTGTAACGTATTTTCGTGATAAATATACTATTCCCAAAAAATGAGATTGTTACGATGACCCCTACACTAAAATCAACTTTGGCAATTTATTAGTTACGAAGTACCTTATAATAATAATAGGTACAATATAATATAGTATAATTATAATTATAATTATTTTCATTATTCATGTTCCAGTAATTCAAACAAGAAAAACTTGTGTTATAGGACCACATTTTCTAAACCAAATCGAACTGATTTCAAATTATTTGGGAAACAGATGTATATTCTTAATGCCATTGATTTTTTTTACCTATTAGACGGAACAGATGCTACAAATTGTGATCCTTTGACCACCTGCTGCCATACAAAAAGATGAAGACATATTTATTAAATACATTGTTATTTTTACATTAAAAATTTATGTGAATCTTGTTTTGTTCTATTGCAGCGATTGAAACTCTAAAACAATTTTGGTTGGTTGCAAAGAGAGATTAAGGGTGGGAACAGATTATGAGTGTTCTCTTTTTATAATGTTATAGAAGGGTCAAAAAACAGTTTTCTTATAAAGACTTATTTAATAAGTAACAAATACTAACGTAAATGATTAATCTACTACGCAAACAGTATCTCGACAATATGATTACATCCTGTCCAACTGCCTACAAAAACAGATCATATATAATCTCTACTCGCTACTATAATTTATCGAAAACATCCGATCGCTTTCGTGACTAAAGAATCGTAAGTATCTAAAGTGGCCCTTTTCGCGCACGTATTTTGGAGTAGGAAGTAGAAAAAGTATTAATATGCTGTGTTTATAAAAATGAAACTGTTAGAGAGAAATAACTATCTATCTATTTTTACTAAATATATTTTCGGCTTTAAGAAGTTGATTTCATTCTAGTAAACTATACATTTACATGTACTGGCTACACTCCAGCGAATTCTAAACTGATAATATGATAAAATATGATTACGTAAATAAAATATCTTTCTAAGTAAACTGGTATTTTTGGACTAATAGACTTTTCAAAAACGTTGTAGTCTTAAGTACATATATCAATTTTAAGCGTTTTTTTTTGAGGGACTGTTGAGAAGTTTATTATTAATTTTATTTTTTGATTTAAAAAAAATATCACCGATCATCAAATAATACAATGTAAATATGTAAATGACATAGCGGTAAATAAAATATTTAAAAAACGAGGACAAGCCATTTGCTCATTTAAAAATGGGAAAGCGAAGACAAGAGTTCCCATTACTTGCAGTCATTTTCGATAGCAAAATTTGCCTCTCTTGCGTTTACTGCTTTAGGTACGTAAAATTCTCAAACCCTGCAATATAGTTTTTCAATTGGGCCTCCTGCTGTCACGCAGACGTAGGACCCTACGACCCGCATTCAATAGTCGATGTTGAATTCCATCCGCATCGTTCGCTTTACATACTAATGAGTGCGGAATTCGATCCAAAACAACGGTCCAGCACTCAACCAGAATCACTGCCATTCTCGCGTTGGTCGCGTTATGCAACCGGTAATATTGCGCTCGTTACGAATTCGTCAGAAATGATAATGGCAGAATATTCAAATACGATCCCACCGTCACAAAGATCCGTTGTTATCCGAACATCGAGAGATATTTCGAACGCGCAACTGACACTCTGCGAGCATTTTGACACCTGATTTGGAACTGCATTAAATTCCGAACCGTGTACGAGACTTCCAAATGTTCTTCGATCCGATAATTGTTTGGAAGGATGAATTCGATTATTAAAATACGATGCCAGTGATACTGGGAACTGAGTTGAGCCGAGTTTGAACAATCGAAATCCTCTTCTCTCGTTAGTTCGTGTTAATATCCGCGACTGCAAAAACTATGTTTTAAGCGCATTGTTATTTAAAGTTGCATCAAAATCAAGATTTCCGGTTAATTAATATTAATATTAGTTGAATGGGAAACCTTAATTAAGTTTCTCATCCAATGAAAGGCAATAGACGGCTGTCGCTGCTGAAATTACCTTCAGAGTCATATCAACGAATTTGTTTCCAAAGGATGACAGGCAAATCAGTCTAAAAATAAACTTTACTCTGTGTCCATCATGATACAGGGATTGAGTTGGGGCAAATTATAAACATGTTTACCACAGCCTGAAAAAGTGTCTCAAAATTCAATGACTTCCTGACAACGTTGTGTGCAGCTCCTCCTATTTGTGCTAGCGTGAGTTTTGGAATGTCAAATGCAGGACAACCAAGTGGAAACCCCAGTGGCAAGGAATACTGCATCTCCCGTGAGAGGTTTTGCTAGTTGAGTGATATGAGTGGTACCGGGGAAATCAAAGACTCGGGATGGACCAAAAAATATCACTGCACCCAGATTGGGAGGTGATAAACGGCGTCTGACCCAGAATGAAGGAAGGCACCGGGATACCACGTTTATTATTTTCCCAAGACAATATCATAATTCATCATTCAAAATTTTTCGGAGGTATAAATTGTCCCCCAATTGGATCTCCGGTGGGGACAGCTTTAAATGTGACAAACATGAGAGCAATTCTAAGAAAAGCATTGAAGATCAGAACATGAATTGTGAGAAGCCTATTTGAAGCAGAGAAACTGACAAACCTAACACGACAAATGAGGAGATTCAAACTGAATGTCCTAGGTGCCGCTGAAACTTACCCAATAATAAACTACAAACAATAACATAGAGCATTGGGGAAGAGCCAACACAATTCTGGACATAGATAATGGACATTGCAATAAACTCAATGCAAAACAGATTAGGATATAAGACAAAGAAGAAAAAACAAAAATGGATGACAGATGAGATATTGTTGTTAATGGATGAACGTCGAAAGCACAAGAACAAAACGGAGAGCACTAAGTATAAAGGATATTCAAAGACTCATTAGATCACAAATTGCTCAGAGATAGAACAGCTGCGCAATCAGTACAATGCTTTTAATCTAAACAGACAGCTAACGTGGGCTGCTGGGATATATAGGAGTATGAAACCAACTATAACAGTAAATAATAAACAGATAGTACTCGACAGAGAAGTAAAGAACAATGTTTAGGAAAAGTATATTGAAGAATTTTTCGACGACGATAGACCTGCAACTAGTACCAACAATTCTCTAACCGGCCCATCGATCACCAAGGACGAGATTGGATGTGCAATACGTAACTCAAAGAATAACAAAGCTGCTGGTCCTGACCAAGGCTGTTCAAAAATACCTAAACTCATAGATGGGAGAGGCATCACAGCGCTACACAAAATATTTAACATTATTTATGACAAAGGTCACCCAAGCTTGTTATATTCTGGACATTGGTATTGGTATTGGTATAAGTATTAAAGGGGGGCGCCCTCGCGGGCGTCCAAGCACTTAGGCCACCAGATGGGCCCGTTGTGCCCCCAGGCCGCTCTAGAGGGCGTCTGGATATCAGACAAGGAAATAACAGGTGCCATTGAACAGACTCGACAGGCATTCTGGAGGTTTCGAAAAATGCTTACCTGTTCCGATTTAGACCTTAGCTTTAGATTCGTTAGATTCGTTAAATGCTACGTTTGATCAATACTTCTTTACAGTTTAAAAGGTTGGACACTAAAGGGGAATGCAATCAATAAATTTGAGGACTTCGAGATGAGGCTGCACCATAGAATCTTAAAAATACCTTGACAGCTAAGTTAACAAACGAAGAGGTGCTAAGGCGTGTCAAAAACAACTTAAACTGATTGAATTGATTTCCGTTATTGGTCAGCAAATAGTCCACAGGAACTTCATGAGCAACCTCTTCACAGTCCAAAAGTCACCGTCTGGTGTGTAATGTCGGAGTTCGGCGTGTGGGGTCCTTACTTTTTCGAAGAAGATGAATAACGGTAGCATTCAACTGAGATCGATATTTTGATATGCTTAACAATTTCCTGCGTCCAAAACTGAACGAGTTGAACAACAATCAAAGAGAACATCTTTCGTTCCAGCAGGATGGTGCTACATCGCACACAACGCGTCGTTCACTAAATCTTCTTCAAGAAATGTTCCTAAACCAAGTGGTGTCTTTACGGGGTGATCTTGGCAGGCCGCCACGTTCGCCACTGATTTGTCGCGTTGCCTTTGGGATTATCTGAAAGAGAGAGTTTTCACACATCGTCCGCGGACTTTGAAAAAATTAAAAGCAGCCATAAGACAAGAAATTGCATTAATTCCCCAAGAAATGGTCCATCGGGTAATGATGCGCTTCCGCGAGAACCTACAAGAGTGCATCGACAATAATGGCTGTGATTTAAAAGACATCATTTTAAAAAAATAAGGTTCCTAAATGGCATAAAATGTACATTTCAAAAATAATTTAAAAAATGTTTGTTTTATGTAATTTGGTTTTTATTAACATCCCAAATAGTACCTATCATTTTGCCGCACCCTGTATAATGCGAAACACAAAATACCAATTCTTGCATCTGCTAATGGAAGACTACGAATTATCAGAGTGGACAGGGCTACACGATGTACAGTCGTTAACACACACCGCAAAGAATAGAAAAGCAATCGAAAATGTTTTCGGAAACATCAAACGTTAGAAATAAAATAACAATCGCCATCCACCGACTCTTTCTATTTTGTGTGGACAGAAATGGAAAGTTAATATTTGACATGTTTCTAGTCAAAATGTTAAGACCTGGTGGAAATTTCAAATCTGAAAGTACGCATATTCGTCTAATAAAAAGTAGTGTTAAAAATTTTATGAATTTTTAATAATTAATGTGCATGGTCAATGATACTTTTGGCGTGCCGATAAGTAAAATTATCAATCTTAATTTCTTGCATTAACATATATTACTTTCAAAAACTCTCAGGGTGTACATTTCTTCCATTTCTATGATGACGCGTATTTTTTAGGTAGGGTTGCAATGGTACGTATCATTTTTTAAGCATTTTATTCATTTTATTTATGATAAACAAAAACCAAGCCAAAACTCCATTAATATCATTCAATTATTCAATAAGCCGTTGACACTTAGTAACAATAACGAAGTCTTCTAGAAAAATAGTGTTAGCATTGCTAGTGTTATAGTGAGAACGTCATGTATTAGCTACTTTCTTTTTTCGATTTGGTCTTAGATGAGGATGATGTTTCTGATTTTTGATTTAGATCGAAGTAAAATAAAAATTAAGTGGTGCATAGTTTCGCAATACCTAGGCTGTAAAGAATGGAATAGAATGGTCAAACAATATACAAAATGTCATTGTAAAATTCAAAATAGCTCTTTTATAATTAAGAAACAAGAGGAAATCCGACTAAAAACCTTTAAAGTTAGAAAAAATAAACCTTTGTTTGGTTTATCAATATATTATTGATTTTATTTTACTTTGAAACTATTGCGGCAACTGCTACTTTGTTATTTTTAACCAAGGTAAGCATTGTGGTCAAAACAGGACGCAAAACGGGCAAATTAGCTGTTCTAGCAGTAACAACCTTCTCTAAATCTAAATCTAAATAAATTGAAAAGTCTGCGTGCTTAATAGAGGGTCTGAATTCAAATTCAGCCGTTAGCCCAAGGGCCGCTCAAAACTTTTTTCATATAATGCCCTACTGTATGAGAACGCACAAAAAAGTTTGAGTGCCGAAAGGAGAACGAAAGACCCGATATTACTTGTCACAGGTTTGACGGGATATGACTTGCACGATGAGAAACGCGTTAGGGGTTATTACTCCCACTTTGACGTGCCGATAAATCGAATATCGCCATTTTTTTCACAGAAATCCGGTTGCGATGACATATTCGACTTACTTTGCGAGAGGTGGTTTGTGCAAACCGCCTAAATAAATTTCGTTCAATCTACTGAAAAGAGAGAGGCGTGGTTAAAATTGGGAAATTTTAAAACTTTTTCGTCTCGTATATAGCACCATGGACTTAGTTTCAAAATTTTTTATTACTTAACTGAAAAGTAATTTTCATTTGCTGCACAACTATGATATAGGTATCGCTAGGTTTCATTGAGAAATTTATAACAGTAACTTCATTTGTAGAGTTCTAAATACGTATCGAAAAAAAACTGAGAATGTAAGATATAACGAAATGTCTCTTAGGACCTTACGCTTCCATTTCTCAATCAATCAATTATGAAATTATACTTCAGGTTTTTTTTTCTAATTACCTGTTTAACTCAAACGATAAGTATTATAAAAGATTCCACAAAAATATGTAATCTAAACCAGAGAGGTAAAAAGAAGCATTTTCTAGAAGTGAATGTGCTTTTCTTACGCCACTGGTTTTCGAATGGGGCAAAAAACACATCCCTCGAATCAGACTGCGGTCAGTCAAACGCGAAAGAGCCGAATTAAAATACGAAAAAGAAAAAAAAACAACGGTTGGTGTGGTCCGTCCTTATTAAATGATCAACAAAATTATAATTAATTATGAAAGTCTTTATCGAGCGGTGCCTTAAAGGGTTTCGAATATAGCTCAACATAATTAATTTATTAATATATCGCTTAGAGTTGAGAATATTAACAAGCGCCATAAAAACAAAGTGGGTAAATGCGTGTTTGAGGTTCATCTTGCGCCGGTTATATTAGTCTTGTATTATTTTTTATGCTGATTTAAGTGGTTGTAATGGAAAGACAAATAAACATGGCGTTTTCGCTTTTTGAAAAAAAATGTTGACACTTTATATACATACTTATCTACCATTCGACGAGCATCTATTTTTTTCTACCTAAAAAAAATTGCTTGCGTGAAATGAACAGACAAATAAGTATGTATGTATTAAAATATTGTTATTATCATTGAGAAGTTTTTCAAGGCACAGATATAATAAATTCAAAACTAAATCAAATTTCTTATTAAAGTCTACATTTAGTGTTAAAAAGAAACAAAAAATATAACCATCATGATATTTTTTTTAATCTATGGTATTTTATTCTACTGTAGTGTGTGTGCTATGCAATCCAAAATATGACTCCATATTTTCTGTTTATTATGTCCCGGTTAAGGATTTAGTATTTGATCGATTTTTTATTTATTTAATTAGTTTTTGGTTGTTATATTTAAACTGTCCATTACACTAGAGGATAACTTTCTATATAAGTTCTATAAGTTTGAAAAAGTGCTATTAGGGTTTTTTTTAAGCTGACGACGGATTCAATCACGGATCACTTAAAACCTACCGGCCAGGGCGGTAGAGAAAAATTTGATATTATTATCATGAATAAATTTCATAGCTTACTTAATATTAAAAGGAACATTTTTACCGGGGGAAGGAACTTTTTATAAAAAATGTTCTCTTAAATCAATATTATGAACTAACCAAAAGTAACTGACACTTAGACATGTATTTAAATTATAAATTTAGCCAGTAATAGTAATTGGCAGCATTGCACAAGTTGCAAAATCGTTCGATTGGTCGAAGTTTTGAAATTTTTTTTAACTAACGCACCAGATTAGGTGTCAAAAAACTGTATTATCTAAATTACCGGAAATGCATAGCATGTTCAAGACGTGCCTTCATACACAAAGAATAATAAAAGGTATATAATAATTTCCTTTTTTTATCGGTCAAACAAAACAACTTGTCAGTATAGTTTTTTTTTAATTTAAAACGACGTACGTTTCGGCTATACGTAGTCATCTTCAAGTTATTAAAAAAGACATAAAGGTAAAAATGATCAGCGATATTGCTGACACAGTCATAGAATGAAGCTTGTAAAAGCTTTTAAAGAGCATTTTAATTGTTAAGCTTTTAAAAGCTATTAAAAATATTTTTTTTTAAGCAGAAACTCTACCAACCAACCAACCAAATAAATTTAATACCTTTATGAAATTACGGCAATGAAACAGGAAATTTTAATTTTACGGTTTGTCTCGGATACCTTTACCATAATAATAAGTTATCAGCATTAAAAAAAAAAATCACTAATATTACTTTTTGAAATTTTACCCAATAAAAGTTGCCCACGATTACAGCCAAATGTGGAATATAAGTCAAAAAATTTATCAAAATCGATCAGAAAAATTACTATTTTACTTTCCTTATCGTGAATACACTCTGTGTAGGTGTAGAATTTAAGGCATGTGTATTTATTATATGCTTGGCACCCGAATCAAGTGCTGAAGTTTGCAACTTTAAGCGAAATAAAATCTAACTTTTGGAATACTCCTTCTCTCGCTTGTTCTCTCTTTCCGTCTCTTTCTCTCTTTCCTTTACATTTGCTTAATTACTCGCTCGAATTCACCTAGGCCGGAGTATCAAAATTCCCGAACGACGCTCAGGGGATGCAAACGGTAAAAATACACCCAACAAGTTCGTACTTTATCAAAGGCAAGTTGTCGCGAGTTGTTGGCGAAAGTTTCCGTGTTCAGCCACGTCGGCTAGTTCGGGGTGACACCGAACGTATTTGAAATTCCCGGGGATAAGGAGCCAGCCGGCTCAACTTCAGAAAGGTGAAATTACAGACGGCGAACTAACTTTCGAATTAGGCTTTTTAATGAAGTATTTAAATGTGTGCGCGAGTTGGCAGCTAGTTGTACAAAGACGGTTCGAAAAGGGTGGGTAGAAACTTTCCTGAGCGCAGAATTACAGACGAATCGAGGTTTTTAACGAAGTACTCCGGAACAAGAACTCGATAACTTGTTATTTCTCAGTTTCTCAGAAACATGGCTATGGAAACATCAGCCGCTGCGCTATATGCCAGGTTTCCAGGGAAATGTGATTCAGATAGAACCTTAAATTAAATCAAAGTTTTTTTCTTTGCAATGCATTAACTACCGCTTAAATTAAGATAAATATTTAGCAACAAATTAATTTCACATCAATATTAAATTGGACGCCACTGTTGAATTTACGTCCATACACATACATTATTATTTTCTGAAAATTAGCGAAAATAGCCTAGAATTCATGTCAATAGAAAATATAATTAATAATTAATAATTAATAATAATAATAATAATTCCGGTTTTTCAATAAAACGCTTTTCCCAGTTTTGTCTCCTTTTTTGATTTTTATTCGTACTTTTCACAATGTCCATTTTCTTTGTCTAGTTAGGTACATATTTCCTTTGCTTTTTCTATCAGGAATATTTAGAAGTTTATCAGTAGACATTACCTGACTTCAGATATATATCTTGTTTGAATTGTGAATTTTAGAAGTCTAATAGACACAAGAAATTAGATTAAATTTAAACTAAACGGTACAAGTATTCCTGACAATGTCAGTTTTCAGAATATAACAGTCACCTAATGATATGTGAAACACAAAGTGATCTTGATATCCGCAGTTGTTAAGTTTAAATGTGATTTGTTCTGAAATTAAGTGCAAAGGTTGTTCGCTAGTTGTTTTCGTCCAATAATGGAGCCATTGCAAAAAGGAATTTTGAAAATTTTTTAGTCCATCGAGCCTAGACTGAATTTGATTTTATAATGCTTAGATTTTGATCAGCCCATTTTCTGAAAATTTTAAAATTTTTAAAATTATTACTGTTTTATTGGTTTTCTGCAACCAAAAGAATAGTAATAATTATTTTATTTTTTGTTGTCATCTTAAACCGTTAATTCAGAAACGAAGTGAAATTGGAAAACTATACAAATTAAATTCCGTGTTGGTTTTTTAAAAATTTTATGATAGATTTTTTTAAAACCGTTCCTTTGACCGACAATAATAAACCAAAAAAAAAGTTTACTTAGAACGGCCATTATAATAAAATAAAAGCAATTAAACAGTCATAGTAACTTACTCACACTTACTTAATTTTTATTATTTGTGTTATATGACGCACATTAATAGGGTCTAGCCGTATAAGGAACCAATTTCAAAAAACATAATAATAATAATCTTATTCTGTTTTGTCCTATCCAACATTCCATAGATTGCCTATGTTTAATTGGACACCTTGTATAGGAGAGTTGCGCCGAGTGCCGTTTTAATAAGAGGCCAGAAAATTAGTTCTGCGGGAGAGAATTAGGCGGGACTTGTGTCGGTAGTTGATATGTAAATTTGCCAACGGCGCCCAATTAAGCCCCTAAAGTTACTCAGAATATCGTATGTCAGGAGCAGGGTCTTAATGTCATGAACTTTGATTGATTAATATCTGGTCCCATATAATAATATAAACTAAAGCAGTTTGGAGTTCAAGGTTATCGTTATAGGAGTAAATGCGGGGCGCAAAAAGTGGAAAAACTTCTCGGGATTATCTATGTATGAGAATATCGCAGAAAACGGCTTCAGTCAAACAGCGTCTCTGTTTGGGTTTGTCACGTAAAAGCAAACCCGCGCTTATTAAATGCCACCATGATCTTGAAATTCGATAAACTTATTCTATTAATTTTAGAAGTTTCATCGGCTTCGGTTTCGGTAAACGTTACGGTTTCAATAAGCTCTATGAAAGTAATAACAATAAGTGGAATATTTGAATGATTTGTGAATTTACTAGCAGAAAGTCATCAAAACTTAGCTGGTTTCAGTAGACACCTGCAGCTATATTTCTACCATATTCCATATAAAGGTGTTTTTTGTTATGCCAACGCATACCCTTATCGACGTAGAACCCTGCGAATCAGTGCCTTAGAGCAACCACAATACTCTAGGATATGAGTGGTGTGTAGCTACGGTCCGGCAAATATTTATAGAATCGATTTATCGACGAATCAGAGCTTATGGGCTACAGTGGTTAATTTGATAATTACTAATACAGGTCAATCGAAAATTACCCACTTAAAATGTAATAGAAAGCCATGGCCTCAAATTTAAAAAAAAATGAATATATTTAATCAATTCAACATTTTGAAGAACTGTTTATCATTTTTAGCACTTGGCGACTTATAATTTACAAATTTTGATTCTCATTCAGAACTTTAACTGTAGTTCGATATGAAACTAACCGGTGGTAAGCATAGAGGCTAGGACGTATCACGCATGTAAAAAATTGGGATTGGGAGCCGTTGTCTCGACCTATGTGATCTAACTGCAACAATCGGAAACCAATGATTTAGACTTCAGTTAATATTCGTTATACAAACGCTTTGTTAAATGGTGGAGCAAAAAAGAATCACCGCAAAAAAATATTTGGACATCGATAAAATCTGCTATAATTAAGCGAAATTCGAAAAAAATAATACTTTATTTCAAATATGTTAGTTTGGTAGCTGAAAAACCTGTATTGACCATTAGTTGAATACTGCGACCGCCCATCTAAAGCAAAACTGTTCGTTCTCAAACCGATAAACTTGGCACGAAAACGACCTGGAGATTGTTTCCTTGACTTTTCGCTGCACCAAGGATAACTTATTACCTCATAATATTTTTAATAAACTGCTACCCGCCGTAACTCACAGTAACAGGCAGAAAGACACAATACATAAATTAAGTGCGGGACTAAAATAGCTACGTCGCCCTCGACTTGGGGGTTGATAATTGTGATTTATAGGCGTTTGTCGTTTAAAGAATTGTCGCAATACCATCCGAATTGTCAATAGACAAGTAGACAAATCCATTCCACTAACTTTTTGGGACAAGTTGTACACAATACAAATTAAACAAAACAAAAATTATTAAGAACAAAGTAGGACTTTCTAAATAGCTGATTGAATATTATACCAAACCAATCTCGAAGGTTCTCTAGCTAGGATGTTGCCTTAGCTAAAAGAGACGAAATAGGTTTTAAACTGCATGATATTAAAATATGGCAATACAAATTAAATCTAAAGAAAACAGCTAAAGTAGTGTAATCTTATAATAAACAAACAATTATATTAAGCGTGAGAATATCGACACTGACCAATTTTTCTCGTAGATAAAAAAATCTCAGTGAAGTGAAGTGAAGCACTAGCAACTCGTACATAGGACAACATAACAACTTAAAGAATATTAACCACATCTTCACAACAGTCGACAAATTATCAGTGAGAATTGTGGAAGTGGAATTTAATTTAATTTAATGTAAAACATACCGATTCAGGCAAATCTCCCAGTAAAGTTAGACTTTCGTCAATTATTAGACTTAAGGAAATACAAAAGTGAGAAGACCACCGTCAATCATATTTTCTTTAATGATGTAAAGATAGTAAAGTAGTAACGAAAGATACCTCAAAGGAATTTCCTTAGCCGTTTTTAGAATATTGAATTTTACGTTAGGGAGCCTACTGATAACTGATAACTTATCGAAAACCTAATGACTGTTCCTTACATAACCTTTTGTGAAGAATTTGGTTCCAGTCTCAGCTTCTATATTTACAATTTCTAGTAACAAGTCACTGGTTTTGGAAATAAGTGTAGAGAAGAGAATTACGACGTTGTCAATTGTACAGTCTATCAATAAAGCTGGAAATAAAATTCTAACACCCTATATGAAACTATTATCACTTTGCTTACCGCTTCCGACTGACAAAATCCAACTCTGGGCAGCTTTTGGAGAGCGTCTGAATGCGAGAATTTCCGGAACGAATTAGAGACTGGGGTGCATCACGACAGATCCAGAACAACCGCCGCCGGTGGCTGGCATTCAAGCTCATCGTACATTTGCTCGCGAAAGTAAATAAGTTAGCGAACGCGGAATTAGTTAATGAGATTTGGTCCCCGAATTAATGAAACAAATAGATTTTCCGCGCAAGTGCCCCACGTAATGGCGCTGCAAAGGAATTTGTCCTGTGTGCGAGTGTGTATCTTTAATTGCGCAGCCGGCATTAAGCGACGGCATCGAATAAGCCGGGGGGATTTGAATTTTACGCGTCGATTCACGAGTTTTCGAGAAGGAAGCTATTGTCAGGGAAATTTGACTTTTCATCATCAGTAAGTTGTTCGCTCCTTAGGCCTGTAGCGTAATAATATAAATGCTTTAACATGTAAATAACACTCAAGTTTCAAATTAGAAAAAGTACCTTGCCTTTCTCATTACATTTATCTAAGACGAGAAATAATCTGGACAACACCAGGCAAATAAGAAAATATGAATAAAATATCCAATATAAAATATAAATCTATAGCAGTTATAACTGTTGGGATATAATTTTGGAACAGGTTATAATCATCATTAGATAATAATAAATAATTTATTCAATCATCTTTCCGTTTCAATTTTTTAAATCTCCACAAGTGAGTATTTCATTTCCATAGACTTACCAATCTTCCTAGAATCCACAAACCCCTTTTTTTTAAGGCATCTCACCAAAAAATCAATAAAATGCTTGTAATGGGTGTTTTTTTTCTGTATAGAATCTTAAGTTGGCATTACTGTCCAAGATGGCGACTGATTTAACATCCGTCAAGTGATTTATTCTCAGTTTGGTTTGGGAATTCATCATGAATAGACTCACGTCTGAACAACGCTTGCAAATAGTGCAATTTTATTTCAAAAATAATGGTTTTGTGCGGAATACGTATCGCGCACTACGTCCATTTTATCGTCGACAAAATCGTCCATCAGAGCAGTTAATTTGATTAAGTATGGAACGTTTACGCACCACCTTTACTCTTATTGATAACTCGCATCCCCAGAGACGCTGTACGGTGCGTACAGAAGAAGCTATTGCTGCTGTAGAGCGTAGCATTGAACGCCATCGAGCACAGAAATTGGATGTGGGTCCATCCACTTTATGGAAGATTTTGCGGAAGGATTTTGGTTTACGTGCTTACAAAATCCAACTCGTACAAGAATTGAAGCGAAACGATCATCAAGTAAGGCGTAGATTCGTCGAATTTGGAGCGAAGCTAATCCTCAAGTGTGTGTCGAAACACCGTTACATCCAGAAAAACTGACTGTTTGGTGCGTTTTATATTCTGGTGGAATCATTGGTCCGTACTTCTTCAAAAACGATGATGGCCAGAACGTTACAGTCAATGGTGATCGGTATAGAGCTATGATTACTAACTCTTTCATTCCTGAATTGAATAACCATGATGTCCAGGAGATGTGGTTTCAACAAGACGGCGCAACATGTCACACAGCTCGTGCCACAATCGATTTATTGAAAGACACGTTTGGTGACCGCCTAATTTCACATTTTGGACCTGTGAATTGGCCTCCAAGATCTTGTGATTTAACACCGCTAGACTACTTTCTGTGGGGTTATGTAAAGTCATTGTCTATGCGGATAAGCCACAAACGCTTGACCATTGGGAAGACAACATTCGCCATGTTATTGGCGATATACGGCCACAAATGTTGGAAAAAGTCATCGAAAATTGGACGTCTAGATTGGACTACATCCGCGCCAGCAGTGGCGGTCATATGCCAGAAATCATATTTAAAATGTAATGCCACAAGATTATCTTTCGGATAAATAAAATTCATGTCAATCGAATAATCCATCGTTGTTTTATTGCAACTTAAAGTCCTATACATCGAAAAAAAAAACACCCCTTATATTCTATATACGCTCAAATTTACCATTTGTGAGTATAAAATTTCTTTCTTTCGGATGTTTACTGGTGGATTGAAATAGTGATTTTGTTTAAATTTATTTCATTTACCATATGTTTGCAGAGTAGTACAGAAAAAATGCCCACCCAATGAAGTGTTGTTAATTAGTAGGTGTTAAACAATTTCAAAAATTCCTATACCACTTGATAGGCAAGATATCAGCATTTTTTTTTACACTTCTAAGCAACGACAGATATTTTTTCGTTTTCTGAAGATTAACTTTAAAAAAGTAGTTTTGACACTTGTGCTGGAAATGACTTGGTTAGAGTGGCATTAAATTGCGAATAAATTTCAATACATATACCAATACTTATCCATATCCAAGATATAACACTTATATTATAACACAATCAACACAATCAGATTTTCGTCATTATTATGGAGTTGCTTAGTGCTAAGGATTGATATTTTTTTAGCGGATAAATGGGTGACAAACTGTTCTTTATTTTCCATTCTACATTTTCTTCAAAGTTAAACAAATTTAGTTTTCTTATCTTCCATACAACAAAATAAATTAAATTTTATCGATTCAACTTTTTAATACGGGGTGGTTAGCGAAAAGCCAATTGTAAACAACAAGAACTTCGTGTATCCCACACTTGGAGATGTTTGACTGGGATTTGGGTGTAATATGTGAAATCTTACTGCTCTCTCAGCTTGTGATGAGGCACATTGTGCAGCTCATACATAAATTCAGAAAAATACTTTATAAAGATACAAAATGGAAGATGTTATTTCTTATTCTCCTCTGGAAGCCTAACCCTTCATCGGATCCTTACTTAAATTACTACAAATCTAATTAAGACATAGTAGTTGTATCTTATAGTAGTTGTAGTTGTAAAAGCTTTAAAATTCTATTTAACTGAATTATTTTAACCTAAAGGGATATGTTATCGCTATGTACAATACGTATAAAAATCTTTTGCCTCCACAGAGAGGCAAAATTTTAAATTTGCAAAGCGTTACTCCAAGAGTGAATATTTGCAAGCAGTACACAAGTATTTTATAATTTGATGAATGATCACAGATAGATAGTACCTACTTCTTCACTAGAAATATTACCTTTGTGTAATAATATATATTTTTTAATTTAATTTTGACTGTTACGATGATTATAAAAAACCATTTTGTCTGCTTTAACCAATTATGTATTGATTTTTCTACCTATTGGGTTAGTCTATGCTAGTTCTAATTATATTAAATGTATTTTTAGTAAATGCCACAGAAAAGCATTTTCATTTTTATCACTATTCTGTTGTTGCATTTTACTAAATAAACGTTATTATTATTATCATTATCATTATCACGTCTTCAGCTGCGGGGCAGCAAGACTACGTCCTCGAGCCTTCCCCTCCAGGACCGATCGGGCAATGTTCGCTGCATCCAAGAGTGCCGACTTCTGCATCATACGGTAAGTATTGCAATTTAGACCCAGTCTAACTAACTTTGTTTTCAAGTCCGTCAGTACAACACCCATGCTGGATATGATCAATGGGACGACCTCCACTCTCTCCATGTGCCACTGTTCTTTAATTTCCTATTTCAGATCGTGATATTTTTGGATCTTCCCAGCCTTCTTAGAGTTGTGTGTGTTGAGGATGGACATATTAACTAAATATGCGGTATTTGTCTCCTTATCAATAACTGCCAAGTCTGGTCGATTATGCCTGACTTCCTTGCCTGTGATTATGGCTTTGTCCCAGTAGATCTTCGCTTTGTTATTCTCGATGACTGGTGGTGGTTGGATTCAGAAATATAGCTTTTTATTTTCAATTTTTATGTCGTATTTCTTCGCCAATTCGAGGTATATAATGTTTGCAACCTTGTTGTGCCTCTCTATATACTTTGCGTTGGCTAGTTTGGGGCATCCCGAAATCCCGCAATTGTTTCCAAGTGTTCTTGGCACTTTCTGCATTTGTCAGATGCAATGTTTTCTTTCATGATGTACTGTCGATAATTCTGAGTACTGACAAGCTTGGTATCGGCCGTGCAGTTCTTTGCTGGCCCACGTTTGAATTTTTCCCAGAATCGTATCTGGTTTTCCTAACTTAATTTCTCCACTTAGATTTAGCGGTGTAAACGCTTGTTCTGCCTTTGTGACCACTTCATGGAGATGGTTCGTTTTCTGCTGGAAGTATTTGCGCAGGTTTCGAATTTGTTGGTAGCACGTATTGAGTACTTCGGCAATACCTCTTCCTCCCTCGTGCTTAGGTAAAGTAGTTCTTTCCATCGATGATCTTGGGTGGTGTTTTCGGAACTTTGACATAGCCGTGCGCACTAATCGGTTCAGATTTTCCAAGTTAATTTTAGACCAGTGTACAACTCCAAACGAATATTCCAGGACCGGCATGGCATAATTATTAATGGCTGTGATGATGTGTGGTGAATTTAGCTCTGTTTTAAGGAGAGCATTTAACTATTGCATGAATTTATCGATAAGGATATTTTGATTTCAGCGTATTCTATCGTGTTTGATTGTAGCATTCCCAGGTATTTGTAGGGCTGGTTGGTTATCCATCGCATTTATAGTGACGTCCTCATTCAGGGGGAGAGGGGCGTCCGATGTGAGTTTTCCTCTTACTATTGTTACCATCTAGCATTTACTCAGTCGGAGCGTCATACCTATATCATTTGTGGCTTTCTACACTAATTATAGAAGGTTTTCTATGTGATTTTTGGTTGACGCAAATATTTTCAGGTCGTTCATGTAGAGGATATGGTTTAGCGTATATGTTCCGTCGTTAGTTTTAAGTGCAAAGCCGTAACTCCTGGTTTTCAATAGTCGTGACAGAGGATGTAGCGCACCGCAAAACCAGATTGCATTAAAGGTGTCTCCTTGGATGATACCCTTTCTTATGTTTATGGTTGACATTTGTTTTCGGATGTTACCACAGTCAGAGGTAAGTATAATACTCCAGTTTTTCATTGTGCGGCGGAAAAATTTTGTGATTTTAGGGTCGATATAGTATATCTTCAGAACTTCCTACAACCAACCGTGTGGAAATGAGTGAAAAACCTTCTGATACTCCACATATCCCATGTAGAGATTTAGGTTCTTCCTTCTGGCTTGTTCGTGAACGACAGAGTCTATGATAAGTTGTTCCTTGCAACCCATGACTCTGGAGATTCACCCTTTTTGTTCCTCTGTAAGTATTACTGAGGATGTCAGGTAAACATATATTTTGTCGCTGATTATTGCCGAGACTAGTTTGCATAACGTTGGTAAACATGTTATAGGGCGGTACTGGGAAGGATCATGGACGTCATTTCACCTTTAGGAATCAGATAAGTAATTCCTTCGGTCATCCATGCAGGAAGACGTTCCGTGAAGACGTGAATCTCTCAAGCCAAAAGTTGAACTGAGGTGGCTTTTACTAGATCAAAAACCATTTATCAAAATAAATAAGGACTAAAAGTTCAGATTTTCACGAAATTAGATATTTTTACATGACAATTGTTTTGACAACACCGTGTTATATCAAAGAGAAGTCAAGGAAGTAATTACTAACTGCACAATATTTAGTGACAAAGACAAATATTTTTTAACAATTATGAATCCACAACCGCCGAAATTATATTCTTTAGTAAAATGATATAAACAAGATATGCCCATTAGACCCGTCGTGTCCTATGTAACGGCTCCAGCAGTTAAACTCTCAACAAAATTAGTAAATATTTTAAAGTTCCACACAGATTTTAAACCAAAATTTGCAATAAAAAATTCTTTTGAATTAATCAACAAAATGATATCAAAATCCCTGCTAACGCAACACACATGTACAATGTACAAAACTTATTTCCCAGTATTTCACCTATGGATGTAATGATTTAAATCCACTAAATCTATCACCCTCACTCGGAAAGAGGTAAACCCATTGTTGAAACAAGATTTATTAGATTGCTTAATAGTATCTTTAGTCCAAAATTATTTTGAATTTAATGGACTCTAAGGAAGGTTGGATCATGGGAAACCCACTTAGTCCTTTGTTAGAAGAGATTTTTATTGATAATTTGAAAGCACTAGAACATCCTTTATTCTTTCTTGAATTCTTTTTTAAATTACATTAACTCATTACATAATTGTATAAAATTCACTATCGAGATTGAACAGGATAACTCAATTAATTTTTTAGACTTAACTATTACGAAAACGCAAAACAAATTAGAACTTTCCATTTATCATAAACCTTCACACATGGACGCAGTCATATATAACAGCTCAAATCACCTTTATAAACACAAAATGACTGCATTTCACTCTTTTATACACAGACTTCTTAATACGCCACTCCCAACAGAAAATTACAACAAAGAACTTAATATCATTAAGCAAAACAAAATAAAAGTTCCTGATATCTCGAAGTGACACTCCACTCACGTTTAATCGATGCATAATTGCGTACTTTATAGCAAAGAATAGAAAAAAATACTTAATTTAGAAAACATTGTTACTGTGCTATTATCTTGCGATAGCAAAAAAAAACGCGGTAAATTTCACGAATTCCTGTGCACGTCTAAACATTAATTTGACGATTTCTATTCGGGTTGATAATAAAAACTGTTCGAGTGTGCGGCTAGCCGCTCGTCAGCGGCTTCGTCCGAATTTCTTTTCACCGCGCTCAGCCGGTACCGATTCAATGGACCCATTGAAGTTTTTCGGTGGCGCATGTTCATATGTATACCTATCGTCCGACTCGTAATGAGTCCCCGGTTATAACACGATTCGGTCTATTTATCTAGAATCCGGCGTGTTTACATTCAAAGTGCTATTCGACCCAACTCAAATTTGCTTGAAAATACGCGTTTGCCGAGCCGAAACCCAAATAGAGGACGCGTCGTTTCCACCCGACCAAACTAACTAAAATCTATAGAATTCGCTTGCAGCCTTGATAACTGGAGCTTATTGGGAAAATGGATTCCGCGTTAGCGGAATATGTGTGTATGTGTGAGTGTCTATTATCCGAGCGCGAGAAACAAACGAAACGTTCCCCAGTCGACGGATTAATTTGTTTTCGCAGAACGGATAGACGAGATAATATTGTCGCAACCCGAAACGACACACAGTATTGTTGCCTACCAACGCCGTTTTCATCTATTTTCGTGACCCTGATCCGATTCCCACAATAATTATATACCCTCCGATATCGTTATGATTTATTCGTATTTTCGGAGCGTGTTAAAACCAAGCTAGTTCAGCACGATGTCCTGGTCACCATAGGTTTATATTATAACTAGGATTAATGTCTTGTTTCCGCTCCAAAGTAAATTAGTTAAATAAATAAATAAATGAAAATATAAAAAATATTTCAAATTTATTTTATTACTATCTTAGCATTATGATTTGGCATTTCACGGTTATCCGCCTAAATGCTATTTGCTTAGAAAACAAAAGGAGGAGTGTCAAGCTGAGAAGTAAATACGAATGGCTGATTTGCTGCCGAGTTTGCTGCATACAGATATATCGATATACCAATGAATCTAATTGCATAATTATTTCCTTGTAGTAGTAACCAAGGCATTTTTTATATCGAAAACAAGATCTGGTCTCAAACTCTAGAATAAAATAATGTAACTTCCCCAAAAATTTTCCAATCCATATCACATCATCTCCCCCAGAAACAATTATAAATAATCTCAGTAATAAATGGAGAAAAAAAGAACTGCATAACTGATACCCGGAACAAATTGATATTAGTTATGAAAACAAAATCAGGTGGACCACATAATAAGAATTTATCTCTAAAACTAAAAAGTTTGAAATCAAAATATCTTAGCAAAAATAGGGTCAATTTTTAACATGGCCAACATTTCAACATAATGCGAAAGACAGTTCAAGTTTTGTGAGAACCTTTATTTTTAAACTACCATGCTGTACCTGCTTATATATTGTTTGAGGGGGGCAGAACTAAAGCAGGTGTATGAACGGTGTCTCCGATGACTCCGAGATTGTTTAGTTTCTTACAGATTTCATGTTCTTTGAGCAGAGTTGATAGTTTTCGTCCTGTCTCTGCACTATATTCTTTGTCATATCGGCAAGGAATGCTGTAAACTGCTCAAACGGAATTTTGTTTGTGACTGATCGATGAAGAACTCTTGATATGTGATCAATGATGTTTTGAATGTAAGGAAGGACAACGGTGGCAAGTGTGGTGTTGCGTTCGTACTCATTGTCTTTCCGTAACCGCGATTCAGGTCTTTACCTTCCACCAATATGGGAACAGGTCATCCGAGACCACGTTCATGCCCCTCCTTTAGCTTGGCCCCCTTCAAACAATATATAAACAGATACCGAGTAGAATGCGATGCAGTTAAGCTCTGGATGGTTGGAGAAATGTCAATAAGTTCAATCATTAATTCATCAACAATAGACGCAAGAGGACTCCAGAAGATTTGTAAGTAGTAACAGTAACCTGTGGAAGTTTCTTTGAAAATAAAATGATGGGTCTAAATAACGGATCACAAGAGTCATCTAAGTCTAATAAGATTATAAGAGAACACTGAATGTAGACGATCCAGAAATTTCTACATACAAGAAACACGATGCACAGCTATATAACACAGCAGTCAAAATTTCAGCACTTAAGGGCACACTTATAGGTAAAGCCTGTTCATAGATATAAGAAAGTGACTAACTGATACGAATTAAGGAAAGGTCCGGGCAAAATGTAAGAATGAAATATGGCCGAACAGGCCAGTACTTTGCTTAAAATATAATTATTTGGGGTTTTGTTAGAAAAGATACTAAACAATATTTATTTATTTTATTTATTTATATATATATTTATGTTTAAATCTAAAATAAAATTACAAATTATTTTTATTACCTACTTAAATTACTTAAAATTATTCACATAATATCACTATCGCTATCATCGCCTGTTCTAATTATTATTTGTTCTATATTATTTGCAATATGTTTATACTATTGTTCTATATGCTTAACAGAATTTGCGCAACTCAGTTAATTGCTTTTTGGTATAATCTTCGTGAAAATAAATGTCGTTATTATACATGTAGTTTTGGATTCTTGCTTTTGTGTCACATGAGGAAGGGGTTTTAGTCAACTGTCTATTGTGATAACTTGCATTGTCCATTACAATGACGTTATTAGGAGGAATGTTTGGAACTAGTTTGTTTTTAAACCAACTCTCAACTAAATCAGAGGCTGTGTCTTCATGGTAATCCAGAGAAGAATCTTTAATATTTTGGCAGACAGAAAGAGTTCATTTGGAATGCAACCATCTTTAGAGCCAGCATGCAAAATAGATATTCTTTAACCTCTTTTTGATTTCGCGTTTGTTTTACACTTATCAGTTGAGTCAACCCAATCCTTTTCCAGGGTATCATAAGTGTCGAACCAGGTTTCATCCAAGTAAATAATAATAAAGATTCCATTAAAACTTGACTTTTGTCAATTTTTTTAAATTTAAAACCCATGTGTTGAATACACTTCCATAAGGCAGTTCTGCCACATTTAACACCGGTTTCACTGGTATAACTGGTAAATTTTACGCCGTATTATATCTTGATCACTTTCATTTACACTCGAGAAAATGTCAGCATCGTTTCCTTTTTTCCTCGCTGAAATGGAATTATTCACAATTTTCCATATAGTTGATGTTGGAATTTTTGTCAATGTGGCCGTTTCTTCTAAAGATGCTTACTTGCTGGCACCACGTTCAATGAGAGTCAAGTAAACATTGTTTATAACTTCCTTAGTCTCAATAGAATAGTGTTTTCTACATGATTACTAATAAACTTAAACTAAGTAGTATACCAAACCAAAGAATATTAAACACAACACACAGGTATAAAACTATTTTCTATTTCGGACCACAATTTTACCTGAATTTAAATTCCGAAACTTTAGGTAATAATCTTGTTGCATTGTATGTTAATGACCACACTTGGATAATCCCATTCAAAAGCAATTGGTCACTTTTTTATATCTATGAACAGACCATACCACCAACATTTTAATATTGTAGATGGTATGCCGATTATTCTATTCCAGAGCAGGCGAAAGGTTTAAATGTCATTTGTCAGAGTTTAATATTTGCAACTCAAATAAAATCTGATGATCTAAACACAAATATTTCTTAAGCAAACGGTACTTTCGATTGTTCGATGGTTCGTTTCCTAGATATAAAATACAAAACTCAATTTTTGTTTATATTTCTTTCTGGGTACGGCTTTGCAGTGTGATCTACTATATGTTATAATTATAAACATAAATATAAAAGAAACCCCTTGAAGTACTTTTTGTAAAAAGTTTATTTACTTTCTTCATAAAAGTTAAAACTAATAACAGTACAGGTACAGGTTTTAGGCTGTATGTGTTTTAACAATATAAGAAAATTGTGTTTTGAATTCGAAATACCAAAATACAACTTATACAACACACAAGATTTGATTTTGATTTATTAATAACAAACCTGGGAAACTTTCCCCGACCTCGTAACCACAACTGAAATTGACGAATATCGAAATTTTAAACCCATCCTTTTTTTAATGAGCCTAAAAAAGTATTTTTGAATTTTATATTAAATATTTAAGGTGACCAGGTAATGAATTGATAGTTCGGAGCAATACAGAAATTTTGGGAAAGGTCAATAAACGCCAGTTTTTAAAACCAGCGTCAAAATGTGATTTCAACATCTGACCACTTCACTGATAATGCATATTCTACATCCCCATCCATCGTCCTCGTTGGTCATTCATAACGTTAGCAACACAAATGATTAAGCATTGGTTCTTGACAACTCGGAGTGATATATATTGCTGAAATCGGTTGTTCATCACCGCTGATTCTCAGATCAATATTTCACCTGCCTACAACCCTCACACCACCTACTTCCCGCTGCCGTTCCGGGACACGCAACCATCTTTTTATTTGATTATTTGACCATAAGGTCATTATATGTTTAATGACAATCACGTTTTTTATATAACCATTACGAAAATTTTGAAGTGACGTCATAGATAAGAGATTTTATTAATTGCCCATCACGATGCTGATTGCAATAATGTAAAAGAAAATTGAGATATTTGTTTTGTTTCCGATTATTATAAGTTCGGTATTTGCCATAGGTATCGCTTAACCCTTTAAATTTGTACAAAATCTGTAACTTCTTCGATTAGAACTACATAGACAACTATCTGTAATGTTCGTTTAATATTTTGCTGATGAAATGCATAAAGCGATGCATTTATGCATCGATTGATGTATGTGTTGTTTTTATTAGCAGATTGTCACGGGTAAACAAAATTATTTTGTAAGCATCTAATTTTAATTAATTAAAGGACAAACGTATGAGACGAACAAGGAAATAACATGATTTGAAAGTAACAATTTTTGGGTATACTGTGTTGCCGATCTATGAACGACCTTTTATACTAATGGTAATTGGTAATATTGAATAAAATTCAACTCAACATAGTGGTCAGAAGCAAGGAAAGTAAATTATTTCCTCATAAGCCAATGAAAAATGCGACTAAGTTGGCTGCATACACCAAACGCAGATGTTTTCTTTCCATAAACACATGATATTTTTAATGAGGAAAACTATGTTCTACAGTGACGAAAAATGTTCTACCCACGTAGCCAATCAATTTTTGCTCACTTTGTAATACATTTAGGTGAACGTGTCAACCTTTTTTGCGCATTTTCGTTCTTATATTCCATAGGTAAATGTCAAATTTGTTTCGAGTGGTACAAAATTAAAAAATAAAAAACACTTATTTTATTTTTGTTTTCGCCCGTTTCAAATTCGACAAAAAAAAATTAAATCGACCCAAATCAATTTTCTAATTAGACTAACCAAATATTTTCTTAATAAAAAGCTGATAGTATCCCCGGGTGCGTTTTCCGCTAAAAATAATGCATAATAATAAGCTCGGCTCCGGACGACGACGTTTCGAAAATTGCCGGAGCCCGTTACTTTAATCTCTAATATTGGAAAAACAAATTAAAGTTGCTTAAGCCCTAGCAGGGATTTTTAATATTCATAAATCGCAATAAAACCTAATGGTCTGTGCGAATTCGCGCGGCCGCTCAACCCCCATCAATTTTAATATGCCCCAACTTAAATAAGGATGTTTTAACTGTGTGTGTGTAATGAAAACTGTTGGAAGCTCCTATAACTTTGGAATGTCTACGGTTATAGTTAGGGAAAAGTTTAAGAATTTGCTTAACGTCCTTTAAGTTGACATCAACAACTGAGAATTTAGGACTAATTTATAGAAAAAAATTGTAAGATTTCATACTCAAAATCAAAAATTACTAATTAGACATAATAATAGGTATATAAAAAAATGTGAACTACAACTAGACAAAATATTTCAATTACTTAAATACTACCAGGCTGGATAGAAAATTCTTCCAAACTTTTTACCCACCAAAATAAAAAAAAATCTTTTATATCCTAGGAATGAGCACCATAATAGCATAATATAAACATTTGTCAAGCTTTGCTTAAATTTGAAACCGCAAGAGATGAGAAAAAAAACTTTAATATACAGCTACTATTCCGGATGATATCTTCTGTAATAATTTATACAATTATTCAATCAATTAATAATTTTAAAAAGAATGACAATGAAAGATTATCAAGTCCCAACACAGATTTCATCTGTTTCTCGTATTACCTAAATTAAAAAACTGAAAAAAAAAATCGCTTTCTCTCTCATACCTGTATTTATCAACAAAAAACCTCACTTTCTGGATTAAGCATTACTTAAAATCAGAATTTTGAGCTATAATCAAACCTAACCTCTAAATGAAGGAAATTATATGGATATTTTGTAGATATACATATATTTATACCTTGTTTAAAAAAAAATTAAAATAAAAAAAAAGGAATTTCACAAAATGAAAAAAAAACATTGTGTTTCACAACACAGATAAAACAAAAAAAAACACAAAATATTAAGTTCTAAAATGTCGACAAAGTTTAATAATAGTATGTAGTGTCAGGTCTTCATTTTTAATGGGCCACTTTTTATGATATGGCAAACTAATACAAAATTAATTTGTTTTCCTCGTCCACTTGAATCCTTGTTTAATTTGATTAGCTGGTGCTAGCTAACTGTATTTACATATTGTAACTACAATCAGGGCAAATTCAGCTTTATCTAGATCTACATTTGTTTTATGTTATGTTGAATAGTACAGTTCCTTATTTATACGGGGTAGGTATAGAACAATTTTTTTCACTGCCCATTCTAAATTTCTCAACTATACACGAGGCAAACGTAAAGTATCACGTCAGCTTCGGCCGTTTCCAACACGGGTTCGGGAGCGATTGGACGTTTTCGCTAGATCCTCGTGAATAAAGTGTGCTTAATATATTACATATTATATTCACTATTTAGCACTAAAGATAATAAAATAGGTGTGTCAGTTCTGCTAACTGTTGCTGCTGGCAAAAGCAAGCTCTCTGCTTCGATGTTGCTATGACCCCACGAGACTAAGAATATTTTATCTGCTGGGTTATTAGTGCCCTAAAACCTTAACCCAAATTAGCCTAATTGGGCGCGTCCTCGATAAACCAGCCCGCAATTTACGTTATTGGTTAACAAGAAAAAAATATTTTCTGAAACTTATAATTATGGTTTGTAAAAGGAAGCACCGATTGCCGTAAATCAAAATTTATTGAACGGTCGCTAAATTCTTAATACTGAGCTCTATAAATCAATATGCGTGCAATGTCTTCTTCGCGTACAGGTAAGGGGGGAGTCAGGAGGGGGCACGGACTGTAATTTATTTGTTTGGTTGAAGAAGGCCTTACAATATTCGATTTTAATTAAAGTTTTGCCGTAATTTGTCATTTGATTGGTGGTTTACTGTTACATTGCGCGGAAACGGCGGGTAAAGTTAATTTCGTTGTGACCTTAAGGGGGACGACGCACAAGTCTGCGTTTTGCGCCTATCGCCAGACGCGAACATTATTTATCATAAACAAACCGATAAATCGAAGATATCTAAAAATCCACATAACATTATTTTTAGTTATTTAATTATTGATTTACAAAAATTTTGTCTGACATCCACGAATTGAATATAATAATAACACCTAAGCAAATTTGATTTTGTTTTACTTACTGATTTTGTTCAACTTCAAGCGCAACAAAAACTATGCAATAACAAAATACAAATTTTACAGTGGAAATTATATTACATTAATTATCAATACCCATCCTCTATCAACCATGAAAAATCTGTAATAATGAGTTTTAAAGTTTTGATCATATTAGGTTGGTACTACAGTAATTTTCCATGAACATTTTTAAAGATGCAAACTTTCCAATTATTGGCAGATTTGGCAAATTTTATATTTGGGTGTAGTTTTGAGGAATTGAATTAATCTTTTTTTCCATCAATAAAGAAATGCTTTTTATATATTGAAGTAAAAAAGGCGGTTTCTTTTACATTTGGAAACTGCCATTGCCCCATTATTGGCATTAGCATTGGCAATATTTAGCAATAATTTTATGTAAAAAGAAATTTTTACAAAAATGTTTGATAGTTGAAAAACGAAATAAAAAATTTTGTAGCCCTTTTAGCCCATTCTATTTAGGTCCCGTAAGTTATCCTAAATTCCTTGTTCCTGGAAATGGATGTATTGGTATTGATATTTAAGGGGGGCGCCCCCTGCGGGCGTCCAAGCACTTAGGCCGCCAGGGCCCGTTGTGCCCCCAGACCAGAGGGCGTCCAGAATGCCGTCTCTCCTATAGAAAGACTTCAAATCTTGCCCATGTCAAAGCAGAGCACTCTGATGTCTCCTAAGCCTGCAGTGTCATGTGTAAGCCCCTATTAGTCTTCTACACTACCTTCTGGGCAGTCCAAGCAGCTCCCTGGCCCGAGGGAGGGCGGACCCATTTATCATGAGCCTCGCCTGCCTCATTCCCGGAGCAACCCTCCAGCCCACCACGGGCCGTTCTCTCACCCAGGCTTCGAGACACGCGCGGGACGATCCCGGGGCTCTGGTCTCATATACCTGTTCGTGACGCCCTCGCTGGCTAAGGCGTCAGCTGCCTCATTGCCCCTCCACCTGAAACACGGTGCAGTACTGACCCAGAGGGACCCACAAGCTCGATCCCGTTGTCTCGCAGTACACTCCAGCTCCGGGCAAATCTCCCATTCTGGACCCGTCCGTGTAACAGAAGAGTCCATCCCAGGAGCCAACTCTGCCCTCTCTCCACTCCTCCCTTGATGGGAAGAGAAAGGTCCATTTGTCCAAGAAGGTCGTCTCAGGGATCATGACGTCGGAAATAGATGTAAATATTTTTGAACCAGTTTCCTATGCCTTGTTTCGATTTACTTACTGCTTTTGTTTTTCTGTGTGAAATAAGGGTTCCTTAAAAGAAAAAATGTGTGCCATTTGTGGCCAGAAAAATTAAAAAACAGTTCTTCTGTTTCTGCCATTAAGAAATTGTTAAGTTCTCACCTAAATATTAGTTTTTGTTTTTTGTTATATTTTCTGGCAGTAGGTTTTGTGGAAGCTCCAGAATAATTGTTCTCTGTTTTCCGGCATCTAAATATAAACTGCATTTAAAAATATTAATTAATGTTAAATATTTGTAAATATTTTTATATATTTTTAATTATTGCAAAAAAAAAACAAGGATTTCGTTTATAACATATTCATTTTGAATAATATTTTCATTTTCCAGTCTTTTAATAGATGCTTTATGGTCGTTATATTGGTATTATACATTAACAACTAATTTAACTAAAGTTCTCGAACAACAATATGACATGTAACATATAAAAAACAAATGTTGCTTAAAAATGTTATTTCTTAGCGCTTTTGCTTATCAACAAAACACATCCTTCATTTGCCCTCAGCGAAAATTACTTCACCAGGAGGAAATAACTTGTCGCATATAGACATAAGCAAGGTTGTGAAATATAAAAAAAATGCTAGGCCAAAGTGTGTTTCCAATATTTTTTATGAAAATGCACTTAGGTGCCAATCATTGGGTAGGTGCCAAACATTACGCCACATTACCTGATTTGTTTTTGATAAAGGCAGACAATAGCGTTTTGAGAATTTATGAAAGGTTTTGAAATAACCCTCTTTTACTTTTCCGCAAGCATAATTGTTGAGTATATTCGTATTTTTATAAAATTAAACTTTTACTTTTATTTTAGGTCGTTGAATACCACGCGTACGTACGCAATGGGTATAGAAACCAAAAACCAAAATATTCTTGAGTTCGGCGAATATAAATGAAACAGGGAGAAAGAATTCCATGTTACCAAATTTCTCAATAGCATTCCCACAAACGACACCTATTACCCTATCGGAGAATAGTAGTTCAATAACTAGTGCCACTCTTTCAAGATGCTTAGTATTTGCTATCAGCTCTAATCTAAATTCCAGAAAGGTTTGCATTCCGATTTTCTGTTAGAAGCCTGAATAGGCACATCTCTTCCAATCTCAATCCAGAGCCTCTCCTCCTCAAAAACGGTATTCCAAAAATATCCTGCCATCATTCTTTCTAGATATTAATGCAGTAATAAAAATACTATGAATAAGAACAAAAGAGCAAAAGAAAAAAAATTGTAGTTGAAATCTGTCAAATATATTGCGTTTTAACATTTTAGATAAAAACGCCTGCTTTTTGCTATTTGCGCACAATACACACTTCCCCAAAAATTGAAGAATAGCGATCCCGTTAGAAAAATATTCCGCCTCGCTTAGAAATTCCTAAAAACGTGAGCTGTCGTAAATCTCTCATTGCACGATTTAAAAACGACCGCCCACGAGCCCGGACAAAACGGACGCCATAAAATTTCTTATTGTCCGGCGCCCATTAAAAAAGAGTGTTTTAAAGTCAACGCGTATATAAACCCTCGGAGAAGCGTGGGGGTAAAAAAACGCGTTCGCCGAGAGGGTTCGCGTGATCAGCTACAATAACGCTAACGAAAGCGGCGAGATTTATGCGGCATTCAGCGGCATAACTCTCGCATTATCACTTTGCGTCCCGCGAATGAAAGAGTCCCGGCAAAAAGTTGCATGCATTCGGAAACACAGCGCAAGACTTTATACGTTTATTTACACACCGGTGTTTTCACCCTCGTTTTCGCAATAAAAGTTTCACGGTAAACGGTACTCGTTGTCGCTAGCAAGGTGGGGTGGAGTGATATTTAAATGGAAAGCAATTTCATGATTGGATGGAAACTTGACGTTGACGTCTGGCAATGTTGTCACGGGAACTAATAAATGTCTCGTTTTGGATTAGGTCGAGCAAACGGCAACGGGACAAAGCCGACGACAATGTATCGTATTAGGAGGGAAACACTCGGTGCGACGTTTGGTGATTTCTGCCAACTCATACTGCTCCAATTGTACTGCGAAAATGGCGTAAAATATTTACTTTGCTAAATAATATAATATTGATAAGATACGATTTACGAAGAATGGCGTCATTTGGAGTATTCACTTTGTTGTGGAATTAGTTTCGCTTAATATATTACTGCCGGCATTGTTAAAATCATATAAAATTTGTCTTTAATCTCAATACTACTTTTACTATCCTCATAAAGAAACGAGTCGTTAATTAATTTTTGGGTTTTCTCACAGATAGTTCGGCATTTTATTTTGAAAAAAATAAAGTTTAGAGTTTATGAAAATGATTGACTATATGTCTAAATGTTATTTTACTGAGTGGTACAGTGGGTTCAATTTATCTTGATAACATTTTAATTGGCTGTAACTTTTTTGTTTTTAGAGATTAAGGTAAAAAAACAAAATGTAGCGTTAGTAGCCAAACTATCAATTTTCTGATATATAAACCTATATCATATATTTTTTAACACGCGGTATATTATATATGTGTTAAATAGAATATCTTATTCCGATTGCAATGATGTAACACACTTTATATTTTAGTCCACTCGTTTTTGACAAATCGTCAAAAATATTTTTTTCAAAGAGCACCTTGACTGACAAATATAAATATGTTTCTGTTTGACATACATATTAGTAAACAACGTTGATGGTTGAACTATTGTCCAAGTCATTATTCTTCAAATAGTTTTTCGCGAATTTAGCATAAGTGAACGGAATGTTAATGCTTGAAGTATACTTTATGAATAATAAAAGTGCAACCGCAACTCGTCGTCAGTATATTAGACTATATTCAGAGCGCCGAGCTCCTTCCAAACAAATATTTCCAAGGCTGGCAACGTAATGTATTAAATGCTAAAAAGGTATGCAGGAATCAATGTTTTAAATGAAGAAAATAAGGCACACAATTAGGATTCTATGAAGCACATCTAGTTTCCTCTATTACTAGAGTATATAAAGAAACAGTATTTCTCAATTTTATTATTATTTATCAATCCACTCAGTTTTGAAAGAAGATAAATATAATGCATTTAAATTTCGTAAAACTCAAAACCTAAGAAGAGGATGCAGTTTTGTTTGGATTTTTTAAATAGACATAATGAGAATAATAATTTTTTGAAAAACATTTTATAGACTGATAAAAGTTCGTTCACTACAAGAAAGGGTTGTAATAGACAAAATACACGATAGCGGTCTTTAAATAATCCCAGACAAATGCACGAAATGAAAAGCCAGGGGTACCGATCAATGGGGTAGTGTCATAGATGGGCATATTTTGGGTCCGATATTTAGAGATAAAAAGTTAACTGGAGATCATGCCACCTCGGTGTCCCTCCTGACAATGTTGTGCAAGTTAAACATTTTCTTAATTTCTTAACATGGAATATCCAGGCGGTTGATGATAGGGAATAGCGGAACTATGGATTGGCCAGTCAGCGACCGCGACTTAATTTTAATGGATTTTTTCTTGTCATGGAACTTCGGCAAAGGAAGTCAGAGGCAATCAATCAGTTAAGAGACAATCCGAAAACGTATGAGAAATGTGTTCAGGAACGTGGTGGCCACATACAGCAGTATTTAGAATAGTTAAAGAAGAAGAAAGAAAAAGTATGTAATGTAATATACAGAAGGTTCCATTTAAAAAAATATGATGAGGACTTTTATGTCTGAAAATTGATAATGTTTTGTTCTATAAATCACTTGAAAAAAAACTTGGCTACTAACCATACATTTTGTTTACTTTGATATCTCTACCTACCCTCTACTACTAAGATAAATTGAAAATAAATATTCATCTATCGTAGTGCTATCTCCTCAAATTAATGTTGTTATCATCAAATTTTGCAGCTATTTCCTTATACTTTTTCAAGATAATACTTACTTTCGGAAAGATTAAAATCGAGGGTTAAAACTTTTGTGAAGAGATCCACGATTGAGGTTTGTTTCAAGTGCTCGTTAGTTACTTCTTCTTTGGAAACTGAAATAATATCATGGAGCCTTCGTTTTCAGTTTCGCTGAAAGATTTCCGCTTCTAGTTCCAGGTTGTTCTAACGCATTTTGTATATTTTCAGGAAGCGTAAATTTGCAATTAGGCCAAGCTTTTTTTGAATTTTAAACGGCCGTTTGGTCAACCGTGCATAGCTTTATTCTTGGATTTGGTATAATGGCAGATTGTGGAACAGCATATTGAACGAATTTTTAGTGAGCAGCAATTGTCATTAGTACCTACATTTTGATCTTTGAGATTGAATTCAATTTTTGCGAAATAAAGGAAGCTCAACTTATTTTCCGATTTCTGGAATTTATCTCTGGGACATCATCAAATGTGGGCCGTTTGAATCACTATCTCAATTATGTTGTGCACTTGTTCATTCCCTAAATATTACCATTTGTTTAATGCGTTGAATAAAACAACGTTTTTGCTTACCCAAAGATTTTGGTAAAAGTTACTCAACCGCCAGAAGAAGTATCTGCAACATCATGTTTGTTTTTAATATTTACTAATCACTAGAATGTTTCCTTCAATATACAAATATCAAATTCAAGGTATGACTTGGGTACAACGATTACGGAAAATGCATTTGTTACATAAATTTCGCTTTTATATTTTTCTCGCCCTTACTTTGCCCCAGTCCTAGGAGAAATTCCGTAAGATGTCCATCAAACTTGTGTTCGTTATACTAGTCATTGCGATTTTACCTCTTTAATAATAATAATAATTTCATTTATAGCATTTGGCAGAAACCTGCGTCACAAGATTTGTCATTTTACCTGTTTTATTATTCAATAATAATTACATGAACCCTACATGTTTTATGTCCAGTTATACATCTCATCATAATTATAATCATAATTATTATTATAATGTCTTTGCATTAGGCACATAAAGTTTTTGGAGAGTCAAACTTGAAAAAATACTTAATTAACTTTTCGATGGATTTCGAATTTTGTCGGCGTATGTAATTCTTGGTAACGTGACTGTTGACGTCAATAGAATTAAGTGACACTTGTCCCCATTGTTAAAATTAAATTTTCTTTCATATTCATAAAGCCGTGCCGTTAGAGAAACGTTCCTTTGTAGAGAGAAGTTAGCAACTCTTTTATTGTGTGATAAGAATCCATTAACAAAGGCGAGAGACGAAATGCAAAAATTTTTCCCGTTCTTTATGCGATGTGGGTGGCGGATTTCTTGCGGGGCGGAGAATAAGAAAAATAGTCTCTGGAAAAACAGAGAACAATAACACCGCGACTGGAAAAATTCCCTAAAACGCGCACAAAGCTGACGGAAACAGCACTCCGAAGGCAATTTATACAACAGGGAAAGAAGAAAAATTCACAATCTGATGACAGAAGCAACGCGCTTAGTCACGGCTGCTTTGAACTGCGAAAATATTACATTCCTGAAAAAAGACAGGGCGGAGAAGTCGCACAGAAGGGAACCATCAAGTTAAAAGACGCAAACACAATAAAATGGTATGTGACATAATTTAAAGTAGGTCTCTAGTGTTGCCTCGAGATATGCAAATGTTCGTTGTTTTACACGCTTTGTTGTGACATAAACACGTTCTCTTTCAAGGATACTGAGGAATAAATATTCAGCACAAACAGTGTACTCAGCACACTCACACTGTTTATTCCACCAACCAATTCTAATTCGTAAATATAAATATTTCTTATATACAAGTACATCAGCATACACCAATAACACAATTTCCACCAAATCTAAGCTATTTTGAGGCTTCCTTTCTTATATAAAATTTTTAAAGTACTTGACAAAATAGAAATCGTATTTCGGTTTCTTTTCTGACAATCAGATATTAAAGGACCTTCAAGTCGTTAAAGATATCTGAAAAGCCCCCACATGGACTGAAATCATCAAACTAACCAAAAATAAACATCATGTGATGAGGAAGTAAGAAAGCCAGTTGGTAGCAAATGCCGAATACTCCTAGGTGCGAAAAATTGCCTAATACTTTGGCATTCTCTTCAATGAAATGAAGATTTACACTTTGCACTATCGGTGTTCTTCGGAAAATCAATCGATATGTCAGTTCCATACGTCCCGCTCGCTTTTATATGGCGTTGTGAGTGAACGAAAGCATTTTTCGCAGTCAAACCGTAATAAAGTTATTTCCAGTCAGATCCACGTTCCAGTGTGAATACTCACAGCAGGAGGAAAGCGCTATTCCTTAAATTTCCCTCCCAATTCGACCTTGCTAAAGGCAAACACGTCCAGAGTATCGCAAATTGATACAAATTGCCGTACACGGGAGTCAATCGACTGAAATAAAGAGCCCGCCAGGTCGTAAATACCGAGCATCGACGGCGAAATTTATGAATTTTGCGGCCGCCCTTAAATATTTCCGCCCCCTTCTCGAGGTGTGAGTGTGTGTGGACCGGGCCCGCTTTTTTATGGCCCGTAACGGTGGTGGTGGCTGCGCCATAGTTTGATTTAACTGCCCTATAAAGTTTACGGGGCCGTGTAGTTCCAAGCGACCACAATTTATGCGCTCCGGTACGAAGGGTTGTCGGGCCACCACGGCCCAGCAGCGTTCGGATGCATTCGGCGATTTAATCAATTATGGTTTCTCCTGAAATATGGTTCCGTTTGGTTAAGGATTGCACGTGCCGTCGCACTGATGGTGCCGTCTCCACAAGGATTCAAGGAATGCTTGTTTCTACCCTTAAAGTCCGCTTTTACCTTAATGGTTCAGCGACTAGGAATAAAAACTTACATTATTCGAGAATGTTTTCTCCGATGGTGGCTTGTAAACAAACATGATTGATATTTCATATGATTTTTCTACGGATTAATCTTCTTCTTTTTCTTCAAGTGCCGTCTTCGCTGCGAAAGTTGGCAATCATCAAGGCTCGCGACACATCCGACCGAAATAGCTGATTTGTATTGCACACGATACAGTCACGCAGATTTCTCGTCTATGAGTGGCATCTTCTTCCTACACTCCTTTTTCCATGAAGTTTCCCTTGCAGTATCAATTGTAGTTGATGGTATTTCTCTCCCCTCATGACATGTCCTAGGTATTGCAGTTTGCGTTTTTTTCTATTCTTTTCCTATTCTTCCCATAATTTTCTTGTTCGTCACTCTATCGGTCCATTCTTCCCTTAGGATTCTGCGATATATCCACATTTCGAATGCCATTAGTTTTGGTTAGTTAGTCCAAGTTAAATCCAAGCTGAGGTCGCTAGAACAAAACACTCTTTCCATTTTCATAAACGTTGTTCTCACCAGTCATATTCTGATTTTGATTTCTACAGAACAGTCATCGTTACTACTTATAATTATGCCTGAGTATTTATAACTGTCAACTTTTTCTAGGTATTGATTGTTTATAAAAATTTGGAGGTTGGTATGGACTGTTTTGTCTTCTTGTCTTGTCTTTTTTACATTTAAGGACAATCCGAACTCCTCAGTCCACGCTTATGTGCTGTCACCCCCTGATTTCTCTAAAATATCGAATTATTCATAGATCAGGCGGACGCAAAGTGTCCCTTTGAACTTCCTCAGGTTCTCGTTTATTTTTATTAAACTCTCGCTCGGCTCGTGCCTGAACAAACTCATGAGCAAAGTGAAATTTGTTTGACAACAGTATTCAGTATTAAGTATAAAATTCGCAAGGGAATTTAGCTTTTCATTTAAAGAAAATTACAAGCTTTATTCTGACATTTTCGGTTAAAAATCCCAAAAAATCCAAAAACTGGTTAAAATTGAGCTAACCTATGTTTTGTTTCAAACGTCCTTATCTCGATGTTTAATCTCTACGTCATAAAACAAGCGAAATAAGTTAATGCATTTTCCACCTGGTGTCATTTTCAATAGATATTTTATTGACTGCATTTCTGTGAGATATTGATTGTAGCAGATCAAATATAAAAGAACAGCAAAATCACAATTGGAATAACATGTAGATTGCATAAATAATATTAAATATAAGACACCAATTAGCAATATAAACTGACACATATTTATTCCCTTATTATGCAAAGATATTCTGTATACTCAGATACGGTATAGAATGCTTGAAGTTCTAGTTCAGTTTTAAACACTTTTTGATGAAGATCTTGATTCCGATTTTTTCTTATCTATTCGTATCTTATTAGGCAACTTTGTAGGCTAGCTGTGAATATCGCATAATTTTCTAACACTTGATAAATAAATAACGAAAAAGCTAAGATGTTAATTTTATAAAAAATGACGTATAGCTTTTTCTGGTCTAACTCAATTAACATAAACATCTTCAAGCCGGTATCTAAATATTAAATTTAGTACCGTGAATTTCGATATTTCTAGGTTAGGTTATATACAGGTTTCAAGCGATGAAGGGTGTCAGACAAACATGTGTTCTCTCGCCCTTACTGTTCAACATATACACCGAATACATAATGCGGCACATTCTGGATAACTGGCAGGGTGGCATATCTGTAGGGGAAAGAAAGGTCAACAATCTGAGATATGCCGACGACACACTAATTATAACATCTAGTGTAGAAGAAATGGAATTTTTTGTGCCCCAAACAAAACTAATGTCATGATTGTAGACCGGCAAAACCAGAACCAACCCCACGTAAAAAACATAGCTGGGTTCAATGTGGTGAATAACTACCTGTACTTGGGATCCTTAATTGACAATAGCGGTGCATGTGAAGGTGAAATAAAGCGGAGAATTGCACCAGCTCGAACAGCCGTAACTAAGTTAAGTAAGATCTGGAGAGATACAGCGATCACTAAAAACAGCAAACTAAGATTGTTGAAGTCACTTGTGTTCCCGATTGCCACTTATGGAGCTGAAACCTGGACGATCAAGAAGGGCGATGTAAGGCGGCCTTTGAAATATGGGCGTACAGACGGCTGTTACGGATACCCTGGACGGCCCACCGTACAAATGAGTCCGTTCTACAAGAACTAAATACTGAACTAAATCTGTCAAAGATGATAAATCGAAGCTTTCTAACTAAAGGTAGAAGGAAGACGGTCGCGCGGAAGGTCACCCAAAAGATGGATAGATCAAACCAAGGATCTTATCGGCCATGGCCTTCATGAAACCGTAATCATGGCTCAGAATAGAACGGAAAGGCACAATACCATAAGCACTGCTTCAAGAGCATCATAGTCACTAAGCCCTTCTTAGGGTAATGGACTAAAGAGAGATGTTATTATAGAATATTATTTAATTGGAAACTTTATGATTTTTCCCAAAACGAAAAGCGAAAATCTAAGAACCAATGTACTATGATTTGATTAGTAGAATGGATTAATCGCAAATGTCTACCACAAAGTCCACTATGTGAAATAAAGTTTCAGGCAACTTAACGCGAGAAAAAAATGATTTGAAATCAGCTACCACAATAACAAAAAGGTTCGAGGTGTATGTAGAAAAAATTTGAAATCAAAATTATTCCAGCAAACAGAAGACGACAGCTTACTAACAATATTGTGTACTGAAAAATATATCGAATTTTTAGCCTTAGGATCAAATTTTACATTTACGTCTAATCGATATTTTCAATTGTACTAAAAATAGAATGCCAGTTGCCAAGCAATCACAAATGGTATCGTTCGTATCGTTGGTAGATATACACAAGTAGAAAACTATTATTGAATTCTACGTGACTGCAGAGGCGAGTTAGCAATCCTGTACTTTAAAAAAATTGTCGCAATCTGTGCATGTCTAGCGACAATAAATATCGACACCCCCTCCCGCGTTCGAAGCAGTATGGCTAAAATTCATTTTGTTTGCCCAACGTTTATTGTTTTATTTGCATAAGTTTTAGTCTCGATTTAAATAAATTAACATAATGGAAAAAATGTGTTAAAATAATCGGGCGCGGTCGTATCGTTAACAGTGCTGGGCGTGTGGATTGTTTTTCCATATTATAATGGAACGAACGCTTTTCCAGTAATTTGTCGATAAAAACTATATTCGAAACGTGACAAATAAAAACTTCGTTTTAAACAAATATTGCACTGCGACACGACTCAACTGCACGAACCTGGATAGGATGAATGGGACAGAGTGGATCGCAGGTGAGACGCTTAGGGAAAACGAAATACCTATATAGGATGGGTCCTGAAAATGTAGATTTTTTTTGAAAATTCAATACAAACTACTTTCAACGATGGAACTGAGCAGCCTGTTTCACATTTCTCATTATTTTTGCGATAATTCTTCTGTAGCGGTTTTCGAGGAATACTTGACAAATAGTGCCATGTTTAGTCGTAGTTTTCCTAGGTCAAATGCATTTGTTCGATGAATTAAGTATTCCAATTTATCAACTATGGAAGACACTTAAATGCATTTTAAATAATATGTATGTTCCTATCACTGAACTCGATCTTAACACGAATGCTAATGGGGGCGTGATAGAAAACGAATGTAATGGAGAGAAAGGTAATCGAAATTGTTGTTTTTCCCTGGCTCATTTAAATAAATTGGAGAATGTGTTGTTATTTTTTTTTTTCGATATATTAGCACTAAAATTATTTGCACATTATTATTTGGTGATCAAACAATTATTTTCTTCAAATATTTATATAAAATAAAATCTGTTAAAACCTTCGAAAAAGCATTTAGCGAAAAAAGTTGATAAACTAGGAGATTCGAAATAATGTTTTAAAAATAATTTAATGCAAAATAGCAGCATGTTTTTTCAGGACATTATTTTTAAAAATTCTTATTTACGTAAATATATAGACGTAGCTTTTTTTTTAAACCTTTGGGGACAACTAAATCAATGGCTAACTAATGGCAACATATTTTCTGTATCCAAATAATAAGTAGAAATGTACATTATTTTGTCATACAAATAATAGATTTTAATTAACAATTTTCAGTCGCAGATGAAAATACTTTATTTATATAATCAGATTCATAAACTTGATTTTATATAATTACGCAATCAGTTTTCATAATACATAGATGTAAATGCTTACTTAGCCAAACCCCTTTCTTTTGACGATTTTACAGGGTGTTTCAAATAACATACGCCAGCGATCGGCTAGAAATTGGTCATCCATAGGTCCGAAAATAATTAATTTCTAAATTAAAGGGTTGTAGTTATTTTAAAAAGATTGTTTCTGTCAAAATTTTTAAGTTGTACGCTACATGCATTGAAGCCGATGGTGGCCATTTTCACAATTTTCTTTATTATTAATTTGTTTGTTTTTCGTTCTAAAACAAGGCAAACAATTCAAGAGGTGTGACTTATTCAAAGTAAATAACAAAATTTCTAAAGAAGTCTCTGGGTACATATCTTTGACAATGCTATTCGTTAAAATACCTCTCGGGACGGCAGTGGACTTCGCAATTTTAATCTAGTTAAAACAAAATTAACTAAATGATCGTGCAAAAAAAATTACATAAAACATAAACATAAAAGCCGTCTTTAAAAAAAATAACCGCCATGTCTTGCAAGTGAAGCACTTTTGGAAAATCGTTTTTTGAGGATGATTCTCCAGCAGAGCGATAGCGCATACTTTGTGAAACACCCGATATAAACATTACTGCCACCATATGCAACCCAGGGAACTGACCATTTTAAGAAAACCAGTAACAAAATTATGAGTATTCTACATTCTCAAAAATGTCCCCGTTAAAAATAGTCAAAATATATCACATTCCCTTAGTTCAGAAGGATAAAGGATTGAAAGGATTTTGTAAAGTACCTCCAAAGGATTTACTACCACAAAATCCAAAACCCAAACAAGTATAAAAACTGAGAAATACTAAAAATCTGTTATTGCAATTACGTGCCTTTAGCAATAACGTGTATGACAATCCGGTAAAAAGTAAATATATAATTTAAAATTATTTCGTTTGGCCATTTAAATCGTCAGACTTTTCCGCGTAATATATTTTAGAGTTTAGAGCATATTGAAAAAATGTCAGTACGATTCCACATCTCGAGAATCACCTTGTATACGGGCCGTGTCAAATTGGCGCTAACAAAAATGTAATTTTCGAGCAACCCCGACGTGGCGACATGACTTTTTACCAGAAAATCCGTTTACAAGCGACGTCGTACGTTTTTCTGCCACGGAAAATGTCACGTGGGGGCATAAATCGGACACGACCGGGAGTAAAACCGTCGAAATGGTTTTATGGACCTCGTAGCATCTCGCATGTGGAAAGCGATCGCATGTCCAGGCCGTATTACTTGCGCGGGCGGCTGATTTACTGAAGTCCGACCGTCGCGACGAGATAAGTTTTTTTTGAAGCTCGAACGAACGAGGGTGGCCTTTTCTTCGTGGTCTGTGGACGCCGCTAATCAGCTAATGCATTTTTTTCATCATTAATAAAATATGACGGTACTCTGGCAAGAAATTTAATTTTTAATCTCGACACGTTACCGCATTCCTCGTCATTATTAAAGACAAATTCAATAAGATTTTATAATATTGCATGCCGCCACCTAATAATAACTGAATGAATGAATAAATATCTAATATCATCTGCTATTGTTGCTGTAAATCATTATTGAACTGTAAAATTAGCGACGTTGCCAGTATTTCATAAGTAGTATTGTACCTATGGCGATTGTCAAGGGACCCGAGAGTGGGAAGTTGAGCTACTAATATATTAATTAAATTCTATTGCGGAAAACTTTCAACGAAATTATTATTCATTACAAAAAACAAAAAATAACTTTTAATAGAGGTGGACGAAATTATCTGCGAAGAGAAATCATTAATATCTATTATCTGGACGAAACTTGAGTAAATGAACGATATACCGATAAGTTTAAAATGCGCAAGGCAAGCTTTTGTTGAAGGATGGTCCACTGGAATAAGACACCCTAGGGAAAAGGTAAAGGACAATAATTATTTACATTGATAGGAAAAATGAAAAAGGGTGGTCGCTTACTAGCATTCAATCAACACAGACCGGAGACTATCATAAAGACATGAGCTCTGTTTTTGACGACTTCTTCCAGTGTCGCATATTCCATTGTTGTTGCCAATCATTTTGGTTCAAATAATTTTATTTACTGCCGCCTTAAATAAACCGGTTGATGTCTCACCAGTCCATTGCCTCAAGTTGCGCAACCAAGAAATCATCTACGGCTGGGTCCCCGTCTACTATTAAACCAGCCCTGCATTATCAATTGGAGAAGTGCATATTTTTGTCCCCTCATAACTTTTTTATTTTAGCGGTTTGCAAAGCTTCTCTCCTTTTATTGACACGTTGTAATAATAGTTCGTTTATGACATGGCAGGTCCAAGGTATCCTGAGCATACGCCTGTAACATCATTGTTTCAATGCTTCTAGTCGTTTTTCAGCCTTGTCAGATAATGGAGAACTCGCATTCTAGTGTTTATAGCCGATGTTGCATAGTATATTTCTTTTTAAATATTCTTTTTCTCTTGAGTGGTCCCATTGGTCATTGAGTGAACAACCTAGATACGATTGACAAGTTCTAATTATTTGTTACTCACATAAAAGTGTCCTTTTGCTTATTATCATTAATTTAGTTTTTTTAATATTTAGTGATAATTCGTATTCCTCGCTGACAGTTACTAGGTTTATCGATATTTGCGGTCATTTCAGGTCCCCTGATAGTAATACGGTGTCATTTGCATAGCACAAGTTATTGACTTTCAAACGAGGAGAATTTCGCAGTTCACCTCTTCTAATGCCTTGTTAAAAATTTCTTCCGAATATGTGTTAAAGAGCAACGAAGACAAAATACAGCCTTATTATACTTAATTGTGAATATAAATAACATAGGTGTCTCGCTTTAACGAAGGCTTTATCGTAATCGATAAAACAGGCAAAAATATCCACGTCAACGTCGCGTGCTAGTTGGCTTAGCAGTTAGACGCTGAAGAGAGCTTCCCTAGTTCCCAATCCCTTCCTAAATCTAAACCGACTGCTGATATGGAGATTAAATGGTGTTCGTTATATTTCCTTCCTTTACATCCTTTTGGAATTAGGATCAATGTTGCTATTAGCCAATCTTTTGGTAGTTTTGAAGACTACTTCCAGCAAATTCTAGATCTTATTCCTTCTAAACCTGTTATAGTCAAGTCACAAAAAAATTTATATCACTCATTGGATTAGATTAGAATCAATTTCGGAAAGGCGGGCTAAAAAGCCAGCTACTGGAGATAGTAAATTTGTTGTCGACGAATCTGTCCATTACTATAATTATATAATTATTATATTTATTATTCTAATAAACCTATGGTAGCGTCGATGTCACATCACTTTTATTCGCCAAACTCACCTACATACTGTAAGCAAATTAGTGTGACCCTAGATCATTACAATTTATCCGAAGTTCACGATATAACTTCTAAGTTGTACACCCTGTTTGATGGTCCCTGTTATTGCAAATTTACATTTTATTACGTTTTAATATTAGAAATATGCTATAGCTGTTTCACTCCTAAATTGTAATTCTGACGAATAATTTTTAAATAATTCTTAACTTTGTTCTGAAAATATTATGACGTAAGATTAGTATTAATCATATTATTTATTATTTATTTGTATAATTATAAGTTTTAATATTTTAGATTTTATAAAAATTCAGGAAAAAATTCGATTAATTTATTTTATATATCCTTTATGTTTTATATGATTTATTACTAGGTTCGCTGAAACAAATCGTACTCCTTTTGATTTTGCTGAGGGGAACTCGGAATTAGTATCAGTTTTTAATATTGAATATAGAAGAGGGGGATTTGCTTTAATTTATTTATCAGAATATGCAAGAATTTTGTTTATAAGAATATTATGTGGAATAATATTTTGAGGAGGTAATATTTGATCTACAATATTTTTTTTAAAGTTAAGTTTAATATCCAATTCAAGGACATCAGTCAATAAGTTTTTACTTGCGGGGTAGCTTATGGCGCAAAACATCCATTGCGTTTTCAAAGAGTCATTCTTCTTTTTGTATTCTCTTCATTTCAACCCATCGAGACAGAAGAGTTATCACACTTTCCATGAAGGATGTAATATATTTTGTTGATATTTTTTTTTACCGAATAAGATATACAAGTAGTTCGTTTCATTGTATTCTGCAACCATTTGGAAAAATTATAATGGTACAGATACCAAGGTTTTTATTTAGTTTCAATTACTTTTGGTCAGCTTTAGTAAAAGATTAACTAATAAGAACCCGATTGGATTGGTCGGGCGACCGCCTCGCCATCGTCGGAAATTTCATTTCGTCCCCTGTCCCCGATAACATCGCCGCAAAATTACTGATCGCGAAGGGATTTTTCAACGGGTTAATTCCACCCGTTCCGATTGTATCTTTCGGAAAAGAAAACGCCGTGCCTTCCCGTCGAAATTTAATTTCGCTTTGTTTGATTAATAAATTCGAAGCGCTGTTGATTCACGCGTTAATTTTAAATTAATTTCGGCACCGGCCGTAATTGCAAGATTTTTTTCGACGCGATAAGAAAATTGAGTGAATTTGAAGGTGTTTCCGCTTTCGGTACAATACGCTTTCTTATTTAAACAATAATCATTAGCCATTCGGTGGAAATATGACCGAAATCATCTTTTTTGTTGAAATTCATACGCGGGATACTCAACTTACTATTCATTTTCGACCTTCCTCAGGTTTACAAGCTTCATGGACCACATCCGATGAGCAATTGTCCAAAACTTTTAGGACTCCTTTTCTTAAAATCTGTCCGGTCTTGGGACTAGTGCCAACCATGACAGATATAGCTAATCAAGTTTGTCCGCAGTCTGGCGGTGTGAAGAATCAATAAAATTTAACGTTTTTTTATAGTCCAGATAGGCCTTGTCAATCTGGTGAAGATGCTTCGTTTCGTACGGTACCTACGCGGTACTTTAGTGTAGTAGTTAGTGACAGTAGTGAGTTCCGAAAGAAACACAGAGAGCAGAGTCATCCCGCCAGATTAGTGAAAGTCCGAAGCACTGAGGTATAGTTTGAAACACTCAGTACAAACAGTACTCAGTAAAGTGGACAATGCTTCTTTAATATGATAAATTAAAATAGATAAATCTCTATAACTTTTTTTCTTATACAAACTTATAATTTGTTACTCTCTTTATAATTGAAAGTGCTATTCGACGATATTTCTATGTCCAATGGATGTCATACTTTTATCTATCTTAATATTTGGAACTACTACTTTTCAAATCACATTGTATAGAATTCTTCATAAAATTTCATGCTATAGTCAGTCATCCTTTAATACAATTGAATTGAAGGTTTCAATAATCCAAGACGCTTAATACGCAAGTCTACTCAAATACTTCTTAATTTTGACCATGTGGCGAAACTGGAAACCATAATAACACGATCCCTAATTTAGTGGATATACAAAAATAATCGTCAGATAACGTCCATTTTTTTGGTTGGAGCACATTCTAATCACAGCTCGCCTAATCGTTGCTTGATAGATTTTTGGCCTGTTGGAATAAGCATATTATATTCACGTTGAGTATTATTTGAGTATTTTGAGTATTATTTTTTGAAATATTTGCGCATCTGCAGCGTTGCCAATTCAACTTACTCGAGCTCACTTACACAAAAATAAATTCAGCTTTAATAAGAGGGTTTTTTTCTGCAAAAATTAAAAAAAATCCCAATTACCGGAACGAGATGGGTATAGGAAAACAAAAGTTACTTAGAAACCAAAACCAGACAACGAACTATCATGGTGTCCCATTCAATTTCCAATGTTGTAGTCTGGTTCGAATTGAATTGATAACGCTATAAATGTGTAATTATTTTTAAAACATGGCGAACTACGGCCATATACGAAATTTAAAATAGAAAACTTATTTAGTTCTCCAGCGCTTCTAATACAACAGTCAATGTCAATCGCCATTTATAAAAAATGAAATCAATATTTAATTTATTATGATCGGGAGCAACTTCGATTATGCTATAGGTATTTGTAGTTCAAAGACCCAAAACGTTGAATTTTCAATCGTGTAGATAATAAGCTGGGTGATTAAATTTTATGCGCACAACTGCATGAGCTTACTGCAAATACGATATTGAAAACTTCAGAACGCGACAAAACCGAAGTAAAAAATGCAAATCGCCTAGAAATTACCCTAAAAAGCGAGTCATTTGCGTTCCACCAGATAACGACCTCCTTAATTAGAGCGCACTTACACATTTTTTACGCCACGTCAATGTATTTGCGCTTAGTTTTTCTCGGAAACGTTCGCTGACTCGACCAAAACCGGGCTGTCTAGAAAATGCAAATGCCCGGCAGTCTGCTATGACAGATGCGTGTCGCATTATTATACCCTCATTAAGTCCATAATTGTCGCTCTTTCGCAGGTTATTTTCTAAAATTGCCTCGTAGTTGTATCGTACCTAGAGACTGCACGGAGTCGTGGACATGGCATCCTTCCCAGGGATTTTCCTGGAACTGAGTTATTTGAAACGGTTCAAATATTAAGTACGTATTTATCACAGGCATTTGCGTAAATTAAACATGAACTAAAATAACTAGAAAATAAAGAAGTATTTAAGAGCATTTAAACCCACAGGAGCGTCTTACCTGATTCTTGGCTTGCCAACTGACAGTTCGTTACAATTTTTAGTAAAATATGAAACTGACGCAAGAGTCAACGTCGGCGTTATTGTTTGTTTAACTTGTTCCCATACCCTGGGCACTCTCTGAAATTTTTCTTAGCGCGTTATTCCTTACATCCCGTCAGAGCCTCAAACAGAAAAATTTTGACAGAAAAATAATTTATGAGCCGCATTCTCGTTGTGTATATTTTGCGTAGTAGTGAGTTTCCTTGTTTTTTTATTTAACATTTCGTAGTTGCAGTGATTTTCCTTCTATGATAATAATACGTAAATAGAACTAAGAATCTTAAGGTAGCACCTTCTTATTTCCATCTCAAGCTTAATTTTCTGTTTTAATTTCTATTGATACATAATAAGTGTTGTTATTTAGCACTGTTATTATTTCTATTAGGATTTTCAATATGACTCCTATATATATATATATATATATATATATATATATATATATATATATATATATATATATATATATATATATATATATATTGCTGCATGATCAATTGTTGGGTTACTAACAATGAATCCAAGCTTCGTTTCCCAAATCACGAAGCAGTATTGTTTAATACCTGAGTGAAATCAACAGGGGACAAGAAGCGAATAATATATATATTCACGTATTGATTCACGGATGGAAAAATGTGATGACATTATATTCCGGGATATCATCCGTTCGCTTGTTGAACTCCGACTGGAATTCTGCAGACGTTTCGCCAAAATCTCACTTGGCATCTTCAATGCTCGCGCTCCGAAAAAGAGTGTTCGGAGTGTTTTCGGAGCGCGAAGTGAGATTTTGGCGAAACGTCTGCAGGATACCAGTCGAATGCAGGATATATATATATATATATATATATATATATATATATATATATATATATATATATATATATATATATATATATATATATATATATATATATATATATACATGTTTAATACAAATTTTGTAAAAATCATCTTCACATTTTTGGACGAGTGTTAAATCTGGTTTTGACTTTATATTTCTTTAGAACTTTTGATATGTGGTCAGTGATATTTTGAATACAAAGAAGGACTAACAGTGGCAAGTGTGGGATTGCTTTCGGTTTCATTGCGCAAGGTTATGTTGAAGTGTATTTTGTGATAGAATGTGGAAATTATTAAAGAAAAGAGCAGAGGTAACGTATTTTAATTCTGGGTTCAAACAAGAGAGTTGATAACCGATGATTTTTGGACCGGATAGTGATGTGAAAATATATCGGTTTGTGTGCGTAAGTTTTCTGTTAACACAATGACCCAATGTTAGGTCTGATTTTCTATTGATAAGAATATCTAAGAATGGGAGGTTGATATTAGTTTCCATTTCAATGCTAAAACATATGTTAGGGTGTATAGGGTTTAAATGTATAAGAAAATGTACTACGGATTCCTGATCAAATAACAAAAGTAACATCGACGTAGCGTTTCCATAATTTTGGTTTTGGATGAAAGGTGTCGAGAACTTTCTTTTCAAAGGCTTCCACAAATATATTCGCGATGCCTGGTGATAGTAGAGAACCCATAGCTGTTCCCGACGTTTGTTCAAAAATTTGACCATTTTTCAATTAAGGTGAGAGGGTTTGGTTCCAGATTGTCGAATTTTAATATATCTGAAATGATGGTGAGAGTTTCAGGAATAAGAACTTTAGTAAAGAGGGATTCTACGTCGAAACTATCCAGAATATCTTGTATCTAATGTAATGCTTTTTATTTGTTCAATGAAGTGAGAGGAATTAAGTACGAAACTGTCAATTTTCCCTGTAAAAGGTTTTAATAAGGAAGGTAGATATTTTGGAGAACCAATGGTGCTGACAATAGGTCGAAAGGGTAATCCTGGTTTGTGAATCTTTGGGATTCCGTAGAGACGAGTAATTTTAGAGCTATGAGGGGTGACAGATTTTTTGATGGAGTCTGATAGAGAAAAAGCCATAATGATAGATTTAAGGATGCGTTCCATAGATGGTGTAGGATCTTTTTTAAGTTGACGATATGGTCCGTCGCTAAGAATATAGAAAAAAGTTTAACTATCTCTGCTCCAATGAAACCGAAGAATTTTGCTTGGGTAACTATATTAAAATAATATTAAAGAAAAAATAGAACATTTTCTAATTGCCTTTGCATAAAAAGTGTTCTCAAAACTGCTATAGTAACATACCAAATATTAAAAAAATATATAGAAAAGATACTTAATTTGATGTCCAAACATTGTAAAAATATTTTTGCTGAAATTTCCATAAAAGTGACTTGGGTACTACAATAATAGTAATTATATTTGATTATTAATTTTTTGTACAGTATATTGGGTCATTTTAATGCCAAATTAAAAAAACCAATAAATAAAAAAATATATTTTTGTTTTGTTAATCATATAATTATTTCCTTTTGTTTCCATAGACTTATACTCTAAATTCGTCAGGAACGAGGTCCCGAACAAAAAATTGCGTGAACCCTTTCTTCCCGCAGATTTACCCATAAAATTATTGTAATTTTAGAAAATATAGGATAGAATAGAATTATAGAAAAAGAAACAAGGAATTTGGTTCTGAACTTCTCTATTAGTTTCTTACATGGCACTAAATGGCGCCACCGATGGTGTTTCTATTCTCCAAGAGTAAAGGTTTCCATCTATAACCGCTATAATATTTGTCTATGTCTGTTCCGCTGTAAATTAAGAATAATAAGTGCAGTTGATACATGTATTTTCCTCCTTTCCCTTGTGTATTTCCAATTCATTTTTTTAGTTTTTATGAGTGTTTTTAATAATGTTTAGAATTGTAGTTATGATTAAACCGATTGTAATATGATGATTGTGATAAAATTACTTTACTGAAGTAATCACGTTCAGATTTAGAGGAACTGGTTGTAGATCAAATGTGACTTTCTCTCTACCTACTGAACCTCAAATTCTTTTTGAAGAATTGAATCATTGATTCATGCTTTATATCGCTTCTGTAAATAGTTTGCATATTAAAACATATTATCGGAAGTCACGAAACTGTAGATTTCCCGGGTCTCTGCGTAAGGGCAACAAGGTACGAAATTACGGAAACGGTTAGTCCTGGAAATTAAAAAAAAGTTATTGACCAAATCGGCCGAAAGAAAATGCTGGAAACGGCTTAACGCATTTTAAAAAACTTGGAAACGTTAAAAAAGCTTTTCCTAGGCTAGCAATCGAGATATGAGTTTCGCGATTGCGATTGCTTATCTTGCCACTAGGTGGCGCTTTCTGCCATAACTGCAAAAAAAAGTTCCTGAAAAAATAATAAATGTAATAATGACATTAGATAGTCAAATAACGGTCCAAAAATCCAATGAAATCCGCATAACAATATCCTTATCCTAACGTAAAATATAAATAAAAGAACTGAACGCCCAAAAAAAGTTGGATTTTATTGAAAAAATTTCAACTTTATGGATTATATTTGATGAATAATTTGTGTTATATGTTGTTTTATGTAGTATTACTATTGACAACCATTGTGACATCTAATGTACATTGTTACCAAGATACAGCCATAAACAAATAGTGCGAAACCAGTTGAAGAAAATGGCGTCTGGCGTTTGTAAAATGTGTAATTAGATTCCTAATAAAAGGTTTTAAAAGCATACTGTATCTATTATCATTATAATTAATATCAACATAAAATGTTATTATTAATCTTTATTGTTTTTTTACATTACCTTCGTAGCTGATACTACTACGTTTTCATGTAGCAGTTTTGAAATATTTTTTTTACCACATATTTTTTCATTGAAATATGCTTGGTAAAATCTCTTGAGTGCCGACTGTTTTAATTACTTTAGTTTGTTAAATATTTATTGTATGAAAAATGTCTTATTCAAACTTAGCGCAATGTAATGCCTAAAAAAATCGACGAGTAAGGAACAAAGAATATTTATTAATGATTATTTCAATGCACATTTTTACAACTTAGAATAGACCTAATTATTACTTTAAAAAATTCGGATACTAATAAATCAATTGAAAACCGGCAAGGATATCAAAACCTAATAACAAAGGTATAGTAAAGAAAGTTAAGGAGAACATGCAATTTTGATATTGATTTTAAATGGCATTTGGAATACTAAATAATAATCAGCTTTTTATTCGGTAAATTATGGATAATTAAGCATTATTTAAGATCTTTTAATCATCGGGCCAGGCGATTATGTAATGAGGTAAAAAGTTACGTTGCATTTATCCTTTTCCCGTTTTGCGATTATTTAGAAAACCCTGGCAAAACCTGGTGGCAATGTAAGCAAACGCAATCGTGTCTCACATAGCAAGAATGATAACAAAAGAAAAACCCCTTTTAACGATCCCAAGTTAGGCGTTAAACCTTTTTGAAATATAAAACAGCATTTAACAAAAAAGATTTGAATTTGTTTCTTAAAATATTACTCACTATAGTTATGGTTAGCATTGGAAATTTTTGTCGAATCAATCTTAAAAACTCGAAAATAATTTCCAGGGCTTTATCGTGACACTTTTCAAATTTATAGGAACAATCGTTTTTCTAATACATTTCCCCGTTGCCCGCACTGGGACAGCTAGTAAGTCTAGACTCTATAGTTTTGCTACGGAAAATGAACAACATATTTTAAGCTTTGTTGTTTATCTTTCTGTATTCTTTCTAAGCACTGCGCACACAGGACACAATTCAAAGAAACTGAAACTGTTAATCCAACATAAACGGGTGACAGCTGTTCGGTCTAACCTCAAGAAAGAACCCACGAAGCGCAACCCTGCTAGTCTTTTTAACGTTACGCGGTTTGGTTCGCTCTATATATCCAAACATGCGCACTTTACTCACAGATGATATACAAGTATACGAGAATATTAAAATGTGGTGGAGGGGAAAGTTACATTGTTTCCGCAATTATATTGGAAATACACTTGCTATAGATATGGTTCCCTATCCAAATTCCGTACCAATTACTATATCATCAGAACATCGAGATCAGAAACAGGATCGCCACTTGAACGGAAGCTCCGTAAACACCGATCGGCGAGTCTGTATTGCGGTAGCTGTGCCGGAATCAATTTTGCTCGACTAAATTAGAAGGCATCGTAGTGTGAGAGGCAAAACAAAACCCCGGAGCCATCGAGTGTGCAAAATAATGTGTAGCCGCGAAACGTACGCTTCGAAATTGTAGCGGCAAAGAACATCGATCCGCTTCTAATACAGCTGAGTGGGTTTTTGTGTCGTTACTCTTACGACCTTCCGATGTCATAATAAAACGTACCCAGCGTTGCCGTTCGTTTGCAGAAATTCCGAAGTTGAATTCACCATATTTCATTTACAGCTACAGAAAAATGAACGTTACAAGGAGTACATTCTCCTTTAATAGAAGGGACAATACATTTTATTATATTTATCTTCCAGTTCGTGTCAAAGAGGCTAATAAAACATTTATCTTTATCATAAAGCCCAACAGGTGAGATGATGTTGATGTACATATTTTCAAAAATTCTTTTTGTCTACTAGAATTCTTTTAACCTAATTCTTTTGCATTATTATCTTTTGATATGCTAAAATATATGTTTTCTTTTTATTGCATCTAGAATAAGAATTGTAAACATCATCGACGTGTCGGTCAGAAGTCGAAATTGATTTTGCTGGATTTGCAGTCATAGAAGCACAATACCTGAACATTTCCGAAGTGCTTTTACGCCCGTATCTTTTTTGGGCAAGAGACATCTGTCAACGTCGCACATTGGAACCAAATCTCCGTAATGCGTGCGTTATCTATGAGGAAATCGCTCGAAACACTGATAAAACACGCGTTGAGGATAGCGTCTGCAATATTATTAATAGTACAAGTCTTTCAATTCCAGTTACTATCGGCACACCAGCAATCTGGTTCATAAAATCAAGGTTGGGTATTCGAGGATTCGTGGCCATCTAATTAAAGTACTCCTTAAGAAGTAAGGTGTCGATACTTATACAATAGTGTGGGATCTTAGAGATCGATATCGGGCAGATAAATTTATTGCTCACTTTTCAATAGGAGTCTTGGCGGTCAGGGGTGCTGCATTTGGACCTACTGATCCATTATGCACCTTTTCTTCCAACCCTTGAACCCTCTACTATTAGGTAATGCAGTATCTCTGTCGCGGAGTGTTCGTACCGAGGTTTGGATAGTTTATCTTGGTCAATGAATTGAGCTCCTAGTACCCTTTATTTCTAAAAGTGTCCTGTCAGGATTGCTACCATTCCTACCAACATTAGTAATCGCGTGGGACTGAAACTGATAGTTTTGCCCCAGTCCCAGCATCTACCCAACCTGTCCTTTAATACACATAATATTTCAACAGGCTTCAAGATGTGTAGATGAGGTAAAAATGAAACAAGTAAAACCTGTTTTCCTGTGAGCTTTTTGAAAGGATAACGGAAATCTCAGCGTCATAGTGACATGTGTCAATGAGTCCGTCAATCGCGAATGAGAAAGTGTACTTTTACATTTTTGACGCCGTTTTTCGAGATTGGGATAACAATGAGCTATTGAGACCACACAAAGCGCTAGAGCAACGAAATTAAAAAGAACCCTTCAAGCGGTTGTTATGCGGAGAATCAATTATTTAATTTACGCGATACGCCCACGAAACCTCGATCGAATTTAATATATGCACGCTCAAAAAAACAGCACAACAAAAAAAAAGCCGCATTAATACCCGTGAATGCACCACCACTGATCGCTAACAGCAACAAGCCCTTTAAGCATTCGGGTCTTGTCGTTCCAAATAAATTTCGGAACATACCAACAATGCCGGACGGGCCAGAGTAACTAAATCACCGCGCTTTATATCATTGTAAATTGGATTTAATAGTTGCGCGAGGGAATTTGATCTTCTGACACGAACTGTTTTAGTTTAGCGGAGTCGGGGGCGGTAACGCCCGCACGCTTGCCGCCGCCGCCACCGGACTTTTGACGGACGTGTACTTTGTTCCGATTAGAAATGCTCTCCGTCTGTCTGTCCGGTTTCCGTCTCGAAAAGTCAAGCTGAAGTCATAACTTATATAAAATCCGAGTCCCTCTTGGGTAGCTTTATTATATTTGGTCAAATTACCTGAGCCGTGGCATCATTTTAATACTATAATTAGAAGTACTTTGGACCAATTTCTGGATAACCTACAGGGCAAAACTTTGGCTTGTTCTAGAGACGGTATACAGGGTGTCCCGAAATTAGACGTCAATATTTAAACTTTAGTTTTTAACACACACGGTTGTCAAATTTGAAGAGGTGATGTTGATTTTGTTGTAAATATTTTCGAAACACGTAAATACTTTTAAATAAAATTTGGTACAGTTACTAAACTTTTTAGGCTCTATAGAACGAACTAAAACTTAGTTCTAAAGTATTTTTCACCAACAATGAACAAAATTAAAAGCTGTCGAATAATTGACATTTAATTTTTATTTACCCAGCAATACAAACAAACGAAACTCGTCATTAACTTCCAAGGCTTACTAATGATTATGTGCACCTCGATTGTAAAATTTTCAAAAGCATTTTTCTCGAAAACGGTGTGTTCTAGCGAGGTGCGATAAGGGTACCTTATTTACGTAGAAAAGTTCATATTGTCAAATTCTGCACTCCAAATTACGAAAAGTCCACAAACAAAAAATTTGGGGCAAATTTTTCCCACGCCTCCCCTGTGTTACTCACCCCTGAAGACAATCCAATACTAAGTTTTAATTCGTTAAATAGAGCCTAAAAAGTTTAGTAAGTTTAACAAATTTTATTTAAAAATATTTACGTGTTTCGAAAATATTTACAAAAAATCGCCATCTCCTCTTCAAATTTAACACCCTGTATGTTAAAAACAAAGACGTTTTGGACCTTAGTTTATACGAACTTTTATCCTTATTTTGGGTTAAAATATTTCGGGACACCCTGTACACATGTGAAGCTTTATCCGGATAGTTATTGGCAACTCTTATTGGAGAAAGTTTTGTGTTTGTTGTTCTAATACAGCAATATTCCGATATTTCATTTTCATATAGTTGTCAATATTAGTGAGAATTTAACATAAACACAATAGCAATTATTATGACGTCCATAATGTTGATGATGGTGACCGAAAAAAACTTATAATACCAGCAAAAAATAAAAACGAAATTTCAAAATATCCAGTTTTCTGGAATATCTGTGGAACTATCCACAATTTTAAAAGTTTCTAAACGCCATATTATCAACCGAAATTATCACCTTTGCTCTAATTTAACGAACTATGGTTTCCTGGATCTCTTCCCATAAAATTTTTGGAAACGTTAAATCTGTCAAATCTAAGTCGTCACATGGCACGTTTCGTGAAGATGAAGATTTGCATTATTTGCATATTAATTCGAAATTTAAGCCGAAGTGGAGGAATTTTAAATATTTCGAGGGACTTAGATGGAACTCCCCTGAATTGGCATTCTTCTAACACGCTGGATTAGTATATTAGACATCCACAATTTACAAGCGTTCTGCCCCATACTAATATTTTAGTTTCTTAATTACATAGCATGTTATAAATTTATAATTAAAATCTTTAGGATTCTCGTCAAAAAGATTGCAACGAAGGAAAAATGTTATTAGAGAACCCATCAAATAGTCAAAAATAAAGCAATGAGTAGAGTTTTTGCGTCGAAACCTTTTGCAAAACCTTAAGTTCCATAGCCTTAAGACCTTTAATAATTTTAGATACGATCCTAAGAAATGGTACATATGTTATTATATTAATCGTGATGCGATACCAATTTTAACAAAGGAGCGGAATTTAAACTTCAATACATATCTTCCGACAGGGTGAAAACTTGCGAAACTTTTGAGCCACTATCTTTCCTTAGCATATTGACGCTATTTATATGAAATAAAATAAAATCCTGCGCAAGCTCTGGTGGAATAAGCGTTTAATAACTCAAGATAAAATGTTCTTAAATAAAATAAGTTCTTATACATCATTAATTCTCTGCGCCCATGCATTTTCTTGCAATTAAATCTTGCCACAATAAGGTGATTATAAGATAAAAAAACATAAGGAATGTTGATGTTAAATACCATTTCATTAGTTTCATCATGGATTTTTTTGTAATTAAGTATTAGGGAAATAAAACATTTACTTTATTTAACTGATTTAGTAATTGTAATTTAAGTGTTGGTGACTGAGAACCAATAACACTTTCTGAAGTGCATTTAGTACCATAAAAATTCTAATTTAGCTCGCCTATACGCAAGCTATTCATATTACAAACGAGTATCATATAAATAACTCGACCAAATAAACAAAAAGGTATCGGAGCCGATAGCCAATTTACTCTTGAGCATTATTTTAAACCACACATTCTGCAGCTACACGATAGGCAATTATGCCGGACGACAGGGTTGTACTTAGCACAGGAATGGGATTATAAAATGTGAAATTACTAGAATTTCTGTTTAATGGAAAACTCCAGTTTGCTTGCAAATTTTTTTACGTAATTGTTTTAAAATTGGAGGGGTCATATAATTATTCTTTTGGTATAAAGAAACTTTTACAACCTCTTTCGGGTGAAGCAGCTTTTTTACTTCAATGTCAATGTATGACCTATTTTTACACAATTTTGAAAAAAATTGTTTAAAACATTCTTATTTTTTAGTTGTTGGAATTTTGTTGAAAATTTGGTTATTTTTTAGTATTAATAAATTTATTAACCTTTTTAAATAGAATCTCAAGGATTGCAGAAAGCAAAATTACACGCACTTTGAGAAAAAGTGAAATACGGGTGTTACGCAATGTTACTCTGAATTCCTCGAAGTTCCATCAACACCAGAATTCTTCTGTCATTTACTCAAAAATCCAAACTGAATACTAATGACTGAAAGCTTGCAGTAAATATCCATTTTTCGGTCAAACCTTTGAATGTTTCACACAATCCGTTAACGACTTCGACCCTGTACAGGCCAGTGCCAGACCAAACAAAAACCATAAATCGTATTTGATTTGTTAATAAAGTCCACCGTATACAAAGGTAATTACTAAAGTTGCCAAACAGTGTGTGTATCGAGTTTTTCTCACTTCTCCCGCTCGGCTAAATTAACATGTCAATGGGATCAGTGTGCGTAAAGTTCTAGAACTTTCGCAAGGTCAATCGAACGAATTAAGCGTTGCGCTCTCCTTCGAGAATAGAATATAATAGAAATAGATATAGTAAGAATATTAATACAAAAATTTCTTCTAGTTAAACAAATTCAATCTATATCTCGACAATCACACAGTTTAGCTTTTACTAGCTATCCTTCTGAACCACTGAATCCTTCTGAGATTTTTGTTAGCACACTTTTTATTTCTGGATATTTGGATGATTTTTGTAACCCTATTTATAAGTAAAGCATCTATATTAAGCTTCCACTTTGTGTCCAACTAAGTAAACCATATAAAATATACAAGCGTACTTAGTAAGTATTTAGTAGTTGTTTTGCAATTCAGGATATTTCACATGGTATGACACTTTTAGTAACATTTGTGCTATTTGATTGTATTTAAAAAAAAATTGCTAACTCGACAACGAAAACTTTCTATTATATTCATTTCATGTATTGTCTTAGAAGTTTAATTTTGTTTTTTCTGCAAATATCGTGATGTAGTTTCTTTCGATAGATTTAGTTTTAGTTTATGAGTTGACTAATCGTGTTAAAGTCACGATTTAGTAAAACCTTGGTATTTGAATCACTACGAAAATAACAACAGTTGTTATCATGCCTAAACTTTCTAAAAATTTCAACCGCTGCTAATATTTTTCAATCATTAAAACATACCAAGTTATTGTTTTCAGTTAATGGTATGTTAAATGAAATTATACAAGCATTTATCAATAATTATTGAGGGTCACAAAAAAAATCCATTCCTCTCGACAATGAAACAACTGCGAATTTAACAGTCATCGCGACCTCTAGTGGAACTACCTAACCTAATCAATTTAACAAAACGCTGCGCGGCATTTACATACTCATTAAGTAATTACTTATTGTTTTAATTACGGAACTAAAAGCAACTCGAATCAACTAGTCATCCCGCTGACTATTTGGGCGACCAAACTCGTGATCGTGTAGCTCACTAAAACGTCCGCACCAATGATTGATTATCGATGGGCCTTTAACAAGGCTAATTTTCGAGATAGACAACCCGATGGGCACGATCCGTAAATAAACAAATAACTCATCGTAAGAAATTATAATTAAGCCGTTGTTCTAGTTTTAACAGACTCGCTCAACAAACAAAAAAGTTGAAGGTTAGGTCTAGCTTATTTCGGCAGCTTGCTTTACTGTAAGCGATGTAATTGGATTTATTTATATACGAGCCGCATCAACTGCCTCGTTCACCTTTCGCAATCTCGTTGCTGCGGGAGGCGACTGCCACGCAGTACACCAAGCTGTTACGCTTCGTGGCTTTGTATTTCAGAGAGTCCATGGATATTCGATCGTGTTCCTGCGGGTCACTATGGAACTTTTGCAAAAAGAGTGGAATTGTATTGGGCATGCTCCCTGTACAAAGTGTCTTTTCAGCGCTCGCCGAACTAAAGAGATCACGTGAAACTTTGATCAATATAACAATTTGCATCGATAAAAGCGATTTTTTTAAGTATCTTGCACATCCTGTGCGATACTGTTTAAAACAATTTTTCATTTATGGTCACTAATTAACCTACGAAAACAACAATTTTCAGGATCTTCTACATTTTTGCCCATAACCGACACACATGTCTCACATTTCCTAGTCTATGCAGCGTGGTATGCTATGGGGGAGATATGCAGGAGTAAATGACGTCATCGCGACTAGATTGAGCGCAAAACTAACCAAATCTGAAGTGGATAGCTGCAAATTTGAGACACATTTGTTAATATAGTCCGGAATATCCCAAACTCCCCAAAAATATGTTCAAATTTTTTGCTATCCATACGGACTATGTGGAGGGAATTGTCACAAAATCTATTGGTTGTGGTCACATTTAATTAAAAGAGCAACCCATTTTTCAGTTTTTTGTAAATAACCGACCCACCCATCACATTTTACAAAAATTATTAAAAATCAAGTGTGGAACCAAATCCTTTGCGTCCTCCTTTTTAAGAATTTTTTCGACGGCACTAGCCGTTTTCAAGAAATATTTTTTCCTGCAAGTAGTTCGAAAATTATCATCTTCAAACTCGTTCCTACAGAGAATCGAAAAGACAAACATGCAACGAACATTTCTTTTTCTACGCTGAGTGGTTCTGAGAAATTGGGATGTCTATTCCAATTACGAAATTAAATCAATGCAAAATAGTACAAAATATTTAAAATTGTTCAAAATATGTTTTAACAAGTCTGTTCAAATTGGGACCCCATATAACAAACAGCTTTTAAAATATGGTCTTTCAGAACGACTATTCCAATTGGAGCCATATAAAATAAGCAGAATTCAAAACATCGTTTTCAAACAAAAGTCGGTTCAAAACCGTGTCTTACAGAATGAGAAATACCTAAAACTGTTCAAAACATTGTCCAATAACATGTATGTTCAAATTAGGACTTTATAAAATTAAAAATTTCCCAAAGTAACGAAAACAGAATAATAGAAATTCATGTCAATTCCAATTGGGTCGTTATAAAATAAGCAATATTCAAAACATCGTTGTTTAAAGCCAGTGTTTTTTCAAAACGAGGTCTCACAAACTGAAATTTGTACAAAATAGTACAAATTAAGAGCCTATAAAATGAGGAGTTTCCAAAACCAAATCAAAACAATTCAAATTGGGACACTATATTATAAATAGTTATCAAAACATGGTCTTTTGAAACGACACTTGTTCCAAATATTAAATCATGTCTCTTAAAATTGGGACCTCAGTGCTCAGTATTCGAAGTTTTTTTTACAATTTTTTAAATATTCATTTTTGGCACCACACTCGAATTTCAGTTATTTTTTAAAATTTGGAAAAACATCATTACAATCTTTTTCAGTAGAATGTTTTTGAATATAAAGCAACTTTGTTTTTTTTTAAACATTCACAGTCAATTAAAAAAAATTACAACCTTCCCCAAAATTTATTGAAAGAAGTAAAATTGTTGTTTTGCAGTTATTTTTTAACGTATCGAATAGAAAAAAAATATTCTTGCAGATCTTCACGGTGAACATATTTACGTTTTTGTGTTATAAATCTTGTATCTTTAATAGAGTCACCGCATAAATTACCAATTTTCCAAGAATGACTCCTTGATCGTAAGGATCTGGAAGTTTCCACTGCTAAAGGAACCAAAACTTTGGATATGTAATAACATAGGTAGGGTCTATTCAATTCAGATCAAGCAGAATTTTTTTTCGGTTGAGACGGAGTCTTATGGTTCTCATCAAGGTTGATTGTCTAATTGAATGTGTGTTGTGCTCCCTGTTATAGCTCCTCTTAGAGCACTCACAATATTGTTTGAAACATTCTTCTTATTGCTAGTCCAGTATTCAATGTAACCGTGACCACATTTGCCACTTGCAATCCTACTTGTCATTGAAGTTGGCAACGAACTTGCATTGACATTGACTAACTTCTAGACTGGTGCAGTAAACTTCTGATGTAGGTGGAGCTAATAAATAACAAGAAGAAAGGAATCAGATTTTTAGACGCAAGGAAAAAAGTGGAGCTGATCGTAAGAGGAGGTTATAATTTTTTTTTGAGAAGCCCTCTTTTGTATAATCCTTTATTTAGAGGGGCTGTATCTAGTATATCTTGTTGGGTATGCGCAAACCATAGATGTTACATTGAGGTGAGGAGAGCAAGAATTAAAATTTTATATTATTAACCAATCTCTTACTTTTTAAAAAAAAAATAGTTATATTATGAAAAAATAAAAGGTATCACATTCATTAAATGTAGCCAACTTAGTAAGTAACTACAATGAAACGGAGTTCACTTTAATGTTTTTTAAAAGAATTAAGTTTTAAGCAACTTTTGCATAAAACAAAAAAATAAATTACTCATTTTATCCGCCTCGATAATTCGAGGAGAGAAACTTCCGTTATAAACAGGCGAAGCGACTTTCTTTCAGAAACATCCCCTCTTGGTATTCGAAAAAGGAGGTGTTCTTTCTTAAAGGGCGGAATTACATCTTGGGATTTTTAAGTTTGCAAACAACTGTCGCGGAATTTAAATCTCGACTCTTTTCATTCCTCGGAAGCTTCGTTTGCATAATTTTTATACAAATTTAGCCTTTTGAAATTATAGCCCGCCATCTTTTTCGCTTTTACGTGGCTTTCTTTCACCGCTTTTGCGAGAATGCGATCGGGACAGGCGATGAAAACGTGGCCGCAAAAACGCAATAACATTGATTAAGGGGACAATCTATAAATACCATCTTCCGTATTTGATATTCTGTAAGATAAAAGTGCTGTTATAATCAAAAACTCTAAAATTAAACAAATTACTTATTAAGTTCTCATCAGGAATGGAATCCTGCCTACGGAATATGTAAATATAGAGTCCTTTGGGGTAGTAATAAATTACATCAAAGATTGCGCGTCAAAGGGATCTGATTAAATTCTGATTAAAAACGAACCGCTCCGTGCAAAGTTAAAATGAAATAAGAGGAATTCGTCAAAACACAGTGAATAAATAAAGCTCTGGAACTCTTTTTCCATTCGATCAATTATAAAATCTTCGAAATCTTGTTTCTGAACGTTTAGGTTTGAGTGTGTCCGGAAACAATAATTCGCGCAATATGAGTTTCTTAAGTATCAATTATATATTGGTGCTAGAATGTACAACGGATGATATATTTAACTTAAGTAGTACGTATGGCGAAGGGTTAATTTCTCCAAATTCTTGAAAATAAGTAAACTGAGAAGCTAAGTAAATAATTTCATAACCACATATATCTGAGGACATGTTAATATGGGACAAATTATTACAAACATATATAGGGTTTCTACCAAAACACGAAAATTAGATAGACTATTTCAAAAACTCTTCACAATCTTAAAACACTCGTAAATCAAGTAGGTATGCAATTTCCAAAAAAAAAAAATGATTGTTGTTGTTAATTGATAGCGTGCAAAATTGAAACACATGAAAATTTCGAGTTATCAAGACTTCGAGTTATCAATAAAAACTACAAATGCATGTACTTTTTTGAGAATGAACATTTATTCATTCATTTTTAAAAATACGTTACATAAATGCCCTAATATCTATGATTTTTGAACAAAAAACGAAAATTATGAAATAGTAGTACATATATATATATATATATATATATATATATATATATATATATATATATATATATATATATATATATATATATATATATATATATATATATATATATATATATATATAAATACAAATAATGTATTGTATATGTACCCAGTATATATAAACTTAGTATGTATGTACATATTAAAGTTTACTCTTGGTTGCTGAGAATCATCTTCCAATTCCTCCTCTATCGTGTCACTTTCGCAGTCATCTTCGATGTTTAACTGTATCGGTTCGGATCTGCAGGACTCGATAATATCTTCATCAGTAGGAAACTCTGAAGTAACAATATCCTCATCCATATGTATAAAATCGTTGATGGTGCTACCTTCTGCTATACCGCTAATGTTTGTCCAAGCTTTAAATTCGATTTCTATTTGGATTTCGTCTTCACTCTTTTCTTTCAGGCGTTCACTTAGGAAAATCAAGGAAATCTCATCTTCTTCTTCCCATTCAGAATACTGACCAAAACCGGCTTTTTTAAAATAATTGCAAATTGTTCTTGCCGATTTAAACCACTCTAAAACTGCTTTATCTACATTTTCATACATAGGCTTTTTTAGCCTCTTAATACCCCCACTTGCACTGCCACTTTCCATTGCGGTGATGACTGAATGTTTATTTTTCAAAATTGTAGACACTGTGCTTGCCGAAATCCCATACTTCACAGCTACATCTTTATTTTTTGAGCCACTTTCAACTTCTTTTATAACCTTGAATTTTTGATCAACGGACAAAGCTTTTAAAGTACGTTTTGATGACATATCAACAAATGCAAAAATCCAAAAATATCTTTAATATAATGTGAAAATTGAATAGGGACAGTATTTTTCACTTAGTATTAACTAGTAAGTTATACAACTTAGCAAGCACAGAAACTGAACGGCTTGCATAGATACGTCAAAAAGACAGGTTAAGATCGGTCGTAATTAGGGGGTATCCCGAGAAAATTCGACTTATCGAAGTTGGCACCAAATGTTTCGTTCGAGTTATCAAGATATTGGAGTAATCAAGACAAACTAACACGCATTTCCTACTTTTGACGCTATTGCCAACCAATTTGGTTCGACATCAAAAATTCGAGTTATCGAAGTTCGACTTATCGAAGTTCGACTGTAATTGTGTTGTATTAGTGGTGGTTGTAAACTTGTAGTTGTAGAATTTGTTCAAGATGTATGCTTTCTCCATTGTTTGATTTCGTTTCAGATTTTAATCTTATGGTGGGGAAATACCTGTTTTGCTACTTTAAAAGAGGATAATCACTACAACTTGACGTATACAAAGACCAGTAGAATGTAAAAAATAACAATAAAATTCCCCTGCATACCTATCGACATAGGTAGGCACAGTACACTGTATTATTTTAAGTGGCCCAAATAAACTGTCATTGTCAAATCGTTAATGACATAGATATATATTAATAACAAAACATTTCAAGATACGACAGCAGACATCCCAAAAATATTCCAAAAACTGCCCAAAAATGGAGATATAATGTCGGGAGGTTGCACGAAAAGGAGGACAAAATAAGGGAAATGTAATTCCACTCGCAGCTAGGTACAGTAAATAGAAACAAGTGTTCCTAGTGAGTAACTTCTAATTTGCATAGTCGCTGCAACAAATTGTTAAAATTAGTAGAAGAAACCTTTTGTCAATGCATTAAAAGTTACACATTCTCAGGCTTTAGGAATTATGTGGAATATATGTCGCGCTTCCTATAGCCCAAAAGGTAGTGAAGAATTATAAAACCTGGTTCATAGAAATGAATCAATTGGGAATATTTGAACCAGAACATCCCGCTAGACATTAATTTAAAATTCGTTTACAGAATAAGAATGTACGTAGGCGGAATGCTGCTTTCGAAACGCATTATTGCAAGTGCTTTATCGAAAAGGCATTTAAACATAATCCGGATGTTCGACGTTTGAAATGGGAACGGGCGAGACAAAAAGAAAATTCGTCGGTAGGCGCTCGCTTATCGCCTTCCGAATGTTTGTCTCTTGTCAGATAAAATTTACCAGTAAACAAGGAGCGCGGGGCTTACCGGATAACGTCTTGTTAAAAATAAATAGCCAATCGGATCAGCTAATGAGTTATCGGGACCCGGGGAGTATAAGATATGGCCATCGCCGCAGCCACTTAATCTTTTATTAATGGACTTTTCGGGAAAAGTTCCTTGCCTTGGGAGTTCCGTTGAATTAGTAAAATCGGGGCCGATATTTTTAGATATCCCAAAGTCACAATTCCGTGGGGATTTTAATTTTTTTTTGGATGTTTAGAATTTCAGACGCCTTGTCTGCCGCATATAAACTTGCGTGCATAGAAATCGGCCCGTTGCGAACTTTTGACTTCAATTTCATTTCTTTTTAGAAATTACTGATCAGATAAAACAAAATATGCTGTTTGAAAGACAATTTAATATGCTTTAATACAAGTTTAAAGTTTCGATTTGTTAGGTTTAGCATAATAAAATAACTACACGAGTCAAATTAACCTTTTTTATTACTAAAAACAAATAGGGTATTGGGTCACTCTTCCTCCACTGCAACAATAAGCTCTGAGATCGAGATTGGGGCACGAAGTCCAGCTGAAATTCTCCGTTTTAGCTCATCCCATAAATGTTCGATAGGATTGAGCTCGGGAGGGCATGCTGGCCACTCCATAACTCGAAAACCGACTTCTGTAATGTAATCTTACGCTTGCGGTGTGCGGTCTAGCATCGTCATGCATTAAAATGATTTTTTTTCCAATGTAGTCGATATATAGTGCTAAGCGATCTGATAAAATATCATCAAATGTATCTAGCACTTGTTAAACCTCCTGTCCCTTGACCACGGCCGCCCCTACAGATGAAAACAGGGTCGGTTCGTGCGTCCATAGAAATTGCACCCCGTATCATGCAGGAACCACCTCCATAGGGGCTCCGCTCTTCAATGCAGCATTCTGCAAATCGCTCTACCAAAAAGGCATATTCTGGTCTCATCTGAGAAGAAAACAGAACCCCCATTCGGATGATTCAGTGCAAAGCGTAGGCGTGCTTGTCGATGAGCTGGAGTAAGTTTTGGATCAATTGCAGTTGTTTTTGGGGTCAAGTTATTTTCCTTCAGTCTTCATCTCACTATCCACTGACTAATAGCCATTCTTCGAACTTCATGGTGCTGTTGTTGCACCGTTGAACAGCATTAAGGTGACGATTTCTTATTATTGTTGACATAATAAAGTGGTCGTTACGAGCCGTTATAATTCCCCTTCCGCCTGTTCCAGGGCGCCTAGCAAAGAATCCAGTCTCCTCATACCGTTGGCATACTTTCCGAACTGCTGTGCGTGTTATATCAAGTTCTCGAGCAACAGCTCACTCGAGAAGTCCATTTTCGATGAAGGCGATAACTTGAGCGGCTTTTTGCGGTGTAGCCTGCATCAAGCTAACACAATAAACGCTATCCAGTTATTTATTTTTTGGGCCAGATGAATAGTTTCTAGTAAAAATATATACTAAAGTAAAAAATTTACAGTGGGCCGCAAGTTTATTAAGCAATATTGCCATTTTGCTCATTAAGATCAAACGATGAAGCATTTTTTACATTTTACTAATTACTTATTTCACTCTGGGGCTTCTTACGTTCCAACTAAACTTAACGAAACTAACTGTATCCCAGTGGTTTATCCTCTACATTTACAGACCCTCTCTATCCTTTTCTTCACGTGCCTATACATTCGATGGAAATTTTTCCCTAATATTGGTTTTAATATAAAATAGAGTGAAAGAAAGTTAACGTAACGATAGGTAATCCATTCTAATACGCTATTTGCCTAAAAATACGATCTTAGACATTAACATTGTTTTGGTAAAGGAAATTTGAAATTTGCTTGCTTATTTTTTAATGTTTACTGCATACGACAAAAGTAGACGAGAAAATTACAATAAGTAACTCTTTTCTAGAAAGTCCTTTCAAATTCAAATTATCCAGTATTATTCCATTATCATATGTCACTGATTGCCAAGTTTTATGGTTTTGGAATATAACACAAGTTGATTTATTTCATTCCCACAGCTTTATTATTTTTGTATTATTATATAGCATTTATTTTCACAAAAGGAGAACAAAAAATATATAAAATGAAAATACAATGTTATAAGACAACAAATACAGTTTTCAGTCCATACTTATCCAGGATTCTATTAGCTAAACAATAAATTACTGGGCCAATTGAAAACTATATCAAATCCTAACCTTGAAGACAATTTTTGAAAACTTTGGTAGGACCAAAAAAAATACTGGAAAAAGAAAATAAAAAAAATATATTATGGATTTTTTCCCTAATAAATAAATAAATAAAAACTACAAAAGAATCATAAGCAAGTAATGGATAAATAGATCAAAGTTATTAGATGTTCTTCAAACCTATTATACGTTCGAATTTATCTTTAGTTATAACAGATTTAATAAACATTTTTAATCTTATTTTAAATAATGAAAGTGTTCTATTATTAAAAAATACTATTATTTTTTGTGAACATCTTGCAGAGAGATAAAGTAAACATATATGTATGTTCTATTTTTTTAGATACCATAGGTTTGACAGTGGCTTTGTTCATTCTGTTTCTGGTGATGTTCATAACTCATAATAAAAAATTTATTTAAAAAGATTTGGACTGCTATTTTTCGAAAATAGAGTTGTCTTGCATTGAGCATATCCGATTCATTAAAAACTTTTTGTGAAATATTAATTCCCTCTAAATATTTGTTTGACAACCCCATGCCAAAAAATTTCGTAATTTAAATGCGATTGACCGAGCCCATGGGTACCAGTTGGGCTAACACTAAAATTTTTGTAAAAAAATCTAAAAATTATAAGATTTGATTTCAAAGTTTATGCTATGTTAGTTGTTAAACCATTATATGTATTCTCTAAAATTATATTTGTCTTTTATATGTTCCCATAGTAAAAACCCGCGCCGCCTGCAAATGCAGTAGCTCTTACCCCACCCACCACCTTAAAAAAGTCATTATTATAAAAAAGAGTGGGCCAAGTACAATTCCTTGGGCGATTCCGTAGGTTAATTCTAAAGGATCTCTCAGAACACGATTTTTTTTATATTTATTTTCACAGGCTGTCTTCTAAGACAGATGCAGCTTTTTAGTAATTCTAAATCTGCTCCTGGAAAACAAATATTTTTTCATTTTTTGATCAGTAATGAGTAAGAAATGGTACCAAATTCTGATGCTACATCAACGAAGACAAAAATGGATGGGACACTTTTGTCTAGATTCGAATACTTTTGAAGTAAAGTCCGGCAATGCGTCCTCGGTCGATCTTGCCTGTCTGAAACTATGTCCCTGTCCTGATTAGATATTATTAGATTTAATAAGTCACAAAAATTGTTCTTTAGAATTTGATAAAAAATCTTAGATAAATTACTAGTAATTGAAATTGGTCAATAATTTGTAACGTGCGATGTTTCACATGTTTTAAGCAAGAGTTTAATAGCTCCTTTAAATAATTCAGGAAAATGACCATTTTTAATAGACTGAATCATTAAGAATTTTCTTTTGCAATTTCTGATGTTAGACCAACAAATTTAAAAAATGATACAAAGAAAAGCTACAATATTTTTTATTATATTTTTAAATGTTCGTTCAGTATTAACTCAATTCATTAACTCAATAAACAAAGTTCCACCGAACGAATTAAACTAACCTAGAGTGGCAACTCTAATTTTGTTGCATTGTTATTAACGTCTCTTAATATCACTTAAATAAACGAAGCTATCAAGGAAAGCCAAATGAACTTATTGACTTATGATTAAAGTTGGTCATTTATTTTATATTTTCATATACATTTCCTAATTATTCCAAGATTTTGAATACGGTTGGGAGTTAAATTATCCAAAATTAAACTAGAAAATTATATACAAACTTAAAATGCACACAATTACAATTTTAGCTACCTAAATGGGTTTGGAAAATACATTTCATTACCGCAAGCAACTGTTTCATCATTCATAAGCTTTTTTATGACGACTGCAGGTTTCTTAGCATTTTGTAATTGATTTTTTCTTTTAAATTGTCATTGGCTTCTACAAAGATACAAACAGGTTCCATTACGAAAAAAATATTCATTAAAAAGCAACTGGCCTCAAGCGTTGGACATTTTTTCGCCGCTACCTTAGCGTTAATTTAGATATTAATGCATTTCATGAAATGTACAGTTCTTTAAAAATTAAACTGAGGTGGCTTTTACTTGATGAAAATCCATTTATCAAAATAAATAAGAACTAAAAGTTCAGATTTTCACGAAATTATATATTATAACATGACAATTGTTTCGACAACACTGTGCCTTTATCAAATGTAATATTTACAAACTACCTGCTACTATATATACCGAAAAATGACCATAAAATCTTAATTTTTGTTGTTACGAGAATTTAAGTTCAATAAAGGAGAGGTATTTAAATCTAATTGATCGTTAAGCAATACATTTGAATGTCTCATTTTGTTAATCTCCATGGCTTACAATAAATTTAATTTTCTACTTTTTGTGGCTGTGTGAAATATATCAAAATTGTCGTCAAAAATGTGTTTTTCTGTGTTTAAGTGTGTAGCATAATTAGAATCTAGACTATTGTTTTTAAACGCTCTTATATGTTCGTTAATGCGTTTCTTGAAGGATCTACCTGTTTGTCCAATATAAATTTTAGGACAAGATCCACATTTCAACCTGTAGACACCTGATTTTTGGGATTTTGCACATTTGGATTTATTGTTTTTTAAATAATTTCCTATTGTGTTGTTAGTTCTGAAATCTATTTTTAAACCACATTTTGACAAATGTTTTGAAACTTTTTCGCTAGGTTCTCCTATGTACATATGTAATTGTTTTAAATTGTTCGTGTTCTGTATTTGGTTTCGGATAAACAAAGTTTACTGTTGTCTGTATTTGTTTTTTATTTATAATTGTATCTATAATGGACGAATTGTAACCGTTGTTCAGTGCTATTTGTTTAATGATATTAAGTTCTTTGTTGTAATTTTCTGTTGAGAATGGCGTATTAAGAAGTCTGTGTATAAAAGAGTTAAATGCAGCCATTTTGTGTGTATAAGGGTGATTTGAGCTGTTATGTATGACTGTGTCCGTGTGTGAAGGTTTATGATATATTGAAAAATCTAATTTGTTTTGCACTTTCGTAATAGTTAAGTCTAAAAATTAATAGAGTTATCCTGTCCAATCTCGATAGTGAATTTTATACGATTATGTATTGAGTTAATGTAATTTAAAAAAGAATTCAATTGTCTGTCCGTTCCAACAAAGCAAGCAAAGACATCGTCCACATATCTATACCACCATAAAAAACTTTTACTTAAAGGATGTTCTAGTATGATATTTTCCAAATTATCCATAAAAATCTCGGCTAACAAAGGACTAAGTGGGTTTCCCATAATCAAACCTTCTTTAGAGATATAAATCTGTCCATTAAATTCAAAATAATTTTGGTCTAAAGATACTATTAAGCAATCTAATAAATCTTGTTTCACCAATGGGTTAACCTGTTTCCGAGTTAGGGTACAATCTACTAAATCTATCACATCCATAGGTGGAATACTGGGAAATAAGTTTTGTACATCAAAAGACAATAGAGTTGCGTTAGAAGGGATTTTGATATCTTTAATTTATTTGATTAATTCAAAAGAACTTTTTATTGCAAATTTTGGTTTAAAATCTGTGTAGAACTTTAAAATATTTACTAATTTTGTAAGAGTTTAACTGCTGGAGCTGTTACATAAGACACCACTGATCTAATGGGCATATCTTGTTTATGTAATTTAACTAAAGAATATAATTTAGGCGGTTGTGGATTCATAATTGTTAAAAAATATTTGTCTTTGTCACTAAATAGTGTGGAGTTAGTAATTACATCCTTGACTTGTCTTTGATATAACTCAGTAGGATCGTGTTTGATACAAAGGAAAAGTTCTGATTTAAGAAAATTGTTGGTTTTTGAAATATATTCTGGGAGATCGATAGCTATGACTGTCTTCGCTCTATCTGCACGTGTAAATATTATGATATTTTCAGAAGCTTTGTTTTTGATAGTTTTAACTAGTGACATTTGAGAATTTTGATATATTACACACAGCCACAAAAAGTAGAAAATTAAATTCATTGGAAGCCATGGAGATGAACAAAATGAGACATTCAAATATATTGCTTAACGATCAATTAGATTTAAATACCTCTCCTTTATTGAACTTAAATTCTCGTAACAACATTAATTAAGGTTTTATGGTCATTTTTCGGTATATACAGTAGCAGGTAGTTTGTAAATATTACATTTGATAAAGGCACGGTGTTGTCGAAACAATTGTCATGTTATAATATATAATTTCGTGAAAATCTGAACTTTTAGTTCTTATTTATTTTCAGTTTTTTTAAGTTTATAATTAATTAACTATTTGAAAGTCAAAAGAAAGAAAAAAAAAAGAAAGAAAAACAAAAATTTTTAATAACAACTCAAGTGTTTGCACTCGCGACTTTTAATGTAAGTTTTCCAAACCAAAAAAAGAGTGCATATTTGTTACTTCCCATTGTATTCAGTACTTTGGTTGGTTGGTTCATTTAGTCAAATCGCATCAAATTTCACCTGCAATAAAATTTCTCTTCAATCGGTATTCGATTTACGGACTCCAAATCGATTTACTCCATTGCGCGCTCCTTGTTCGAGACCACCCGCGAAGTCCATTTCCACCGACTTCATTGTTACACGGAACATAATTTAAAAACATTCAGACACCATCGCGGACGACTGATACGGCTAAAGTCTTTTGTATATGAATCAAATCAGTTTCGAATCCGTTGGGTTTTTATTTCCATTTCAATAATAGCGAACGAGTATCGGTGTCCATATTCTCTACGAACGTCAAAGAATCGTCTTGACTTTAGTCATACGTTTAACTACGAAGATTAATGAGTGCTCTTCGCTTTTTCGAAGTAATCACGCATTTATTGAGATTGATGATGAACTCGCGGTTCACGTTCCACTTCCGCGTGATTAGAAATTGTTGCGAAATCAAAAAGTTACTTGAGTGGGTAAGACAGGTTTCCAGCTGCCCCAGAAAAACGATGATACCGTAAAATAAATATTTTTCTAAAGATGTAATAATATGGGTATAGCGATGAGATTGGTCCTAACAGTGCGTCCTATTTTTTAAGATTTCACCGCGTGTCTCTTTATTAATAAAACTAACAACACTATTTTTCTGTGAAATGAAAAGGGGTACAAACAGAATAATCACATCAAATGCCAAAACCCTCTCCAGACTTATTTAAGCGACGCTGTATCTCTTACAATTTTCAATATCCCCATGTACATCATCCCCCGTATATGCGTGGTGAGCAAGACCATACCTGACTGTGGAAAGTCGCTGCGTGTCATGTAATAATAAATATTTATAATTTCTTTTACATCGATAGGGAGATAATATTTTAAGTTGCCCCAGGATAGTGTTGGAAAGACTGTAAACGATGTTGTAAGAAAAACATATTGTAAAAAACGTTAAATTATAAATAGGAGAAAAATGTAGGCACGATACCGAAGATTCAACGTGTGTGAATCGGTTCGGTTATTTTTCGGGACAAATAGGGCGGATGTTCGGATCATACTATTTTATGAAACCATGTAGCAGACTGTAATTTCCTTCTATCTACAATACATACAAAGCCATTTGGTAGTCAATTTGTGAGATACAGGTTGTGTTGAGATTTATAAAGAATTATGAATTGTATTATTTGAGAATGCTAGTTTAGCGTCTGTATCTTTTAGACATTTTACTATTTAAGGGTTGCTGTTACTTTTATGTCTTTTTTGACTTTTGGTATTTGTGAAAAATATCGGCCACATGGGTTGATGATGCACTTTTTAGGACCGATTTTAGGCAGTTTCGTTAAGAACTCTCAACGCAGCAACTGCTTTGTTCCGTTGATCTGCATTTATTTTACCGTATTATTTTTTTTACTAATTTTATATTTTTTTATATATTTTGATAAACTGCACTAAGATTTTCTTAATTGTGTAGAATCCTTTTGTTCTAAATAATAAAAACTTCAACATCGGGTTGATGACGACGGAAACCATAGATAAATCTACAACAAGATTTTTGAACTAAATTCGACCTGAATAGACCTTATCCAGGCCGTAGACTATGTCAGCAAAATTGAAGTGACTATGCATGAGAGAATCTGTTACTAGTATTTTTTGAGTTATCGGCACGTTGAATACATTTGTTAACGTGAGGATTAAACCTTAAAGTGGAATCAGAAAATAAACCTAACTTACTCTCAATTTTTGGTGTTTATATCTATATTTAGGTTCGATTTCCCAAAAATTAATTAAGCCGATTGAGATAAAAGATAAAAAGAGTGGTGTGCCGTCACCATATAGATGAATCTGGCAATGACAATGGCAATGGCAAGTATAAATACAAACTACACTCTCCGTTCGTTGTTATTGTTGAAATTATGTGATAAATTAAACTTATTTTTGGAGTATATACCTAAATTATTTAATTTCCTCCAGAAAGCTTGCGAGTTGCTTACATTAGTGTTAATCATATGCCGGAGGTACTGCGTCTTCTCCCGTCTTATTGCCAAATTATTTAGTAGCTAATAGCAATTACAACTAGCAGCGGTTTTCTTTTTTTTATTTGCAAAAAGCGTTATTTTTTAAACATATCATATTTTTGATTTTATATGTGAGACTTAGTTTTTAACTTGCTTCTTTTATGAAAGCAAGGGTGTAAAAAATATAGTGTAAAAAATTGTTTATCGTTTACTGATTTTGTGTAAACAATATTTTCAGAGGGACTCAAATTCAAAAACTCTATAAGAATTTCTTTATCGACATTTTTTAAATTTCAAAACTTATTTGTCTCATTGGTTTCGCACATTTTTTAAAAATAGACCAATATGTCAGAAAATGTTCAGATAACCCCTCATCCGTAGTACCTAAATTAATATTTATATCTCCCTTCAACATCCAAAAAAGTAGCGCTACTTTTGGTTGGAGAATTGCTGGAAATGATTTTCTCCGAAAGTCGAACAAGAAAGTGGAATTTTTACAATATCTTGCTATGGAAGGGCTATTAGGGTGGGCATAGGTTAGTTGTGTTTTTATATCAATAATTTCGGATTGCGTTATCCAAATCTCACGAATTAGGTCTCACTTAAAAGAGCGTACCATACTCTATATTCTGTCTTATTAGCAGCAATAATATGCGCTTGATATTTGACGCTGAATACAAATAAATGTTGAATTCTTTTTCGAATATTTACGAAAAGCAGCAACTATTGATTACGACCATTAAAAGAGAATATGATAATGAAAAAGTTAATTTATTTTGATTTCGATAATGTTACGAAAATACCTGCCAGATGCAATAAAAAGTGTGACATCAGAATAGGTAGTAAGACCTTAAACTTGAAAGGGTAATTTTAATAAAATTTTCATGGTCTCAGCAGCGCTTTGTATCATTTGGTTGCTTTTAAAATGACCATGTTAGTTAAAAACGCGGTTGACATTATTGTGATAGATTTTTATTAGCACAGCTAAGCAGAACTGACCAAAACATGTTCTATTTCGACTTCAAAAGTATTACTTCAAAAGTCACTCTTTTCCAACTCTTACATCCTGCTCTGGCCTCTTAATTATTGCTTAATATTCAATGCAGCCCTTACGGTATTTTAATATTATTTATATTTTCTTTAAATAGTCACAATCAAAAGTCCTACTGAACTGTGAGTTTATTATTTTTATAAGGCAGAATTTTTAAACGATACCTAGCTTCTTGGATTCTGATAACTCCATCCGTAATTATGTAACATAAACTACTTTATTTTGGCAGATAGTAGCAGATAATAATATCCATCGATGTCTCATGCCCTCTATACGCTTAAGAATTCCCGAGATACAGTCAAGAGTTTAGTTTAGTGGGACACCCAGTACAACAGTTCATGCGGGATACGCTGTACATAGTCCAAATCAAAACTGTCATTCTCATTTTCTTGAGCAAACCAGGTCAATATTTGAATTGATCATTTCCTGGCGTATCCCGCTGTTTTTGCAACAGTTGGTTAAAAACTCACAGGCCATTTAATTTTCTGTTTGTACAGGACTCTAACACAAACTATTACCATTCTATCACTAATGTTTTTATTCGGTACACTGTCACCCGGCCAAACACTTGACAATCGCGCAGCTGCTCTCCGTAGCGACCCCTTTCGGGACACTTTTATGCGGCCGACTTTATTCCGAAATTCTTGAGTAAACACCAGCCCGAGAGGATACAAGTTTATAAAAACGTATATTATTGCGTTTTCTAAGGGGGAAAGTTTCCCCCGACAAAAGGAAACTTTCGAATATTGTTTGTCCTTTGCGCGGAATTAAGGCCTAAAAAAATACCACGAGCATTGTTCCGGTCGGTGTTTATTTTTCTTGAATTTGCCGCAGCCATTGTTGAACACTATATATAAAATATATACATTTGGGCTGTATTTGCGACCGATTGTATTCGCAAAGGATTAGTTTTCAGGTCTTAATTCGATTAGGGTGCGACGGATATTGTGTGGCTGGCTGACGGACGTTTCTGTTTGTCGTTGGATCTGCAAGAAAAATACTACCCCACGGTAAAGTTTTTATCGTTTTTGGGAGAGACGCATGCTTTAAAATGAACAGTTTATTTATCTAAACCGCAAATTTGACAAGATTCTGTTGGACCGTCTCTAAAATAAATTGCTAAACAATAAACTTTGTTTGCTACATTGTGAATTTAACAGACATAACCATAAAAATATGACAGGTCGGAGAGTTTGATTTTTGCCTTAATCTCACGGCTTCACGTTCAGATATCACTTGCTCCCATTGGAGAACAACCAACACTTTCCCTAAGGTGAGAAGTCTACAATGTTAAGTTCCAAAAAGAGAGACGGCTGTAGAAGAGGTGTTTACGGAGAGCACTAAAAATGGAGCATCCGTCAGTGAGCATTTACATCCCAGCATATATCAAGCATATAAAGGGTGATTCAATTCACATTAAAATAATAAAAAAAAACTCGGAAGAATATTAAAATATACAAGCAGTTTTATTTGCCATTTTAGAATAGTGTATTACAATTAGGTATGAAAGATGATGTCATTCAAATGACCCCCCCCCCCCCGCGCGACTTATGTGGCATGACGTAATTCGTTTATTGAAATTTTTTATCACTTTTTGACACAATCCAGGTTCTATGCCGGCTATTTCGCGTCTAATCCCCTGTTTCAGCTCTGTGTTTGGTTTATTTCTATACACTCTGCTTTTTAGATACCCAAAAAAAAATGTAGGGGAGTAAGATCACATGATCGCGGCGGCCAATTGATATCGCCGTTAGGTGAGATAATCCGACCAGGAAACTTGCCCTGCAGCAATTGCATCGTTTCTCTGAATGTGTGACAAGTGGCTCCATCCTGTTGGAACCACAAATCTTCAATGTCCATACGTTCCAACTGCTCCCAGAAAAAATCAGATATCATGTTTCGATAGCGAACACCTCCGCACCAAACAGTCATTTTTTGAGGATGCATTGCTTTTTGAACAATTTCTCATGGATTTTCTAATCCCCAAATACGAGCATTGTGTTTGTTTACAAAGCCACCAACGTGAAAATGTGCCTCATAGCTAAAGATGATTTTCGTTGAAAAATGAACCCCTTGTTCTAGTGTCAGTTCTGCAAACACGCGGCGCTGTTGATGATCTCGAGGTTTGAACTCCTGAGTTATTTGGACTTTATACCGTCCATAATAAAAGTTTGTTCAGTGGCATCTCTCACTGGTGTGTCAAGTCGACGACGTGGGCTGGAATGATTTGGACTTGAAGGCGCTTTAGACAATGTCCTATGAGAAAAGGGGAAATGAAAATACCAAAACTTTGACTTCCGCAAGATCTGACTTGCCGAAGAGGTGTTATATCAGTTGTGCATGGACATGGGAAAACAACTCAACCTTGGGCGAAAAGACAATATTCGTATATTATATCGTATAACCTGAAGCACAAATATATTCATAAATCTACGGACCTGTTGTTAGCAACCAGTGCAACTAGGCATCCGACACTTATATAAAGTTATATTAAGTTTTATTATTTATTATTATTATTATTACATTGGCTTTAAATGCGTTCCATAAAATGTAAGTTAATTACATACAGTCCATCACTTTGTATAACGGAACACAGCTAGTCCAGTTAGAGCCTACACTATCACTAATACAACCGACACCATGTATACAATAATCGATAACGCTAAGGCTGTAATTCCGTTTATAAATATGTATCCCCCGTGGCCCCACCGACATACAAGGGCCGTACGTTCGTCTATTATTCGATAATGAACTCGCAAAGCGATAGTACGCGATTATCCCATCAAAGATTCATCGTACACATACAGCTCGGTGATTTGCGATCGGCTTTTACGGTAATGACGAGTGAGTCGATTTTTGTCGATTACGAATTTATGCACGATCGGGGTCAGATTTAAAAATTGCCTTTGTCGAGCGATATTGCCCGTCCGAATTATTTACGACATAATACGAAATGGGCATTCGGTGATCAGCAAATCATGGACGATCCTAGTCCAAGATGCATACAGGAGTTAGAGGACCAAAATTTCCTAAAGTCTAATGTTTCGTATTTCCATTGTTCAATATTGCAGTCGGTTCACACTACACGAATTTTGACTCAACCTTTGTACCCTCTGAACTACTACATAATCAACTAAATTGATTGATACCAATGTTCATTTCAAGAATTATCGCTCATTTAAGATTGAGTAACATTTTTCTGAATTTCTCCTATAAAGGCTGCGTCTGCTTCATTTTACCAGTTCAGATTTGCTCCGTATGTAACACTAATCAATTTGAAACAATTTACCACCTTCTTTCCGTGGAGTTGTCCAATATACGTCATATATTATATATCTTAAAGATCCTCTCTAAGAAACGAGCACAACTAAAACTATATTTTGTAATTTGTATTTGTGTATTACCAATCACACGTTGATAAATTTAATTTTTCCATATTTGTTTACTATTTTGTTTTTTAGGTTTATAGTAATGTCTGACGCGGATTTCCTGTTGTAGAAATGTAATTTCTAAGAAACAATAAATAACTAAATTGAAATGAATTGAATTGAAGTTACATTATTCGATAATAACATGCGATGGTTATATAACCGCTTTTTGGTCATAATTCCACTGATCTGTCTAAAATTTTTGACTTTTATAAATTTGAATTTGCTGTAACTCAATATGAGATATTATTATATCTCCATTAATATTTTGCGAATGACATGCTAGTTATCAAATACGGACTGGTCTATTGAAATGGATGTGTGGTAATATATGCGTTGACCTATGCAATAGAAACTAAATGCAATTTTTGACCAATGGTTGACGAACAAGATTTGTTTAAATATGGACAAATGTCTTTTTTATTGCTCATCTAATGTCATTCTTATAACTATTGAAAAAGGAAGATATTTAGTAGGTTACTAATTGAACAATTTCTTTTTAAATTAATCAGTATCCCTCACACACCTGATTTGTTAAACAAAACACATCTTTATGTTTTTCAATGTTAAATTTAATTTTCTGAAATAGTTCACACAAAAGCAGTTATTAGTAAATATATGCAATACCAAACGGTTGTGACCAGTTGAGAATGATTACCTTATTAGGGCATTTTCTTCCTAAAAGTAATTCAACCTAGAATGTATAACTTACGTGAAAGAGACATTGGGTCTACACAATTTGGATTAAATTTAATTTTCTGAAATAGTCCACACAAAAGTAGTTATTAGTAAATATATGCAATACCAAACGGTTGTGACCAGTTGAGAATGATTAGCTTATTAAGGCATTTTCTTCCTAAAAGTAATTCAACCTAGAATTTATAACTTACGTGAAAGCGACATTGAGTCTACACAATTTGGATTTCGAGAAGGCTTCTGCACACGTGCAGCACTCTTCAGCATGAATGTATTATTGAAAAAAAGCAGTAAACGCTTCATGTGTTTCAGCAAAAGCATTGTACTGTGTTAAATAAGCAGAGGCAATAAAGTTACTACAAGACCGAATGATAGATAAGAATGACTTAAGGTTGATAATAAAACTGCACAGAAATTCCTGATAGTGAGATGTGATAACCGAAAATTTAGACCAAGACACAGCAGAATCGAACACACCAGAGCAGCATTAATAAATATGGTACCTCTCCCAAAAACAAGGCTCTTAACTTACTGAACGGTGCTGTTTTTTCAAATGCTGATCATGTGACAAATGTGCAGGTAATAAACAACTACACTACTTGGGGCAATCGTCCTAGCAGTGAAAAAAAGAAAGACAGCATACCGGGTCACATATTTAAAATCTCTAAATCGGAAATCCTAACGGTGATTATGGAGGGTAAGATAGAAGAAAAAAGATTTATCGGGTGAAAGAAATGTTCCTAAATCAAAATTATTTGATACTGGACACACCTCGATACACATGTATGTACTGGTTCACTGGATCGATGCTTTTTACAAAAATCTCTCTAAAGAAGTAATATGATACATTTTCAGGATTTGACTAAGTGTTTTAGTCAAAAATAGTACTATCATATTTTGTAAATGGAGCTCCCTTGCCACGTTATTGGGAAAGAAAAAAAAACGCAAAAATCATCTGCAAATTTGAACTGCGGTATTTTCCGTGAAAACGTATTTGTTTGGTTTCGCGCGACTTTCCAAAACAAATACGCCCGTTTTGTTAAATAAAATTTAATTCAGGTAACGTTTTTCAATGTTTTCAATTTAAGCCTGAAGCGAATTTAATACCGATCAATTTCCGAACGCATTTTGATTTTTTTTATTTTGAAATAGGAAACAACGAACCGAACTTCGTAAGCGACTGCCAGTTGATGGAAAACTAAACGAAATTGTTTTCCCAATATGGGGCTTAGGTATGCATACAATAATGAATGCAAAAGCAAGTTAACAAAAAAATTAACAAATATTCCTATAGCAAATTTTTCCTTCAGTTGGGACCCCTATATTCGGGTCACCCCGATAATTCCAACGGATTGATTTAATTCAATTTGGCAAATGCTAGCAGAAGCACCCGTGCTACCGTCCTTGATGTACAATTTCATGATTGACTGCAGCGAACTCGGTTAGTCTACAGTTGGTAATGGACAGTCAACCGTTTGTTCGAAAGAATATGGTAACAATAAAATAAAATAAGTTAGTAAAAATAAAGACGATGAAAATTCTTTCAGTTTAAAGTAAAAGTTGGTAAATGTATGAGAAGTATAAATGAAAATTAAAGTTCATCATGGTCGTTGATGTATGTCATTGCGGTGAAAATTCAGGTTTGTTTTGTGCACGGAGATCACTGAACAGTAATTTAAGTCAAAATGCATAAGAACTTAAAGTTCAGATTTTCACGAAATTATATATTTTTACATGACAATTGTTTCGAGAACACCGTGTCTTTATCAAATGTCATTTGATAAAGACACGGTGTTCTCGAAACAATTGCCATGTAAAAATATACAATTTCGTGAAAATGTGAACTTTTAATTCTTATTTATTTTGATAAATGGATTTCCATCAAGTAAAAGTCACCTTAGTTCAAATTTAAGTCTAAGTCTACTTTGGGGTACATATATCTCCGATTTTTTGAACTACGGGTCTACTGACTCAATAAGAACGGATGGTTTTTATTTTTCAATTTTTGTTTTGAATCTGTGGAAGTGATTATTTTTGTATAGAAAATTATAAGAATCGTTCAATGGACAAAATTACAATTTATAGAAAAATAACTACAGTAGAGATTCGATTATCCGGACTTAGACAACCCGGATATTTTGCTAATCTGAATTGACGCTAAGCTTAAATTATGTCCCTTACAATTCGAATCGCATGATCTAATAATCCGAGTCTGATACATGATCTTGTTCAAACGTGTTTCAAACGCAATTCAAGTCGCTAAGTAAATTACGTAATTAATTAAACATTATTTGACAGCTGGGCATATTTTATTGTAGTTCTGTAGTGCCAAAATGACCAAACGAAAGCGTATTACTTTGTCCAAAAACAAAGGTGAATTATTAAACAAATTAAATAACGGTGTTACATCACTTGCCTTATATGATATATAAATATAAAATAAAAAGGTAAGTTTATTTCATTCTGCAACAAATTGTTTGATAATAACATCTGACTCTTCAATATTTTCGATTTATTAGAATTTTCCATACTTGGCCAGGTTCCCATAGAACTTTACCTAAAGCAGAACATCCAGAGGTGGAAAGAGAATTGTATTCCTGGTTTCTTGAGCATCGATGAAATATAATTGAATACGTTTGATGCAAGCAGATTTTAAAAAAGACATGGATGGCGAGAAGTTATTATCATTTTTTTTTATAACGCGGACGGGTCAGGACTTTTTTGGAAGTTATTAAACTTAGGCTTCTTGGGGAGGATAATGAATCCAAGGGCGTCCAAGAACGAAACTTTACCTGTGAAATATGTCTCTAGTGATAACGCATGGATGACTTCTATCATTTTTAAGAATCGGCTTCACAAATCGTTGTGCAAAAACTTCGGGAAAAAGTGTTAGCGTTAATTGATAATGCACCAAGTCATTGCTCTGAAGAAGAATCATGTTCCAACCTATAGATCAAAATGGTATCAAATTATCCAAGCTAAATTATAGAAAAAGCTTTTTAAGTCTTATTTTTTCACTAGTGGAAGATGGGGATGATATTGCCAAATGCACTAGGAGTATTAATCTTATGGACGCAGTTTGTTTATAGCAGAAAGGGACCACAAGCGTGATTATGATCCAGATAACCTAATTCCTCTAAACTTATTACAAAAGAAATTGCAACAAAAAAGTCGTCACTCATTTCAAACGTGCTGGCACCAATTGATGATGAGATTCATACAAATATTGAAATGACTGATAGGGTGGAAAATACAGAAAATGTCCAATACCCAAGAAAACGAGTTCGCTGTGTGCAGCCTCACTTGATTTTGAAATGTTGACGCAATTCTTTTATCATTACTCTAAATCTTCAGGAAATAGACTGTATATTTAGTAAAACATAATTGCGTCCTTCATGACAAAAGCGCTCGTTATAAAATTTCAAGTACTTCCATACGCGACAAACAACCAACTCCCAACGAGATGCCTATCGCGGAGTGAGTTTAGCACCGAACGCTGGAGCGCTGAAAATAAAAACCACAGCAGAAGGGAAAGGAGCATAATAACACAGCTTCCTACGTATTTTTGCCGGTCACAAAAGATCTGTGGGCACTTCTACCTTTACACAAGTCCCAGAAAGGTCTATCTTATCGGCGAATCTGATCGCGCGCGCAGGCGCAAAACTCATACAATTGCGGGCGTTATCTAAAATCTTCGGGACCGCGATAAAGCATCTCGACAAAAAGTAAATAGCCGCTGCCGCCGCTGCATCTGCCCCTCAAGGTGTAGGTCGATAGAAACTTTCGTTTCGTTTGTCGTCTAATATTTGGCCGGTGTCAAACCACTTCCTCATTTATTTCGAAAAGCATATCCCACAAAACACAAGAAGAAACAAAAATGCGTTTAATCTACATCAATTTTTTTTAATTTTATTACTCTCAACCAGAGACTAAAACTTGCAGCTAGTGTAACAAAACTGGTTATTTATAAATAAGCTATATTGATGTAAAACACCAAAAACAAAATTGTCTATTTTGCCATGAACTGTAATTTTATTTTAGCCATAGAACAAGTAAAACTACCATTAAAATTTTAAGCAGAGGGTTTAACAGATGGAAACGTGCTCTCTCTGTTTCAAATACTTTGAACCACGCAATGTTCCCGCTCCTGGCAAGTGCAACATCTTTATTAGTTTAAACGCCAGCCCCTGTATTTTATTTGATATAGCAACCCTCACCCTCTTATTCTCTTACTCGTTATAAAGTAAAAAATTATTTCGAACTCTCGCAGGCGGTTCGTTAAAGGGTTCAGACTTATTGATTTCACGTTTGAGTTTGGATAAAATAAGGTATCTATGAAAGTTCGATAACTACAACGCCATGCATTTTTAAACACCACAGCTCAACCCAAGTCAGTGTCATCTACACGTAAAAACAATCATATTTTTTAATGCCCACTTTTCCTAGCTTCACTTTTTAATGCTTTTTTGTGGCTGCCATTTCCTTATTCATCATGGTGATTCGTTTATAATCATTGTCCTTATTTCTCCACGCCAAATTAACGGTATACTTTATCTATCAAGGTTTCTGGTACCTCATCAAGTTTTCTTTTTTGCTTTTTATCTTTATTTTTAAACGAAATCTATTTTTTTTTGTCAGTTTTCGAAGCCTATCGGGTTTGCATCGCCATTCCCTTTTTAAGCAATCGTCCCAAAACAATTTACCCACCAAAGACGCCACACTAATTGTCCTATAATTTGTTTGTGGCATCTTTGGTGATTGGAGCCATTTCAAATTCTTCTGGTACATTTAAATATTGGTGTTGTAATATCTCTTGTCGTTTCAGTTACTATTATAGAAAACTCTGCTACTAGCTCAATGGAATTTCTTCGATCATTTGAAAATATTGAGAATGGCCTTTAATTAATTAATTCAACCCGGTTATAAGCTTTTAGAGTAACATTTTCTTGCGAGGAGTTTGGGCGGTTCTTATTGAAGCACTCCCCATTATAATTTTTAATACCAACGTTTTGATATTATTTCTAAGCCACCCCAAGGTTTTCTAGAACTGTGCGATTTCAAGAGTCTTAAAAACTTATAATTTCATGCTGTCATATTTCGGTAAGCCTTTTACTTCCACTAATTTCTTCTTTATAGATATGCATATCGATCTCCTATAGTTCAAGTGGCTCCTTTTTCTATTTAACCCGCCAATATTAACTGCTAGAAAACAACCATGAAGTCAGCATTAAAACTTTCTAGGTTGTATTTTGGATTCTGAAGGACCCGTCGTTTTCATTGTTGTCTATTTACTTTTCTGAAAATAAAATTACCACAAATTGAGCAACTTTATCTTAAAATCGTAGGTCACTATTTTTTTGGTAATTATTCAATAAATCTAAAAGTAATTTTCTTGTGGGTCGTCAGTGTACCAAGGTACTGATCGCAAAAATCAAAGTGTCTTATCCCATTTCCATTAATAAGATTGTCACCAAAGCTTCCAAGAATTTTTTTTTATTTGCATACCAACAATCAAATTATTCTTAATTCTTTGTTACTAAATTTTCCTTAATCAATTGCTGCTGAACAAAAATATTCAGAAACTAGTTTTCCAGATTTGTACCTTTTTTTCAAAGGCTTTTTAAACTGTCTTACCATACCCTCAATAAATTTAAAAGATATTAAAAATCAGACTAGTTAGTTTCGACAATATTAATGAAATCTTTTATTAAAAAGTGTTCCTATTTCTAAAATACCTTTCTAGATAATGTCATTGTTGCCGACAAAAGTGACACCTGCCCTTCTAATCTCGTACCTATCAAAGGGAATTAGGCCCTTGTGGCCGCACAGTAACATTCCTCGGACCCCGTGTTTTTCTGTAGAACAAGCACTTTGTAGCTTTATCTATATGATCGGCGACGACTTAAAAAGGAACGCCTGTCACTCTGCATTTATTATGCGTTATTAAAAATTTCGACCTTAGAAAAAGCATCAAACTTTCGACCAACGACCGCGTAAATTAAACGACGGCTATATACGAACGCCCCCTCTCGGGAATCCGCATAAATCACCGAGTTTACTTAATCTGTTTGATTGTGAAATATTCGAATGCGTCTTATTACCGTGGGATTACCGCGCGAAAATCCGAATTTATTGCCTCGGTCATACGTTATTATTAACAATTTCTGCCGTAAATACGGTTTTCATTTTTATAATGCGCGCCCAAAGAGAAGATTTCGTTAAGCCGTCCTCAAGGACGATACTGCCTTGACTTGTTTACGGACTGATGTGTGCCATAAACGAACCAACTCACAACACCAACTCAGAAGTTATTAGCAGGAAAAAAATTGTGTGTTTTATGAGAAATTCACGCTAACATACCTAGAAAAAATTGGCTTTCACTATTTTAAAAATATAACTAAGTTATGACCATTTAAACTGTTCACAAGCAACTTAAGGTCTATCGCGTGAAAAATGCCACATGTATTATGCCGAAACAAATATTGCAAAATGTAACGACTAATGAAAAGGAAGATTGAAGTGAAATTTTGATTATTTTTAATGAAAATGCGTGTCTGCCTTTTAATGAATATTTTCTAACAAAAATACAGTAAGTACCTATCCCTTAAATTTCTTCTTCTCTATGTATTCTTGATTCATTTGATTGAAATGGCTCATCAACTGAACCCGTCCCCTCGATTTCTCCTCTTTCTATCTGAAGTCAAAATTCGTAATGATTTTGACGTTACGATGTCATGTGATTTCATCTTCTGAGGAGCTGGATAGGTTCATGTTGTACGTTATCGAAAGCTCAGTTGTATTCAATAAAGCATATAGAGCATATAAAGGTCTTTGTTCATATCCATGCAGTTGTAACTTTGAATCTGTTATTAGCTGAGCTAGCTTTTAATATGCGGCCATTGGGTATAAAAAGCGCTGATTTTACATTAGCTTTTATAGTATAATATAAAAGTTTCACTAATAAATATAATACTTTGCATTTGCATTACATCAATCAGTGGAGAATTTTGTGGAAGATACAGCGTATATGAAAGCGTGCATTTACGCAAAATTTACAGAGGCCATTACAAATTGGTTAGGGCTTCAAGTAGTCTAAATCCAGCGAAGACATCTTAGCCTAATGAATAGAACCACTAACTACTTTTATTTCAGAAGCATTTCAACCGAGTACTTGTTTAATATTTAGCACCCATTGTGTAAAGGTTATAATGTTTGGTTGGCTAGTTTTTCAACTATTAACAGGTTTACAAAATTAAACTTTTTGACAGATGTTTTTATTTTGAAAACTGATTTTATACAAGTTTGGTAGGCCGATTTCAAAAATTGTATGCATTAATATGTATCACGTAATGTTTTTTTTACAAATGTTAAAAAGAAAAAAAATAATTTTTTTATTCAGTAAAAAAATTCTTTTCTAGTTAAGAAGAGTAACAAAAAACTTTACACAGACTTTTTCGCCAGAAAACTGCATTATCCGGATATTAGCCTGTGTTTTTATGGGCACATCCATCAAGCCAAGTTTGATGTGAAGAAAAGGCAGTAGAACTTTTTTGGGGTCAACTAAGGTATCTCTCCCAGGTGTAAAGCTATCTCTTGCCCGACTATCCCACTCACAAATAAAGCATGGACATTTTGTATAATCACTCTTTTGTCCATGCACAGCACTTCAAGGTCACCACAAAGCGCTCACTGGTGTTCTTGGTAGTTTATTTTCTTCAAAAGGAGTCCAAAGAATAAAATTTTCATATGTTTCTTTTAAATGTACCAAATGTGCAACGGGAATCGAGGCCAGTTCGTTACCATTGTGCAATAAAACGCTTGCTTGAGTCAATAAACAGGCGCCATTCTTTTATATACGGCAAATTTCTTACTTTTGAAACTAAGTCAGGAATATTGTTCCAATACACTAGCGGTCCTTCCTGAGTAAGTCCTTCATGAGTAAAATATTGACATAAATCTTTTTCTGTTGATGTGATGTCAGGTGCCAGTCTGTGCTTGCCATGAAGTCTGGAAGCTTATAATTAGGATGCATGCTTTGGAAGGTGCAAGTCTCTAATCAAATCATTTAATTCGCTCTGGTTAAACACTCCGGGCTGTCTGAAATCTGAGTCATCTGCGTCGAAATTAGATTGCGCTAATACTGATGATATAACTTTTCTACTTCTTTTGGGGCTGTAGGTATTGGTACATCTGGTCCATGAGGTACTCATCGAATAGCATAGTCAAGATTGGGATACACAATTTGTTTCTTATTTTTTCTCTTGAATCCTTGAACATTACCCGAGCAAAAATAACAATCATATAGTTTGTTTTCGCTTTACTGAGACAAATGTATTCTTTCCATATTTAAACGTTCTAGAACACTTTTAATAGTGTACTAGTAGCACGACCACCAATAAAATCAAACTGTATTGACGCTTCTGGGCCAATTTTCTGCAGAAATCGAATATTATCCAGTGTTGCTAAATCACATTATTTTCATAAAAATAATTGAATTTAGAAATCATGCCTAATATGGAACAATCATATTCATTTCATATTAATAAAATAACATTTTTAAGAAATAGAGCGCTATAAAAAAAATAACGTGACTGAGGAAAAATATGGCGTTTTTTGCAAAAGAGCACCCAAAAATATAGAAACAAGCAAACAGCTTTCAAACATTAAAGTCACTGTAGACCTGTGTAGTCGAATGTAGCAGTCCCAAAATGCTACTCTCATATTTCAGTTCATTTTAAGGTATAATCATATTAGAACCAATTTAAATTAAATAGAAAAACAAAAATGTTTGTTCTCTTTGGAAAATAAACCGCTACTTTTATAACTTATTTCCTTCCTTTTTTTTGCAATAGTACAAAATTAATAATATGTAGGAGTATTGGTGGGAAAAATCGATCTGATATTGATTGTCGTAACAGTTAACCATACGTAGTAACGGTTCGTGTCTTGTTTCGTCGGAAGTATGAATAGCTGCAAAGTGGATGATTACAATATCTTTTTACGGTACCTATGAGTGTGGTACTCTGAGTGGCCTACCATGCCTTGATGAACCATTCGGGTTCGAATAGGACTCATTTAAAGGTTACGCGTCCGAAAATTATTAACGTGTGTTTGTTCAGCGCCGAACATCAGTGAATGACATGCGTTTCTCACCGCCAATATAATGCGTCAGCTCAACATATGAAGCATACCAAGTGGTCAAACTTACAAACGATGCACATGGAAATTTTCATGCCATTAGTGGCAAATATATTTCAGTGCCTCATTTATGCATACTGTATAGGTAGGAAGATCCCAATATAATATCCTAATGTGGGTTCTACCGACAAAATAAAGTTACGCCCATCCAGTTTTGAAGCTAGCAAAACTCTACCCAAAACTATACAGATATTTCCTCACACAATCTAAAAATATTTTTTACCATACTCCAAAAAAACGTAGCACAATCAAAAAGTTTTGACCTATCCAATAAGAATATATAACTGTTCTTATATATCTAAAATTATTTTTAAAATAATCAAGCCAAAATAATTAATTATTAACAAATGAAACGAAATACAGTTTTTAAGGGAAGCGATACAACAGAAGTCATCTATCGGTGCACCTGAAAAGATTATACAAAGTATTGATTAAATTGATGTAGATTAACTGCACAATAATTCAGAATTCAATTATTATTCGAATCTTTTAAAAACCCATTCGGACCGTCCTGTAGATGACCTGCGTTGAATCTATTGAAAAGATTTAATTACAATAATTACGAGAATGTTTCAGGATGTATTAGATACACTTTAACAAGGCAAACTCTGAGATGGAACGATAGCGCCCGTGAGCACGGTTAATATATGATGTCAAATGTTTGACTGACGCAGGAGAAAAAAAATGATGACTTGGCGATGCCAATCACAGGCGCAGGATCGGATTTAAACTAATAAATGACAACGGAGAAAGTAGTCGCGTTGCACTTCCGAGATACTATGAAATACTATAGAATACTATGAGATACTATGAAAAATAAATTTCGGAGGCGCGGTCAAGGATTTATTACTAATTCATATGAAACTGATCAAGAGAACCGAAAACATCTAGTGCTACCATTATTAAATCATTATTATTATTAAATAATAAATACAATAGAAATATTCAGATCCATCCATCCATTATTATCATCGTCGTTAAATAACAATATAGGACCTATAGCAACATAGATATGTAAAATCATTTTCTATTTCTTTCGTCTTAACAATAATAGTTTTAAAACAAGATCATAAACAACATTACTAATGACATTGCCAGTTGGTTATTGGCGTCTGGCCGGCTTCATTTTTGATACTAGAACTAAAGAAGAAGAATCTTCATTGAACATAACCTACCATAGGTAATCTGCGTCCAAGCCGCGTTTCATTTCTTTCTTTGTTTTCTTCTATCGGTAAGTAAAATGCTCGGTAAAATGAGGTTGTTTCTGTCGAAAGATCCCGTATTTTTGGATTCGATAATGCAAGAACGAAAAAAGTTTAGGGAAAAAAGAAACTTAATCTATATGTATATTAATAAATTTCTTGTTAGGAATTTCAAAAGGATTGCTATAATCCCTTATATATCGACATTCCAATCTCCTTCTCTCTATAAAGATTGCTTAAATATTCTTCAAAATAGATTTATTTACAGATTCTCCGCCTTTCCTAAGCACCTAAAAAGTTTACATAAAAATTTGCGACTAACCAATTCATGCCTTAAAAGTTACAAAAAAGCTTTCAATTCACTACATGCAAACCAGAAACTTACTCAAAAAAAAATTCAAAACTGTCAACTAGTAACTACAATAAGCTCAAAAATGTGATTGCTAAGTTAACAATCAAACTTGCAATGCAACGGTAACTGAAAGTTGAGATTACTAAATTTTGAGAAACAGAACAGAGATAATTAGATATCATTATTAATTGGCAAGAACCTTTAAGTTAGCAATAACCGTGATTGCTATCTAGAAACAGAAGAGGTCTGATTCTGAGTTGCTTAATAGTCGATTCTTGCAATGGTTAACTTTTCCATTTGACCTTCACTTCTTCTCGGCTATGTCAGATGTATTTGCAGTTTCGAATTCCACAACGTTAATTTGTCTTTAAAAAAAAATTAGTTCTATTGAGTTGTGACTCGATGATAGCTCACCGCTGGAGACTTTAAACGATCTGGCAGGGTAGGTATTGTACTGGGGCTGCATCAAAAAATCTTTCTTTTAGTTTCGTTTGCAATTGACTGCGAAAATATGATCACCGGACGATTCATTTTCATACATTTCCAAAAGAAACCAATCAAAAATAACTAATGCAAGCAAATTACCTACGACGCAATTGTTACTTGGTTAGTTAGCTCTTTGAAGACAAAAGGCAGAAATGTGCTTTGAATACGATTATTGTAAATTAGCTATTGTTTTTGTGCAATATACCACAAAAACTTAGTAGAATGCACCAGTCGCCGTTCAAAGGTAAGGTAAACAATATGAACTACTTGTTAATTTTTCAAAGAAACTTCCACGGGCTACTGTAATACTTTTTACAAAACTTCTAGATTCCTCCTATGTCTGTGAAAAAATTTTCAGTCAAGCTCTGAAGAGGCCAACAGGATGATTGGCGAAACGTCAGCAAGTTCGACTCAGCAAGAACCGACGCAGGAGGAACCCAGAAGTTTTGTAAAAAGTAAAAAGTATGAAATACTTGCTTTTTGACATGTTTGTTTACTGTCAGCAATGTTATGATATTGGTAAACTTAGTTCTCTCTAATATGGGCGACGGTTCACCTCACAGGAAAACTTCACCTGATAGTATTTTAAATAAGGCGTTCTCTAAAATGCTCATAAACTATAAATCGCTTAATCACCAGGAAGTTTGCTAGCCGATAACGCTTAAATTAAATGAATGTACTTTAGATTTTAGATCATACAATTATACATTTTCCATTAAACATATTCCTTTATCAACCCAAGCAACGTAACCATCTAACGCATACCTCCGCGCAAAGGTCAAGGTCCTCCTCCAAAGCTGATTTATGTTCCCGCGATTTTTCCCGCGCGGATACGGCCCTGCGTCCCGCCAAGAGTACCCGATAATATCAGTAACTAAAAGTACATAATCTCAAGTCGGCGGTAATCGATGGATGAGTATTTAAATCTATACAAGCAATTAACATTTTTGTTAAACCAAAGTGGAAGTCATGCTGATGGTCTATGGATTTTTAGAAGTATTTTTGAACGATGGTACTTACGCTGTACAGTTTTCCATGTAGTTTCCGTCTCTAATTTTTTTTCTATAATAATTTTCCGGTTATTAATCATTTCTTGTGTGTGTCATGGAGGGCCGAGAACTTTTCCCCATTCACACTTTGTCTACGATAAGCCGCGCCATCCCTTCTAAGTAAAATATAATCATTAAGTGGCTCGGTTTCTCCCAAACTTTCTTAATAGTGGCGATATATGAGTCCACTTGGGGGCGATAAAATCACTAAAAGCCAAACGGTCTCGTATTTCATAACCGGCGGATATCGATTCGCGGAACTATTTTTCGGTGGGCGTGTTCTAATGTGGTGGAACAGTTGCGCGATCGCAGGGCACAACTAAAGGTTGTATTTTATCAACTTAGTCCCTATTGGATTTGTGTTGGGCAGGAGATGAAAAATTTTCTAATGTATAACACAAAAAGGTGTAAAAATTTCGATAAATTTTGCTTGTAGAACATATGCAAGCATTAATTGCATTATACGTATTACAAAGCCCGTTATCTTTGCCAAATATGGTTTTTACAATCCAACGCATAATTACATTTTCTTAACGACGGTGACTCTATTGCGATATTTTAATTAACAAGTTTGAATTAGCCAGACTCAAGTTTAATTCTTTAATTAATTTCTTGATAACTCCACATTATTGTTATTATTAATATGACCTAGTTAAATTTACATTACATTTAGTTACCATCTTGAAATTCACAGTGCAAAAAAACTATCATTCAATTCGTCATTTAGAGATAAAATTTTAATAAAAAACAGTTACAAGATACAAGTTCCACCTACAATAAGATTTCATTCGCTTTTTCGCTCAATTTTTTGTTCATTTGGGTAGAAACACAAGCAAATATAGTAACAATTAACGATTAAATTGTTTTAATGTTTTGAAAAAAAAATTTTTGTCCAATAAATGTTTAAATTACAAACTGCATGACGAGAACAGTTATATTTTGCAGTGATCAACAGTTGATGGCACACAGCACTCCAATTTGAACCTTTAAAAGATTTGTTCTACTTTTTTTACTTCTTTCAAATTTAAAGAAAACGCTGTTGTCTGGGAATTAAAAATTTGGAGTATAAAATATCACAAAAAGATCAACGATCAAAGACCAATAGACAGTATTAATTTATTGTCGTTTGATTTTGATCATTCACATCACAATGGAGGATCTGTACGATTTATTCATTGTATGTGGATTTCAAGAAATCTGCAAATGGTAGGGATTTTTGGCTCACTGTATTTTGTATCAACTTTTTCAAGCACTCGGCAATTTCGTTCTGTAAGTTAAAACCCAGCGGTACGATACTCAGTAAATCGATAAAGATGTGGAGCGGCCCAGCGATATCAACAAAAAACTTTTGACAGTGTCGAGACTCGCAAAGCATCGAATGGAGTCTTTTCAGTATTCATATGACGGCGTATCGTATGGCGTTTCAAAAACGTATATATGACTACGTCTGGGAAGCTAAATGTTATCTCGCTCATCGGCGGGCATATTTTCACATGCGTTTGATTGGGATTTGACGTGAGACCGATAAACGGCCGTATTTTATTACAACCGGCTCTGGATAGAGATGATCGCGTCCGATAGCCAAGCAAAATACAAATGCTCGGTGTCACAACACTTGTTCGATATTCCGCGTAGGTATACGCTCGAGTATGTGCAAGTACGTTCTGCGTCCGATCCATTTTAACGTTTCGACCGAATCTGTAAATAAATATTCCTCCTCTGCAAATGTAAAATCATTATTTATTTAGATATTTAAATTTAAACTGTTGCACAACTGATAATATTAGTAGTGTCCACGAGCACTTATTGCTAACGCGAAGCTTTGCGCTCTAGTACCGCAACTATTACGCAAATGTTTTTTTTTATAATCCACCGCATAATTACTTTTTCTTATTTTAATTAACAAGTTTGAATTAGCCTGACTCAAGTTGTCATATTGTTAATTTGCATAGCTTTAATTACGACAAATATTTACAACCAATAACTTCCAAAATTATAATTATCATCCTTTGGTTAAATTTTTTAATTAATTTCTTGATAACCATATTATTATGATTATTATTGAAATTCGTAGTGCAAAAAAATATCATAAAATAATACGATTCGTCATTGATAGCTAAAATTTTTATTAAAAAACAGTTACAAGGTGCGCGCAGTTAAAATAATATCTTACTATTAGTCAATCACATGATATTTAAAAAACATATATTTATTTAGTTATAGCGGTTTTCATATAAAAACCTAATTTTCCATTTAGATTCTATAGAAAACCTCAAAAACATAAAACATGATTACTCAAGCACCTCTGGAGTTACCTTTCACTGATGCATTTTGAATATCTACATACCATACATAACATGTTGAATTTTCTCAATTAGTCGTACAATATTGATGAATTTGACACTATGACAGATTATGAAAAATTTCACCTCACACGTCGCAATTATAAAAAAGAAAGCACACGCTAATTGCCAAAGAGAAATCAAACATAGACGCAAAATATATTAATAAATTTTAGACATCGATTGTAAATGTACAATCCGCGTTTAATTTGATCTTCGATTCAAATCGAAAGAAACTACTGATTAACAAGCAAGTTTGACAGTGATACGGGATTGCGGATGGTAATAATTCCAGCATAAAAAATATACGCACCGGCGTGTATGTGTGTGTGGTTGTGTATGCGGGCAATTTAGATGATTACACCAAGAGGTATCATTTGTTACAAGTGTCAATTGTAATAAAGTCATTGTGCGGTGTTGCGTGATTGATGTTCACGGGATGGCATGAAGAAGTTCCGATACCCTGGATGCGAATGTGGGAATCGGAAATTTGGAACGCTTGAACTTTCGACGTGACTATTCATAGCAACACCGAAATTTCCAATGTCCAAGAGATAAATAATCCTACTTTCCGTTACAGATTTGTTGATTTCTAAGTAGTCCAGTTCTAACGATCTTGTTGAGAAGCCAATTTAACTAATTGTACTTGCGTCATAGTCATAATTTCAAAACCTGTCACTTCGACTACACCAAAGAACAAATTGTTTTTTTATGAAAAATTGGTTTTACCCATTTCTACCACCTGCACAAGATCATCTCAATACCTTTAAATTGTGGCTAATTTTTTAAAATGGTCTATTCTTTTTGAAGAAAATTGGAAAACCTTGATGTATGAACTTTATTGCATTGTCATCTATAACATGCACGCCATTTTTATAGAACTTTGTATAATTAGTGTCGACTGCCCACGAAGGACATGAACCAAAACCATTGTCCTGTGACAGTACTAAGAATCGTTAAATTGTTCGTGAGCTGAAGTAACTTCTAAAGCAAGTAACCCATTGATTTCTCGCATTAATATAAAACTTCGAGGATGCTCTGTAACAGCACCATTTTTCTGTTGCCACACGACTAAATAGAAATTAACTAACTAAAGAAATACATATTTTTATCTATCATAATAAAAATTTTCATCAAAGTTTAGAAAGAAATGATTATTATTGTGATATATCTGTAAAAACACATCAATTGTGACCATTCTCAAATTCCCAACAAACAACAAAGATTCACGAGGTCTAAATTCTCTATTTGATATTTCTTCAGCTGATAACCTAAAGCTTAATGCTAATAAGTCAGTGGTCCTATTATTTGGACCACAATAACAGGTAGACTGTAAAATATTATTTACAAGTACCAATCAATGAGGTTCATGAGTGAAGCAAAAATATGGGGCTAAGCTCCAGTGGCTCTCTGAATACTCCTAGAAACTTACTAAATGGATTCTAACCTTCAATTATCTCTGTGTGAGTCACTAATTATCTCCAAGCTTGCTGACTCAATTTAACGACTCCAGAAAGTTCAGAGCGTTTGTTTCAGATTTTTTCAGATTCAATATTGGGAAATATATAGAAAGAGGAAAGAAACATAATGACATACGGTCTCATTCTTGGTCAGGCAACTGGCACAGTTGTGACTTCCCGGGGCATTTACATTTTCTAGTCCATTACTGGGTCAGTGCCATAGAAATGCGCGTCTGAGAATTTAAAAACAATGGGAATTGAGGCACGCAGAACGTTTTACGGTAATCGGCGATCGCTCGAGGACAAAATCAAGCGAATCGTCTATTGTGTCTTGATGATTAGGAGAGAGGAAAGGTACAGTTATCTTTTCTTTAAATGTAGAAATTGGCCGTCGTCAGGCAACAGACAAAAGGCGCTGTCATTAGAATGATAGGCTTCCCTGTAAATTAAAACGATATTCAAATTTAAATAGCTCCACTAAATGATATGCGGGTTGCGAGGAGCTATAGTTTAGCCTGTAATTTGAATCGCCTAGAAGACGAATGATACACGAATTTCGTGTTATTATGTATTTTATTTTATTGTCGGGCGGTATTAAAACGTGCAATCTTAATACTCTTGTCATTATATACGAAACTTTGATCTGTCTAGAAACGTTAATTGCGAATTCCCATGGATCGGCAGGTAGTCAGAAACGTTTAAGACATAATTGGCTAAAAGGTTTCACTTTGCCCCCCGACTGCATCGAATTTGCTAGATTGAAGGAACTTCGAAGATAATGCGGATATAAAAAAAATTCTGAAAACGAATTATTGACCGTTTTATAAGTCATGTTTTATTGCTAGATAACAGAAACTAACAATTTTAATTAGAACCAAAATTAATATACCCAATATTCAGCCTCAATCAGAAGTCAGTTAGAACTTCCTTATTTTAACACGCATTTAATGTTGCATTCTTGCATGTTGCGTCAGTATATTGTGCAGCAAAGTCTAAGGAGGTGAAATCAACACTTAATGTTGTGCTGGCTCCATATTTGAAAAAAAACCGTTTTAGTCAGTTTCACTCAAGCCCTGAAGAAGCCAACAGGATGATTCGTGAAACGCCAGCAATTTCGACTAAGTAAAAACCGACGCAGGAGGAATCCAGAAGTTTTGTAAAAAGCATTACAGTAGCCTGTGGAAGTTTCTTTGAAAAAAAAAATCAAAAATAAGTTTTTCATCACCAGTGATAGCGACGCGTGACATTATATCTATAATTTTATCAATTATGTGAATACTTCTTGTGTTCTACTTTAGCTTGGCCTTCGTATTTATTTTCAAATCCACCTAGCTCTAAATATAATCTGGAGATCTTATTTTAATTGGTAAAAAATATCAAAATATCGAAAAAGTGATAATAAACTGACATTCTTCCGCATTGTCCATTCTTCAATAGGCATTCTGAAATACTACTGAAAATATTGATCAACTCTACTCAACTGACCTTCAGTATCTCGTTGGTGTAATTTGTCGGACAACGTTTATCTTCATGCATGATATGAAACCAATCACAATTGCTGGTTGTGTGGCCGTAATGGAATTATTTTTTTCCTCGTTTTTGCGTCATCGTAAAAAGCTACACTTGATTGTTTCATGAAACACAGTAACCACAAACCCAAGCAAACTACCCACTTATTCTTAGGTACATATGAAAAATTATACTTTCAAAGGAAACAAGCCACACATTATCAATTGTCATTTTCTGACATTTGTAGAAATAATATACAGTGAACAAGTGAAATTTATTTAAAAATCAGTATTCGATTTCAAGAAAAGTGCTATTACCTATATTTAGAATTTCTTCAAAATGACATAGTTCCTACTTTTGCAGTTTCTTTCTTTCTCAAATCCAAACCACGATTTGGTTTCAACACGATGGTGCTCCACCCTACTTTGCTCGACAAATGCGTCAATATTTGAATATGGTTTTCCTTGACAAGTGGATTGGTAGCAGGGGATCAATAGAGGTCAAGGTCTCCAGATATTAGGCCCGGTGTAAAAGGAAAACCGCAAAATTTAGATGATTTAAAATTTATAAGTAGATACAAAATAAGACAAATTAATGAAAATATCCTAAGTAATTTTTTAAAAGGGTTTTTAGATTGTTTAGCATATTATCAGAAGTTATTGGTGCTGGTCATTTTCAACACCTAATTAAATCACTATCTCTATAATTTTTTTGACATGTAATGTTATAGATATTTCTGGATATTTTGCGTTTAACAAATTGTAGCATGTAGCCTCGCAAGTTTCTTTCTCAACTACTAACTAAAACACAGCACACCACCTCAAAGACTATCAATGTTCGGTATGAGTAAAAAAAACATATTAAGCAACGAGTTCGCGCAAGCGAAAAGGCACGTCTTTTTGGCAGAGAATTAACCGGTCGTTTTTCCAGAAAACAGAACTCCCACCCAGAAACCGAACGCTTTCAAACACTTCGTCCATTAAAGGCATTAGTAACGAGTTATAAATTTTACACTAGAGGGTGGGCGCGAAGCCAGGAAAATCAAACGTTCGAACGTTTCGCCGGAATTTCGTTTCTCTCAGGACCTTAAAAGTGCAAAATAAAAACCGATGGACCGATATTTTCTTCCGTTGGCTTTTCTAATAACGGACTAATTTATTTTCGCTCCATTATCCGGGCACCCGCTTTTATCCCTGGGGTTACTTTTACGAAATAACGTAAACAACGTCGATTCCTATATTTCGCGCCACGCGAAACATTTTATTTTTATCCGGTTACCTTTTTTGTGTCCTAATGGGGATTCTAACGTTATCCTTTATGGGTCTGCAGGGAGTTCGTTGATACGATCATTGATAACGGGTCGTAACGATTTTCCAGCAATTTTCGTGGCAGCTAATGGTGCTGCGGTTTAAAAATATTGTATACTAGCTCCAGAATCATAGGAGCAATTTTTTTTTTGAGATGTTGAAATCCTTAACGGGTGCTTTGTGTGGCATGGGCAGGGCCGTGTGGGACTCCCTGGTTAGTTGTGCAATCCAGGTTTTAGGCCCTAAAATACCCCCAATCTACAGCATCGGCTGCTACGACCCTTAGCTGTCGATCACTGTTGCATGCACAAATATGTCCCTCGTCTAATTACAGTATTTTCAGAGATTTCAGAGAAAAATCGACTACTAAAGCGAAACAAGCATTAAAACTAAACAACTATCCGGAATGATTAATTGACACCATTTTCAAAAAACGTATACACCTATTCTATAATCAAACTAAACAAAAAAACAACACCCAACAAAAACAAAAAATAATTCTCTTTTGCTTCCTTATATACCCAATATGTCCGAAAATTTTAGCAAAATTTTTATGAATCACAACATTACTATTGCTCACAAAGGATACAATTTAGTAAAAAACATTTTCAGTAAATTAAAAGACAAGATACCGGACGAAAAGAAGAGTCACGTTATTTACGAGCTACCTTGCAAGGATTGTGAGGGTGTGTACATCGGTCAAACAAGCCAGTACCTCAAAAACAGGATTAATGGTCACAAATACGACAAAAAATACGAATGCCCTTTTAAAGTATAGAACTTCCATATGATGCTACCTCTCCAATTTTAAGATTTGCGTTTGTCTCTTTTTGGTAAGATTCTTTGTAATTCCGTTTATATATAAAAAAAAAAGATCTGTACTATAACATAATTTTAGACTGTATCCCTTTCTGAAGAAGGTCATAGAAGACCGAAACGTCAATATATGGACAAAAAAATTTAATCGCTTTTAACACAAAGACCTATAACCTATATAAATATGTTGATTTCTTTTAAATATGCCAATGTGTGCTTAAATTGTTCCTTCTTCAAGTTGTCTTAAAAAATCGGATTTATTTTTTATTGGTGTCTTTACAAACCATACACTGGACACTCATTCATTATGTTAAAGGTGATCAAATTTACCTCACCCATATCACACTTAAGGAGGAGGTTCTCCGTTAGATGTAGGTCCTGTAGATACTCTAAAAGCTTTCACTGGGTATATCTGTGCGCTAATACTTTGCCATTACTTCTGGTATTGTTTTTCGAAGCAAGATGTCACATCCAATTCAGATGCTTTGAAAGTTTGGATTAATTTTTTCGTTAACCAATTGTCTGAATTATTTTCTTCTTGGTAACAAGTTGTTTGCAGTTGCCACCTCATTATCATTTTCATCTATCCGCTTAGGTCAGGTAGGTTAACTTCAATTTTTTCGAGATACTCTCTATATCTCACTGCTAAAGGACGTGTAATACTTCTTCGACTGGAGTAGGCATTTATAACGAAATATAGGAATTTATTGTTCGGGTATTTTGGATATGCTTTTACAGTCTATACTCTATATGGTACACCCTCCTATTTACAAACGCGCAGAAGAGACATACGACAAAAATAAATATCCCAGCTTTCAACTTCGTGTTTAGTTTAAAATTCTGATATTAAATTAAAATTTCAAAATTTCGGGTTTTCATTAGATATTTTACCATAAAATTTCGCGTTCTAAGATTGGATATTTATTTTTTAGGGGCCACAGCACTACGCTTTCGCATATATCTTTAACGATTGATGTGTATGTATGCATGGTAATGATGATTGAAATAAGTGTTTATATTCCTTTCTTTTGAATAAATACCAGATATTTTCCAGAATCTGGTTAGTGTATTTCTGTTCTGGATTTCTCTGCAAATTTGTAAATCGTTAATATTATATTACTCTCTATTCTAGGGCTACAATGGTTATATAAATTTTATTTTGATTATATTATAAACGATACAAACAAATAAAATCTACCTTTATGAATACTATATTCATCCGCACCCGAGCAATTTAAATTTGTTTGCTTACTTACTTTCTGGACGTGTTCTTTCATTTCCAAAATGTATAAGTATCCCCAAATTGCAAAAAACCAACAACGTAGCATTGAGTATAGCCATGGTATAAAATTGTCGGAAAAACTGTTTTCCTACTTGCCAATAATTTAAGCTGACCTACCCGGAATATAATAATTCTCGTTTTGAATCTATATACTTAATATATTCTATACCTAGCCTTAATTTAACATCATTGCTAACAGTTACTTGCGAAACACACGTAAAAAGACGAAACGACATCGATTTAGGTCTTTATTTCTAAAACAGTTGTTCGGTTTTTGCTTTGCACTGACAAAAACTGAGCGCTTTGATCTGCGCGCTTTGGTTGGGTGACTATTTACTTAAACTTCTTTTGTCGTCGCTGTCGGCGCGTGACTGACTAATGTATTTAAAGTCATTTTATACAAGGTAACTTAAAAAAGAAAGCAAATTTCATAAATAAAATTTATCAGCAACGAAGAGGATGTCGAAAATTATAATCTAATTTCCAGAACCTGTGATGGAATGTGGATGCAATACCGAGTTTATTGTTTATAAACTGTTAATAACATCTGTTGACGAGGGATAAATCATTGAAAAAGAATTCCCTTTTTGGAAAAAATTCCTAAACATTCCCGAAATTGCCACGAAATTCCTTCCCATTAAAAAAATAATTTTCCAACATTTCCCACTCCAATGATTTTTTGACATCATGAGCGATATTTTGTATTAAAAGAACAAATACATTATCAAACGTGCTTTTCAAAGCAAAAACATCTTACAACACTTGCTTTCGCTAAAAATATCTAACAAAGTAAAATAAGTTTTCTGTGAAAGATATAGCTATTTTTGGCAGCCGGTACAAAAAACTATCTAACATGGAGCATAGATATCCAAACTGAAATAATGTCGTCTACTACCTGATATTTTCCAGAATCTGGTTGGTGTAGTTCTGTTCTAGTTCTAGTATTTTAGTTGAAATAATTGTAAAATAGTATATTATGCAGAAGCGGAGCGAGTGTTTAAGAAACGAATGGCTTCAAAGGTTTACCAAACATGTTGCATAATATACTTTTTCTACTACCGTTCGTTTTTGGATCCAATTTTGAAAAACAACACGAATATATTCACTGATATAACCGTCAAAAATTGACAAACGTCAAAATTCAAATCGTGCGGTCATAGTATTTTATGCAACAAGTGTTTAATAAACGAGTCACGTAAAAAGTTTATCGAACGTGGTGCATACTATACTTTTTCCACAGCCGTTAGTTTATATATATATATATATATATATATATATATATATATATATATATATATATATATATATATATATATATATATATATATATATATATATATATATATATATATATATATATATATATATATATATATATATATATATATATATTCTCACGTATTGATTCACGGATGGAAAAATGTGATGACACTATACTCCGGGATATCATCCGTTCGCTCGTTGAACTCCGACTGGAATCCTGCAAATCCTGCATCCGACTGGAATCCTGCAGACGTTTCGCCAAAATCTCACTTGGCATCTTCAATGCTCGCGCTCCGAAAACACTTCGAACACTTCGAAGTGTTTTCGGAGCGCGAGCATTGAAGATGCCAAGTGAGATTTTGGCGAAACGTCTGCAGGATTCCAGTCGGATGCAGGATTTGCAGGATTCCAGTCGGAGTTCAACGAGCGAACGGATGATATCCCGGAGTATAGTGTCATCATATATATATATATATATATATATATATGGCATTTACCGTTTACCGCACTTGCATGATATTCTATGACAGAAGAAAGTAGATAAAATCTCTTCGTTCTCTTTGCCATACAATATTATTCGAACAATTATAGAGAGCATTTAACATTTACCCCCTACTTCTTCTGGTACATGGCGTATAAACCTCAGGGTTTCGTAACATACTTTCATTGTGCTCCCGATTAAATCACGTAAAATACCTTAAAATTCTTTACCTACGTATAGTAAATACACCAGTCATTTACCCCTCGGTCTGCTGATGATGTCAACTTTCGTTTAGTTTTTATTCTACATTCAGATTCTTATAATTCTTTTAATTGAAATACCCTGCTGCATTACTTACCAAAACTTGCAAGCAAATCCAATGCTTTACTCTGATAGATGGTTACGATCATCAAGTTGTATACCGCACCCCGTATAAAACAACCGCTTCCATTGGCGTAAAAAAAAAGAAATTGCTCTAACCGCAACTCCTATAAAAATTTCGGTGCGACTTTATATGAAATCGACGTGTAATTTCGACCAACGCGTTTTTGTCGTCAAGAGAAAAAATTTTCGTGGTTTTTGGCCACCCAAAATTAAAGTTTTCGATTACTGATTGCCGCTTAAAAAATATAGGAGATTGGATGTTTCGGCAAGCTTTTTACTTATAAATTTAATTTTCGTTAGGTGTGTTTTGGAATTGCATAAAATATTTACCACATTCAGTATTGAAAGCCACTGTATGCAATGCCGAACAAAATTCTTTCTCCTTGGTTTAATGAAATGTAAATGATTTCGCGTTTTTCATCGGCAAAGACATAAACGAATTTTTTCTTCAATAAATTAGGAAACAAAGCAAAAATTTAAATTTTATGTGCTTGTAGTTAAAGCATGATTATATTTCGTTAATTAGCACTCCACAAATATATTAAAACAATATAATAAATGAGAAGAATGCTCTTAAAAAATGCTATAAAATATTCTTCAAATTAACGCCGATGTAAAAACGAACGGTTACCAATTAATACATTATTTCTTTTCTCAAAAATAATAGCCCCAATACAATTTATAGAAAATTAATAGGTTTGTTTTTTTATCCTCTAAGTAAACAATATATGAGCTCATAAATAAAAATAAAATATGATGTGATAATGTATGACTGGCATATCTTGCAGTTGAGACTCGGTGTAGTCTTTTATATATTAAGTAATTAATTAATAATTAAGTTTAACATTCCTTTTCCCTTTCCCTAGGTGTAATATTACATAATATATTGAAATTTTTTCATAAATTCATGTGTGTCAGTATAAATTTGCGTCTAAAGGAAAGTTGAAGCAAGTTAGAACTAGATTTTTTTTCTTCAATGGTGCAGATCCATTGATGATTCGTTAAAGATGATAAATTTCATCATCCGATGACATACGAGTTGTCTAAACACAGTGGCTAAATTCAATATCCGTGGAATGGTCGAAGGGTGCGTTGGCAGGATGTTGGCAACGCAGTTGCCTTCTGACACGCTAGGTTGGGGCCCCTTACGAAAAATTGATGGACAGCATTTAATGATCGATATCTGCAAATCATTTGTGGAAAACGCAAGCATTTTTGTGGTATGTTGATTACGTATGAATTATATATCTACATGCTGTTCAATTGGAAATACTTCAATTGGAAATACTGCTTGATTTAAATTTTCAATCTTATTATACATGCAAACATTTAACATTTGTTTAACATTACGCCCTAATTAATATGCAGCAATACATTTTTTTTTTATTAAAATGAATAATATTTTATATATGCCATTTTCTGAAAAGGTTGAGTCTCACTGTTGATTGACGGTTGAATATTATTAGATATACATATATATTATATGTAAATCACATTATATGTAAGTCATTTTATGATAGACTTTAAGTACAAATGAAATGTAAACCAACAAATATATGCATAACAAATATAAGCGTTCACCAAGCAAATATAAGTATAAAAACGCACAAAAAAATTATGCAATGTATTTAATTAACACTTTACTCACTACAGAGGAAAGTCGTCGTTATAAAACTCATCTACTGTATAATAACGTTGGCCGGGTAAGATCATTTTTTGCCCGTGTATTGTGGTTATGTACATCTTTTCTTTTCTGTGTTATATTATGTTTTTTACGCATACGAGTAATGAATGATTATATAATGATGTTAATGTTTGCAACTTTTTGAAATATTTTCTACAAGACACTGTTCTTTTGATACAAGCCATACATAAATATGTCATTGATACAGCTCGCTTGCCCCTAGTATACATGTTCGTAGGAGATGGCTGACTGGAACAAATTAATCTATAAATATAAATAAATAAATGATTCTGCACATTTATTTGAAATTTAGGGGCATGTTGTACCTGTGATATAAAACTCAGACGCCAAAACTTCCAAATTTAGAGGTAGATCATTGATAAACATATTAAACAGTGTAACAGTAAATAAGAGCCTTGAGGTTAACAGAGCGGACATATATACATACGAACGCACCCAATTCGATGCGGGATCTCTTATGCACATATATTCTAGCTTTCACATGCTGTACTAAGATCAAAAAGTAGCCGAGGATGTACTCCCTGTTATTCACTGAATTATAAATGTGGGTGATGGCTTGATCAAAATAGGAGTACTTGTTGATTTATTCATACGAAAGCCATTTTGCTTTTTTCAGAGTAACTGATTTTTTTCCGAATAATTATTTAAAAGCGAGTTGTAACAAAACTTAGAACATTTTAATTCCATTGAGTATTACCTTCGACGAAACTCCGATTTATTAAGAAACTTGGTGGATTTTTTAGTTGTTCTGATGCTTTCTTCCCGGTGATTTTTTTACAACGTTGTTAATGACCAAAAAGATTTCGTTTGGAGGGGTGGGAAAAAAATTGGAAGACCGCAGGTTTGATAGTGCTTTAAAAGAAATACTTTCATACTAGTATTAGGCCCATTTTAAATTAAAAAAATTACTTCCAAAAGCTTCACAGATTGCTTTTACGTTCGCGACTTTTTCACCATTCTCATTTATGATTTCGTTTATAACATTTCATTTCGGTTTCCATTAACAATATTCCAACACTCCTTGTTAAGATTTTTGGCACTGGTAAGTCTATTGTCATTAATGGCATTCTTGTTTATAGCCAGTTTCTATTGGTACTACTTTTTTATTGCAAGGTATCGAGCTTTATAAGCTGAACCTTTCTAATGTTTACTAGTCGTTGACATTCTCTGGGTTAATTTAGCTAATTCTGTTAGTTCGTTGGAAAATTGTTTTTAGTAGGTAGTAGCGAGGGTAATAGTTATTCCCCTTGCAAGGAAACTCTACTAGTGTTATGTGAATCGTTCACAATTCAACTAATACATTGATGTGTGCCGACCATGCTAGGAGGCTTCAGATCCTTATCTTTTCCAGAAAATGCAAAATTGTTGACTACTGGTAATTGATCTTACTATCTCGTCTTGGCTCAATATGCCCCTTGGTCACAACTTAGGTCTTCCAAGACGATTAAAACTAAAATATCCTGCATTTTCAACAGAAATATCACGTTTTACACATAAATACACAAGTTTAATCTACTTGGAAAATTTTGAATTAGAATTCAGGCCACTGCAAAAAATTACTTGAAAAGTCGTATTCCGAAAATACAGCCGATTGTACTAATTCTGGAACTATAATATTGATTAGAATAATAGAAATAATGTGAAAAACCAGATGTTGCGATCTTACAGTACATGTGCCCTTGCCCCTCCCTTTGTGTTCTTTCCTTTAGAAACTTAATAATCAATATATAATTAATAATTGTGTATCTACTTTTTTAGATTTTAAATTAAGATAAATACCTAATTTTTCAAAAAAAGTTCCACAGGCTACTGTAATGCTTTATGCGTTATTCATTTCCGTCTAGGTTCTTTAAATACTGGGTATTTCGGGTAAAATATTTTATATCAAAAATATGCTTTTTACAAAACTTCTGGATTCCTCCTGCGTCGGTTTTTGCCTAGTGGATATTGCTGACGTTTCGCCAATCTTGGCTTCTTCAGAGTTTGACTGAAACTGACTGAAACTGTTTTAGTCAAGCTCTGATGAACCCAACAGGATGATTGGCGAAACGTCAGCAATTTCGACTAAGCAAAAACCGACGTAGGAGGAATCCAGAAGTTTTGTAAAAAGCATATTTTTGATATAAAATATTTTACCCGAAATACCGAGTATTTAAAGAACCCAGAGGGAAATGAGTAACGATATTTATTCATTTCAAAAACACAACAATCATCCTGTTGGCTTCTTCAGAGCTTCAGTTCAGCCACTTCAGTTTCAGTCAAGTTCTGAAGAAGCCAACAGACCTTCTAGATGTTTTCTAGATTGTTGACCGTTATTCCACATATTTTAATTTACTTATATAATTATATATCATTTTGGTGGTAGCAACAATATATATTATTACTGTTATTATTACTTAAAACTATTCCAATAGAATATTCATTATTTTTTAATTTGATAAATGTTGGCTGTTTACTTTTTTTTTACTATTTATTTTATTTTTATTTACTATATTTCATAAATTCCAACCTGCAAAAATAAAACTACTATGCCGGATTCATTTTATCTACGCGCACCTGCTGGTCGCATAAGACTATATTTCCGCGAAAAATCGGGCATATTTTTCAAGCCGCAACGTAAATATTTGAAAGAGTGCCTGGTGCCAAGTTTTTCAAGAGCTTATTGCCGATAATTTTTCGAGTGTCTCGCTAGATCCTTTTTCGCTTCAGCTAATTTGCTTATTTGTTTAATACACACTCGAACTATTGTTCGTTAAATGATTTTTATCACCTTTCCGATAAAGTTTGAGTGTTTGTACTGCGATAAAATTTGCGGTGCGTTAAAACCCAAGTTGTAAGGGTTGCCTTCACACATACCCATAAAAATTTTCCACTTTCCGACGGGCCATAAATATTTATATAGTACTCGACGCGATAATTTATAGCGGCGTTTTGGGTTTTATATTTACAACGTTATTTGGATCGGCCGCCATCCCCGGCATTTATTTAAATAACGCGCGGCATGTGTCCGGTCCTGGAGTACCCAGGACAACTTAATCCAACAAAGGAATCACGCGATATATTCTAACTCTCTAAAGGTTTTATGTGAAACCGATGTTAAAAAGTTTACAGAAAGCACTTTACCACCGATGAAGTCGAATAATGATCTCGCCGGGGCGCAGAGAGGAATATTGTGACATTCGCCAGGGGGGGGTTGGTCGCCGTTGGGGCAGATGCAGGGACCTTGATGTATCGATATGGGCGTGCTTATTTATTCTCGGTCGTAAATGACTCTGTGTCCAAAATTCGGCGATAAAAATCGCTCAAAACTATAGAAAACGCTGTCCGCAACGACTATTGTTCGACAGATGTACGACCTGCGGTAGCTGAACGAGATTACGATCTCCATTCCGAATTTGTGGTACGAAATGTCAGTTATAACCTCGAAGGCCACGGGACAAAATATTTGGTGAAGAACTTCGAAAAAAAAATGAATTCAACTTGATTTTTATTTCTAATAATTCCGAATTTTTTGGGGGACTTCCTTGTACTGTCTTTTAGGGCGATTCCGTCAGATTAAATACAAGTTCCAATTTAATTATTTTTATTCCTTACTTAATGTCCTTTAAAGTGTTTTGGTTTTGCAACATCTAACGTTTTAAAAAAATGACCTTGTTTAAAACTAATTGCATTAAAATTACTAAAAATCAGTTCGCTTTTAAGAAATTTGGAATTTTCTAAAATTTCAATTTTCAAAATGCCGGCTTTCGAGATTCGCCCCGTAGCTCTAAAAGTAAATTAAATATCAAGATATGCTTTTTATACTCGATACATATCTATATCTTTCTCATCTCTACTCATTTTTCGATATATAGAAATTTATAGAAATATACTCTAAACCTTGGCATCGAAATTAGCCGACCCTCTATATATAGTGGAAATGGTCGACTATCAAAACTTAACGATTTATCTCTGATTGATGAATTTAGGAGTAAAAATCGGGATAATTCTTATTTAAAAAAATATAACTTCACGTTTAAATACACTAAGTACATCATTTTTGAATTATTACTGTTTCCTCAATCTCTGGTAATAATTACTAACTATTAATATGCTATTTTGCTTTAGTTGTTGATAAATCGCATTTGCTGTTGGCTTCTTGACTTCTTGACTGATACTCAATTCTATTAAGTTGGCTCTGTTAAGCTCTGGTAAAGATAGTTAACCTCTGAAAAAGCCAACAGGATGATTGGCGAAACGTCAGCAAGTTCCATTTATCACCAGGAGGAATCCAGAAGATATGTAAATAGTATTACAATAACCTGTAGAAGTTTCTTTGAAAAATTAACCTACGAAATTTGTTAAATAGTCATTTTTTTCCCAAAAAAGTTATATAATTGCATTACATATTTTAAGAAAAAAAGAACAAAAAACAAAAATTTACATTTGACTTGCAAACGTTATTTTTTATGAAAATTTTTGATTGCCTTACAAAAGGTAGAGTTCTCACTTAAAATAAGCAAATTGACACCCATTTCCTATATAAGGGAAATTCCGGTGGGACATCTTATATATTTATATATAAATTAACCTAAATGAAATCTAAATTGAATTTTTGGATATATTTTAGGGGATAATGGTGAGCGCTATTGTTTTGCGCTTTTGATTTTTAATATATATCAGTTATTAGGTCGTACTAAATCTATTAGATATTTATTAGTAATTCTATTGTATTAATTGTTGGAGTTATCTGCATATTTTGAAAATGTTAAATAATATTGGGACTTCACTTGATCTTTTGGACGACGCTAATGCAGGTCTTAAAAATCATCATCAAATTCGGCGTCGCCTATTTAAAATTTATTAGCTATAATGTTTTAAATTAATTTAATTACATTCTAACCAGTAAATTAATAAATAAATTTAATATAGAATATCTAATAAAAGTCAAATATATTTTGGGTTCGTTTGATCGAAAAGATTATAAAATTCCCATTATGAAAAAACATTTTCTTTTACAGACCATACAACATAAAATAACAAAAATTTATCTTCGAAGTGTATTTCTTTTTAACATAGTCAACGCCTGCGATAAAATTTAACTTTATAACGCACTAAACCGAATTTAACAATCGCGTTAAACTTTAGTTTATTATTCTTAACGTCGATTTAACTATTCTAAACCCATACGTATCCGACTGTAAAGCAAATTGCTCGGATTGTAAAACGGATTTAACAACAAACTTTTGCCGTGGAAAAACTCCGAGAAAGTATTTCGTTTCTGGTAGTAAAGACGCGCGCCGATGGAAGTGGAAACGTTTAAAAGTTGTTTTAAAATGGGGAGAGCGCTGGGAATATTACCTGATTTCGCGAGAGTTTTTTAATTAAGAAACTTTGCAGACACTTGATTGCTCTTAAATGAAATATATGAGTTAATCTGCATTAAAATAAAGAGATTATATAGAATTCTTAAATAAGCATTCCCTGCTTGTTATAATATAATTTCACACCTCAATTAATGTTTCTAAAGTACAATTTTCTTCATTAACATAGATACGTTATGAGTTCATGTGGTATGTTTCCTGAAGTTAGTAAGTTACTCAGCTGAGTTATCAAAATCGGCAACAAATCAGTCATATTTTGATAATTTCACCCATATATTGATACAGGTTGTTGAATGAATTTAATTGAATGAATCTTATGGTTTATCTCTTAATCGAGGGATAAATGTCAAAAAATTGCTCCAAAAATTTCGTATAAAATTGCCTATGCTATTCGAGAAGATCGAAAATATCAATTTCCAATACGCGTGACGCGGGGCTTGCTGGCAACCCGTTATACACGGGAAATGAAGTTATATAAGACAGAAAGAAAGGGTGTCGTATATGGCTATAGTGGCTTACAAATATTCGTTGCATTTGTTTTTTCTTCGGCGTTTCCGTATAGAAAAATGTTGTTCCTGCATTACGTAAAATTCGTATTATCCAAATTGATTGCAATTTTTATGTTCCCGCAAGGCACATCATGTTGTTGGAATACAGGAACTTATAAAACAATTATGAAAAAAATTGATAAAGTCCATGCGCTTGCGCAAAATTTAGAATCTCGTGCAAATTGCAATTGCAAAGACCTTGTGGCAATTAACAACCAACACGGCCGATGACAGATATAATAATGAAATCGTTCCAGTTTCTTTCAAAAGTTTTTTTCCTTTGACAAAATCTCTGCCGACTCGAGAATTTACCGTTTTTATAGAAGGAATTCATGAAAAAGTTCTGCTCGCATTATTCAACAAATCGTAGTTCCAGTTTCATGTTTGGTTGCGATTTTCTGTAAGCTAGGCTAGGGAAACTGAAAATCAACTCGGATTTATTCAGAAACACTTTTATTTGTTGTGTCTCCACAAACAAATTCTCTCGCAAAGTTTTACTTGCAACTAATAAAAAGTTTCTTGATCTGTGTCTGGGCATGGGCTGTTTTAAATTCAATCGACAATGATTGTCCTTTAGAACATAGTAATTAGTCCGTCTTAATATTTAATGAACTTGATTAAATTAACCGAAATTGACTGTTTCGAGATCTATGTAATTAGTTGAAATGTAGGTCAACGTCCAAAAAAGTGCCTTGAATTTCTTTAATATTTTTATTCTATTATTAAGTTTGTATTTGATAGTTTATTTATTTTTCTCATTTGATAGTTTTGGTGTTAGTGATTAAATTAAATTATCACTGTTCATTTGTTACAATGGTTCATGGTGTATTGTCCCTTTTTGGATCCGATTTTGACAGAACAAAACATCTGTTCCGCATCATGGTGGAATGTAGATTCACTCATTAAATTAAATGTTAGTAAAATAACATCCTGCATGCTGGAAAAGATAACCTTACATTAAACGTTTTGATAACGATATTGCAATGTTAAATATTTCTATTGCTTTATCTTTAGATTTACTCAGATTCACGAATAATTTAATTAAGCCAATTCATTATTTAAGTTTCCGATATTAGATCGAAAGAGCGAACTTAAACCTTTGGTTGCCAGTTGTGCAATTGTGCAATTATGAAAATTAAAATAACTAACAATTAGCAACTAAACCAAGAATTAACAACAATCTAACAAATTCAGGCATTGGTTGACAGAAATCAATTAATTTACTGTTGACTTATATATATATATATATATATATATATATATATATATATATATATATATATATATATATATATATATATATATATATATATATATATGACTTTAATATTGACTTACGTATTGTCAATTGCCATGCAAAAATTGCTTTCTACCTAGTACTTTTATAAACCCTTCCATTATTCCTAAAAACAGATTTTTTAAAATTACAGTTTCAATATAATTGGAGGTAAATTAGTCCCCTTGCATTCACAAATTTCACTGCCAAATTTTAAGATAAAAGATATTTGTTAAAACAAATGTTTCATGCGAAAACTATTTTAGGACCAATTTTGTTAATTTAATCCGGTTTCCCACTTACTAAAATAAAGACGTGCTATTCCCGTACATAGAAGTTTTATGTTGTTGCAATTGGGGTAATTAAATATGCTGTTGCCATTTTCTTCATTATCGTGAACTAAAAATGGATTGTAGGTTATGTCACTTGGTCTCTGGTGTTTATTTTTGATTACATTACTTTCGGAGTGGTTAAAAGGATCATGAAAATACAAAAATACTCAAAGGAAATTAAGTACAGTAAAAAAGTCTTTTAGTATGAGCAAAACTCAATCACGCACTCAATAAAAACTGCATCAGCTGATTGAAACACTCTCTATGAACATGCGCGAAACAAAAACTGAAATAATTTGATGAAAAATGGGAAACGGGCCTATACGAACGCGATCATCCCTTAAAGTTTGGATGCGCACATTTTTGACAACATATTGAGTATTAGGGAAAACGGAAAATCATTTCTTTCTTGTCTAGAATTGGTCTGAGTTTATATGAAGGAGCGATAATAAACGGACTATTTTGGTGCGAAGCGGCACCCCGGAGGACGGTAATGAAGACGGGGGCATTGACAGCGAACATGTGTCGAGATAACCCGAAACGACAGAAGTTATGGAGTGTAAAAATCTTTGAAGCGTACGCAAACGGCTCTTTGCTGCGGCGACGACAGGGACTTCAAAACATTAACCTTTTTAAAATATGTATAATACTTAGCTACGGAGAGCGTTGGTATCGTTTACGACGGTTGGAAGGCTCGTTATCGCTGTAATTAGCTTTTTTCTCGCGTCTAGGGGCTAAGCGAGTTTTCAAATGAAATTTTTAAAGTGACTAAAAAACTATCTTTATTAACGGGAGTTGCGGCTGCTTGAAGATAGACAACCGCTGCGCATTTAAAATGAAATGAGTTAGGCGTATTTTATGTTAATAGATACCAAAAGGAAATTTTTGGTAGGCGTAGAAAAGTTAATTGCGCTGGCAACAAATTTATGTATCTTAACAAAAATTGCTTTCTACAATGCGTCGTCATATTTTTTCCCAATCGAGGAACGTTCTCATTTATGCAATATCTTAATATACTTTTATTTTATAGTGCATAATGGTGATATATTGTTAAAGAAATGAATGCCGAGTCCGTGTGCTTTTTACTTTCTTGCTAGTAAGATGTATTTTCACTCCAGAGGATGGAACAACAAAAGTCCTAATTTGTTAGTGAACCAGACGAATAGTTCTTAAATATTAGTACGGCTGCATCAAAGTAAGTTACGAAATTAATTTCACTTATTCCACTTATTATGAGTAATTGTTTTAGGGTTTCACTTTTGTTAAACAAATTTTCTTTAGATCTAAACTTACGACACACGCACACAAGCAAAAAGAACAAGTGTACTATCCTAGCAAAACTTCAATTTTACAAACACTTTTTTTACGAAATAACTGGAAACAAACCTGGACCAATTTTAAAAATCAACCATTTTGCAATTTTTAACTGAGATAATTTTTGCTCAAAAAGAAATTTCCTATCTGCTGCCTGCTATGGCTATTGTTTTCTGATTTGGTACCCATTTCATATGCTTCTAATATCACATTATGAAAGTTTTGAGCCATTTTGATAAGTAATTAATTATTTTATAACACGAAAAACCAAATCCTAATTGTTTTAATTTATGGACAACAAATTTGTTTGTAATTTATTTTCCTATAGTAACATGAAATTCAGAATTTTTCTACTCTCTGCTTTAGATTACCCAATTATGCATTGAGCAGGAATGCTCTAAGTGCCATTATAAAATCAGCTCTATTAAACCCTATCGCGAGTCAATCCTGGCGTTTTCGGTATTCCTATAGTCACGGGTTTGGGAATGAACGAATGTTTTTGCATTTTCATGTTTATTGATTCTGACTTCACGTCATACGCAACTCAGTGAACGTATTCTTATTGTTCTTAAAAAATATACTGAAAAAATCTACACAGGTATAAAAGATTCAACTTTTTGACAGATGTTTTTATTTTGAAAAGTGATTTTATATCATTTTTGTAGGCTGATTGCAAAAATTCTATGCATTTATTTGTATCACGTAAAGTTTTTTTGCAAATATTAAAGAGAAACAAACGATATTTCTAAAATAATTTATTTTTTTATTCAGTGAAAATGTGCAATCCTTGTTAAAAAAAAAGTGAAAAAAAAAACTGTGCTCAAGCTTTTTTGAGTGAAATCTTCTTTTTTTTAGAAACGTGGGTTGTTCGGACATTCGGAAATGTGTTTTTAACGTTTAAACTTCAGCAGTAGTCCGCCATCCGCGTTCTTCGCTAATTGCTCCAAAATTTTCAGGAAAATAGTGCGAAAATAGTGCGAAAACAAGAAATGCACCACAAACTCATATTACAACCTAGACGTTGAATTTAATTTCATGAAAATTAATTCATTTAAAAATCATGCCTAACATGGAACAAACATATTCATGTCATAAGTATGTATATTAATAAAATTACATTTTCAAGATATAAAACGCTTTTAAAAAATGACGTGATAGAGCGAAATATGGCGTTTTTTGGAAAAAGAGCACCCAAAAATGTACAAATACACAAAGAGCTTTCAAACATCAAAATCACTGTAGACCTGTGTTATTAAACATTCGCTCCTATGATAGTGCGAAAACAAATTCATGACAAAAGTGCCACTTCTTGCGTAACTGACTATTGAGAAGAAGCATATAAAATATTTGCGCGTTTAAAAATTGACAATCGTTTTAAATTTTGGCTGCAACGTTCGCTCGAGCTCCAGCATAAAAGGCTTAAATCGACATTAATTCGTCGGAAAAATCTCTTGCCAGGTCGGTCGGCCATTAAATTCTCAGCGTGGTCCACGTCCACGTCCACCGGATTTCGACAAAAAAAAAACGGTCTCGGTGCTTATTTCGACGCGTTTAAATTCTAATGTGGGAACAATTGTACAGCTAGCAGCGTAACGAACGAGCATCGGCTGCCATTACGGAACCGTCCGCGTGTGAAAAGCGCGTCATTGGCCCGAATTTATCGATAGACACAATCTGCGGCCAATCAAACTCGCGGTGGCAACCGTTTTTGGATGTGTGAACCCGTTATTAAGCGACGCAAATAATTGCCACCGCCGCGGGAATTAACAACAAAAAGAGATGTACATTCTACAGGGTACATGCAGCTCATTACTGGGTGACTATATCGTATATCTAAAAGTTATATGAAAGCGCCGTATGCAATGAAATTAATTTCCATTTTATAGGGTACATCATACATCTCTCAGGCACCTAATTTTGATAAAGCGAACCTGGCGGTTTAGTAGAGTTCTCCCAAAAATATACCGTTTTTAAGACATTATCCGGAATTTAACTTCAATAAATTTTTATGAAGGTCTAACCACAGGCCTACCTCGCTTTGTAACCCTCAATTAATTACAATCGCAATTCCACAATCACATTCCAGAAAGTTATTTCGGTACTTCGCGCACATAAATCCTGAAAGCTGATTTGTGTAGAGTTTCATCGGCGAGATTCCTTTATTATGCATATGCATTATGCATTCTTACTTTTAAATCACTCTTAGAATACAGCGCTTTGCTGGTTTCTAATCAAACTCGTGTCTATAGTGGCGATTATTAAACTTATTGTATAACGTCTTATTAAGTGGAATATGGATTTAATATAAACGTAGTGATGTCTGGATTAGGATACCATCTAATTTTTTGATTAGGTTTAGCAAAAAATTATATCTGTCTGTCTCTTTCCCACACTTCAACTATTCACAAACGACTAATGAAGTTAAAACCCCGTATTTTATTTTTTTCTCATACTATTGCCATTTACTTTGTTTTTAATGACCTTCCTTTAAACGCGTACCTACCGCAAGCGACGAAAAAAGACAATTAAGTAATTCCTTTAAAAGGACTGCCATTTAATTATGCGTTTTTAAAAACCAATTAAAACGGAGTAATTGTCAAAGAAATTATTGCAGCGGCGGGAAATACTTTGCTTCAAGCCAGGGCGCTTCGCTTCGAATTAAAATGTTCATTTAAGGGTAGTGGTCTGAGGAAAAATAAACGTCACAGCAAATTACCTGCATAGCGCTTTTTCGTCCCGCTTTATTTGACGAAAAATCAACAGCCAGCGGTTTTTTTATGGTTAGGGTAAAAAAGGTGGAGATAATTGTTTTCGGTACCGAATTGAATATCAACCATGACAAGAGTTAAGTGCTACAAAAAATATATATATGAACTTAACAACAATTTGAAATGTTGAGTTCTTAATTTGACATACGCTGTTAATTAAATAATTTAATTAATTTATTTAATTAATGTTTAATTAAATAATAAATAATTAAAAAGTTGTTATTTAGGTTTCATCTCAACAAGGAAAGAAGAGAGAAAGCAAATATATATGAGTTTTTTTTTAAATAAAATATGCTATCTCAACCTTAATCCGAAAGCTAACTAGAACCCCAATTTTTAAAAAATCAGAGAAAAACATACAAATTTAATTAATAATTAAATAATTTCGTATAATATATACATATCGATAGATTTCTATGACTCTGTTTCCGTCTCTGGCTTCTCTATTCCAGGCTTTCTTATCTTTCGAATCTCCGAATTCTATTCTTCATTTTCTCATGTGTACCTGTGTAGTTGCATCCAATCCTTTGGCGACTTGCATCTCTGTCACATTTTTCTAGTGTTCATTACATTTTGTGATTTCGTGTTGGTTATGTCTTCCATTCTTGATACAATTTTTCATCAAGAAATATATTTCAACTTCCCATACTTCTTCACATAATTTGGTTAGATCACAACAGTTTAAACAGTACCCTAATTGATATGACACAATGATAAATTGTATAAAAATTATTACATTACCGGAGCAGTATGTACAATGCTAGAAGTCGAGTGCGCAAAAATATTCTGATTTATATAAGGCTGAAATAAAAAATATGTGTCTAACAAATTCATCTTTACAAAAAAAAATCGAATCTTAGACTTTCTATTTATTAGAGCAGCTTCCATTTTGGTGATATGTGAAGTGCATAGGTTTTTTCTTTTGGTACCTAATTTATAAAGATTTTCATCTGTTATGTCAACAAATGCAAAAATATTTCATCCATCAATCGCGACCTCTGTCAACATCTGGGACTCGAATTTATCGTAAAGAAACGAAAATTTATTAAATTGATCAATTTTAATTACCATTAAGCATAATCACAGATGATTATGAGCACTGTCCTGTCGTAACATCATATATGGTCAAGATCCCTAATTCTCACCTAATTTTAACATTTCGTTTATAGAGATTATAGACAGCGCCTGGAATATTTTAATATACCCTGACACACTGTACGCTGCAAGTTTTATTAGGTACTCTATACACCTCCGAAAAACAAATAATTATGATGTATGTTTTATATTCGGCTGACAGATGGAGTATTCACCCAATTAGTTATTCGTAAGCGTAATTTCGCATCCAACAGGGGCTTTAATAGAGTTTCTCTTGGCAAACTACAACCAGGCTAGGATCAATCAACTGCCTTCCCAAAACACACAAAATTTTAATGTTCCAGGTACTCGCCTTTCAATATTGATTATCCCCAAGCTGTAACTTGTTGATTTAGTCAAAGTAATTTTAGACAAACTCGATCTTCCCCTATGCCAACTAAAACCAATCCCCAAACCCCAAGTTTATTATTTACATTGACAAATAACTAATTACATCTATTTGCGTATGAGTTTCGGTTTAATCTGTAATTCGGTTTGGGTCGGATTAGTATTGCATTGCGTGCCCATCGGAGTGTTTGTATGCTCGACGACGACGTTTCGAATTTTGCAGCAGCTCATGGAACGCTCGAGGAAATGTGAATAATTAACGTTATTTCATCACTGTGTGAGTGGCGGCCATTTTAAGCCGGACCGCTGCACTCCAATTAAAATTTTAGTTCGAAACAATCCCAAACTTATTCGCATGTAGCGCATAGATAACATTTTCTATTGTTTTTAGCGCGGTTTTCAGGATATGACAGCAAATCAGAAACAATCTACAAAGTGGTTATAATAGTGATTTAACAGGATAAACCTAAACCAGATAGAGCAAAATCGACTATCATGGGTTCAATTATTAAGAAATTAATCGGTAATGAAGCGCTGTCGGCCCATATATTAACAGTTTTTAATTTTCGATTATTTGAAAATTTTCCGAAAACTTATTTATTTTTTAAAATTTCTTGGATAAAAATATTATTTAAGCACTTTCTGAAGTAAATTCTTCTTTTTCGCCCAAATGAATACAACAATACAACAATATTTGATAGATCAATAGTATTGAGCCATTTTCAATCATTTTTGATTTATGGTGTCTATTACCAAAAGTAGAGATGTTAGGCATTTTTTTGCTTGTGAATAAGTAGGCCCTGCATATTGCTGCATACATCAATTAAGGCCACTAACCGTCGAAGTTGTGTTGGTTAGCTAAATAAGTAAATTTAAAAATACAAAATCAAAGAATTATTTACTATTATTATTAATATTCAAAGCCTCTGTCAGGACAAAAACATCCGCAAATCGTTGTCCTGAATATATACAGGGTGTCCCACCACATGACTGCCATAGCTTGGGAATGTATTGCAAGTGAAAAATGTCAAATGGACATACACCCAGAACATTATTCTAGTTGAGCTACAAGCTTTTGACCATTTAAAAAGAAAGCGCTTTATTGAATCAGTTACTTTACTATTACTTACTATTTAAAACTCCAGGTGGCTGTGAATCTTATGTACTGTGAGAGTAAATGTCAATTAAATTAATTTTGCCTGTTTATTTTCGTGTGCTACATTAACATAATCTTCAAGGCACAAGAACGTCTCACGGCCATTCGTTATTTACGTTTCATTGAAAATGATATTCCAATATTACTGGATGATGTTCCTCTTAATGTACGACGATGGTGCCCTTTCTGAGTTTGGTCTACAAGTAACAGAATTTCTTGATCCAAATGGATTGGAAGAGGTTTAGCAGTTACTTGGCCATCAAAATCACCTGACCTTAATCCGTTAGGGAAAACTTTAGTGTATGCAGAAAGTATTGGAAATACAGAACAACTGGTAGCCAGAATTATGGATGCCGCATAAACTAGTCGTGCTGATCCTCAGTCAGCAGCTATCACTTCGATTCTAAGAAGAGCTACACTATGTGTACAGCAACTGTGAATTAGTTATCCAATTCAATTAAATAAATTATAAATAAATAAAAGATAATAAAATAAAAAAGGGGGTCGTTTTTAAATGGTCTTTAAAATTTCAAATGCTTGTAGCTCAGGTGGAATGGCGTTCCGGGTATATGTTCATTTGACATTTTAACTTGAATTTACCCCAGCCACTCCACTCCCCAAGCTACGGCAGTCATGTCGTAAGACACCCCGTGGGTAGGTTATATTAGGAATCATTGACTATGCCTAGTAATATGGTTTATACTTTGGTGGTATTGTTTTATAACAACATATTTGACTGTCCCTCACCTAGAGAGTCAATTTTGATATTAAAAATATGAACACGAGTTCCGTTAAATCTTTATATGCAAAAAATTTATTGGCGTGTACAACAATTTTCTTTTTAGTACACCGCTTCTATTTATAGACCTGATATACTTTAGAAGCGATAGCGAATTTCACAGTTAGAATCCCATTTAGATCTAAAAAAAATACTCAAAGCAAAAATACTAACAGCAATTATGGGCGTAGGAAAATTTTTGCCATGTTCTCATAGCTTACTGGTCATGATCGAGTGCTTAGTTTTCGGGCATAGTGTTCCACATGGTCATTGCTGGGGTCCGAAGAGGAGCCAGCTCAGAGAGATGGGCGTCCTAGGACGGGCCTTCAGTCAGGTCAGAGCAGAGGTTGAGGTTGAGGTTCGAGGTTGTTGCCAGGGGAGGGTCGTGGAGTCTATGGCAGCCGACCGTTTGGATGCTGCGTCTTTAGTTGAATTCACGCTGACTGGGCGCTTGTTATTATACACCAAATATAATAATAAACCTTGATTGAATATTTAGACCCAACTGTATGGAGTTGGCAATGTCTGAAAGTTTTACTTACATTTACTGCTCCACGTTCATTTTTCAAAAACATGTAACTGGCAAAAAACAGCTGTCTCGTTTTGCACTTTGACAGGTAAAATTACTGATCGGTGGTCTATAGATAAATCTAGAATCGGACAAAAATACCCGGACCTACATACATAACCTTTTCGTGCAGTTTTATGAAGCATTGCCGCAAAGCGCTGGGAATTAAACAATGGCCCACGTATTCGTTCCCTTTTATATAAATTTCCGTAATAAAAAGCGACCACGGTATAAATGTCACAGGGTTTTTTCCTATCTGCGCCCCCAAAGTTTCAGATCGTTTACGCTCGCCACCCCGTATCCCTTGCACGCCCACTTGAACCTCCCATTCTTCCCTTTGTTCCATTTTCCTTTTTGGTCGTCTCATTGTCGTCTATTCATTGCAAAAGTCTGAATTTACGGTTGAGGAATCAGACCTGGACGACATTTATTATGGCAAAGTTTTGAAAACGCCTATGTATGTTTTACCGAACCGCTAGTCGTGTATTATGCTTTTAACGTTGCAATGTCGTCTCCTACCTTTTGTGCGCCCGTGTAATGGCGACTGGATTTTTCTATTACTTGTGCAATGGGTGACAATGGACGGCAAACCGATATTTGTCAGATGGGAGTTGTTCAAGGATTTTGTCTGATGAACATAATTTATCCTTCTGTGACTCCTGGGGCATTTTATACCACACACATACTGTTTACAGTGGCATGATTAGCTGGAAACAGGAAACGCTTTATGTTTTGATAATTAAAAACTGTCAGATTAAGGGATTTAAGTCTTCAAATTTGTCTGCATGGTTTAGTCGCGAACTGCAGAACTTAATTGTTATGAAAAAACTTGCGCTCACAAAATACAAGCAAACTATCAATGTTGATGATTATTTGAATTTCTATGGCTTAAGGGATCAGCGAGTGCTACAATGTATATATAATGAGAATTTATCCGCAGATTAATAGTCTTGCGTTAAATGTAAAAAAATGCTGTGGCATTAGCTTTAGTCGTTCGTTGAGTCTGGTTCACAACCGACATAACATTGATGTAGTCAAGATCTAGGGCCGTCACTAGCATTAAGAACTTGGACGTTTTCTTAGATTCTAAGCTGACACAATTTGCGAAAGTGGTAAACAAGTCTATGCAAGTCCTTGGTTTTGTTGTACGTAATAGGTCTTCAACCCGAAGTTCTTCAAATCAGAAGATCCATAGTGATTTGTTTTTTCTCTTTAAGATTTTGAGTGGTTGGTATTATTGTCCGCTCTTTTACATACCATGCAGAAGCTGTGATAACTCAATGTTCCACATACCTTACCATTACGTAAATTATGGAGTTTATTCAGCCCGTACTAGAATGTTGAAAATGTGCAGACAGTTGCAAATCTTGATCCTTTTGTCGGCAGTCTCCGCACATTTCATTCTGATGTGTTCCATTTGATTCTTAATTCTATTTATTGTTATTGTTATATTTTGTTCTTGTTTGATTCTACCTGTTACACTGCTGTCTTTCTCTCTATTTGCCATTAGTGAATGTAAAAGTTAATAAGTAAATAATTAAAAAAAAAATCTTTAACGAAACTTAAAAAGCATGTAATTATGACGTTCATCTCATATTAAAAAAGTTACAAATACAAATATACTGTTTAGAATTTAGCGTTGGAGTGCGGTTGACAGCTCCGCTAAAATAAAATTTAAACTTCTATTAATCTAAAATGCTTACTTACCTTAACTTGCTATTAGTCAACAAAAGCTTATACAACATGAAATAAATAACAACAACAACAAATCCAGCAAGGATGGTTTGAAGAAAATTTAAAGAAAAATTCGGAATTTTTTTAACTGTCAAAACATGGGCCGCAGACTGTATCAAAAAGTTTGGAAGAGACCGAAAGATTCGCATGAAATTTTTTTTGTATTTCTTTAAACGCTAATTTTTCTTCAAAAACTATACCAAGATTTCTAGCTATGTATTCGATTGCGTTTTGGTTAGTTCGCTATTTAAAAAAGGACAATCAGTTTTAGATTTTCATTGGCGTCCATTTAGGGCTAATTTAGGATACATTGAAAAACAGTTATTGGGATTTTAGTTAAATTTTCATAATTACAATTGGCTTCATCACAAAGTTGTATAACTCTTTAGACCTTTGCAGAGAGAAGCTGATAAAACTGGTTTTTTGTATAAGTATTTTTTTATAATAATTTTTGTTTAATAATTTGTGTTTAACGTTTTTGAAAACAAATTTTATATGTCAAATTTCCTGCGTTCTTGTTTGTGGACACAATACAATACATTACATACAATAGATTTCATAAAAAAAATACGTGCAAATTAAATGTGTTTTCAGAAAACCCCTTAGCAGTAAAAACAAAATGGAACAGAACAAGAATTATGGACTTACAAGGAGTTTTAATCTGTCCCTCCACGAATAAAACGGAACCATGTGAAATATTATATTAATGGAGTCCCAATGTGCCGAGTCATGCCTGACTCTAAAATGTTTCGTCTTTTTTTTATTTTTCGAGATCGATCGGTCCATATTTCTTCCACGGAAACGCTGACTTGCTGATAATTTTCAGATAAAATATTAAAAATCGAACCCACGTCTTCCGAGGTGACGGGGAATTTTTAGCGGTCAGGTAGCGTTCTTTGGACCTTTGTTCGGTTAATTTGGGTTGGGTTATGTTGCGAGGGGGCGGGTGGTCGTTTTAAAAAGGAAAACACCGATAAGAAGCTATAATTAAAGGGAACGATTTATTGGCATTTGTTTAAAGGGTGTTTCGTAACTGTATATCGGAAGCCTGCGGCCATCTTAAATCGTTAACTATTTTTATTACCGCTAGGACGACGATGGAAGAAGAGGGTTTACTAGGAAAATGTTAAGCTGTCAAAAGTAGTTGATAAAATATAATCTTCATAAAATTATACTTTCTGAAATTTACATGGTGACGGTGAAAGCGACTGAACATGAAATTGCCAACTACAACGATATCACAAAAATTTTAACGATAACAAAATTTATCCCATTATAGATGAAAATCCATATTTGAAAACATATAGACACCATTCCAAAACTGGAGAACCTCTGGTGAATGACCTATTTAATGGTGGGTTTACCCTCACATCTATCTTCCACCATGCGTACCAGTTTTCGAATAGTGTTTAGTTTTCTGTCAATACAATAGATATAATAACAAAAATACCCGAAACCAGACATGTTTTGGAAGAGAGTTAATATGAGGCAAAAAAAAATTGAGGATAAATAAAGATCGCACTACTAAAGAAAATTTAAGGTAACGATCTTTGTCAAAAACTATTGGTTATTGCATAGATTGCTCTATATATCCGGCATTCAAATAAAATGCAATGTAAAATTCTTCTGTCCGAGTCAATGGAAATGCAATATGCAAAAATTTAACTGCTGCTTCTTAGTAATTACTTGACTGCATTTTGGCATATCGAATGGGCTTAGTGAAGATCCTACTTAGCTAAAAAAATCCTTGTCAGTATGTCCAAATAAAATAGTAGTATTGGTTTATACTGTTTTTTTGTGTATATTGATTTTTAAAATTAATAAGTCTCTGACACACACGCCCGAAAGTTCAGATATTCATGCCAGACGGTTTCTAAGATTTGAAGGATCGCTTCACATCAAAATAAAATATTTATTTTAATTATCTTATTAATTAATTTGTTATGCTTATTAGTTAATTTGTTTTTGATTGTGACTACTCTTTAATAATTTTCATTGATTATTGAGGTTTAACAACATCTCTTTCAAAAGGTGTTAGTTTTAATTTAAGAAAATATAATCATATTGTACATAAAACTAGTGAACTTTAATTACTAAACATATATCTATACGTGACGTAACTGTCCACCGGTTAACTGGATAACCGCTCTGGCTTGCATATACTAATTATTACCTACGCTGGTAGTTCTGTATTAAGAAGTACATACATACATTTTTTTAAATTTTTGTTTCCTAGCAAAAGCAAAAAAGTATTTACAGTAATTAATTAATTTAATAAATACCTATAAGTTTTGGCCTAGTCAGTTTAATATGGTTAAATTTGAGTAACCTTACTTTAGACTTCGAATGTTCTTGTATATTAATGAAATTCATTATGATTATGTGCATATCAATATAAATGAGCAAATTTTTTTCAAGTGTGTCAGTTTAAGATGTCAGCTTCTTTGACCATTGTCGAAGGCTTTACCGGAATTTTGGCTGCGAGTTTGGGAGGGATCGAATGTTTTCGGTAGAAAAGGCCACACGTTGATCAACTTATTCGTTTATTAAGCACTCGCTCAGCCCGTCTCAAACAAGCTCCCGACTAAAGTGACATTTGTCAAATTCCTATGGATAGGTAAAAATAATTAACTATTTATAGCACGGTCGTGTAATACTAGATATACTGTATACATTAGTCGACTCACGATACAAAGAAAGGGTTCTGCGGTCAAAGGGACCGCCCTTGCTTAATTTTTTAAACACACACACACACAGACACTCGGACAGGCGCGGTTCTTTTTATGTGGGCAGCGGAATACGAGCTTTATATGCTTTTCGACGTTTTAAACTGTGTTTCATCTATCATTAGCGTCATTGTGAGTGGAACCAAACGAGTTTCAGTTATTGTCGAAATATTTGTCGACAAATAAATTTGTCCATAAAACAAGTACGGGTCACAAACCGTTTCGTCGCCCAGCCGCACTAAAATGAATACCGACGACCAAACGAAGTCGTCAATTTAAAGACCAAAAACAAATGAAAATCGTCTGTCTGCACGGGGGACGGTTTCTTTTTATCGCATTGAAAAACAAAAGCCTCTGCGTTGCGTGCGCTTCATTATCCTTAATTAAAATTAATTAATATACACCCCGGGAAATAATTATAACGGGACGCGAAACAACTCTTTTTTTCTCCCCTCCCTCGTCTACTCCCACTCCCTTTATTATATTAAATTTACGTTTTTTGGTTTGGTCCGTTGTGCGGGGTCGGTTTTTACGCAAAAAAAGTTCCGGATCATTAGGCCATGGTTAATAAAATGAAACAATTAGGTGCCATATGAGAGCGGAATCAATAAAATAAAACCTTTAAGTATTAAGTTACAGTCTAAAAAAAATAGATCAATGATTTTCAATCAATATGAAAATCCACCAAGAGAAACTATAAAGAACAATAATTTTGAAAACGATTTTTTTTATATGTTTTTGGACAGATAGCTTATTTGCTCTACTTAACCGGTAAAATATATCCCATTTTACCAGTTTTAGTCAATTTATGAACAGGGATGCAGAGATATTAAAACCTTTTTGTACAAAATTTGAATTTATTACGCCAATGCTACAACTCGGCATTGATTTCACATTTTAATAACCATTGTTGCTAATATAATTAATTGCGCTAATGTACTACGTTGCATTTGCAAACTTTATAGTTATGAAATTTATTTTTAATCTTTATAAAAAACATATATAAACATTTGGGGATTTATATTTAGTGATTATTAATACAGTTAAAAAATCTTATGCTTTTTTTTTCTTACAAGAAAAAGTCCCTTCAATATGAATGAAAAAAGTCTGAAAATATGTGAACAATATTTTCAAAAACTCATACATTTTCACCATTTGGAAAACTTAATATGCAAAGTTGCAAAAAGTTTCCACCAAAAACATGGAAACAATAAGAAAAGACTTAAAGTATGGATGGACTGTTTTTGAAATAGAACGCATAAATTTTATTACTACCGACAAAAAAGGTTCGTTTTGATCTATTAATATAGCCCTAGCCCTAGTGTTCTTTTGAGGGTGCAACTATTATTATAGTGGAAAAAATATTCCACAGTGTTTCAATCAAAAATAGCTCATAAGTGCCTTATTAATATTGTTTATAAATTTGCCTTCTTAAACGGTCAAATTTCAAAATATTAATATTAAGGATGTCCCATAAATACTAAATTTGTACATTGATTATGTACGCGAGTTACTGCTACTGGTAAATATAGAAAAATATTTGTTGAAATAACCTACCAAAATATGTATAGATTCCTAAGGATGACTTGTGTATGAAGAAGACGTACAAATTTTTAATCGTTTCCACTTGTGTCTTGAAATATTTTCTTTTAAAATACCAATGCTCTAATCCACACTTCGTTATACTGTTATACAAAGATAGCAAAATTGACACTATTGTTGACTTTTACTTCATGAATGTTTCACCAGCCAATCGTATGAATGATTGTGAAAGAGTCCATGTTTGGAAAGAATCCATCAATATCATCGAGATTTTTCGATCTTCCATAAGGCATATCTGCAGAGTCAACCAAAATTGAGCAACATTCGAATAATTATAATATACTCTTCAAATTGATATTTGTGCTCTTAGAATCCGAACTTGTGAAACGGAAATCATCACGACCACAACCGTCACCGAACCGTAAAAAAGGATAAGGCTCATTCACAAAAGATCCCCGAGTGCGTTTGTTATCCTAAAAGATCAAATTCACCATTTCTGAATGACGATACAAAGAACAAACAACCTCTCTAAGAGACCGATTATAGTGGGGTGAAATTGAAAGCTCTGAAATTATTCCAACAAGGCCGTTTTCTTTCTAGGTAATCTCTAGCAAACGCAGTATTTTTAACCTGTGTCGTAATCATTTTATTCCTCAAAAGGATCTATTATATTTAGTTACATCGTGTTCAGACGTCGTACAAAGGATTGTATAATGGTAACAAAAGCGGCGTATCGAAACCCTTTCAGGTATTTGGAAAAACTCATTAAATTATTGAAATTGACTGGGCTGCGCCTTTTTGTACGTTACGACGAGCTTTTGTGGTACGGCCAATAAAAAAAAATCCGCTTTTGCTATTGATAAAATGTTGTTGCGTGAAGTGAACTGACTGACTTTTATAAAAAGAAATCTCTTATTAAAAAACCAAATGGCGAATTAGGGGTTGGGGTTGGGTTGGGTTGGATAGAGGTTGGCTTTGTATAAAAAAAAGTGTATAATGAAAGTTAATCAGACAATAAAAGTTTTTACAAAATTGACAAATAAATACACATTCATTGAAATAAAAATTAAAATTCCGTCACAATCTAAAAAAAAAGATCGAAAGTTTTAACAATCCTTCAATAAAAGAGGAATAAAGAGAGGAAAACGGTTACGTTAGTCTGTGTGTCTAGTATTCCCCATGTTTACATTTGCAAAGCAGAATCGGCTTTAAAGAAGGACACTTCAAGCCTAAAACATCGATATTTCCACAATCGGATTATAGTGCGCATAAGTAGAATTTCTCTTCCTGCACTTTAAGATTCATGCAAAGTTAATAAAATACTTGGAAGAAGCACTTTCTAAACTATCGTCACCTGGTAAAACCTTAGTCATTTTTATTTATACGGATTGCCTTTTGCATTGACGACTGTGGATGTATATGTTAGAATTTTAAATTTTATACATTATATATCCGTCACATATAGAAGACTCTTCGTCTAAAAAGCGCAATGAAGGTACAAGGTGAAGGTATAGGGCATATTTTATAGTGCGATGATGTTAAGAGTCATAATTAGGGTTGTGGAATTGACCGGTCAAATTTTTTTTTGTATCACTTGACCGGTCAATTGACTGAAATTGTTTTAAATATACAATGAAATTTATATTTATTTATTTTTATTTATTTATATTGTGCGTTACATCGCCTTCGCGTCGTTCAGGGAACTAATGATAGATAGTACTATCCAGTTGTTATTTGAAACATTTGACTAGTCAATTAAGAAGTGATCAATTGACCGGTCAATTAAGAAGTGGTTAATTGAACAGCACCAACATTAGTCATAATATTGACGATAACTTAAAAGCTGTTATAAAATCAGTTACTATTCCAGAAATAAGGTCATGTTTGAATTTTATTAAAATCATCTGTTCAATTTCCAAATTAATCAATCAATCAACTTCCCAATATACTATTTTGTATTATTGGGGAATTTTTCTGATGAAATGCATTGAAGTGTAAAGTCGAGAGAGCCTGGTGAATGAAGAAACTGTATTGAATACTTCTTTCCGAGGTTGTTTCATCCTTTTCTTCATAAACAGCGATGGCGACACACTTTACTCGTTTTTTCCCTGAAAATTGAATGGAATATTTGTGGTGTATGTATTATCGACATAAATAGACCAGTCGATATGTATAGTAGCTATATGAACAAGAGTCATGGGTTTGATTCTGTGGGTTGTGACGTCAGGAAAAAATATAACTAAATTGGGAGAAAAACACGAGCTCATCATAGCCAGAAAAAAATTGCTTTTCTACAAACGTCTGGTAACCGTTGATTGCATCATTACATCGCGCCATAAAAATCAAGGGTTAAAAATATTTTTCCATCTAAGCAGGTATTTGGGCGTAAGTAAATTAAAACGCACGTCAAAATAATTAATTTATCTAATTAAGAAACACATAAACAAGAGAGCGGTATAATTAAAAAGTAAAACAGGAGTAATTAAATGGTACTTTTTTTACTTCATACGGGAGCAAAAAAAAACTCTAACCCTTCATCGCGGACAATGTGGTAGCGTCTTCAAAATTTAAGACATATAACACCTGCAGCAGATGTTGCCGATGCACAGAAAAGCTGTGCCGTCATGGGAACGAAAACGAACGCATCTTTATCGCTTTTCGGACTACAAGATTTTTTTTGTGGAAACCCTGCCGTACATGTTAGGACCTAATTCCATTTAATTAACTACTGATAATCATCTGCAGGATTGAATCATAATAAGAAATAAGAACTGAAAGGATGGACTTATACTATCAGTGTCTTCTAAAATCAAGATCTATGAATACAAAACCAATAAAAAAGAAATAATTTGTTTTATCTCGGATCCTTAAATTCGATAAGATTCTAATTCTAACTTCGTTTTACTCCTGTTTAAAATAAAAAAAAATTGTTTAGGTTGACAGCAATATTAAGATCCACAATGGGTTGTACAATTTGCATTTAAATCACATTTAAATAATCTCTATAGCGGATCATGAATGAGAAAATTAGACCTACTAATAACGGACGTGATTAATAAGTCAAGACTAACTAACATGTTTGCTGCTACCTGTAAAACGAGGATTACATTAAAATATCCAAAATGACTATTGCCAAATTTTAATTATAAAATAAAAGCACAATAATTTTCACAATTACTTTTTAAATGAAATTCATTTCTAATTCTTGGAACTCTGTAATATTAGTAATTGGCAAACCAGCTAAAAAAAGCGTGTTTCATTTTTGGGCAAAAAGAAAATGCAGCGCTTTACCTATCGAGAACATATTTAAGTTTTTATAAATAGGAACTATACCGTCACAGAATTCCGAATCTTAAACTATTCGGAATGCGCCTTCGATCGAGATAGCAAAGGTGCGTGTGAGGAAGTAAAGTGGTTACAATAGTTACAAGCACTCACACCAAAGCGACTAAATGTCTGGAATATACGAAAATTATTCACCCAGGAAGAAGAAGCTGCGCGAGGTTTCGTAGGAATGCTTTGCGTCCTTATCGCGATGTTATCTAGGATAGATCGAATTGCGTTCTTTGTATGGGATATCTTTAGAATAAGGTGGAATATTACTATCCGCAGCAAAATCTATTAAACAGGAACTGCTGGGGAGGGCTCCGGATGGTTTTGTTTATACGCGAAAGTATCTGTTATATCTATGTGCACAAACATTTAGGAGATTTCATTGCAATAAAGACATGAGACAATAAAAATGTTAATTTTGCGAAAGATTTCTTTTGCATATTCTTGTAGCAATCCTAAAAATTCTTTAAGAATATTTATAGCAATTATTAAGTTCTCGATTCTGCTTCAACATATCGTCAATTTTGTGATTCTTGGTTAGTGTTTGGTTAGTTTGTGGAATAAGCAAAATAACAAACCAATACAAATTCCCTCCTAAAACAGTGGGGAGACGAATAGATTTACATTAGACCAAGAATATGAAAAGATATACTAATTGTGAAATTTTTACGAATATGAGTTTAAGTTGATAAATGTTAATCATTATCATCATAAATATTACGTTATTCTATAGCTTGCATTGCTGATATAGAGAGTTCACATTATTCCCGGCAATCTTGCGTTTATAGTTCACTCAATTCCAAGCCACTTTAACAAAGTTTTGTCACATGTTACAATATGCTTAATTAATAGTCAAGCCAAATTGCGACATTTTTGTGCCTATTAAAAACAAGTTCATTAATCTTTACTCAGACTCACATATAGAAAAAAAAGTATTGCCTTTTAAGTTCCAACAGCGGACTTGATACCATATAACGTTGTATTTCAATTTTTGAAATTATGGATGACTATAATTAAATGATTAATTGCATTTGGAAGCTTTCGAAAAGAAGACTTTTTCCGAAAATGTTTGTCACATTGTAATTTCTTTTATTCGAAAATTTTTAAATAAAATCATAATTTGTAAAATCCTTTTAGGATTTTTTTCTGTTAAAATGCACTATTTTCACTTTGGCTACTTTAAGATAATGAACACAAAAATTTCATGTTCTCTCATAGTAATCTGTATTGAAAATTCACATTGCGGTTTATTATAATATGGGCATATATATTTAATTATTTTGTATCAAATTAAATTTGTAATATCGCGAAAACAAAAAACTTCATCCAAATAATGAAGCGTCAATCATTTCAAAACCGGCAGCCACGCAGACAACCTTTTTGACGCCAGTGTTTACCCCAACAGCTAAAAGTTTCACGCCATTAGATGTCAGATTGATTTTACGAAGTTTCGGTGTCAGGGGCCACGTGACTGAACGCGTCCCATTATCACGTGAAAAGAAACGAGGCGTGCACGGAACGCCATCGGTAATGCACGCAACTTTTTCTCTAGCCCGATACCGCAGGGAGAAGTTCTCCTGTTTCGTTACGCACGCAGGAATTTTAAAACGCTATCGCAAACTGGAACGATTATCTAGCCAATTACAGTCACAAATACGGTACCACAGTTCCGCCTCCGACAACCAATATCCAATATCAAAATGAACGAAAGTTTGTGCTGTGGTATTCGCGAATTGCGAATTTAGCAGCGCCGATGGTGGCGCTGCTAAAAGTAAACAAACGTGCCCCTTTGGAAGTATTTCATAATGTTTATATGTTATTTTTGAATCTCCGGTCAGCTCACTCTATCTGCATAAACAACAGTAAAAACATTATTTGTGGCATAGTTATCTGCTTTTGTTGTTTGTGATTTGTTAAAAAATAAATGTATCATCAGTTTTGCATTTTTGCTTTTCTTAAGTGCAATAATTCTTTTTATAAATTTCAACATTTATCAAAATAAATAGGAACTAGAAGTTCAGATTTTGACGAAATTACGAACACCTTGTCTTTATCAAATCAAAATACATTTGATAAAGACACGGTGTTGTGTTGTCGAAACAATTGTCATGCAAAAATATATAATTGCGTGAAAATCAGAACTTTTAGTTCTTATTTATTTTTCTTTTTATGCTGAACACCCGGACGCTGACACTGAATCGCAAACGATTTCAAACTAAATATTTTTGTAAGCAATATTAATATAACCCATAGTACGCACACATGGATCTTATTAAAAAAATGCCGTCATTCTACATTACTATAGGTTTGGTAAAAGGGGTCCGAAAAAATCTTCTTATTAGACCACCACCTTTAACTGGCTCATAAAAGCTAACGCCGACAAACAATCAGTATTACTTCAGATAGTTCATTATCTTGCACATCAATTATTTCAAAGTATTTATTGGTGTGGTCAGCATTACTTGTTAAAATTTTCAAATAACTCATAACTCTCATTGTTTTATTTCTAGGCATTGTGGCCGGTCTCCTTTTATGATGTCAATTAATTTTTCATCATGAATGATAAAACAATATTTTCTAGCCCCTATTTTAAAATATTTTGAAATTATGAACCGATTGGGTGTGAGCAAAGTGTCACTTGAAAACGTCAGCCTTCGCGAGCCATTTCGAACGTATTTTAATCATGAGTTGAATGCGAAGTTTCAGTAGATATAAAACACTGATGGCATTTTGACGTTTGCAAATTCTGATGGTCACCTTACATGTAACGCTGTATTCGTGCCGTTTTGCAAAAATGTACTCAACCACTAAAATTCATTGAAAGAGCAGCTATAGTATGCAACAGACTTATAAACTTATTTAGACACACGTGCCTATATAGGGTTGGTATAAAGCTTACAAAACTATTTAGCATAATTGTGACTCAAGTCAAAAGATTATTTAAACTATTCTAATTATTAGTATCTATTTTTTTTTTGGGTTTGTTTAAAACTGTTATACCGCAAAGGCAAGTTAAGGTACAGTAACAGGTAAATGGTACAGTAACATCCAGAAGAGCATCATATTCTTAAAATAGCGTCAAGCCTCTGCTTTTATAACTAACATCATTGCTCGTTTTTTTTTGTTTTCATCAAATCGAAATCGGTATGAAAGAAGAAGAAGATGGTATTTCTAAGTGGAAAAAAGACAAGGTTTGCCATAAACTTCAATGCAATGCGACGGCGTAGGAAATGGTAAGTTCATCTGCACTTTTAACATTGTAAATATAAAGGAGGAATACGTATAAAATTAACTAAAAGTTTTTAAAAATGAATACTTATTTCCAAAATAGTTGAGCGCTTAATCATTACTTAGTCGATTTAAGAAGTCAAACTTTCATCCTTTGAATTTTATGAAATAATAAATAGTCTTCGTGATATCGATTGAGCCGCAACAGTGAAGCATAGGGTTCCATGGTGTAATGGTTAGCACTCTGGACTCTGAATCCAGCGATCCGAGTTCAAATCTCGGTGGGACCTGCATATGTTTTTTTCTGTTTTATTCATTTATTTTTAAGATATTTTCCCTATTTCATGAGTACGAATCGTGTATTACATAAAAATCTATTTTCAACTTTAATTAGTATCACGAAACAATATGCATTAAAACAACAAAATGTTTTATGAAATAAGTTTACGAAATAACTTAATAAATACCTGTTCATGCAAAATAATGTAGGTATATTTTATCTTTCGTTGGTCAATTGTAGTCAGTCTCTAACCAAAACTGGTTTGAGCAAACTAAACTTGTTGGAATTGACTTATATACCTTTAATTAAAATTATAATTTTGCATCATTTGACGTTCTGGTGGCGGTTAGTTTATTATAGTAATATTATAAAAACGAAATGAAAAATAGGGATATAGACAAGGAACATGAACTTTTGCTAAGCTTTGCTAATTTTACGGAAAAAGAAAATAAGAGCAACGAAGTCGTGACTGAAAAAATTCCTCTAATTCAGGAATGAACCCGAAGAATTACACAAATCATTGAAAAGTACGATACTCTCTTGAAAGGTAACATTACTCAAGGAATAACAGTTTCTCTGCCTGTGAATCTCTACATTTTTTCGACCATAAGGTTGTAAGAATTTTGGTAACTATATTGGTTTGATTTCATTTTCGACAGGCACAGTAATGATCTCTAAACTCACATAAGAACATTTGTTTTTTTTTTGACATCGTGGTAAATTACAATTTCTTCACTATTTACGTCACACCAGTTTAAAATAAAGAGTATGATAATGTATAAACCGGTTTGAAGTGCACAAACCAACTCCAACTTCAAACCAAAAATCAAAACCGAACAGATTTGCACAGGCAAATTATTTTCGGTTTTTTTCAAACTAGTTGGCGCGTGAAACAGAAAAGAGCTCTATAATTTCGTTTTGAATATTATTTATTCTCTATAGTGACTATGTTCTCTGTTACACAAATGAATCAATTAATTGAATAATAATTGTCATTTTTAGTCACTACTGTAACATATTCGATTGTGCACTGATCAACCGTGCGCAAAGTCTTGTTTTCAAAAGTTAGATTCGTTTCCATTTGGCTCCGAGTTTGATCGAATGTTTTCGGTAGATTTTAGCCAGTCAGTTCTGACGTCACCAAATTAATGTGTTCGTGCTGCTTTGAAAAAAAAATTTAATTTTGTGAGATAGAATGGGCTTGTTTTGGGTGATTAGAATACAGGTTTATGGACTATAGTTAATAAATAATATTTAGACAGGGTTTGCTAGCTAAAAGTTCATTGAGTTTGTATCTGCATAAAATTATTACGTATAACGAACCATTACAATTTCTTCACCTCTTATTGCTGATAAAAATAGAAGATATTGTGCTACCGTATTTTTCAGTTCGATAAACATGCTTCATCTGGAAGTCTAGTAACGAAAACTATTTCTGGAAAACTATTAACGGTTAATGTTTAGCATTTACGGAGCGATTTCTAAGAACCGTTGACGACAAACAAAAGCTTTACGACCCCTCTATTCTCCGTTTTAATACGTCAATAATTTTTCTCCCTTTGAAATTCCCGAGCAAGGCACATTACTCCGCCGCGTTGTTATTATTTCCGATGGATCATATTTAAAAGGCAATAAAATAACCCATTAAATTTATCGTAGTCCTTTTTTTTAAACGACCGACGGCCCGTAAAGTCATAAAGGCTGATCTAATTACGCCCTGTTCATTATAGCTAATTGGCTTGTTTAAAAACATCACACGAATTTCCGCGCCAAGAATTCTCTGTACGAGCGTACTGTTATGAATATTCCCATCTTTAATTTTGAAAGTGCGAAAACTACCATGGCCACATTATTACCACATTACTCACTCCATGAAATATGCAAAACAATTAACCGTTTTCCGACTTTGCATATGAATATAAACCAATTGTTTTGAAAACGTTAGCAATTAAGATTTAGTTAATAGCTCTTTTGAAATTCTCAAATTGAACAATTTCAAATAAAAAACAAATTCCAAGGGTGCCCAAAAATTTGAACTGAAATGAGCTCATCTGTACAAAACTTCACTTCAAAAAATGATAAGAGAGCCACTAGTAATTCTTTATTATCGCGTATGCGTAGAATGAGGTGAAAGGTATACGGCAACACTGGGATAGGAAATGCTTACTTTCGTTATTTATAATAATAAAGTGCTAATTTCTTTTTAACTAGATTAAAATTGAGAAGTTTAGTGCCGTCCCTGGAGGTACCTTAAGCAGATGTAAACCACTGACTTTTTTGAAATGTTTTTATTTACTTTTAATAGGTCATTAAGAGAACTTTCGTTTTGGCTCTTGAATTGTATATTGCTCGACAAAAGCTTGACTTTTTGGACTCTTTGATATATAATTTTAGAACTTAGTTCTAAAATACGAACATTAATGAAACTAATATGATTCGCCTATAAGGTCATCATCAGACCGATACAATAATCGATTCTTCCACAGTTATCGTGTGTGGTTTGTTTTACTTCAGTATCTGAGAGAATGGATAGAGGTTTCAATTTACTAGAAGAAGTAAGCAGCTTAGGCTTCCAAAGCCTCTCTTGGCTTGTCAACTCATGTGATTTATAGTGAACAAGTACCAAAACTTTTCTATGTATCCAGTCTCTCAGGATTGACTATACGATTTTTGAATTGCTTGAATTGGAACAAAACCTTTGTCCAAAATTACTCTCGCTTATTTTCGTCATATATTTGCTTCCACTCTATATCAGAAATTTGAACATAAGTTAATATAACGCATTTCGTTTTGCTCTTCAAGCGAGACATCCACTCCAAAGTGGGCGTAAAAGAATTTTCATGTTTCCGTACTCGTATGACAGTTCCAGCAGCGTTGGACTGATATGGTGAACGTTCGCGTTTCTCACGTATCCAAAATAAATTCCGGAGAATGCCTTTTCCAGATAAGGCGCGCGAAGGGAAACGCTATCATTTACAGATTTTTCCGTATTTTTTCTTCGGGCGTCACGTCCGCGTCCTGTCCTCGGCCAAATATCTCTGACACATGCAAACGCGACGTGGAGAAAATACCGAAACGACTCTTTATTTCTTTTATCGATCTGGAGGGGGGGAGAACCAGACGCCGGGGGTCGTTTTTTCTTTATATTACTACACCGTCTGCTGCCGAACGTTTCTAGAGCTTCAGTGAAATATTTGAATTATTCTTATAACGTGGGGACTACTCAATTGTTGCTTGTGAGGAAAACAACGCGACGACATATTCCTCGCTGTTTTTGAAAGCAAAGTCACCGCGGTCCGATGCCAGATGTGGGCACCGTTGTTTCCAATAAAACATTAAGTAATCTCCATTATCTCTATTAAATTGGAAATAAGCTGAGACAATAGAGACGCTTAGGTTTGCACATCGTCAGCAGACCTTTTACCATTTTCCGAATGTCCGGAACAATGAATAAAAAGATAATAATGCTTCAGGACGTAACAAGACGTATTACCAATGCCGGTGCAGTGACCGGTTGCAGGGGCGCCCGTCTCTTTTTTGAAAATTTATTTTTAAATAAAATTAAAAAATATTTTTTATTAAAGCAAAGTGACTATTAGTTATATAGCTACAATATATAAAAAATAACAGCAACCTTTTAAGTTCTGCCAATTATAGGACAATTTCGTTCAATAGGAAATTGCAAACATTTTACCGCCATAAAATTTACCTAAAATTTTTGAATAATTTCTTTTGAGTACATGCTGTTTCGTTTTGGTTCAATTTATTTTGTCCTTGCACTACAATGGGAATCTAAATTAAACCAATATCACAATCAGAGCCTAAAAGTGCTTAAATACTATATTGTCTCATTCAAATTTTCAGAGGTATATGAACTAGAAACCCACAAAAGCCTTTAATTGATGTATTATTCTGTTTAACAAGTTTTATTAATGAGAATTTTAGTTATTTACTTTTCTATTATGCGATTTTGATATAACTAAATATATTCGCTTAAACCACTTTAATTCCATCTCCATTGTAATCCATAATCTATTGCCAAACTGACGATGAGGTGAAATGTTTTTAGAACATTTTATCAATGAATTGTCAGCTTTCCCTTGAAGAAAATATTACCTGTTAATTTCATTTAGTATATATATATATTCTTTTCTTTCTATACAAACCTATATTTTAACATTGCTTTTCTACTTCCTAGTCTAAAATAGCACTTATAACAAAATGCCACTTCAAGAGGTCAGCTTCGTTGAACACTATTGCGAGCCACTTCGGGCGTTTGCGGCATTTTAGTTTCGTTTTTCGGAACGTTCGGATGTTATCGGAATATTTTATACATTGATGATATTTTGACGTTTCTTAGTTCTGATGGTCAAGTATTCGTGCTGTTTGTTTTTTTTTTCAATCTATTTCTTGTTTGTATTCATACACATTTTTGTGTTAACAAACTTAATATTTGCCCCCTTAAACACGCCACTGCGAGGAATGAAAATGACGTTACCGATGCACGGACGTGTCACGTCGGAGGATAAATCTGTCTGATTACAGGCCACGAGGCAAGAGGACGACATGAAATTTTAATGGCCTAATGGTGGGCGGCATCCCTAAATTATTATCCTTACGTATTGTGGTATATGAAATTAATAATAAGGAAATATTACCGCGTCTGCGAGATCTCTATTATCTGTGCAGTCGGACTTGATTTATACCAATCGGTATGGTACGATAATACGAATCAATTCGCAAGGCCATCAAAACAGTTTCTTCAAATGCAATTTAGTTTGCATGTTCTTGATTTCTCGTTAGATTTTAAATGTTTGACTCTGATTGCCAAGTAAAAAAACTGTCTTCGACACTTTGACATTTTCAATCAAATTTATTGAAAGTAATTGCTAAAAAAATAAGAGCGGATTTGGCCCTTACGTAATTTTTGACATTCTGTTACTAATTCTACGTTTGGTAAGTTCTGCCAAGACAATCTTACCTTATGACGTAGACGTTGTATATTCAATATAAGATGTAGCAAGATATGTATAAGTCCGATAACGTTTAACCACAGAAGAAATGTTAGATGGCAAGTTGCTATTTACTGCAGCGATATTTGGTCTGTCTTGGTAACAATTGGATCTTGCAGTTGCAGAAAGTAGGGAGAGCAGCAGGTACGTTGTTAATGTAGGATTGCGCAGTCAGGTTTCTCCAAAAATAACTAAAGATTACCTGCTGTTCTGTTACCCCAACCCAATAACGTACGTATAGTTTCATGCTTTAACCAACATTGAAAACTAATAGTTCCAGTGAGCCTATTCTTAACACAGTGTCTATGTCTATTGCTAATAGCTAAACTTTTTCCAAAAATCTATCTTGGGGATATATCTATCTATTTTATGTCGTTAGCCAAGTCTTTCACTTAAATCCAATTAATTTTGTTGTACTATATAACAGTATCTCAGGGCATTAATTCTTAGGAGCCGTTTTTGCGCTCTTTTTAACATTTTGTCACACTAACATTGCATCACTGTCGGAATAGACATTCCAGCCCTTGGTATGACTACTACTAGCCTGTTTATTTTTTGTGAACTTAATTTGTAAACGGACTGGGACAAACAAGTTATCGTTTATTAAACTTCATAAAGGCAATTAGCCAATAAAATATTATAAATATAACTCAGCATATTTGTTGTATTGTATTTATGTACACATAAAACAAGCATACCAGCATCAATGTTACAAGTGTGCCGCATCAATATGCGATATTATCAATTTTCAGCTGCTTCTTATGGCACAGAGTATAAAAATGAATTTTTTGACTCTGATTTCTGTATTCTGATCGCATGCTATCAAATTAAACTAATCAATAGTCCTGAGAATTAACATCCATTATGGCGTATTGCTGTTTTGCTTTGGTCTACGACTTTTTAAAGCCTGAACGAAATTTTTCGATAAAACGGAAAGTTATTGTCCGGGGTCCATTTTCCATTTACTACGGTAGCGAAGCGCCGCAGATTTTATTAAAATTAATAAGCGCCTTCGAAGTTATTATAAGCATCCCGGGTGCCGTGTAATTACGAGAATGCGGGGTATCATTTTCGCTCGGGAGTGCCGATTGTTGCCGATAATCCAAACTTAAAAACTGTTATTCGTATATCTCTATGTCCAATCGATAAAGTTACCGTTCGAGATTGGCGGTTTTTTGGACACGACCATCAGTGAAAAGAACACGTTTGCAAACTAGTCTGTATACAGCGGAGCGAGGCGATTTCAATTTCGTAACACCTCGTATAAAGACGCCGACAAGTCGGGTATAAAACGTTACGGCCAAATTCTCGAGGAATGTGTTCGGTACGAATACAAAAGGAAACCGAACTAATTACTCGCCGGTCACCAGCTAAATCGATTTAACACCAGAATTAAAACGAGTTTTTTGGAAAGTTTAGCGACACCGTTGATTCCTTAATTTACAAGTCACACTTGAAAATTGTTTTCACTCCCGGTCCTCTTTTTGTGTATTTTTATGTAGAAAAGTTATTTGAGTAAATTAATCTAGATTTAATTTTTAATTTCTCTGGGTAACTGTTATCAGTAGCGTTAATTTTTCCCATCATTCTTGCTCTTGAACGATTCTATACATATCTCAGATTTATCATAGAAGATTATTTTGGATAAGTTTATCTTAAATATTAATTTACGAGACCAACATCAAAACATTCTTGGGAATATGGAATCACGGTGGAAATGTGTGTAAAACTGCCATCAATTATTCTTAGGTTTGTATCATTAATTAAGAAAGAGAAAAATCTATAGAACCGGTAAAACATATATCGTAATTTCTTCTACACTTGCAACTTCTAAACCCAAAATAAAGACTTTTGTTACTCTCCCACATCATCTCGGCTGATTTTGCTAGAAATCTCAAAATATACGCTTATTATTATTTTGGAATAATTTGAATACTGTTTTGTATTTTTTTATTTTCAATGCGGAACTAACATTTTTTCAATCTTATAATTAGCGCATTTTAAATTTCTCTTTAATTTAGATATTTAGAGAAAATACTCAGAAATATATTTACAAAAAATGCTGGGAAATTTGCTTTAGCACTTTAGTGGTTTGTTATAGCATGGGACAATGGGAGCCAATAAGAGACAAAGAAAATATAAGTTGTATTTTGTTATTTGAAAGTATAATCTCTTAGTCGATCTTGAATTGACATTTTGAATAACTAAGCAAATAAAATAATAGCGATGTTTCTAACGAAGTTCAAACAAGAACATTTTCTTTGTAACCGAGTAATATAGCATAGGTAATAAATATATTAATAAATACATAATATAATATAAATGTCCTATATAGCTGCTATTTTCAAAATTAATTCTTAACTATGCAAACCGTTGGAAAGATAATTAAAATTAAAGGAAAAGTTGTTTAATAGAAAAAATGTCAGTTCACGTCACGTCAGTCATCTCAAATTTTGATTTAAAAATTTGACGGGTCAATCCCACAACCCTAGTAGAGAGTTGAAAAAATCTATTTCGGCTAGTTGAACTGTAGACTTTTGTATAATTATAGGGAATAAGTAAATATTGTACTAATATGTTATTGCTAAGAACAAGTTACGATTTCTAACTGTGCGAAATGATTACCAATATATCCAGGTTCTAACGTCGATATTCCGCACCTCAATGCAGAATTTAGTTAAAAGTAGACGTATCTGAAACTCAAAATAACGAACCACCGCTATAAATCAAATGACATTCTCCGTCTACAGAGTCTAGACTATAACCACAGTCTCCAATTTTCTGCATCTTTTCTTTATGCTGCTAAAAGTTTTATCTATTCGAATAGCGCGCCATTTTGCTGGATAAATTCGGAAAACTACTATCGGAAACCCATGCAGCGACACAATAAGAAAGTCGCCAGACAAAGGTGTCGGAAAGTTTTCAAAGTCTGCACCCCGTGTCGCGCGAAACACGATATGTTACTTTGTGATCCGTTGAAGATTTTTTTGTACGACGCGGCAAACAAAAAGGGTCAGTCGATAAAAGCATATGATGCCGAGAATGAATGAACTCTATTAGTTTTAAGGCGTTAGAAAAAAATCTCATTTTCAAATAAAATCCTTTGCCGGGCAAACCTTTCTAGATTTTAAATACAGATATAGTGGGTTTTCAGTAAGTAATGGTTACACTCCGCGTGTTTTAGATTCTGGGTAAATTGTTAGAGTTTTCCGAGTCGTGTAATCTCTCGCTGTGTTGGAAATCACCACGGCATGCGGCCAGAAACTTTTTCGGCAAAGCCCCTTATTTTAAAAGTTTGTTAACTTCGTCAGAGTTCAATTAAACTGCGATTATAGTTATTTCGTTAGGTCGCGTTGAAAGGCCGGAGAACACACGTGACCCGAATTGGGCGGTTAGGGAGTGACGGGAGGGGCACGTTCTCGGTTAACGATCAGATCACCAACAGGATACTTTCAAGTACGAATTTCCCCGTCCCAACTTTTACAAATTGTATTTTCTTATTTCCCGATCGAATCAGCTGGTCCGTTATATAGGGTTATTCTCTGAAATTGCGCCTGTACTCGCTCTATTATCCACCAGACGGAGTTTCTACCTTTCGGCCCGACTTGGAGTGCAATGTAATCGATCCGACATTAAGAGAAATTCGATTTCGAACATATCTGTTGCTCCATAGACGAAAACCTTCATAGTTCGATTTTCTTGGGTTTTTATGTTTCCATTCTTTTGTGAATTTACGAACACACGGAGATATTAAACTGAAATAACTTTATTAATAATAAGGAATACACTGATTAAATTAAAACTCTCTCTTATATTCTCTAGGTTAGGTTCTATTAAATAATGTTTCCTCTTCTTCTTTTACAGTGGATAAATAACTAAATAATCACAACACTCCTCCCCGATTTGAAGTTTTACAAATAATAAATCCTTGCTTAAAGCTTTTGTCAACATGTCTGCTAAATTTTCCTCAGTTGGTACATATTCAACAGATATTTTCCTTTGTAATACTAAATATTTTAAATAATGATTCTTCATATCTGTGTGTTTGGCCCTTTTTGAATTCTCATTACTTTTTGACATTAATATTGAACTTCCGTTATCACAAAAAAGCAGTGTGGGAATATTAAGCTTAAAATCATTTAACACCCCTTTAAGATTCATTAGGTCCTGAGCACTAGCAGCCGCTGCAACATATTCCGCTTATTCGGTAGAAAGAGGAACCCCTGTTTCTTTGAAAACCAGCATACAGAGTTGTTACCAAGTAGAATTAAGCAACCACTTACACTCTTCCGATCATGTTTATCTGATGTTCAATCTGAGTCTGAAATAGCTTTTAATTTAACTCTGTCACTACTTGATTCATTTTTCACAAAAGTTAATCCTTTAAATTTAGTAGTATTTAAATAACGTAAAATTCTTTTGACCAATCCGAGTAGTTTTTCTAGTACATTGATAAACAGTTTTTGTAGTACTTTTACCTTCCACACAATTACTACAGATTTCTTCACTATAAGGTAAACTTAACTGTTTAGTCTCTTATGCCAAATATTTCCTGCATTATCATTATATATTATTATAGCAATTTTCAGCTTTTAAATTTATGACAATCAAAAATAAATTATTAAAACTTTCACAATAAAATGAAACATTGTTATGTATTATTTTTGCATGTTTTCTACCTGCTTTATCAGTTTCTAATATTATTTTAAAACCTTTTCTTAATAATTTTGACACAGAAATTAAGTTATGCGACATACCATTAACTATTAGAGCTCCTAATTTTATTTCTTTAGCTTGGCAAATACCACTCAGTGTTCCCTTTTTCTCTGCAACCAACGTCTCCCCACTCTTGGACGTACCTATTTTTATTTCTGTCTTTAAATCTTGTATAACTGCCATATAGTCTTGCAGTTCACTTGTCACTAAATGTTCGGCAGCTCCAGAGTCCAAAATAAAATTGTTTATGTTGTCATTCAAGCTCACACTATTTAATGTAATAAATGCGACTTCTTTATCACTTTCCTTTACTTCGTTTGCCTGCTCACTTGTGTTTGCATTTGCACTATACCTGTGATTACCTCGAGGTGAACCTCTGTAATTTGTAGCAAATCTACCTCTATTTCTATGCCTACTCTGTAAACACTCAAAAAATTTGTAACCTTGTTTGCTACATTTATAACACACATATTGGCTTGCTTTTATTCCCATTTTTTGATTTCATTTTTAATTTTTCGTCCAACAATCTCTATTTGACAAATTCCGTTGTTACATCTGTGTTTAATGTTTCAATCGCCGTTATTACAGAATCCTAGTCTTCATTAAGAGACAAAAGTAAGTGGAACACCTTATCCGATTGTTCGATTTTAGACCCAATACTTTCTAATTACGTATTACAGAGTCAAATTTGAAAAAATTATCCTCTAATTTTTCGTTCCTTTTACATTTTATTGTTAGCAACTTCTTCTTTAAAATCAACTTCGAAAATACACGTTTCCTCTGAAATACATCTTCTAATGCTTTTAACATATGCAAAAAAAAACTTTTGCGAATTTTCTCTACCTTCCGCCAGCCAACGTCTTGTGTGGTTCTGGGCCCATAACCTTTTGTGAATTTACGGGAGTACCCCACAATATTGGATCTACTGTTATCCATTGGGAGACAAAACACGAGGCAGAAGGAATCCAGACTATGTGTGTATAGAACTTCCACAGTATATGCACCCCATGCGAGTTTCGTATACTTAATCGACCCTACGGTATTCTTGAACTAATACGTATAATATTTTTTCGACAATAGTATACACAACAACACAATTCGAGGATTGGTGGTCTCTGGCTTTGAAATAGCATGGAAACAATATGATCATAAAATATAAAACCATCGCCGCCGCAGTTCTTGACAACAGAAGGCAAAGTATCTAAATTTTACTTTTTGCATACCACGGTCACGACAAAATTTTAAGAACTTGGAGCGAAAATAGTGAATTTACTTGGACCAATCGTTTAAATAGATGGTGTTTGTGATTTGCGAATATGTTACACCACAACCAGTACAAGTATGGTCTTTGTCGCCCATTTCATCTTCAGCCTTTTCAAGTTTTCTCTGGTTTAATGCCCAAATGCAGAGTGACCTTTTTTCATTTCTCATATTTTGTATCATTAAGGATTTTTGAACCTTTTTTGGGAGGTACAACTTGACCTCCTGCTTGCCTTTCTTTGCGGCAATAGTCTTTCTAGTTTTATTCGTTCTGTAACCTCTTTCAACATTTTCGTGTATCGTAAAAGTAAGATTATTGTTCCCAAAGCAATCATATACATTTAAAACAACGACTCCGTCGGCCACTGATAGAGGAGAATTATTACAGCTTCTTCCCATTGGAATTCATGTCGATAATGTACATGCAATTTTACTATTATAGTTATTGCTGTTGACACTTTAGATTAATAGCACATACTAAAATTTTTAATGTGCCATTAAAGTTATCTATCTATATTCGCTACCTACCTGAAATATTGCCTGAATCCCTTATTTTATTATTCTGCACCATTTAGAAGTAGACTTTAAATACCAAATTTCTTCATGAATATGATATCTACACTTAAGAACAACCTCTAAATTAAGCACTTTTAATTACTTTGTACTATAATGTTAAATTAGTCATTTATTCTTCAAAAGAGGCATTCGTAGCGATTTATATTAAATTTCTTTGTCTTTACAGGATACGGAAATAAATTTTCGTATTGTTATTTCATCCTTATTCACTTTGCATTGTCTATATATGCTTCATTCGATACGTCTAGGTGTCTAGAAGCTTTAAAAATACATTAAGCAATTTGTATAGATAACAATGTACCCCGTGACGGATCTCGTAGTATTAAATTTGCAGAACGAACAAATAAATTCCCGAACTGCACAACAGATAGATAGGCGTTCTGGAATATTGTATACCAAATGCGACAGCGATCTCTGTATATCAAACAGAAATACAAATTTTCTGCACATTCCGCATGCAAATGCTGCATGATGGCGAATATAAATGGGTTTATATAGCAGATAGCTACAGAGCGTGTTGTTTTTAAAAATTGAATCGGTCCTATTAAAAGCACTCTCAACGATATTTCAGAAGAGAATCAATCGTTTTAAATATGTTGGTAGTTTTGGTTAGTTAGTTAGACAGTAGCAAATAGTATACTAGAATAGACTAGAACTAACAACACATTACATTATTACAGTTACAGTTAATCGAAAACCTTTTTAATACTACAATCAAAACCTAACAATCATCAGGCGGAGTTTCAGAGCGAAAAATTATTGTGACCCATTGAACACTAAAAAATAGGTATTGAAATTGGGAGTTAAAAAATTACGAATAGGAGAAGAGACTAGTAATATAAAAAGTGCAATATAAACCATGCAGTCCGAATTGTAGTTGATGGTTTTACCAATTTTATTGAGAGATTTACCAAAGTACTTTCTGAAAAGACGAATTGCCGAGGAGTTGGAATGAGTTGTTAACGCTGCAACTCCCATCCAATCTAGGATGCTGATTTTCAATTTTCGAAAGTAGGTTAAAGCGTTGCATTGTGATCGACGAATTTTCGACGATTAATTATTGTCCGTCGTAGTCATTAGCATTAGCAGAGGTAAACACATTAACACCCTAGTTGCCTATTAACCCATAAACTAAAATGGAACAGGCCTTCACTTGGGCTGTATTTACTTAGAGATCCAGACATATCGAGTTCTATTCAAGACCGTATAAAAATGTTTATATTTTTGTTGACAAGAATTCTTGGGATTGTCTAATTATTTTATTTTGTCGGCTTCAGTCCTTTTGTCTATTTTCCCCAAAAATTTATTTCTTCTCAAATTGCGGTAGCACTTTCAAGTGGCGTGATTACTTCCATTGTGTATTTTTGTCAAAGGAAGGACGACAATTATGAAACTATTTGCTTCTTCGAGTATTAATTTATTTCGCGACAATAGACTTTTCCCGTTATTATTTAGAATATTTGCATACGACCTCCTTTGTAAATTTTGAATACTGAATAACAAATTGTCCTAATTATCTCAAATTAAATCTAATAAAAAACAGAAAATATTTGTAGGTTGGTTAGGTGAATGAGTGTGACAAAATATTATTTTATTGCCATTTCTAGTACTCTAAAATTAAATGCCTACCACCAATTTTTCGAAATGCGTCTTTTAATAAGGTCAGTTAGTTTTGATAGTAAGCAACTTTTGCAGTGTTATTGCAGTCGAGATAAAAATAACAGTTAATTAATACTTGAATTATACAGAAGATGCAAAGGCTGATTTTGCAACTAATTTTTGACATCTTTAAGGCTTTATTGTTGGAACCAAGAAATGTAAATAATATGACTGATGACTCTCTGGGTAAACGTAAGCTTCTTTCCTGTTTGTCATAAGGCCATTAGAAAATTGTCTAGGCTTTCCTTATCCAAATTCTTGGGGCTCAATACTTTTCATAGACACTAATTCAGATTCAAAATAGGCATTAGTTTGGAAACATTGACCGTTTACAATGCTCGCCTCTCCCAGGTTTCTTCTTCGACCACAGCTTGGTTATAGCTGGCTAAGATTTATAACAGCGATATTTCGTAACTCTTAAACATTATCTAAATGTTTTTATCTCGATGAATATACAAATAACATCAAAATTACCAGCTTAACAATTTTCGGTGTGGTACACTTATTTTTGCCTCTGGATATTAAATTTTTAAATATATAAAAACAAATATTGTAGTCCCTAAGCAAGCGGTAAGTGCAGCTCCCGCTTTCCAGGGCTCTCACGTATCTTGACATGAGGCAATTGATCATTAACACGTATCTAGAGCAATTTCCCTACCATTGTGGGGTAGCCTATTTAGATTAATAACGGAGGACGTGGTGATAAATTACGGGAAAGCGTCATTGCCGATATCCCTGAGAATTCCAAACTTTGGAAATTTAATTAATGTAAACCTTCGTTTATGCTTTGGGAGCTTTTATCCAAGGCTAGATTGAAAGAAAAAATAAAAATGATCACATATTTGGGAACTCACCGCTGTGAGTTCGTATCAAACTCATTATAATTTAATCCCTCAGTACCCTTTCAAGAAAAAATAATGTTTTCAAAATTACAAGCTCGAGTTCTAAGAACGCATGTTTCACAAAACAAACTGTTTAATTATATTCCTTGGCTCGAGTAAGCATTTTTCTAAGAATGTTCCGTCCCCTTTAATTCTCACAATTGATGTGTACAGGTGCATGTCATAATGCTAACTGGTGCACCGTAATTGTTACTAATATGAGACAGTTAAAATTCTTACACGCAACTATGCCCTCATCACATCTGGGGGTTTTGAATTAAATATGCGTTATTCGACATTCGGAAATGTTCGTATTACTAGTTCTTTCTGTTTCAAATGTTACTTAACTAGATTTAAGTCCATAAGTGGACCGACCAATAGAAAATGTCCGTTGGGCTAGGTCGGCTTAAAATAAATTACCTTTTTGGCATAATATTGGCAAATATTTTTTTCCGCTCAACTTAAATGCTGTAGAATTTACAGTGCGCAAATATACAGGGTTGTTAACGGTGAGTTTCCTAGTAGACGTTTATGGAAAATGACTTAAGGTATAAAACTACAATGTTGGTGACTTAAGCTATCTAAGAAAAATATTTTTGGTCATGCTACATTTTTAGAATCTACGAAACATTCTGGCACTTTTTTAAGTAACATGTACCACACCTATCTTGAAAATCTTCGGAGATGAAAAATTACTTTTAAGAAATTTGGCAACAAACAATCCGAAATAGAATAATATTTTTTTTCGCAGCCCGTACAGATAAACACTTGAATTTTTGGTTGCGGTTCCCTATTAAATTGCTTTATCATAATATAATATGAGAATTAACCTATCACGTATCATAAGATAAGGCACTGGCAAGTTAGAAAAATCGATGTTACGTGAAAATTTTAAATGGAATACCCCATATTTTATATTGGCACGTAAATGCGTAACTAATTTGCCATCTAAAAATCTATTTATTTTCACTGATTTTCGAATTACAAGCAAAAAATCAAAATATTGAAAATAAAGCGAATTAAAAATCACATTTCATTTGTTTCAAGAACGCGCAGAAGATTTAATGAACAATATCCGCATTTGCCACCAACGTTTGAGAGAAAGTTTCAAGAAAACTAAAGCAAATTTTCGAAAACCTACGAAGAAGGGAACTTCCAAAACCTGTTGCAAATTCAGAAGATAATGAAACCAACGTATCTACACATGCTTCCATTCCGAGCGCTAATGATGATTTAGGCATATTTTATTTGTCCATTCAACTGAACAAACATAATATGCAAAATTACAAAATAATTACAATCACTTCTCCCTCGCGATGCAGATTACGCGTAGAATTTTGCGAGATTATATTGGTTATAACCAAAGAAGATCGAAATTTTTACGGGAGGGTACTTTTAACAGAAGGAATAATCATGCCTTATACCCACATAAAATGCGATTACTTTAATTCGCTTAAATTCCAATATTTTGGTTTGATTTGGTTTGGTGAAAATAAATATACCATAGTTTGGTACTTTTAAATGTCAAATGAATTGCTCATTCACATGCCAATATAAAATATGTGTTCCATTTAAAATTCCCACGTACAATGAATTTTTATATCTTGCGAATTGAGCCTTATCTTATGAACGTCCTGTACTCGATAAGTTAATTCTCCTATTCTATTATGATAAAGCAAATTAATAAGAAAGCAAAAAATATCAGTTTGTTTGTTGGCAAAATGTTCAAGATAGGAATCGTACGTGTTACATCAAAAAAGTTCCAGAATTTTTCACGGAATCTAAAAATGTGATAATATACAGATTGTTCCATTAAAAAAAACTAAAGTTGATATAAGTTACACAGCATATCCAAAAATATTACAAATAAGTAGCTCCTATTCGCTTACATAACTAACGAATATTTCTGGTTTTTGCCTTAAGTCATTCTCCATAAATGTCTCTATAGGAGACTCACGAGACCCTGTAGACTCAATAAACAATATAATGTTTCAAAATATATTAAGATTTTATCTAAAAAAATAAATAGTTTTAACGCTATAGGTAATGACAAATGTTGGCGAAATAAGATATTTTGGTCATCCATTGTCCTTCCACTTCCACAATATATATCCAATATAGTTTGTAGTATTCAGTATTGCAGTATTCACAATGGCAGTCCAAAATGTTTCATTTTGTTTCAACAAGCTATTCATAATGTAGTACGGTTATCGACCTTAGACCTCAACGTAAATAGTATAGCAACACAAACATTTGCAAGGAATAGGAGAACCCCTTAGCAAAAATCGATAGATATGAAAACAATGGCAATAATGACTTTAGATCAATTGGGCCATGAAATAGTAACTCGAAAAATCCGTAAGGTCTCATTTGGAAGGCTGCAATGCAAGAGAACCGAAAGCACAGTGTTTTTCACCCCCACAGTCTTTCCAGAAATTCTTTAAACACAAAGTGGGTTTTAACAGCAGGCATTTGTTACTTTCAGGATACCGGTTTGCACTCCGCAGCATTTGTTCAGTTAGGTAAGTATTAAAGGGTAAAACGGTCGCCTTTATAATGTTCACGATAAATATGACGGGTTGTTCTCGATTGATTTGCAGCCACGTCCAAAAACCAAATTGGGTTACATGATAACCCGACGTTATTATTAATATTTAATTCATGAAAACAGACGAAGGTAAACGCTGTGTTTTCGCTATCGATTTCAGATTGCACATGTCGCGGTAAACACAAAGCGGAACGATTTTAAATACACCGGAAACATATCGGCGCATAAATATTTTACGATTTAACCTGCATATATTGGGGCACACACGTACAACGTGCGAATCGTTATCGATTCTCCGCGAGGAAATCGCATGCAAACTTGCCACTTTCCACCCCCGCCGACGCTCTCTGCGGGGGTGAGGGGGATAGAATTTGCGTGCGGTGCCTTGAGGGGCCACCTGATAAATATCCATCGGAGCTTACCTCCTTATCGCCATGATGAACTGCCGTCTACTAAGTTCCGCGTGGCGTTTCCGTTCGATATAATAAAGGGCGCCAGGTAATTCAATATAGTAATTACTCGGTAATTTCCGTTTGGGCTACATCAATACGCACACCCGGGAGAATACGCCAAAACATCGGATTTGAATAATTACCGGCCGTGACAATTTGCGATTGTTCTTATTAAGTTGATTGACGGACAGCAGTAGATAATAGAGTGACTTTGCTACTTGCTTAGAGCAGACTGTATTTGAGCAGGTGGTCATGGGCAAGTATCAACGATTTTGTACAATTCAATTGCATAGAGTGGGCCGTTGATCTTAGGACACCCCCATATCTACGAAATTTTACAACAAACAAAAGTTAATTGGGTTATTACTAACCTTTAATTTATCTAAATTTTTATTTATACAGGCTGTTTAATTTTTTGTGGACGAATATCAACTCTATTATTTTAAATGGAATACCTAGAATATTACTTCATTTTTGAAGTCTATACAAAATTCTAGACATAATTTGTATATAATGTCTACCTAAATCTAACCATTTTAGACATTTTTAATTTCTTATGCGAAAAATGAAGCTTGCAAGGCGTAAAATATCTCCCAGTTTCTTCATTCGGAAGGGTCTATCGTTTCACTTGAGTAAGTTTTGTTATAGACAAAGGACTCGAATAACGGATTTCATAAGAAATTTCGATTTATATTAATACAGAGTACGCGAAACATAAGAGTAAAAAATGAAATTAAAAAAGCTGCCGAAAAACTTTTTCTTTTAATGGAAACTGTTGTATATACCTAATATTTTTACTTTTTGAAATATTTCCCTTTAAACACAAATAATAAATGACGGTGTTCGAACAAAACAAGTGCTAAAGTGCTGCCACTATGATTTACCATTTCATAGTTGACCATAATCTTGCCGATGCGCTTATGAAGATCCAAATGACTTATTTATACAGAATAAGAATAAGGATACGCGATAACATTGGTGAATAATTCATTAACGAACGATCATTAAAAAATTAATAGTTTACAAAGGATAATAATTATTGTAACAGTTATTCAATATATCCTCCACTTTGGGCAATACAAGTAGTATAAAGGATTTCTAAATACATAATGGCATTTCTAATAGATTCCGTCCCATTTAAATATAAGTTGACCGTTTGTGTTTGTAAACTAAATGTTTCTGTGATAAGGAGCGTTATCCTGCCGCCAAATTTAATTTCGTTGTTCCTTTTCAAGCATTTCATTTTCAACAAAGGGATGGATAATATTTAAAAGCTCTAAGTAGCATTGGGAATTTAAATTCTGATCAAAAGATACTGGACCTATTATTCAGAACCTCCAAATGGCGCACCATATTTTGACAGAAGTGCTACCTTATCTTGTAACTTCCATACGTTTTTTATTATTCTTATTGCTCCAGTAATGGGTATTTTTTCTAATAAAAATTTTAGTCATCTGTCCGAATGATATTAGCAAATATATTTTCTGAAAAGTGTCTCTCCATAAGATTGTTGCAAAAATCTAATCTAATTCCTGCACTGGACAGAATTTATAGGACTTCTACTTGTTTATTTGAAGGAATGTGCGAAGCGCTGTTTTTTTCATGTCTAGATCTAAAGACGCATTTCGGGTTGAATCTTCAGGGGTCTCTACAGAATGCAACGAAATATTAAGCTGCTTTTCATCATTGAAAATAATCTTTTTCTTTCTTAAGAGTCAGCCGATATGTAAGTTTCTAACATATCTTTTTCTCTGTGTTAAACATGATACGCAAGCAAGCGAAAAAATTAAATTTATAAACAGTAAATTAATAAATCAATAACGTGTGGAAAAATATTCGAATTATGACAGTAATCAACAATAAAATCGCATCCAAGGAGGCAGCATCCTAGCGCTTATTTTGTTTAAATGCTGTCAAAGCCACCTTACACTAATTGAACTTATATTTCAACAGCATATTATTTGTGCTAGACAAATGTTTAAAAGGGAATATTTCAAAAAGTAAAAATATTAGACTTATACAACCTTATATAAAATTGCCTTAATTTTTAATGCTGAGTAGGACAAGATTATAAAAATATGTAGTTTAAAAAAAAAAGTTTGTTGGCATTTTTTAAAATTTCATTTTTAATCTTAAATCTGTTATTCGAGTCCTTTGTCTGCAATAAAACTTACTCAAACAATTCCGAATGCAGAAATTGTCAAAAACGGTTAGACTTAGGTATAGGACGTTATACACAAAATATTTATAGAATTTTGTATAAAATTCAAAAATGTAGCAATGTACCAGGTGTTCCATTTAAAATAAAAAAGTTGATATTCGCCCACGAAAAATTAAACACCCTGGATATACAACATTAAAATAAATGGAAGGGTTGTAATTCCCCAATTAACTTTTGTATCAGACTTCAACAAATATCGACATCAGCAGTTTCTGAACATCATTTTTTAAGAACCGTACTCGTCAATGAAAAAACTCGATTGCACCCCTGAATCCAGTAAGCCAGCTTCCAACATTGTACCAGATGCAGCTAAGGGCAATACCAATTGTGATTTTTTCGATCCGTCGAAGCTACCTTCCCACTAATGTCTGATTGAGCGGTTTGTACTGAAAAGGTCGCTAAGGGCACTAATTCTTATTAAAGTCTTAATGATTTATATGACGATACCTACCTCTCTAAAATTGTCAGTATTAGTGATGCTCGTCATATCTTCTTAGATGAGGCACTGTCAAACTGTTATCAATACTCCAAATGTAATAAAATCAAAATTTTTGAACAAATTCTTAAAAAAATAAATAAAAAGTCTGGTAATTTGAAAACGGAGCTGGAAAAAAATATGGTTTACAACGCCTCATGCAGGCAATGAACTGACGACAACACATTACCAATATAGCTAAGCGTGTAACGTATGTAGTAATTTTTATGGCACACAGTAAATATAGAAAATAAATAATGTCCGAAATCAAGTTATTTAGATAGCTTGTACACCAACTGTTATATCTCTTTTTTATTTATGTTGTTATTATGTTTATTTTTTATGATGTTTGTTATTAGAAAAAATTAGCAATATGCAAACTGTCAAGTTGATCAATTAAGAACCACAAAACTTAAGAAATAATTACAAAAACTTGATTTCCGTTCTTTTTAATCAACTACACCTTCTACATATTGGAACCAAAGTTTTAAATAAATGTTATTTACTTCACAATTTTTTATCAAATGTTCAGTTCCTTCTTGCCATTCATGAAGAAAAAACAACGGTGCATACAGATTGAAAAATCGCTCATGATTTGTGGTGTATGAGGACCATTCTTCATTGAGAACCGAGAACGTAGACACACACAAATTTTTAGACATAACAAAACTGTTTGCGTCATTTGGCACCCTTAAGCTTAAGTGCCCAGGCGCCCCTTGATTCATCCACTCTAATGCTTTCGCATTTACCCAGATAACCTATTTGTAGGGTTTGTTTTCTAGGTTGCTGCGGTTTCATGCAATATTAAACCCAGCGCAGTTCATTCAAGCAATGCGATTCGATCAATCGTCATGTTTATTTTAACCGGGAATCAATGGCGAATCTTATAAAGCTCGTTTGTTTTCGCTAAATAAGTAAGGGGTATGAATTTCTTATTGCAATCGAGCGAAATCAAAATTTCATGGAACTTGACCGGTAATCACGTTGCTGTTATATATATACATAGCCAAAATTCTAATTGAAAATGCATTTCACTTGTATCCAGAATCACCGTCACATTAATCAATAACTTATCATGCCCCAGGATCAGTCGCATTTTCTTGCTAATTTTTTTATTAAAAATCTTTCGATAACCCGTTCTAGTTTTTCCGTTTTTCATCAAAGTTCTGAAGATCAATAAAATAAGGTATAAATGTACAAGTTTATTATTATTATTATACTTCAAAGTTTATAATTTAGTATACCTAAATACTGACTTCGCACACACTAGAGCAACCAAGCATTGCATATCTACTACACACTGGAAATAAAATCGTTACTCGACAATAAAATAACCAACACAAAAACTAGTAGCTTCAACAATGGAATCGAGAAATTGCTGGAAAAATTAGATAAATATATAAATATTTCTATTAAGTAAGTACTGTACATTGTAGGTAGCAGTGCGCAGGTTCCTAGCAACTCACTGAACGAGTCAAACCGCGATTTTTCGGCGGGTTATACCTATTGATATAGAGAGATGATAAAGTGTCATGAATTGAATGAGATCCAACGTCAGATTTAACTCACTATATTCATGTACCTCGAAAAACGGTAATAAGATCAACATCAAGATATTTGACATTGGTGTAAAGTATGAACATTCTGTGCAACTGAGTAATTCAGAGATAATCCGTTGTCTATTGCCCATCTCCAGTCTGCTTGGGGTGAAGCTTTAATTAAGAGTGCAGTTGGTCAAACTAACGAGATTAAACTAGACATCACACTAAATGAACGTAATTTATTTTTAGCATAGGTAATCACTTCTTTAATTTCTATGTTTTCATATTCTGTCTCTCTATTATATGTACTAAAAGAACGACTTATTAGCCACATATTAATCAAAGGTCAAGATTTCTGCTTCTAGAATTTAAAGAAAGCTTTTTATGCAAATGGATGGACGAATATGTTGCAATTATTCATTTTCCCCAATCATCAGTCAGACGATCGTTCTTCTTTACATGACAGCGAACGTTTTGAAGTAATTAACACCGGGTATAGCGAAATTAAGGGACCATCAGCGATTCCCCGGTTTTCAAGGCAATACTCTTGATAAAATCCGTCTTTGATTGATGATTGCGCGCGCTCGGTGAAATATCGTTGTTTCCATTTACGGACTTCATTGCAATTTGGTTCTGCGAGATTTTTAAATCGTTCTCGGCCGCTCTTTGTATTATACTCATAGAAAAAATAAGTATTTTTTTCGTTAATGTCGGTACTGTTACTATATATACTAATTTTAGGGGCGCGATATGTACAGTTCAGACATGACCAGCAGTAGTTTTGTTGTTTTTAATTGTATGTGGTTTCAGTGGCAATACACAAATACTGCAGCTAAAGACATTTTCAAAGAACTACAAATATCTTTAAAATAAGATTACCTTTTTGACACAAATTCTCCAAAGTTCACTGAAATATAAACCAGTTTTCCACTAAATTCCGAAGTGTGCCTTTTGTAAAAACAAAACAAAAGTATTCAAACGGACGTAATTTCTACCAGAAAAGAGTTGTTATATGTTCATTTGATACAACCATATAGGGAGTACACATTCCTAAACATTTTCCCGTAACACCCTGAGATTCTCGGAATTCTTCGAAATTCCCCGAAGTTTTTTGAATTGTTCCAATTCCCCTGACATTCTTTGCCCTTCTAGAGTAAAATAAAAAAAATATTTATTAACGTTTAATTTCATAGAAAAGTAATTGGTACCAGTTATCCTCCACATACGGCTGATTAAAATTAAGTAAGAAGTTCTTTTGAAAAATCTTAATTTATGTAAGAATTTTTTTCACTATTGGATCAATCTAAAATTATATGAAATGTTTTAGGAGGAACTGTTATCATGTTAAGCTGCAAAGTAATCAAACGTATTAAAAAGAGTCCAGTAATTAAACTATTGGATTTGGGAAACCATTGAGTTATTCATTTATCCTTACAGTTTAATAAAAGTGGGTGAGCAAAATTTAAACGTGTATAAAAATAACACATCCTAACCTTTTGTCTGGTTCAGCTTGGAATAAATACTGCACTGCTGGAGAAAAAGTTAAAGCATCCTGCTAGAGGTCGAATTAAGCGCAGGTTAAGAATTAACTTTTAGCCAGTTTTCCCTTCCCGATTCCTTTTATTTCAGTTGAATGTTTCTGCTGACGATGATTGTTTTATCGAATTAATTACAGGAAGAAGTTTCCACATTTCCCTTTTTTTTTCTATATCATTTTTCCTACTTCTAAAATATTTTCGGGGTAGTGGTAAGGTTGAATTAGTTCTCATTATTAGTACCATTATTTAATTTCCCGTTAATTTTGGAATACGTATGTGGAGAGCAGACAATCGAAACTCTCGCGTTTACCTTAATATGTCGTTCCGGGATCCGGGATTGTTCCGTGTCGAGACAACTAACTCTTAGGCGTGTGTAATTTTCCGGGCGGCTCATTTATTAAGTGCAATGTGATTACTTGCCAGCGGAGAACTACAAACTCAAACATTCCATTTCCTTTCTGGATACAATTCGCCGAAGCGCAACACGTGTATTTACGTGTGCTCGCATCTGAGGCGGTTACCCAAAAGACAAGGAAACCTGGTGCGAAAGCAAAATTTTCATACCGATTCTGGTTTTTTTAAATACGACTATGACTGAACGGTGATAAAACTTTAATAGATCAGCTGTATCTAAACTTGCCCCACTGCTGTATTTCTGCAAATAATGCAAAAAATCCCACATGTGCTGACGATTTTGATAGCCATATTTAAAATCATTTAAAATGTTCGCACTCTAGCGGCCATTCTAGCAATTTCAAAATTTGAGCAATTTCTCGTGGCTTCTTTGATAATGCATTTGTTTCCGCAAGTTAGAACTTCCCGGGATAAAGCCATGGACCATTCTGAATGGGACGCCCGGTATATGTCTACAAAAAGTCTACAAAAGGGCTTTAAGCTGCCATCGATTTTACAAACTTTCCGGCATGTAACTTATTCCTTTTTGAGCGGATTTGAACTAACGTCAGGAAGAACATATCAAACAAAAATATAATCTACCCTTTTTATTAGGTCTTTTGGTTATTCCGAATCAATCGAAAATTTTTAGTAAAGTTAAATCGTAATCTGTGAGCCAAATATCTCCACTAGCAACTTTTGCTGGTTTGTTACGGATTTATAAGTGTTATAAGTGATTTATAACTGCCATTGTGCAAAAACGTTGGACATGTATAGATAAATTCTCAGTAAGTTGTAGCTTGGTATTTAGCAAATATTCAGTTTCATCTACATTGCGCGGAGTACACTAACATAATGTTGCAAGAGATGATTTGGTAATTTTTTGCAGGAGGAGAATTAGTATCAATTCAGGTTTTTAGGGTAAACGGAATCATTATTGTCATCCCTCGCAGTTAAGGAGCTTCTTCTATATCTTGTTCCTATTCGTGGGACATATTTTTCCACGTGTGCAGTACATTTCGTCCATTCTTCTTATCATTCTTCTTCAATATTTTGTTGTTACTATAAAATGTTAATATGTAATAGAGTTCCATCAATATCCAATTAGCGGGAGACTCATCTAGTTGATATTTAGAGCAATTTAATTTCGCTTTAACTCTAGCAGTTTTGAAATCAGACATCAAAGTATACAACCCGTTCCAACATTTTCAGTCTCGTTCCAAGTATACGTTTCGAGAGCGCTCTCCATCTTTAAAAGTATCTCGTGCATCAAAGCAAAATTTTCATTAAACACATTTTAACCCTTCGTTTTAATTCGACGCGAAAACAAGTTTAACCTGAGCCACACACGGACGCGGCAATTAAATTTTATTAAAACTTTTTAACCTTTTTAAAGCTAGATTTCGAACTTAATGAAAATTACAAAATCCAAAGTCAAAGGGAACGCCTGATTTGAATTGCACCCCGTTACGAAAATATTGACTCAAAACTTATCTTTTATTCCGCTCTATGACTTGCATGCACTTATCCGTTTCCGCTGTTTATTCCGGCGGCCCAGCACTAAAGGCAAAAAGGGTAAAAAAGAAACGTGCCTCGGCAAAGAGCGATAGCTTTACCAGTTTGAGCTTGGCACTGCCACCCGAGATTTTTTTTTCTCTCCCACGAATCGATACTTCTTGTTAGAATAGATTCGCAGCATTAAATTCACCAGCAGTCCGATTTGCGTAAAACCATAATTATTGAGAATTGAGAACATAACAAATTCAAAGAAGTTTCTACAAAAGGTTTTTATGTTAACCATAGTTACAATGAGTACTATCTTAAAGCCAAAATAAATGTAAATCTTTTTGATTGGTTTATTGCGACAAAAAATTTCTTCGAACACTTGCACATCGAAAATCGTCCAGTCCAAGAACTCCCTAGAATAAACAACAAATCCGGTTAATTAAATCTAAATTTTGAGTTTTCTTTTATAATACTTTTAAATGAATTCGCGATATTATGGTCAAAAATAGCTATCTGATTTCTTAGATTATGCGCTTAACTGCACATTCCATATAGAGGTGAATTAACGTCAAGCATGTTACATGGCTTGTTTAAATAATAACGTTGTTCCTGCGTGTGAAGTAAGGATGTAAAATTGATATTGCCTGAACGAAGAGGGCACTCAGTTTACTGATAAATTCATTTAGAAAAAAACGTTAGAACTTACTTCTTAATTCTAACGAGTCAAAACAAAACTCTGCAAGTAGACATGGATATCGTGGGTTTGTATATGATATTTATTTATAATTATTTATTTATAATGCAGGGCATAGGAAGCTTAAAAATTATTAAGTTTTCCCAGTTCTTTAATATATTTATGAAACAAGGGAATTATGGAAATGTTCTTAACATGCTTCTTACCGATGAGGTCAAATTAGTTTTCATTTCATTCAAATTTGGACCGGCATAAAGAATAAAGCCCAACATCATCATCGTTAATCGTTAATTAAACAGTGCATTCTAAATTTGTACGACCGTCACATTTTTGCAAAAAAATATGTGACCAAACTAAGTATTAGAAACTAATGAAGCTGACGATTTAAAGTAACACATTAGCTTTCAAGATATGCTTTCTACTATAAATAAAAACCATACAAAATATAATGAATGTAGGTAAGAAATTATATCTGTTCCCATATCATTGTAATAATATATATCGGAGATAAAAAACTATTCTCTAGAAATCACAGTGGTCCAAAATTGCCCCTTGTGACACTCCTGATGACATCTGACCATTGTATGAAAGCTCATTTCACGAATCCCCAACATGCATCACTCCCAATAAAACCGGAAAGCACGACGAACCAGTGACAGATTTACAGAGTATTTACATCGCTAATAAAAAAGTTTAAGTTACCGCATTCGGTGGTGGCACATGGCATGATGTGACAAAAAGAGATTAAATAAATTACACGGCCAAGACTAATAACATTTGAACGGTCGCTATATACCAGAACTTATGAAGTTACTATGAAAAAAATGTCTACTCAACAGATCATGGACGAGGTTTATAATCTTCTTTTTTTACCAATAAGACCTGAAATTGCACATTCTGGCTTTCAACCAATAAGACCTTCCTTCATTCAACCACCAACAGCTGACAGATCGTCAACAATTATGGGTGCGGCATTTTTACGGCAATATATTCCTGAAATATGTCAAAATACTATTAAATCTTCAGACACAAAGGAGCGAACACAGCTATTGGAAAGTATTGAAAGCGTAAATTATGTAAGTGTGTTAGGCAACTTTCAATCTTGTATATGTATGCCCGTGTATGGGCAAATTCTTTTCCTTACAGTTTTGACCGCCATAAAACATGAAAAAAGCAATGGCATAGACTGCTAGTATTTTGTGGCAATTTTAATAATCTGGCTCGGCATTGCCAATATTGTTCGGATTTCAGAGACTGATATTGCGTTTTAATAACGGTAAACAAATTTTCCAGAAAAATTACAATGTCGCAACTCAGTCAGTTGGGGGCAATGCTTACACGAAACTCGAAACAAATATCAAAGCCATCTGTGGTGCATCCATTTTTGGCGTAGTAAGGAAGGACAAGGAAATTGGGATCAAGGTCAGGATAAACGAGACAGATACATACATTTAAAAATACCAGCTTAACGTATAGTAGGAAAGTTATAGAACTCGTGGAACTCTATAACGTTGTATAAAAAAAGATCAATTGCTGCAACTGAATATTCAGCGCAAGATCGAAGGTAGAAGAAAACTAGGATGACAGAAAATGTCATGGCTGAGGAACGTGAGTCAGTGGACTGGCATACTTAACATTCAGAAATTGATCCACACGGCCAGAGATAGACAAGCTATGCAAAATGTGGTCGCAAACATCCATTAATGGATAAGCAGAGAAAGAAGAAGGCTGTTAGCTGTATTGTTGTCTACGTATACATAATTGAAGAATAGGATGTCCCGGTTACCAAAAAGTTTATTCTAAATACAATATTTAAAAAAAAACTTCGCGGTTAGCAAGATTTTAACTAAAAGATAACATTGAACGTCACAGAGCGTTGAGTTTAGAACGGACCGTTTCTTCAGTTGTGTGCACCAAACCAAACGATTTGTTTGTTTTGCTTGATGACGAACGTTGCCGCATATACGGCAACAACTTCGTCGGCGTCGCCATTGTGCAAACCCCGGAAAGCACGTTTAGAAAATCGCCTTTGCATAAGAAAAGATGCGGTCGGTGCTGAAAATAATGTTTTCGCGGAAGAACGTTTAAGCAAACTTTGCGCCCATGTTGTTTATTTGTTCCCTTTTATAGTGAGGCGAACCTATCGTGAATATAAACTAGTTATATTTAGAAGTTTGACGCTTGCGGTAGTCCCAGTTTTATCGGAATATTTATGTAAAAAGTTTGGCGCACACTGGGGCAGATTCCGCATGCTCGCTGCATAACATTTTGCCAAACGAGTTGAAAAATCTTAACTGCGAAAGCTTTTGTGTTTACCAATATTTCGCAAAGGAATGATAAACATGTCTGTTTAAATTTTATGCTTCATGGTTCGAATTGCCTAATTCGGCCACACGATACCTCAACGTGCAAAAAGTAGTTTATAGGATAAAGGAAGGCCGTTATGAATTTGTGGAATTCCTAGGACTACATAGAACGCAAAACTCAGGTAAATATGAAGGATATTTGCACTTCGCAATTATTAAATGTTTCAAATTGATTTCATAAATTATCGTGAAAAAGGAAAATCAGATGTATTAGAACCCACTAGAAAAAAGCTAACACATTTAATTCTGGGATATCCTGTATAATAACCAAAATAAACAAAATCCTGAAATAACGCGATAGCGTTATCTCAATATATTTCATCAAGAATGTTAAATAGAAATCATTACACACAGAAAACTCAAAAATTGGGTTAGACAGATACAAACACTTTTTACAAAACTTTTGGATTCCTCATGCGTCGGTTTTTGCTCAGTGGAACTTGCTGACGTCCCGCCAGTCATCCTATTGACTTCTCAGAGCTTGACTTGAACTGGCTCGCATTTTACTCTGTACCCGCTGAAGGGCATAAACACCGTTTGCGATGACTGATTCCCATATAGATTCCCAGATAGATAAAGACCTGAGTCGCGGTTAAGATTATTAGGTTGCTTATAGATTTCTATAGACTCTCCGATTTTTCGTTGGTAGATGAATTGATTACATGCAAAAAATTTAGTTTTTTCGAATTAAATTTTTTGTGAACGGTTTCGTGATTGTGTTCGGCAAGAGCTGATGAGTTTGTTTTGGTCTTAAGGTTCTTTCATGTTCTTTGATCCTAGCTGATAATTTTCGTCCGGTCTCTCCAATGTTTTCTTTGCCGCATATGCATGGAATGCGGTAAGCTCCTAGCATCAAGTGGTGAATCTGGTTTTGAGGTTATATTTCTTTAGAACCTTTGATATGTGGTCAGTGATGTTTTGAAGGTAACGAAGGACCACAGTGGCGAGTATAGAATTGCTTTTGGCCTCAGCAAACACCGACGCTAGAGGAATCCAGAAGTTTCTTTGAAAAAATATGCAAATACATTGGAATAAGGGCGAATCTGTTCCCCTTCTATGTTTACCAATAAAACCGAAATATGATATGAATAAGGTTTACCAAAAAATCCATAAATAAGCGAAACTTGCATGGTAAAGTATTAACGACGGCTAACTTCTCACTCAGTATATATACATATACGGGGCCAAGAGATTACTAGCAAAAGCTAATTTTGTTCCTGTGACATCCTTGTACTTTTTCACTGGACTGTTCCTTAACTAAATTATAATCTCCACAATTCAAAGACATTAATACAGGATTTTAAGAATTGCTTCACTGGTTCATGCATCTGTCACAATTATATTAAAAAGATAAGTTCTTCTCTGAATTTAATTTAGCGGAACTGAATTTCAATAATTATACGAAGTGTGATTATCATAAGCATAAAATATTTTTTTAGTTTTTTTTTTATTAATAATTGTTCAAAATGATTTAGGGTGTTTTTCAATAAGTGTCCTATATTTCGCTTGGTAAAAGTTACTATAAATGTGTAGTTTGCGTGGTGAAGATACCGAGCGTCAAAGTTAAAACTATAACTATTTTTTACTTGACAACACAAACCAAACGCATTGTAGAATAAATGTACAAGCCTACTTGAGCTGTTTTTCTGTAGCGACCTCTAGTAACGCAATTCATGTAAAAATGGGTGCGAAATTTACCAAAAATATAATACAGGGTTTTATAAAAGTTGTGCGAGTTTAAAAATTTAAAGACAGATGCAGTTAGCGCCCCTTACAAGAACTAAATGAAGAACAAATATTTTCTGTCAAAAAACCTCTAGCTACCAAAAAACAAAAATAAATTTGCCACCAGTATCTCAAAAACCACACATTTATAGCAATTTTGGTGCCTTAAAAATAAATCAAATATCACCCGGTGAAATATCAGAATGCCGTAATTGTATTAAACCATGGCTTCGAGAAATTTTGATTCGCAGCCATTACGCAAGCAAATAATGTAGAGCAGCTAGCGGCATCGGAAAACTTCCTGCAATTCGCGAGCAATATTTTCTTAAAGCAATAATAATACCTCGTTTAACCCTGGCCATTAAATCAGAACTAAATCTAACTTTCTAATGAACCGCTTTATAATAACACGCCGGTCCGCCTGAAGCAAACATAATTATTCGGAAATGTGCGTCGTTTGCCAAGCAAAGAAAACCCGGAGTAGTCGGGAGACGGAAACAATATGTTAATAAAATTTTGATTCCGGAACATTGTATATCAAGGGTTAGTGTTTATTTTGTATAAATGGTTCTTTTATTTCTGATTGCGATGGTGCAAGTAAGACAAAACGGCAAACAAAACTGTCGAACAAAGAGCTTCGTTGAGCGAAGCCCTGTTTAGATTATTACTTTTTAACTCGCCAAAATTCGATTCTGAAATTAATTCAATATACTGGGTGAGACCGAAACGGAGAACTTTGGATTCGCTCTTTTAAACATTGTTGGTTTGTGACACAGATTTTTTTTAAAATAACGTTTTTGGTAAACATTTCACCAATTTGCGTTTTTTTATTCATGCTGATGTGAATAATATATTATTATGCGGACAAACCATAACGAACATGATTCCAAGTAGGATTTCCATAGGTACTCTACTGGATCGGTGCAACAAACCTCAGTCAATCTCAAAAAACCATGATATTTTAACTAATTATTAACTTTAATAGAATGCCAGAGCCCTCTACAAATTTATTTATTGCTGCTCTGCTGGTTAATAATGTAGTAGTTTTGTTTCAGTGAGTCCGTCGCTTTTTTCATTGCTCGTATAACCTAGAATTCCAAAGACTGGTGAAACCCTAAATGATGTATACCTAGAAAGATGCGTTATCCCATTGGTTGTCAAAATCACTTGACGTCGATCAACCACAGGTTCCCTGGAACTCGCTGGTTTTTCAACCATTTTTGGTATTTTTGAATTTTGATTAGTTTGCGTTTGTTTAGTGTCACATAATTAAAGCTTTTATGCATAATTAAATAACGGTGAATGTATAGTGAAAAACAGGGAACATTTTACATGTTTAATCCATTCACGATTCAATTTTTTGTTTCTCTTACGTTTCAGTGTGAATATGTTACGAAAAAATCAGGACAGGGATTTAGGATAGGCGTTAATTATAGGAATAATTAATAAAAGAGTGAAACTGTCGACACGAATAAGAGGAAAAACTCTGTATTTTTGTGTCCTTTTTTATTTTCTCATTCTTTATGCCATATAAATATATAGATCTGAAACTGAATAAAGAAAAAAAAAGGTTCTTTAGAGATGACTGTCAAACTTATTCGCGGTGACATGGGGGTTGTGTGTTGGGGAACTTGGACCTGTGTTTAAAAAAAAATGGTTCCATGGTTGCCCTAGTAACACAATAAAACAAAAAAAATCGTGATTTTCAATTTTTGTCCCGGTCCCAGAACATGCATGCTTTTAATTGTTCTCTTAAAAATAAAGCAAGATAAGAAACAAACTGACGAGAAAAGCCAAGGAATTTTAAATGCTTAATATAAGAAAACGAAGCTAACAACGGCTTTAACCTTGGTTCATTTTATTGTTATCAATATTTTGCTAAAATGGTAAGATGAAATTTTATGGTTGGAACTTACCACGCTTCTCTTTTCAGTGTAAACTCCGGAAATTTTCGTCGACATCCTACATAATAATTATTTTATTTCAACCTAAAAACAAGGCAGAATTTTTTTTAAATTGTTGTTCGCATGTTGGGTCTATTTTATTCTTAATACGGTTTCCGTATAAAAACCGAAATGTCTACATTCGTGGAAAGAAATAAAATGCCAATGCAAGGGGTCCCACGTATTCCTTGAAGAACGAGCAGTATTTTAAGCTGACTAACTTTTTTTCCCCGAGACGTTCGCTTGTCGGATATTTCTTGACCTCACGTACATGGAGACATGTGGCTCTTTTACATGTTCGTTGCGCTACTGCCTTGTTATTATTTCAAACAGGGCGGATCCCAACAACGCCGCGTGTTCCTACGCAACTCCGACGAAGCACAAGCACCCGAAATAATTTCGAAAGTTGCGTGAAAAATTGAATAAAAAATCATTTTTGTCGAAATTAAATAAAGAAACGACCTTTCATCGAATTTAAGTCAGTGTTAAACATAAACTGGCTCGGTGCTGCGATGGCCACTCTGTAACATCGTCATATGACTCGAACGACGAAAAATATATGGACGTGAAGCGTGCAGCATCTGATATATCTTCATGTTTTAACAACGGCGGGAAGCAGCGAACTCCTTGCGTTTGAGAATGTAAATCTTGCGTTCGCGTCGCAATAAATCGAAAGGATAAAGTTGAAGAGATGAAATGTTCGCCAATTAGTGAAAACAAGGGAAGCTCACTCGTGCAAAACTATTTGCAAATGATACTTCAGTCATTTCATATCCGTGCTGCGTGTTGACATAAAATTCATAATCTTTTTTCATTGGAAGGTATCTAGGAAATATAAATTTCAATGTTTTGGTAAGAGATATTTAATTACACTTCGAATTTCAACTATTTTCAGATGTATACAAATAAATATAATTTAGACTTAAAAGGCAGTAAAGGTAACCGCATATCAATAATATCCCAATATTATTAGTATCCGGATGGATTTTGCGGGTAAGAATAAAAAGAAGAGTATTCTTATCAAATTCGTACACAAAATCGGGCATGAAATTTATGTAAAAATTTGATAACACGCATTGTCATAACGGTGTAGATTATTGGCTATAGAGGGACCATTGTGCTTCCTCCTGTAGAAAACACTCATCTATACATCAAGCTTCGAGAGGTTAGGGTATTCGCACAGAATGTTTTCTACTGTTTCGTTTTCCTATTCGCACGTCCTAAAAGTGGGGGTGCCGCTCAAACCTAAACTCAACTGATTTTTGTTAAGTGAGCAAAGACCTGTAAGAATACCTGTGGTCTTGCGTTAATTTTTCCTGGACATAGTCACGTATTGTGCGGTTCTTGTTTCGTTTGTATAACTTAGCAACTTTCTAGCTAGGCAACACTTTCCTGTTTCATCCCATTGTTTTCGTTTGTTTGGTTAATACCTTGTTTGAGCTAATTTTTTTTTTCAGCTCTTTAATGTCTAACTTCGCCTGACGGACCAAGGGTTCCGGGTAGAGAGGCAGCCGCATGATTTCCTCTGGAATGCGTATGCCCTTTAATCCAACTATATGCCTACTGAGGACTGACGCGTCAACGAGATGTACAACGTGGTCTCAAACTGCCTTTTATTGCTTACTCGAACGCGTACAATTGTTTATTTTAATTAAGTAAATACATTTTTATAAAATGTAGAACGTGCCTAAACATTCTTCGCCTAAGGTTTATATCTAATATCATTAAGCTTGTAGGGAGCGCCAAGGATTTTTCGAACGTTATTCGAATGTTTCCCTTTTTCTCCTTTTTGTTAGAAAATCGTTTACTTGAAAATACCAAATTTGTAACAAAGCTCGTCCAATTTCCAATTCTTCGCTTCTTCTATAATTAATCCCCTCCTCAAAAAACATAAAAAAGCTAGAAATAGATATACAAAAACTGGAGTAATATTGGAGCATTTATACAACACTAGTTAACATCCACTACACCCACAAGTTAGATTTATACTTTCATGATTACAACTGTAATTGTGTAATGTGCCTTAAATTTTAAAAAGCTTTCCTATGACAAAATTCTTCAAAAACTGACATTAAGGCGAGAACCTCACAAATTGTTCAGCAAAATATTACTACTCCTACGTTCTACATTCGCTATCTCTGACGTTCGATGTAGCGTTGTTTTAAATACTTACAGGTTGATGCCAAAACTGAAATATACTACCAGGTATCGAAAATTTGGTGGTCACGAAACATACATGTCGCACACTAACCTGCACTGCGTCATTTTTTGTCATAGTAACGCTCGACGTGTCTCCGACCCTAGATAAAACCCTTTTCATTGTTGCTTGCCTACTTTGGCACGAAAGTTCACTCCTTATTACTATAGTAAGGCTTTATTGAATTTGTAGCTCGGAAACCATTTCCTCTTCTGAGGGTATCCACAAATGTGCAGCTGGTTCCTCGCCTATTGCTCTATTTATTTATATTTCTTTCATCAGTTTCGATCCTAGAATTGGTTACCACCGATGAAGTTCATTGAACCAGAAACGCGTCTGGTACTGTCATCACAAATTTCCCCCTTATCTTCGTTATCTTCCATTTACATCCTTTTCATTTTTGATTTCTTTTAGACATTAACACAGCAGTGTGGGTTAAAATCGACCTTTAAAATGTTATCTTAAAATCTAGTAGCTACATATATGGGTAAAGCACATATAGAGAAATGATTGATATAATTAATATTGCTACAAATTCACTTTAAAAATGTGACAGTGCCCGACAACCTCGCATAGACTTGTTAAAGCCAGGAACATGCAATTCGTTTACTCATAGAATCAAGTTAACCGAGCGGTAGCTATATTTCTTCGTATTCCAGGATCGATATATGAAAACTTGGTCACGCGTATAATTTTTAAGTGGCGGATAATGCCGGCGGAAGGCATAATCCGCTTATATATTTTTCCGCCAGGGCAGCCAACTTTAAGGGTTGGCAATTGCATATTCTTCGATCGCTTGCGTCGTATTTCCCAACGATTTACGGAAAATTCCACCCCGCAGCCGGAATACGGAAAAATTCCGGATGGCAATAAATACTGTAATTTTTGATGTACGAGTCCCGAATTGGGACTTTGTGTATGAGATGGAAGCACGTTCGAGGTGCGGTATTTTCGTATTTGATTTCTATCTTTATCACATTGAGAAACAATTTAATTGCAATTTTTTTAGTTCTGGATATAAAAATTTTGAATACTGATTTGTCGAAAACCTGTTGGTCAATTTGAGAACACGCCAATATCCTAAAATAGACAATATTATTATTACGAGCTTATTATATTTAGCTTAAAAAGGCGGGAAAATGAACAGCGACTGATTTGAACTCTGCGTAGAATGTGAAGTCAATGAGATTTTTACTTAATATATTATTTCATAGGGGTCGAATTTTGAACAATTTTGCATTTGCATTCATGCCCTTTCTTTATTTGTTTCTTATATTATTGTACATTATTTGTTTATTTATTTGGCTTTGTCTGCAAGTCCGATATAAAAATGAACAAAACCACTTAAAAGTAAGAACAAAAGCTACCTAAGTCTAATAACAATAACACATCAGTAATTAGGCATAGGAATTATAAATGTTAAAATTATTAAGGTATAAATAGGATAAGAAAGAAAACTGCTTCCTATCAATAAGGAACGCTAGCTAGGCAGTATATCGATCAGTAAATCCACTTGCTTGGATAATGAAACAACGAATATCGTAGTTCATCCTGTAGGAAGATGCGTGGAAGAAAGGTAATTATTTGGTCTGCCTAGCCCAGACGTGTAGTCCAAACTTACTAAGAACCTAGCTACAGGCATTCCGAGAGTGGTTTTTATCGCAAAAAGAGGTAAAACTACGGTATTCTGGCTGGGTCTCAAAACTATGGTATATTATGAGCAGTGAGATGGTTGCGTAAATTTTAATAATTGCAAAACAACACTGTTATTATTATTATCAGTAGGAAAACGAACCAAGAAATTACGGTATATTATGCCTAAAGAGAAATAACAGAAATATCAGAAATATACCGATACGGAACTATGGAACAGAAAAAAAGCTAGAGAACAATGATTTTTCTTTATACCTACAGATATTCTTATTCAAATTCTTTGATCAGTGCGCCACTGGTTGGAGCATCTCTATTCAACGTGACTTGAATATGAGAGAGTCAAATGCAGGTCGCATTCGTGATGGTATTTTTAGAGTCGAATTACTTAAAATAATGGTCATTAATCGCAACACACTTATTTAACAATAGATTCATGGCACTTCAATTTTTTCTTATATTTTGCCCAAGCAGTTAGTAAGAATTAATGCCGTAGTTTTAATCTAAATACCGCAATTTCCAGCAGTACACTGACAGCCTTCGCCCAAAACTACACAGAAACTCCAATGAAAATCTCTTAAATCCTAGCATTGCGAGTGAGAATGGGACTCCTTAAGTGTGCGACCGTCCTTTGAAGCTAAAAACCTTCTCTCTTTATTAACCCCATTACATCTTCTGGCGTTTTCCGGCCGTCGCAGACAAACATTACATTTCCATACGGAGTTAAATTGGTGTAAAATATGGAACGCGAATTTTCTTCCTCCTCCGTGACGCGACAAGCGGAACTTTAATTGTGAAACTCGAGAAGCCCCGACTCGAAGTGAGCCGTAATTAAGGTGCATTCATCCTCAAGGAACCCACTGGGTGTATTCGATGTTGATTGCATTCTTACGTTACATAAAGTGGGATAATTACGTGTTCGGTAGCAGACTATCAAAAAATAATTCTGTTAATAAAATTGAAATACCACAATGTTCGATAAGTAACTTCGCAACGCTATACAGGGTTATTCACGGTGAGTGTCCTATTAGACGTTTACGGATTATGACGGTAAAAACCTGAAATGTTGGTTCGTTTTTAAATGGAACACCCTGTATATTATTACATTTTTAGATTCTGCGAAATATTCTGGAACTTTTTCATGTAACATGTGCCATACCGATCTTGAACATTTTCGTAATCAAAATATTCAAGTGTTAAGCAGTACTGGTTTCGAAAAAAACTATTATTTTATATCGGGTTATTGGTTGCCAAATTTCTGAAGAAGTATTTTTTATCTCCGAAAATGTTCAAGGTAAAGTCTGTTCATAGATGTACAAAGTGACTAACTGATACGAATTAAGGAAAGGCCCGGGCAAGCTCTAAGAATGAAATATGGCCGAACATATAATTACAAATTATTTTTATTACCTGCTTAAATTATTCACATAATATATCAGTATCACTATTATCACAATTAATTGCTTTTTGGTATAATCTTCGTGAAAATAAATATCGTTATTATACAAGTAGTTTTGGATTGTTGCTTTTGTGTCACATGAGGAAGGGGTTTTAGTCAACTGTCTACTGTAATAACTTGCATTGTCCATTACAATGACGCTATTAGGAGGAATGTTTGGAACTAGTTTGTTTTGAAACCAACTTTCAAATAAATCACGGTCGTTTCTTCATAGTAATCCAGAGAAGAATCTTTAATATTTTTCGCAGACAGAGAAAGTTCATTTGGAATCCAACCATCTTTAGAGCCAGCATGCAAAATAGTTATTCTTTTAACTCTTTTTGATGGTTTTACACTTATCAGTTGAATCAAAACAACCCTTTTCCGGGGTAGTAAAAACTGACTAGGTTAGGTTACAACCAATCATGTGGGGTGAAATCAGAGACATTTTTCTAGCCAATGTAACACATGTAGAGATTACGTCTATTTGTTTAGGCTTGTTTTGTAATGACAGAATCGACGATTAATTGTTGTTTTCAGCCTAAAGCTCCTGTGATGCATCCTTTTTGTTCTTCTAAAATCTACTTATGTGTATCGCAGTGTGTGTATTGTTCAATTATTATTATTATTATTAATTATTATTATTATTAATTATTATTATTATTATTAATATTATTATTATATCATTGATTTAACCTTCCATCTGCCACGAAAATTTAATAACATTTCGGTTTGGTATTATGTATGATGGATATATTTTTGTCTCATATAATACGTCAACTAAACATGTCTAAACAACATTTAGGTCAGTTTTATGGGATAAAACTGGTCTGTGGAATTTGAAATGTTATGATTCTACATCATTGGGTGCTTGCATTCTCCAATTACCAAATTTCAACTAAAACGAAGGGCGCGATCATTGAACTAGCCCATTTTCCGATACGTCACGTAACAGTTCTTCGTTCCTTGAGTGTTGTCGGCAAAAAGCACGTTATCCCTATTTGTATACCTACGTAGAAAGAAATACGTATTTATCTGCCGGCGTCGGTTGTTGCTAAAACGTGTCGTTTATTGGGAATTCGGTATTTAAATTTATTCAATGGAATAAATCGGTTGATTTAGCGTGTAAAAGCTGGAACTTCCCGGGACCAGTTCTGCTCCAGACTTTCTACATCGTTTCCCGATTTGAATACAATCTCGTCTATCAATCGGCGATTTATCATTCAAATTCCAAAGTCAAAAATTACGTTTTGCGAATCGAGGTACAAATCGCGTTTGCATAAACCGGTTGGGGCGGTAAACTTTTCGAGATATTGTTTTGATTATTACATTTTCCAGTTCGAACGCAATTAATTTTCATTTTAATGAGTCAACTGATTTTGAGAGTTTGTAAGGTGTGTTTTTTTTTTCGATGTATAAAACTTTAAGTTGCAATAAAACAACGATTGGCATGAAATTTATTTATCCTAAAGATAATCTTGTGGCATTACATTTTAAATATGATTTCTGGCATTTGACCGCCACGGCTGGCGTGGATGTAGTCCAATCTAGACGTCCAATTTTCGATGACTTTTTCCATATCGGCAATAACACGGCGAATGTTGTCTTCCAAATGGTCAAGCGCTTGTGGTTTATCCACATAGACCAATGACTTTACATAGCCCCACAGAAAGTAGTCTAGCGGTGTTAAATCACAAGATCTTGGAGGCCAATTCACAGCTGCAAAACGTGAAATTAGGCGGTCACCAAACGTGTCTTTCAATAAATCGATTGTGGCACGAGCTGTGTGACATGTTGCACCGTCTTGTTAAAACCACATCTCCTGGACATCATGGTTATTCAATTCAGGAATGAAAGAGTTAGTAATCATAGCTCTATACCGATCACCATTGACTGTAACGTTCTGTCCATCATCGTTTTTGAAGAAGTACGGACCAATGATTCCACCAGCCCATAAAGCGCACCAAACAGTCCGTTTTTCTGGATGTAACGGTGTTTCGACATACACTTGAGGATTAGCTTCGCTTGACGTAGCCATTCAATCAGAAGTGCGCTTCATCGCTAAACAAAATTCGCTTATAAAAATCGGGAACAACGGCAATCTCGTTTTGGGCCCATTTGCAAGCGTTGTTCAGGTGTGAGTCTATTCATGATGAATTGCCAAACCAAACTGAGAATAAATCACTTGACAGCTGTTAAATCGGTCGCCATCTTGAACAGTAATGCCAACTTAAAGTTCTATACATCGAAAAAAAAACACCCATTAGAATCTGCAGATTGAGTGGCTATAAAATAAAATACACCAAGACATTCGTGAAACCACTATTTGAGATGAAGATTATTTGAGTAAAATACACAAATACTTAAAAGTAGATTTTAAGAGTCTAATTACCATAGAGGTGTGTATTATTTTTAAGTAGTGATTCAGAGCTCGAAAAATGTACTGTAAAATGACAACAGGTTATTATCCCTTTGCCGTAGTACATCTGGGAGATTCAAATTAAATTAGTTTGAATTAAATTAATTAATTTAATTAAATTAAATCAAAGGATCGGATAATAAAGTGGAATAATTTTGCATTACGATAATTTCAATTCAATTCAATTCTTCTATCAAAGAAAATTAAAAATTCGAAATTAAATTGAAATCAAATTAAATTTCTTTAATTCATAGCTTATTTTACCTCTTTTCATAGTATGCTGGTTAGCTTTCTCTACTTGAATACTTAAATATCTATTTCCCGTGGAGTTTATTTTCCTTTTCCTTTTATTAGTTTTGTCGGGCTTTCGTTATTTATTTAAATTAATATTGCTTACGATTATGGAAGAATATCACATTATTATACATTTAAATTAGATTCTTACTATTTAGAAAATTAAGCATATATCGCATCTTACTAATAAGGAAATTTTTGGTTTTATGAAGTTTCGGAAATCAGTTACTTGAAGTTTTTAAGTATCAGTAAGTGAATATTGTTTAAATTGACGTCATTTGTAAAATAGTGTAACCCTAAATAGCAATAAATAATTAACTTATAGGGTTTCAGTCTGAAGCTTCAATCTTTAATGAATCCTTATATTATCGACAAATCAATAGTAAATTTCATTATAATATACACATTTCACACCAGCTTTAGATTAGCATTTACTTCAAAAGTGATATTTAACATCAGACAAGTGCATCTCTTGTAAAAAATTAAAACTAAAATAACGGGCTAGGGTCTATAAGAAATTAGTCACAGGTCTTTCTTAATATTACGTTTATTTAATGCGTTGTCTATGACTATGTAAATAAATATGTGGTATTTAATACTACATCAATGGGCACTTTTGCCAAGTCAAATTTCTATCGTTATATTTAAATATATGTTAAGTTTTTGAGATGATTTTTCACAATATGCGTTAAAAATGGAAGACCAATTTTCTTCCCTTCAGTCGAAATGAAATTAAATCCTCATGTAAATCATTTACAACGAATCCCCAAAAAACGTCAATAATTTAGAAATTCATTAAAACCGAAAAAATATGAACGCCGTTGTTCCTAAAATGTAAAAAGGAGGAAAGCAACCGGATTTTGTCCCAGTAACCGCACGCAAAACAAACCGCTGACCTCACCGTTCTCGAATCGCTTCAATGATTTACATGGATGAACGGCTAAATAAGACATAAACCAACGTCTCGCCTTCCTACAACAAAAATTAATGACAGGACGAGCAAAAACGAAACAATTAGTCGCCGCTGCGAAATCCGTTTCGGGCCTTCCGAAAAATTGAGTTTTTGCTCCTCGGATGTTTCTAATGACCGGTATCAGAAGTTACTATTTCCAAAATATGTAGGGGCTTATGATGCTGATGTTAATACGAGCACTTTTGAAAGCTTCACCAAACAAATGAGGAACATTCAATAAGCGTGTGAGCGAGTTATTTGCTAACTCGCTTTCAACCCATTACATTTTCAAAGTTAAACCAAGGTAACTGTGCGAGGAATGCACCTTAAAAAGAAAATGACACAAAAGGTCAGATAAGTTTGTGAAATAAAAAACGGCCCCTAAAAGAGAAAATCCGAAAGTGATGGAGAAAGAAATAAACACGAAATATGTCAATTCCCTTTATGGAATATTTTGTTTAGAAGAAGAACTTTTATCAAGTAAAAGTAGAAATTAAGCTTTTTCCTAGGTCGAATGCCTTCAAAACGGGTAGTTTCATATGTACACGGCAACAGCCTCTATATTAGTGTTTCCCAACCTTTTTTGTGTCATCCCCCACTATAACAATTCTAAAGAAATATAAATAATAGGTTTTAAGAAGATATCACTATGAAATGCTATCAAAAAACAGTAAATGAAATTCCAAACATATAATACAAAAGTAAAATTCAAATTCAAAATAAATTAATTACAGATTTCCTATATTAATTTAGAGCGATCCTTGAGTTTGATGCTTGCTGCACACAGATTTCAAATTAGGTTCCAATTTAGTTAGTTTTAATCTCAAGTCATCTAGCCAGTCGATTTATTTTTTTATCATCTACTGCACTAAAAAAAAGTTGTCTTGCATTTTTGGTTCCATGTGGGTATTTAGTTAAAGTTTCTCTACAAAGCCCTGTCATGGCTTCTTATATATTAAATAAAATTTTTACTGACTCACCATTTTACAATTCTGCGAGTTCTTCTTAATAATGCATATTTTATATATCAGCCAAATCCACTAAAATTGGCTGCATCATCCATGTTTATAAATCAATTTGTTTTAAATCGGAAAATCTTTCTTTTAAAACAGCGGATAAAATATTTCAATGATTGACAAGTGTCATTTACTTCACTTTTCTGTTCCAATGAAACTGTTCAAAGTTTTTGTTGTTAATATGTCTCTAATATAACTTTATATTGGTAATGAAAGCAAATATCTTGATTTTTGCGTCGACAAGTGTTCCTTGAAATTGCTGGTTTAATATATTTAATTTTTCAAAGATATTGGTTAAATAACTTACATATGTTTTACCAATGATTGTTAACAGATACTTCATTTCAGGTTTGTCGCTCAAAAAATCACCAAGTGTATCACACAGTTCCATTAATCTTTTCAAGCAGATAGCCATCTTCAGTATGAAGTAAAAGTCTCATACGTTCTTCATTTTGTTCTTCACAAAATAAGTTGAAAACACGCTCAGATTTGGCACTAGCTTCAATGGCATTAAGCACTTTATTGCTGCATTTAGAATAGACGAGATATTTTTGACTACCAACTTTTCCTTATAAATGCACGAGAATCATTTCTCGATTCGCATCTTTCATCAATTTTAAGCTGCCATTTTTTTTGCCCATTCATTGGTATATCATTGACATCTACGTAGTTTTTTAACTTAATATATACATATCTTTCTATGTAATGGTGCTTTCTAATCTTTTACAAAACAACATTTCTTCAGCAAAATGTCCTTCATCAATATGTCTTACTGCCTCACTGTTTCTCAAAGTTGATTCATCCATTTGCGCTGAGAATTTTCTTGTTTTCAGATTTTCGACCAGTTGTCTTTCAATATCTTCGCTCATTTCGGCTATTCTTCTGTTAGCAGTATTGTTACTGAGAGGCATGGCTTTTACATCTCTGTCATATTTTTCCAGAAACGTTTTAAGAAATGCTGATATTGACAGACAAGCATTGCTGGCATAAAAGACAAAAAGGCATCCGCTCATCGTGAACAGCGGGTATGCAATCAAATTTTAAAATTAGCGAAATTTTTTCCAGTTGACATAATTTTCTGGAAAGTTAAATGCTTCTAAAATTAAAATAAATATAAATAAAATCAAATACTTACCAATTATATCTATACAATATATATTTCAATTAACACCAACCGAATGATGTGTGAAACACTGCAGAAGTTGAGTTGGGTTGATTATTTGCGAACAGCGTTGTTTAGCGACTTTTAAAGCATCCGGGATTCCCCACGGCAAGCGACACACTGCGGCGAATCCCCGACGGAGTCCACTTGACTACTCTAATCACCCAGTTGGTATGTTAGTAGCGTCAAACGAAATTATACCTAATAATGCCTTACATCAATTTTTCATGATTTTGTTTTTTTTGTTGTCACCGATTGCATTTAAATAGTCCGGAGCGACAGTTTTAAAGTCGTGCCGAGTGTATTCTTAAATTGACCTCCGCAATTATCGGCGTGGGCCCCACGTTGTGAAACACCGCTCTATATTATTGGAAAACTCTCCTGTTGACTATTTATATCAATCCAAACCTTTGCTCGGGAAAAGTATGTGTACCGATATAAGTATGTATGGGTGTGAGGCAATCAATTTCAGTTAACTAACCAAAACTATACATTCAATTTCGCTTACAAGTTTGGATACTTTTTTTGTTGTTGCCAACCTAAAATCTAAATTTAAGTTGGAATAAGTTGTTAAGTTGGAAATTCAGAAATGAACCAAATTTTTATTGAACGTATTTTGCTGCTAGTATTGGTAGCATAAGGCTTGAGCGTAGGGAAGGAATGAAAAGGAAAACAAACAATTTTCTTATGATAACGTTTCGTAGCTCCGTTGCCGAATCGTTATTAATAATTTCGAACCAATTATTATTTAACCATGCCGCGTAGACCGAAAGATATTTACCACAACAACATAACCATAGTTTAACATGCTCGACATGTGTTTCTGATACAAAACTAATCCCTAAAATCATATGCCGAGTGGGAGGAACCAAACGTATCGGATTACGAACACAGATTTACCGAAAACTATAGGAAGTGGCACATGCAAAATCTACGAAGAAAAATTCCGTTGTCGATAATCTAACGAAAAAGATAAAATTATATAAACAAATAACTTGATTGAATAGAACAAGAAACAAGAAAATGCGAGTGTTGTAGTGGCTTTAAAAGAGTAAACGTACAAATAATAAAAGTATTCGGCGAATTTAATTAGTTTTGAGAGTTGGAAGCACAAAATTTACTCATTAAAAATGATTCTATTTTCTATTTTCAACGCAGAGCTTTGAATTTATTTTTAAATTTTCTTCATTTAATTTAAGTTAACATTTTAAGTAGGAAATGGATTCGGTCCAACAGATATATGTAATATGCTGAAAAAATATTAAAACTTGAAGCATATTAATAAGCAAATAAGAAAAATTAAGTCAAACACCCTATACTAAAAATGCCCAAAAAATAGAGAGAAAGAAAAACAATTCGTAATCAATAATTGTACTGTTTAGTTGTAAGTTAAGAATAAAAATTTGGAGTAACAAAAAAGCTTTTTTCAATCCGTGCCAAACTTGGTTTTCCGCTATAATAAAAATGTAAAACTTTAAATTTTAAGGAATAAATTGTCATCATCATATTTCAATAAAGAAAACATCGCTTATTGTACGTATATTTAATTATACAATACAATATAGCAATTTCCCATTCATGAAGTGGAGTAATAATAGTACTCTCAACGTGATTCATCCTGTATACAGTCTAACGTTAGGTATAAACTCTCCACTATCCGTGTCGCGTCGAATGACGTCGCCCAATCAAAATTTCAATTTAAAATCGGTCGTAATTAAAGTTTTCCGACACGCAAAAACTTTTCCGCGATAACAAGAATTGATGTAAAAACATTTCTCTCTCCCATTTTATCTACGAAATTTGCCGAACTAATTTAAGGGCGCCAACGGAATGACTTATAGCGAATTCTTTTTATTTAAATCGGGTTCTTATCTCTCCCGGCCCAACTTAAATCGTTGCCAATTTAAAGTTAGATTCGCCACACTTGACCCGAATTGTTTTCCCGTCAAAACGCCCGACGTGCTAAATCCGTTTGCTCGAATCCCGAAACGTATAAGAATTCGCACTTCTAAACTGTTGTACGACTCCGTAATAAATAGGGTTTATCGCGGATCGACTCTGAGCCAGGCGAAAATAAACTTTAAAGCAAGTTTCGGCTCACAAATTGAAGCAAATGTATTTACTTTGGTATTTACTAAATGGTTAGTTTGCTTTAGTATTGGAGAGTTAGCAACAGCTATATGCGCACGTATCTAGATCACCCACCCAGGTAACTTAGGAGAGCATTTCTTGCTATTTTATTGTGGTATATTATTCTTCATTTGGTTATTGACTTAAAATGCTGCAATCAAATTATCTGTGACTTCAGTCATAAATTGATTACACTATTAATAGTAAGATGTCTGTATTGTAATTAGGATTAGCATAGGCCGTGACGAAACATGGTTGAAACTTCTTCTGAAGTTTATACCAATTGATTAAGATAACCTTAAATTTTATGACGCCAAGGAGGAAGTGTAAAAGATTCACCAAGTCTTTGGTGGAAACCGAAAAAGATTGGAGAAGACTAGACAAATATGGTAAAGTTGACAAAGTATTTATGGCTCTCCAAAGTCTAATGTTATGAGTACATCCAACAAAAAAAACTTTTTCAATTATTCAGATAGATTAAATCAACTACTATTCGAACACTCCGTATTCGTTTCTATACAATAATAACATGGGTTTATCGTCTCTTTCATTAATAAGGAAAAATTAGTGAGGAAATAGTAATTAGTTTTAATTTTTTATGCATTACATTTTTAAAATGATGCGAAATATTTAAATTTTTATTTGGCAAGAAGTGGACGCGTTGGAAGGTTTTCACACAAAATTAATGCTAAATTGTGAATTTTTCACCTGCAGGTGAGTACAATGAAAACAAATTTTGTATTCTTTTAAGTTCTTTCATACTGCAGGATAATCAAAAAGCATTCTCTCTAATACATAGAAAGTTGTAAGTTGAATTGAGCTTATTATATATATCCAATTACCTTGCTGTTGACTAAGGTTTGAGTTGCTTTTATCTTTCCATTTATTGTTTTTTTTTGGCTACTATTACAATTTATTTATTATTTGTGGACTGATACGGACTTTGGAAATATATTAATATATTTTGTAACTGAAATCTTTTGTTTCCACCGAGGGTTCAACTTTTGTTAATGAGATAGTGATGTGGTCGTAGAATTTTTAGCGAAATTATAGATCCCAAAAATTGCTCATACATACCTCACAACAAGCCGCTTTTGATTAGCCACAAGCAATAATATAGATGGCGACTAGGTAGCACAGTGAATAAGTATAAACCAATAAATAAAAGCAACCACATGGGTAACACATTCGTATCAATATAGGATAATAATTTTCCAGATATTTTTTTAACTGTAACTGAAAAATACTTATCTGGAAAATTAAAGAAGGTATTGGCACAAGTGTTTCAAAAGGCTTAATTTTTACTACAGGGCGGAACTGCATTTTTTGCAAATTTCAACAAGATAACACTTTGAAACTTTTTTGTTAGCGCATTTTCTGCGATTTCTGAAGATAAGTAAGACACCTTTTTTTTGGGTTTGGTATTTTTGAATACGTGACGACTACAAAACACAGTCAATTTGGACCATGTTCGAAAATAGCTAAAGTTGAAGTTGAAAGTTGAAAGCAACACCCAAAAAATTAAAAAAAATTTTTTTTACACTTAGTAAATCTTTCAGACTTATAAAATTTGAAGAACCACGATAAATTAAACTAACTTATATACTAGATATACTGAAATCTTTGTCCAAAATATCTTTTTTAATTTTTCCTTTGAAAACACTACCAGTTTCCATTCTCCAGCAATTTTGAGGATAAAATTTCAGAATGTAAATCATATCCTTTAGTCGTGATATTTAAGCTGTTTTACTGCGACGAATTTTAAAGCCATTATGTAAAAAACAGTGGACCTTGGTGAATTTAGCTCAGCCGTTTAAGTACGACCGAGGGCCGTAAATTTCGATACATCTGCATGTGGAGCACGGCACGCAAAATTAATTCAATTTTAAATTCCGAACATAAATTTCAAAATGAAAATCTTATAAGCTTAATCGCACAATAATTTAAAGTGATCGCTCATTTGCATGGGCCGAACGTTTCGGGAGAGATGTTTAATTTTTTATAGGATTTTCGCGTGATCGGCACCCGGCAACCAAAATGCAAGGCTTCGCATATATCGCCGTTTAAATTGTCGGTAGAAACTAAACAACACATTCGTATACAGAATTTTGCGGGCATTTTTTCGCAGAAAAAGGTATACCCAGTTGCTCAGAGCACTTGCGCGATTTTAGTGGTGGTCAAGGATTTCATTTCCAAGTAAACCATTAGGGCTCCATCTCGATTACACATTTAATTTTTAATTGAAGTTTTTTTTGAGAATGAGTAATGGAAATTGTTATATTCCATGGTCTGCACAGTAATATCGTATTTGTTTGCACCCCCGATAATGTCATGGATTGCAATATCTTTAAATTTTTGCATGAAAAGTTTCGAATAGAAATAAATGTCTAAACCTTAATATTGTTACTCTAAGAATCTGTAGTTTACATGACACCTTGTACATATACTGTCCCAAAACTTATGCACGAAATTAAAACATTGCATTGTAAGACTTTTCCAGTAAAAAAATATTGAAATAATTTTCTTAGATTTTTCTGATTTTTTTTTTAACAATATGTCTTTTACAGCAATATTAATAATTATACTATTATTAGAATGTTTAATGCAAATATTCTTGGTGGATTCGGATAAAACATATAATAACTGGATAATTTTTCATAGGATATCATTCACGGTCGATGTTGTTTTCCAGAGGGTTTCATTTGGTTATTTGATCAGGTATAAAATTATCAGTTTTATTCTATATTGTGGACGCGAGTATAAACTCAATATTTTCAACACATTAAATTGACTTTATTTCTGTTATCTTTAACTTTTAACCGTTCCGTTTCAAATTAATTTTTCTCCAAAAATTGTTAATTATTTTGCGTGTGACTAGAAATAAATAGTTTGCCCCTTTAAAAGGTGCAAATCAGGTATAGGTATATTTAAAAAATATTTCTGCATTGAAACCTACGCGTAAATTCGCGTAGGTTTCAATAGGATTTCAATATTTTGCTTTTGGAAGAATCAACAAAAATATACACCAACTAGACATTTAGAATGAAACCAGTATTCAAAACAATCGCTGAAGCAACAATCAAGATACTAGCTCTATACGAGCCCTAACAACTAATTGTTCGGACGATGTACGAAATAATAAAAAACATATTTATACTTATTTTAAATTGATTTTTTTTGCCTTTTCGATTGAAAAATGAAATCACGCACTTATTTTTATACCAAAAAGTGCTATCGTAATGAATTATTTTTTTATTTCATATAAATTACATAACAAAGTATCAAAAACATACCGAATTGACATTTAAATCTTTTACTTTAAATCGAACGTTAATAAGAAGTAACATCACCTTTCGCGGCAATAACAGCTTTTATCTACGAAAGTCTTGCAATAGGGGGGGGGTGAAAGTGTTCCAAATTTCAGTTATTTTTGCCTTTAATGCTGGAAATGTATGCTGAGGATTGTTACGCAAAGTCTTTTTCATCCGATGCTATAAAGTTTCAATAATATTCAAGTCGGGGCTACTTGATGGCCACGATAAAACTTTCATATTATGGTCCCCAAACCACTTTTTTGTTGTTTTCGCATTATGGCAAGTCTTGTTGAAATATAAAATTTTCATTTCCAAAAGTTCGTTCTATTGATGGAATCAAACTTCTTGATAAAATTTGTTGGTATTTTTCTGCATTTACAGTACCATCAATGAACTCATAGTTGCCAACCCCTTTACCACTCATACACTCCATATCATAACACCCTGGCGAAATTTTACTGTGCGCTTTAGACAATATTTGTGAAAGGCTTCTTTCTGATTTTGTACGAATCACCCTTTTTCAAAAATCGCCTACACACAGATCAAATTTTGATTCGTCGTTGAAGATAACGTTACTCCACGTTTCCGTTGCCCAGTATATTTTAGATTTTGGCCAATCCAAACGTTTTTTCTTCTGAATAGACGTTAATAATGTTTTTTCCTTTGCCTTTAACAAAAGTAGATCATAGAATATTAATAATTTTTATATTGAAACAGGAAAAATTGTAAACTTACCTTATAAAAAGTGAAACCAGACTTATGCATCCATTGCCTACAACATTCCCTGGTGACATTTAAGTTTGCCTCGTGATTCCATTCGGTTTGAATTTGTCGTAACACGCTTCGTCTGCCAGTTTTACAAATCTTGACCAGATTACGACGATCTCTTTCAGTGATTTTAAGGGGTCGGCCTGAACTTTTACCACGAACGCTAACACTAGCTGTCTCACCATACTTTTTTATAATCTCCCCGACCATTGATTTTGCAATACTCAAGTCATTTCAAATTTTTCGCATTGATTTACCTCTGCAGTACTGAGATATGTTAATTTCTAGCACTTTTTTGTTTATTGCAACACAACGCGTCACTTTCTTATGAACTATTATTCAAACTTGAAAGATACAACCCAAACTGACATCTCATTTATCTAAGCACACTACATTTTACCATCAATGCATGGGTAGCATTGATTTCTTGGTCAATAAACATTCGCGTCCGAATATTTATTTGTCAAATAATTTGGTATGTTTCCATTATTTTGCTATTTAATTCATGCGAAATAAAAAATAATTCATTACGATAGCACTTTCTGTACTATCGTAATGTGCGTAAATTGATTATTCAATCGAGCAAGCAAAAAAATTTTTAAATAAATATAAAAATGTCCTTTTTATCATTTTTTACATCGTCCGAACATTTAGTTGTTAGGGCTCGTATATATCCCAAGTTTCTTTTCCTGTCTATAAATAAAGAAAAATATAAATAGACAATTTTGAAGTAATCAAAAAAATATTATAATTCTTGAATAAGTCGAAGGAGAAGAGGCTCAATTATTTCACGTATTGGATATGTGTTTGGACTGATGAAATCGAATGCAGGAAAAGAATTAAATTAATTAAAATAAAACGCATCAGGACCACACCATCAAAAACTGTTATTGAGAACATTTTGGGATGTGTCCTATTAAACTCTTCCCTTTTTTTTTTTATATGATTACAGCAGAATTTCTACCTTTTGAAATTTTTGAACTGTGTTGGTCCTACTTTCGCGTCAGTAACAAAAAATATTGAATTATATAATTCCACCACCATTGAGGACCTTTTGTGTGATATTATATCGTCCTTAATCCCTGCAAAAAATAATGTTGTTACTGGAATAATCACAAATGCTGCAGCTCGACGAAAAGCCGCAAAATTCATGAGGCGAATGATTGGGCGCGTAAAATTTCACTTCGTCGTAAAACGCCCAGCAATTTTGACGCCATAATCTAGATTAATGTCAGACAATCGGCCGTAGCGTATTGTTATCGTTCTAAAAGCACTTCAGAAAATTATATTTACTTAGCCCGGATAGCCGGGCAACATCCGCTTCGCCGAAAAAAAAAGTCGTAAAAACTGACCATTACACTCCCGGGGTACGAACCGAAACAAGAGTATATTTAAAAATGCATTAAGAGTGGGCTTTCCTATCTCGAAGAAGTTGTGAAAAAACATTCGGTGTCATTACGCTCGATAGGTGATTACTATATTACAGCTCGCGCTCTGGTTTCCTTTTTTTTGCGGTAAAAGTGGCAAGAAATGACACCGTTTCGATCGATGAAGAAGTTCGAGGAGTTAGTTCTTGATTGGCACGATAAATCCACCATGTGCTACCCTGTAAAATTGATAAGACTTTATGATATATTATATTGCCGTTTAAATATATATTTTTTAATTTATGGAAAAATGGGTTGGTTGTTGCCTTTTATTATGAAAATTTCGGTTGATTTAGTTGAATAGCAGCTGTTTTGCTATATATTCAACCACTTGAGATTTCTTCAAATACTATACAAGTGTTATGCTCATAATGTTATATTCATTTACATAAAATGTGTTTTTTATTAAAAAAGATGTTGTATTCAAATAGACGACGAGTGATATTTGAAACTCGTTAGTATGTGTTGCCTATTGTTAACAAATAAAAAATTTATTTTTACCACCAATAAATCATCATTTAATAATAATCAGTCAGAGCAAACTCTAATGCGCAAAATACACGTGCATCCCAACGGTCGATTTTGACTCAATAGAAACAAAAGTTAGTCTCGTGAATCAGTAGCGATTTTAATCCTTTGTCAAGCTTCAAGCAATATTCATTTTATTAACAGCAAGAAAAATATCTAGCCAGAGAATTTTACAATTTTTTATAACGAAAACGGAGATTTGTCAAGGGGTCCGAGAGTGGCAGGTAGAAGACGGCCAGATAGTTGACCAACCCGTGCCTTGGAGTTTAAAGTTAGAATGATTGAAAATGGCCAGCAAGGCATAACACCACTTTTAAAATGAGGAAGGTTGAAACCCTCTTGCAAGAGAGAATAAAGACAGTGCTAGACAACACTGTAGAGCCCCTTAATTATTGCCTCTACTCCAACGACTAAAGTTCACGTGACTACTCGGAAAATGATGACTTAATTTACAAATGTTCTTCTTTATAATTACAATCATGTATAATTATTATAATATCAATTATTCTAATCCCACTGGTACTAAAGCCGCTGTCACTTTCATTCACCATACTTGTCTTTCTATTGTATGCAAATGAGTGTGACCCCAATTTAGAAAATTGAAATATGGAATATATTGGAAATGCAATTGCCTTTAAGTTGTCTACCCTGTTAAATGGTCCTCGTCATTACAAAATGAAAAATTTGTTTTTAATGTTTTTAAAAAAGTTACCTTTCACAAATAATTTAGCTAGAATTTTCTCAAAAATCGTTGCTTTATGTTGTTTGTCATTTTAATGCAAAAAAGGGTGTAGTTTTTGTAAAGCGCGGTGTAACCCTCATTAAATAAACCATCATCCATAATCCGTAACGATTTTAAGAGGAATGCTTTGGTTAGTTCATCTTTTTACCATTTGATTTAGGAACAGGCATGATCTTTTAAATTTTATTTATCTCGTATTAAGCTCACAATTTAAGAGATTAATTTTTTAAATTTACACTTCTTAACGTCCTTATAACTCTCTTAATAAGCATTTGTCGACCCATGCTTACTTCTTCAAGAGATTTTATAACATCACGTTTTATTATGTCAAATAAGATAAAGTAATCATATTCCGTATTCGAAGATAGAGACCTCCTTAATGAACACAAGAAGATTGTATTTCGGAACATTCATTACGGACCTATTTAATCGATTCAAAGTTCGGTAGCTGATGGATAGCGAGTGACCAATTAAGCACCAGCGAAAAACAAAACAGGAGCGTTTTTTCGCATTCGGGTCGCGTGGAATGAAGTCGTTTCGCACGCGATAGAAAAAACGAAAGTCGAAACGTTCCAGATTTTGACGTCCACCTAACGAAGTATAACTGGTTCCGTGCAAAAAAGATCGATTTCCATAAAAGCGATCCGCAGTTGGAATTATTAACAAGTTTTCCCCGAGATCGTAGATAAACGGACCAGGGCGGTGTTGACTTTGCCGTGATTTATTGGACGATTATGAAAAAATATGACCTAATTGAACCGGTGACATTGGTGGAGTCGGTTTCTTTCAATCTCGTCAATAATTATATGAACACATTTTCCCATAAAGTAGTGAAACGGTGATTCATATTTCATAGATTTCAGGGGTTTCAAGAAAATGTTTCGCAAATCAGGGTAAACCTTTAGTGTTATTATTATTATTATTATTATTATTATTATTATTATTATTATGATTATGATTATTATTATTATTATTATTATTATTATTATTATTATTATTATTATTATTTACATCTTGTATTATTTTATTTTGTTCATTTTCTCTCTTTACTTTCAGTATTAAGCATTAAGTACGCATTACCCTTTAGAGATACTTATTATAAGGATACTTGTATATTCTTATAAACAATAAATAACATTTGATGGTTCGTTAATTTCAAAAGAACTTGGAGCTTTTAAGTTATTAGACAGATTGCCTGCAAAACAAACAGAATAAGGTTTCAATTAATATTTGTATATTTTTAAATGTTTGTCCTTAATATGAACTAAAAGTGGTAAAAGAACCTATCAAGGCTTGAATGAACTAATACATAAATCACCTCGTCGAATTTTGTAGCCCCTACACATTTCATTAGATTTGAAATAAGTTGACTAAATGACTAAATACATATAAATAAAAATTAAATATTAGACCCCCCAGTAATTTTCTTTCGAGCTAGTTTGCATTCACAGTCTTTATAATCGACTCTTGAAGCAAACGCAGTGCTAAAGTCGGTACCTACTGACATTGACTCATGGACCTTAGCAACCTGAAGGATATATGCCCCCATAAACTACGTGAAAGTGACTTCCTATTAGGAAACAATTCAAAAAGTGAATAAAAACCCTCCTAAAATCTCATCTTGTTTCATTTAATTGCTGATGAAACTATTGGGTATCAGATAATCCTCTTTCCAACTGATCAATATGCTGATAACCATACATACATATTTAATAGGAAGATTTATTTATAAAAAAAACATAGAAATACATTTTATAGAAATACATAATTGATTTCAACATCTACAGTTTAAATTTCTTGCAAAATTGTTTCTGTGAACGGGAAGATTTGTTGTTTATGTTTATAGATAAAACAGCATCGCAGCAGTGGCATGGTGGCCGGGGACCAAAAGAGCGGGAGCAAGGCTAGTTCTTGACAAACTGCGGAGATTGGCTTGCCTCTGCATAACGCCATGAGAACGGCGCCCACGAGGGCCCTGGAGGCTCTGGTGTGGTTGCCCTCTCTGGCGGATCGGGTGCAGATGGAGGCGGCCAGGACAGCTGTGAGGCTGGCAAGTTGGGGCTCTGGAGGAAGGGAACCTCCAATCGGGGTCCGTACCACATTTTGGAGGGCTGTCGCGGGGATCGCGGTGTCATTGGCATGCCGAGTGAAGTCATGATCCCCAAGATGACCTTCTTTGACAAATTGACCTTTCTCTTCCCATTAAGGGAAGAGTGGAGAGAGGGCAGAGTCGGCTCCTGGGATGGACTTGTCTGGTACACGGACGGGTCCAGAATGGGAAATCTGGCCGGAGCTGGAGCGTACTGCGAGACAACGGGATCGAGCTTGTCGGTCCCTCTAGGTCAGTACTGCACTGTGTTTCAGGCGGAAATTTTAGCTTTATTGATGGCGGCCAGAGAAGTGCTTCGGCTCAACCACGGAAGCAGGAGGGTCTTCTTCTGCTCGGATAGTAGGGCTGCACTTAAGGCGCTGAAGTCAGTGCGTACGCGCTCCTTGTTGATAAAGCAGTGCAAAGGGGTAATGAGGAGAGTGGCTGAGGAGAGAAAGGTCACATTGGTCTGGGTCCCGGGTCACGCCGGTATCCGGGGAAATGAGGCAGCGGACGCCTTAGCCAGAGAGGGCTCCTCGCATAGGCATATAGGGCCAGAGCCCCGCTTGGGGATCGCCCCGTGTGTGAGGCGGGGAGCTCTCGAAGCCTGGGCGAGAGACCGGGCAGCGGGGGGCTGGAGAGTTGCTCCGGGAATGAGGTAGGCGAGGCTTATGATGGATGGACCCGCCCTCCCTCGGACCAAGAAGCTGCTTAGACTGACCAGAAGGGAGTGTAGAGCACTAACAGGGGCCTACACAGGACATTGCAGGCTTAGGAGGCATCGTTGCTTCCCAGGCATTGGAGACGACCCGGAGTGTAGGTGGTGCATGGAGGGGGAGGAGACCCCGTATCATCTGCTCACCAAGTGCCCTGCCTTGACATGGGCAAGATTGGTATCGATCGGGACTCAGTGCACGGTATTGGGCTAAAGGAGTTGCTGACCTTCTATAGGAGGGGCGGCCCTCTAGAGCGGCCTGGGGCACAACGGGCCCATCTGGTGGCCTAAGTGCTTGGACGCGCGCGAGGGCGCTGCCCTTTAATACCAATACTATATGAATAAGAACAAAAAATACTGTATCTCGGAAACTATTTATCGTACTAAATTGCCAGATTAGTCTTTTAATGTAATTTTCTCTTAAATCCATTCTTACTTGTACCAAAAATGTTACCCAACGCATAGTATAATGACTCGGTGGGTTGCATAAAAAAAACTAAATAAAAGTTTAACATGGCGGTTATTGGTCGCACGTGTACGATGAATCGTCGCACTTTGTAAATTTATTTGACCACTCGGTGCAGTGTACTACTGCTAATAGGCATTTTTTGACCGTCACCTCAACTTCGTTAACTGGCTTTAGATGGTCAGTCAGTTATTTTTATAAAGTCATCACTATAGTAGGTGTTCATAAATTGTTTTATAATTCTGCCAATATACTGTTTGGGATTTCGTTTGACAACACTATATAGACCCGTTATTAAATGCATCCCACTAAATTAGTCCCATCAACTTAGGTGCCAACATTTTCTCTTTCTCTTTTAATTGTTACTTGTTATTAGAGAGGTTTATAGATTTTTTAATGAGGGCTATGGCTCTTGCACTCATTTACCTCTTGTTGAAAAAAACCTGTCGCTAATACCAGAAGCGCAATTGAGCGGGGTAAAAAATTTTGGGTTGGCGGAAACGTTGTCACATTACACGAGTTTCCCGCGACGTATAATGTAATAAACTGCAAATAGAGCGTTTATGGTCGCCCGTTATTGTGTGTGTGCGCGGCGTAAACGGTCTAAAGGACCTTTCGCTGTGATATTTTAGCTTTATGGTAGCATGCGATTTTTCGTCATGTTGCGGTTATAGTGGTTGAGATAAGGCCCGCTATAACTCATGCCACCATTCCTCCCTTTAGGACTTTTCGTCTGCAGGGCAGGACTTTCTTGTCCCTTGTCGCGATTTCGCTTGGCGTGCTCGTTTAAAGGTCTGTTAAAATTATCACTTGGGGATATGTCGGGCACCAAATGTTACACATCCAAAATTTTGTTTTTCAATTTCAAAGTATCTGATGAATAATGAAACCGAGTCTATGAAATTCTACCGTCTGATTAAATGGACTCATAGAACTTGGTATTATTCAAAAAATTAGCATTTTTGTGTGGGATAGGATTTTAAAACAGTTTCAAACAAAAAAAAGTGTGTTCATTAAAATTTATGGATTTTTAGTAGATGTCATACTATTTTGATATAATAATAATATATTAAAACTAATAATAATAATAATAATAATAACAGCACTTTATTTCCAACAGATAACATTACCCAATTACAGGAAAAAATATAAATCATAAAATATATATACAGAGGGCACGTAAAAACTAATTTTCAAATTACTAATTTTATAACTAAAAAAATGGAAAGAAGGATAAAGAAAAGGATAACACTTGTCAGTACAGATAACCCGATTCCAATCGAAGTTGCCGAAGTATCGCCTGGAGACCTTCATAATATAAACCGCAATGCGACGATAGATTGGATGAGGTAACACAATGGATATTGGAGCTGGGTAACTGCAGTAAGAAAGTTAATTGATGTCTCCCTTCTAGTCGCGGCACGTGAAAACGTAATTGTTCCAGAAGAAACGGACAATCGACTCTGTAATGAACTAACTTATAGAGAAATGAAACAGAGTGCAAATCTCTGCGCAAGCTCAAAGGCAGTACAGCGAACCTTCCCAGCATAAGGTCATGATCAACTCCCCTCTCAGGATAGGAACCGTCCACGTTGAACATTAGATACTTCAGTAGCCTTCTCTGCACACTCTCAATGGACTGATCGTGGCAGTTATATATTGGCAACTATACCAAAGAGCCATAATCAAGCTTGGACCTAACGTAACAGTTAAATAACAATTTAACAGTAGCTGAGCTGCACAAATGTCTGCAAGTCCTTATTACGAATGCTAAAATTTGCATTGCACTGGAAACCATTTAGTAATGTGAGGTACAAAAGAGAACGTCTTGTAGAATAAAATCCCTAGATCCTTCACAGTGGCAAGTCCAGTCAGGATAATAATATCCATATTGTAATTAAAGACTATAGCAGTTTTTGTGCGATGGTAAGAAGGCACATTACACTTGCTGATGTTAAGATGCAATTTATTTGTAGTACATCACTGACTGACAATATTGATGTTGTCCTGGAGAGTCATGCAGTCAGTGCCAGATTCAATGCATTCAATGCAATAATATAGTTTTAGGTCATCCGCATAGGCAAACTTGTCGCAGATGATCAAAGATATGAGATCGTCTATAAATATATTCAATAAAAGTGGTCCAAGTCTGGAACCTTGAGGTTTACGAGAAATTCGAACAAAAGCAACTGATCAATCTCAACGAACTGTCGACGATTCACCAGATAGGACCTAAACACTCAAATCAGCGAATCCGAGAAACGAAATTTTTGCGTTTTCTTTCCTTCACATCTTGCTGCCTCAGATTTAAATCTACACGATTTCTGGCCCGAATTTGTTATTTTTGGATAGTAAATAATAACTCAATTTCATTATCTTTTGCCAATTTTAGTAAATCTTGGTAATAAAATTTAAGAGGAAATCGCACCATTTTGATGATTGCGTTGGCTAACATATCAGTAGACTATTCTTTGACGTCTTTGCGTTTTCTTTGGTTTATATTATTCTCTTGCAGCGAAATATACAGCAGAATACAGCCGTGCATTTTATTTCTATCCAGCTGATGAGAAAGCGAATTTCAACAGGTGGAAGAAAAATAGCGGCAAAATATGTGAAGGAATACATTCGTGTCACGAGGGAAGTCATTTTTATAATATTATTTACGTATTGTCCTACATTAGGCTGCCGGGGGGCATTTTTACACCACGCGACGCTTAGAGACTTTTATACTGTATGATTGTCATCGTTGGAAACCGCCGACGGTATTGCAAAATGTTAAGAAATCTAAAAAAGTATAACCATAACAATAATGCGCATCAAAAATTAAAATAAAATTTTAGAAATTATTTAATCCTTATGTGTTTTGAAGCTTCTTTTGGTTTTATGTTAGAAGTGCTTTCGAACGGTTCTGCATACAATAAATTCCCAAGGCGCATATGCGAATATTCGTATGCCAGCTATAAACCTATATTTTCATTAGGATTAAAGCCGAATATTTTCTGAAAGAATGTTTTACACCTCCTTGGCGAAATATTCTAAGCATTCGCTTGTTCGAATGGAGAAAAAGATACGGACCTATTAAAATATCCCAAAAATAAAATTTTAATATTTCCATACGTTCCTAGTTCCAAAGTTGCAAAGACTAGCCTTTTTATAATGCCTTCATATTCAATTTGATTATTTTATAATTAAAATATGATAATTAGTTATTTTTCTTTTTTTACATATACTATTTCCGCAGGAAATATATATCCCGACTTGGTTAGGAAAATACTAAAAGTACAACTAGTGTTGAAACACATAGAGAACCCTCAACTGCGTTGGTCGGGGAACCTGAAAAGAATGGACTACAGAACAGCCAATAAGATTAGAAAATCGAGAAAATACTGAAGGGGAAAACAAATTACACAGCTACAATCTGAGCAAAACATTGAAAATATACTAAAAGAGAAAGAACAGGGAACAGTGAAAGCAGCAAGAATGGTGTTAGGCAAGAATGGATGGAGAAAATTTGTATATGAACTGTAAAAACTATTCAACTTTACAAAATAAATAAGAACTAAAAGTTCAGATTTTCACGAAATTATATATTTTCACATGACAATTGTTTCGACAACACCGTTTCTTTATCAAATCATCAATTTTTTGAGAAAGACACGGTGTTGTCGAAACAATTGTCATGTCATAATATATAATTTCGTGAAAATCTGAACTTTTAGTCCTTATTTATTTTGATAAATCGATTTTCATCAAGTAAAAGCCACCTCAGTTCAATTTTTCAACTTTACACCTTAGGGTAGACAGATAATACATATACAGGTTATTTCAAAACAAATACAAAAGTTTGAGGGTGTAGTTCTTTGTTTAAAATACAGCGTATTGTGCTATGTAAACGTAGCAAACAACATTTGCTTAGAAACTTGTCGTCTTGCGCATGAATAATTAATGAATAAATATTAGTTTCAAGGTGTAATTGTTTAGGGTTTATAGGATTATTGATAAATGTCGTGACAGAACGCAACTGTTTGGTACCACCCAACTAAAATATTTTTCAAAAATATCTAATAAAAAAAGTATCTAATAAACCCGTCTTTCAAAATAGATTTTTTTCCATGTCCGCGCGTAAATTTTTCACGCCTTTCGAAGGACCCAGATTGACAAATCTGACACCCGATCAATTTCGTTTTACTTTCTAATTCTTATTTCTAAATTTTTAGAAATCTCATCATAAATATACCTGACGTTCCAACGACGGCTAAAAAGCGATTCAATTTGATTCAAAATGAAAAATCGTCGAAAACAAATGGCGGGAGAGGCGTTGCTGTTGAAAAATGCTATTGCGATACACAAAGAGAAATTTTTCCCTGAGCTGAATTAAATCATTTTAATAACAAACGATACGAAGAAATTAATTACAAGAACAAAATTACGTTCAAATAAGCTTTTCTCGAGATCAAATTGATTTTTTTTTAATTGTCACAACTAAAATATTTAATTTTGTTAATTATATCCTTATTATGCCAATAAAGTTTTGCTGAAATTTTCTACAAACCGACATTAACAAAATATATATTTCATCATTTATTCCCTGAATTAAACAATTGTTAACATCACAGATTAACTGGAATACGAAAATTATTGCTTGTAGTAAAGCAAATGTTAAAATTAATGATATGTTACCATATTTACCATACCATTTACCATATTTTCAAAACCGGAAACCTAATATTGCTAAGTCTAGGGAACCTATTGTTCTTCAAGTAAAGGTACATCGTTGAAGAACATAAATTTTAAGTACGGGTTATAAGTGCAAAAAGAGAGAAAGTAAGAAAATACGGCATAATATCACAACCTTTTTCCATTATAGAAGTTCCCACAGCCACTAAGGTAACACCTACACCAACGCCAAATTAATATCTCTGGATATTCTAGGTTTTAAACCAAAATGTACCACAACTTTTTATAAAGGATATTTTTTTTTAGTAAGCAATACAAAAGTTTGCCATATTTTGTAGAAATTGTAAAATTACTGCCATGCAATTCACTGGTGACCGATCCAAATGAGTCGAGTGAATGTGGCCAAATTTGATTTTGCCAAAACGTCGACTTTCACTACATTTCGTTCAATTAAATATTACTCTTCGTTAGTTGCTCCTTAATTATAATGTAAATTGATTTTGCATTGCTTGTTACCTCAGCGAAAAGTTCTCGCAAATAAATAATAATTGTATCCAGTATACCCGGTTTCTTGCAATAAATAACATAGAATTGTAATAGTACATATTTCTTCTAATAGTGTAAGACTTATCCTGGCAAATAAAATTTTCTTGCAAAAATATATTTTAATCGAGGTACGAATTAAAAAAATAATTCCCCAAATGTGCTTGTGCATTGTCAGGAACTAATTCTTTTTGTCTGTGTAGTTGTTTTTTGACAAGGTTGACAATTGAAGTAAAATAAATAGCATAAGAATAAATTACAAATAATATATTTCTATCAAATGTTAAGACCGGAAATTCGCGGGTGCTACATTTTAAAAGCTTTTTGGTGGAGATTCCTATTATCTTTATCTGTTAATTCTGTAATATCGTTTAAACACCAACCTGTTATTATAATTAATATTAAACTTTTAAAAATTTTCTAATCGATTGTAAGATAGTCCTCTATAACCAAAGCTGAAAAATTTCAATAAAACAACTGTCGGACAGTTTCATTATGGAGCTATACATCGAGCTGTAACCCTTATATCATATTTTTCTATTAACTCGATAGCGAAAGCTATACATTTTGCGACGCAAGCCTTTTTCACCCGGTCCCGAAATATTCATTCCAGTACCCCGTATCCCAACTAGGTTATATCGTAAAGTTTCGTGGCAGAATTGAATCCCCACCTGCATTTATCACTATATACGCGGCGCTAGATGTATAAGAATATATAAATCACCGAGAGCCATACTTAAGGAGGATGCGCCGATATGAAATTTTTGCAAGATGTTGTCAAATTTATGGCGGCAGTTTGATTTCCGTGCCACTTGGGCGCCGCCGTCGTCTACGCCGATCTCAAGAGCGGAGCCTTAATATCGACGCCAACGCGTCAAAATCAAAAGTTCGCCCCTTACACGGACGACGGTTTGATTGTAATTTATGGTTTTATTAAAAAGGCAAAAATCTATTTCTTTAGTCACAACTATACGTTGTCGTTAATAACTTCATTAATGGCTAAACAGCCAGCTTGAACGCGTAGATTGAAAAACGTAATCAACAGAATACATTAATCTCAGGAATTTCAAGCAAAACGGGTAACAACAATAGGACAAAGGAAAAGATTATTTAATTATTTAACTAATTAGGCATGGAGGTGAAAATCCCATTACCATCAGAGGACACCCACTGAAACGGAAGACGGATGGATATCGCAGATTATCAGGGGCACATTTCTTTAGAAATTCTGTAGTATAAAGGTGGGATGCGCTCCCTGAGGACAAGTAATCTACACACATGTGAATTTCAAAACGGAGTGGATAATTTAGAAAATACAGAGCAAAAGTCTGCAACATTTCCCAGTCCTACCATAGAAGTATACAGTCCTGCAACCTTTCTGTGGAGATGTTTATGACGCAAACATAAGTTATGAAGTTAATTTTTTTTGGTAATAAGTAGTTTGTGGACTACATATAAGCATCACACATTTTATGATAGGTTCGGTATGGACTCTGCTGGGAGGGTAATGAATTATAAATAAGGAAAACTTTCTTTTAAAAAATTTATTGTGCCGGGTAAAAACGGTTCCAGGCAGTATTTCGGAATGAGCTAACAAAATGGCTGACCAGAAATTTTTTTGATAATAAGCGCTTAGAACTTTCGATCAACAATTAAACTTTCCCATATCCTGGAAAAAGGCAAAAGTTACAAGCAAAAACCCAACAGATTTTAATCGGCTTAGATCGATTTGTATTCTTCCTATTCTTTCCAAAGTGTTCGAAAGGATACTAGACAAAGAAATGAGAGGTTTCAGACAGAATACAAAATTCTACCCAACAGAAAGTCTGGTTTTAGGAAGGTCAAGTAAATTACTTATTCTCCATTCTGCACAATATTGTATTTGAAAAAAAAGTTGTGCACACTATTAAGCTCCCAGCTATGTATATATATATATATATATATATATATATATATATATATATATATATATATATATATATATATATATATATATATATATATATATATATATATATATATATATATATATATATATATATATATATATATATATATATATATATATATATATATATATATATATATATATATATATATATATATATATATATATATATATATATATATATATATATATATATATATATATATATATATATATATATATATATATATATATATATATATATATATATATATATATATATATATATATATAACACTTGGAATTTCTTCTTATATCGACCGTACTAAACTTATTTGAATTCAAAGGATATCGGGTAGCGGTCCGTGGTTAAAATAGAAAGCTCCTTTTTTCTTTAACACTCAATATTTCGTCAATTTATTTGTTGACTTCTTCAGGAGTGAACTAAAATTTAATGAAAACAACAGGTCAAACTATATAACAGACAATTAAAACAATCGTGAGAAATACTTACAAAATTAGAGTCTACCCCACATAGTTCCTCAAAAACCATACTTTACAGTTAAGGTAAATGAACGAAGCGACATAATGAAACAAACGGATAAACACTTAGTATACAATTCTTAATAATGGTAGGCAAAAGTTGCAATGTGTCAATAATTATAAAGCCCGATTGTTTCTGATATTAACAAAAACAAAGATTCAATTAATTACAAGTCTGATACACAACAAATAAGCAATATATACTGTAACATTTTTCAGTTAAACCACAGATAATGTAATGTTCGGCCACCGAGTAGCGTATTCGCGTTGCGTTGTTGATCCACGGAGTAGGTTATTTTGATGCCCCTTTTTTTGTCATTATTTAGATCGATTGTTTTTTTTTTTTGATTGTTTTTTTTTTGTTTTTTTTCGCTACCCCCGTTAGCGCAACTTTTGCCTACCATTATTAAGAATTGTATACTAAGTGTTTATCCGTTTGTTTCATTATGTCGCTTCGTTCATTTACCTTAACTGTAAAGTATGGTTTTTGAGGAACTATGTGGTAGACTCTAATTTTGTAAGTATTTCTCACGATTGTTTTAATTGTCTGTTATATAGTTTGACCTGTTGTTTTCATTAAATTTTAGTTCACTCCTGAAGAAGTCAACAAATAAATTGACGAAATATTGAGTGTTAAAGAAAAAAGGAGCTTTCTATTTTAACCACGGACCGCTACCCGATATCCTTTGAATTCATATATATATATATATATATATATATATATATATATATATATATATATATATATATATATATATATATATACTTTTCATTTTACAGAGTCATTGGAGCACTGGAGAATGCGTATGACACGCAGATCTATTATTTCCTGTTAGTAAAATTAAAGAAGCCGAAATTTCTATTAACGCAGACCTATGCACATTTTCTAATATAATAATAAATAATATCATCTGTTGCCGCTTAATCTAACTAAATCGTCAGTGTTACTGTTCGGCAGTGACTCAAAAACATCTAAAGTAAAAAATATTATGCTTATAAAACTGACCGACACGCCTCTACCATATTCACAAGTTGCGTTTTAGGGATCACGTCGCAACTAAACTAAGAACAGCGTAAGCAAATTTAAAACTGATCTACAGCAACAGACATAGCCTAGATATAAATACGAAATAGTTAGTTGGTGGAACTATAGTCTTGTCGCAATTAAATCACTGCTGTGCAGTTTATTCGACATGTCTGGATGCCGTTGACCGACAACGAATTCAAAAATTACAAAACTCTTGGCTTCTATATGGTGTTCGTCGACGGTGTCATATCTCTCCATATTTGGCTGCTTCCGGTTGACTCGACATGTTTATTAGGTTTAGACTACATCGTGTAACATTTGATCTTAAAATAGTTAAGTACAAATCGCCTTGGTATCTTTTCGATAAAATTACGTTTCGGTCGAATTAAATCTAAGACAAAACTTTAGTTGCAGAGTGCCGCGACACCAAAAAGAAATATTCTGAAGGTCCTTTTCGTACAACATTGCGCAATACTCAATAATCTTCTTCGACATAACAAGATCAATAAAAGTATTTAAACAAACGTACATACAAAAGATATCTACTTGGATCTCAATAATCAGATGCATTTGTTATACCCTACTTCCGTTCATTCCCTTCTGTGACAGATACAAGAATCCAATTTCCACTTTATGCAGTGTGTATTCTAAAAAAATCATCCGCCACTCGAATCTATATTTGAAGAATCTTTGTTATATATTCATTGGTAAAATTACTCTGGTTCTTCCAGATGTCTGCAACCTTTGTTTAAAAGAAAGCCTTTTGAGCCTATACAAGTTATTGCAATATGAAATGTATTTTTGGGGCAACAAATAAAACTAACAAAAAAGATTGTGAGAAATTGCAAAAAAATATATATAAGCTCCTAAAACGGATGTTAGACTTTATCTGCTATTTTAATCGAGTCAAAATAAATTTTTCGTATCTTTCTCATATACATACTTTCAGAATGGTCATAGTCAGAGCGCAACCGATAGTGATAAGGATACGACGATATTTCTCCAATATCTTTTGAAAAATGACATCAATATGAGGATTTCGTTAAATTTTTAAGTTTTTATTTCTCTTTTCACTTTGGCTGAAACTACTGATCCATTTAATTTTTTTTGAAAAAAGCAATATGTCAACCCTCCAACTAGCGGATATTGTAAAGTGTATATTATCATATTTTACAAAACTTAGAGAGCAAGTGTGGCTGTTTTAAACAACCTTATTTACAGGCATTTCTTACTATTTCTATTTATATACTTGTCGAAATAGATTCGAAAGTCATTCTTACTGAGACCCGGTACAACTATATTCTTTCTGAGACAAAAGAGACATTTTAGAAAATGATCGTATAAAGCTGTAGGAACCCAAATTTTTGTGGAAAGCCCATCCTGTCGGGTGTTTCTGTAGCTTTGAAAACACTAAATCTTAGTGCATTACTTAGGTACTTAACAAATTACCAATTCCCCTTCTGTTTTGTCGGAGTAACACGTAATATGAATAGGATGCATTCGAGACTGGCTCTGCGCTTATGAACATTACCAGATCGCAATGGCATGCTCAAAAGCTCGGCATTACGGAGCTTTGGCTACCAGCATTATAGTAGACTGGATTGTATACGAAGACACACTGACAATTGTATTTTCAAGCTGCATATATGCTTTATTACGCAACACAGAATAGAAACCTGGTAATTCCATCGAATTTTGCAACATTCGCAAGAGAATCTGCCGTGCTCACTCGCCGAAAGCTTGCGTTGGTAACATGTGACTAAAAAAAAAGTGTATTAGTTTTTTTTGGCAATCGATTCCTATCCCGACTCGGCTCACAAACCTTTCGAATCGCGGCGTGAAATTGTTCTCGGATAATCGAGCTCCATGAACTTCCAACAATGCACCTCGTAATTGCGACGTAATGCCCCATGAAAGTCCGGCACGGCTCAATAAAAAAAACTTCCATAGAAATGTGCGTATAATATAAAATTCTTTGTGTATAAGTTCCTAAAAACCATGACTTTTGTGAAAGGATCGAAAAGCGGAATACATAATAAAGACTATGGTACGCGAAACGTATAGATTTGTTTGCGTTTTATTTCAATTCCCAGTGGTTTTTATCTCTCGGCCATTGTGGAATCGTAACGTGGGATTTGAAAAAACAAATCTTGTTTGTGTGTACTACGGTGGTTTAATTGGCTTCTTACATTATGATTGTCTTCACATACAAATAGTCCAAACCAAAAAATGAGTGAGAAAACGACCAAATGTGCTATTTGTGTTTGTCATTTTATTGCAAGGTCTTTAAAGTTTATGAGAGGAGTGAATATATGAATAAGTAAGTATAGACAGATATTATTGATTTTCTTACGAGAAAAATCTTATGATATATCGAATCAAGCATAATGAACAGGTGTATCTGTCCTTCTAATCTCGGATTTGGAAATCATAAAGAAACTTTGCTTGAAATCCTTTAAAATGCAATTTAATTCTATTTGCTATTTGCAGAATCCTATGAAATTATAGAACGTATTCCAGGAGTCATGCTGCCGATTCATCTTTTCACCTCGCAAGTATATGTCGCTTAAAATTCATGACCTAGGGTAGCTTAATATGGAGAGTCGGTCTATTATGCAACTAAGAAGCTGATTATTTTATCCGATATCTACTCTAGGAGCACAGGGCCTAGACATTCCATATTTCGTATACCCAAAGACAAATCTGCAATATTAAAAAAAAAGTATAATTTTCTTGCCTGCCAATACATCAATTTATAATTTTCTTTGTATATTTAATTAATCGTCTTTGTTGATTATTTGTTTGTTGTACAATTATCCACATAATTAACTTTTTCATAAAAATTATAAAAGAAATGTGAAAAAAAAAAGGCAAAACACACTGTAATCCTAAGAAGAAAATAAATTTAGTAGAATATCTTCTTTTTCAAAACTCTACCGGATTGTTGTAAATAAAGAAAAATCGCTGAGATAATAGACAAAATTCGGGACAAATTGGCACCCTAAGGAAAAGATTAGGGGTTTTATTGTTGGCTATAGTGTTGAGGTTTGACCACGGTTGAATGAACACTTCTTTATTGATTAGTCAAATTCGATGAGTACGTTTTAAATATCATATTGCAATTGTAGATTGTTTTCTTTCATTTTTTAATATTGGATGTATGTATTTTATAGATAAATTATTATTCGTTTGAGATGTCCAATTTACCGATAAACCTTTTCAATGAATACCCGAATGCGACAAAACTATCGACTTCATATCGTTCTCAGAACGATGCGAAGGCAAAGTAATATACAATCTAAATAAATATAAGTAAATAAGTATCAATTTCATTGTATTTTAAAAATTATTTAGGACAATTGACTGGTTTCTTTCTCACATATAACTAAAACTTCTAAAGTTTGTTTCGCAAATGATTTTTTGAATGTGAACATCCTGAAGTAGCTCCTCCTCTTCCACTGACTACTTGACTACTTTTGTTTTATTATTGCTGACAAGATCAAAAGTAAGACAGTTGACTCAAATTATTGACTGACAGTAACTGATAACAAATTTTGATTCAGTTGATTCTGCAGTAAACGAATAACTTTATCAACTGAATACACAAAATTGGCTTTTCATTTCCCGAAAGAATAATCTATTTCTATTGGTTTACAGGTATTTGCCCTGAGTTATTTCTAGAATTGGTGATTATTGACTATTGAAGGTCTTTTTTCTGTCACGCAATATGCCTGTCAAAGATGTAAAAGTCAAAAATTTTTGATGAATGATTAAAAAGAGTAAGAAAATGTTAAGACTAATTCCTCAACGCGTTTCTTTGGTTGCCTTATATTTCAACAGCCATTTCATGAAAGCTGTGCCGCCAACGATCTGCCAGCATTAAAGCCTGTGTTTTGTCAGTTTAACTAGTTGTCGTGAAAACGCTGTCGATAACGGATAAAATATTTGAGAAAATGACAAAGTAAACTTTCTCTCACGTTTTATCATGTAATGCCGGTTAAGTTGCATGCCGGAACGTTTAATTATCCCTTAATAAATAACGGGCAATTTGCATAGCAAACGCCCGTAAAAAAATGAAACCATCACGACCGATGTCCCAACAATAATAAACGTCCGATAGCTCTTATGCTCTTGGCGAGAGAGCACCAGCACATCACATCCGCCGTTGATAAATCGGCTCTTTTATGCGTCGCTCGTTAAAAATGGCTACCGAAATTTAAATAATAAGCAGACACACGCAGAGACACATTACAGAAACAATGAGACCTAACAGTATTCGGCCGTGAAATTTTTTTCTATTAAATTTAAACGGTTGATTTTAATCGCAAATGATGCTGTTTGTTTACCAAGCCGTGTCTAATATCGCAGCCCAAGATCCTATCTAACGCGAACGACTTTATAGTTTTCGAGATGCTGATCCGGATAACTCGTATGTTGTTATATTGTAGCGATTTATTTTCAGCTCTTTATGTGGTCCGTCTTTCGTCGTTACTCACCCGTTTGGGTTTTTCCTCTGTCCATCGGGTCGAACCGTTTACGGTTTGCAACTTTTTTTCTGTTATTCGTCGGCACTCCTAAAGCACCATAGCGAACTAATAAAAAAATATGTGGTAAATATACGATAAGTATCCGCGAGAACCACAATGACGGCACTGACTAATTATGTCATATTTTTGGTGGCAGAAAATAGAGCTTTAATTCAAAAATATGAAGCTAAAAAAACGCAAAGCAATTTTTAATATTTAGTGGAAACCATAGACCTACGTAATATATATATATATATATATATATATATATATATATATATATATATATATATATATATATATATATATATATATATGTATATATATATATATATATATATATATATATATATATATATATATATATTCACGTATTGATTCACGGATGGAAAAATGTGATGACACTATACTCCGGGATATCATCCGTTCGCTCATTGAACTCCGACTGGAATCCTGCATCCGACTGGAATCCTGCAAATCCTGCATCCGACTGGAATCCTGCAGACGTTTCGCCAAAATCTCACTTGGCATCTTCAATGCTCGCGCTCCGAAGCGTTCGAAGTGTTTTCGGAGCGCGAGCATTGAAGATGCCAAGTGAGATTTTGGCGAAACGTCTGCAGGATTCCAGTCGGATGCAGGATTTGCAGGATTCCAGTCGGAGTTCAATGAGCGAACGGATGATATCCCGGAGTATAGTGTCATCATATATATATATATATATATATATATATATATATATATATATATATATATATATATATATATATATATATATATATATATATATATATATATATATATATATATATATATATATATATATATATATATATATATATATATATATATATATAAACAATCGCCCATACTCAAAGAGACATAGTTCCACAAAACTACAGATTCATACTTATGGATGTGTATGAACGTCAAGGTCTCAAAAATTATTATTCCTAATACGTTACACCTGTTTCGTCCACAAGCGTCATCCAAATTTATGTTATTAATGTTTTATAGATCATGAAATAGGGACACCTCTATGAATGGTTGGTTTGCGTCAATTCTTTTTAAGTAGATATAGGACGTAACAATACCATAAGCGAAAAATAATTGGTAATGGTGACGTTAAACTGGTTTATAATAGCAAATGGTTTCTTGTAAAGTGTTTACTTACTAAATGTATGTATATTATATAATATGTATTCTACACACACATATAATGAAATTAGGAGCAGCCTGGATTTGAATCATTAGAAAAAAACAAAATCCAAATTGTGGGAGAATATTTCCTAAAAGAATAAAAATACTTTAATCATTTTTTTCAAGTATACAATAACGTTACTTTCATTGAGCAATGTTTACCAATGTCACACGAGACAAACTTATACTTCAACAATCAGTCTATATGATAGACTATATACTATATTGAAAACATTCTTCACTAAACAGGCTACAGGTTAGCACTGACAAAGCTCCCAAAACGATATGTGGTGAAAACTTACTTGCCGCCCATACCTGACAGTTGCAAACTGAGGACTCTATGAATATTTTTAATTAACCTTAAATCTTAAGTTAAGATTGTACAGTTTACGGACAGCAAGCGCACTGTGTGTGAGTAAGGGTAAGTTTCAAAGATGCATTTACCACATGTGTTTAAATAATGTGGTATTAGCCAAGTAACTGTGCCAGCTATACCCCAAAAAACATAATCATGTTTGCTGCTCTTTCATCTATCTCTCTTTCAAATCATATAGCACTAATCTTACATTATCATCGAATAGTAGGTACATAGATATTGATCTTTCTTTCACCGCCGCATACCATATGATGGTAAATATTATCCGTCTATAGAAGAAATCTCGAGTATCACAAAGATACGCCGAGATTGTCAGACCTAAAGAGGGAGGCAGGTGCGTTGTCGTCATATTGGCAATACCATAACATCTTCCATCGCGCTTCCATATGGAAAAAAAGTAATAAATTTAATACATTGCATCACAGAAACGGGAGAAAAAAAATTAAATAGACCAGAAAAAAAATTGGAAATTCTTTTTAACCTCAATGCGCAATTCACCATAATGGGATGCAATTAAAACAATGATTTGTTCAAATTAACCTTGAAGTTTAATAAACTCTTCAGGAACCCTAAAAATGCTGTGTTATTTGGTCATTGGCGTACCCATCTTAATAAGAGTGGGGGAAGTTGCTGATTTTTTAATTATTCAAATCGTAGTAGGAAAATAAGAAAATTAAACAATAATATATTTAATCTGGAAAATATAATCATCGAACGTATGCAATAGGAAATGGAGCCTCAACCGCTGCTATTGACTTATTTCAAGTAGAACTGTTGGCACTAGATACAATCGGCAAAAGATTAAGTTGGAGGACAATACCCCTTTCTTATTCGATATTTATGTAGTTCGTAATATGTTAATAAATACGTAAATGCGTTGAATTTATTATGAAAATGAAAGCGTTCTCATTATTCATTCCATATATGAGCGGCGGCTTCTTTTCCTCTCCGTTATGTTTACATTGTCGGACTAAGTAATAATTTGCATCACAAAACTGCATCCGTCTCTCTTCCTCTTGTTGCCACGATTCCGAGATTTGTTGGGGCTGTAATGCGGGCATGTATTTACATTCGTACAATGACTTTTTTACATGGAATTTATTAATTATTATTAGCTGGGATACTGTTTCCATTATGCCCTGACGGCAACGGGGCGATGAGGAGGTCAGAAAGTCTTAGATCTGCCTTAAATTTGATTATCTCGATTTTTGAAATAGTTTGTTATTCCATAAAGAAAACTACTGTCCACAAGCGGACATTTAACTCAGCACATACCCTCTAAAAATACACTTCATAACAATTAATGCAAAAAAGGAAGATGTACACAGACAGCTTTCAACGAATTTATGCTTCTAACTGTTGTACAAGTGTTATTTTTGACCCAAAAACTTCAAAATGGTTTACAGATTTGCAAAATGTTATATCGCTTAAAATATCGCCTATTTTAACTTTACCATTCTTATTTCTTCCGTTCATGTAGTTGGCTATTATTAAGAATGTAAAAAAATACGATGTCACATAACAGGATGTTCGTAATCCTTCACAAAACTGTAGAAAAATATTTTTACATATTAAAAACCGTGAAGCGCAATATATGGTTATTTAGTTTTTTAAGGAAAAAATTCTCGTTTAAAGATATAAAAACGAAAAGTAAAATATTAAAATAGTTTTATGCACATATAGTAACCAAACGACTAGAGCATTAAGCGGTTTGTTTCGTGTAATTTCTCTATGGCATCCTCTTACCGCAGTTATTAACCTTTTTATAGACGTACAAAAACTCTTAATTGAAAAGTTTACAAAGAAAACGAATTTAAATACAATTGACATTAATATCCAAAACCATCCAAAACCTGGTAAACTTTCTATAACTTTAATATCTTGTATTTATTGCTCTAGACGATGGAATAAATGGAAACCATTGCTCATTTCGAAATTTATATAAAAGAGATCGTAGTTTTTTTCTTTTCAACTCACGGCTGACCCTACCTGAAGAAGATTGAATATTTTGTTAAATTCAAACTTAACACTTATAAAATTATAATTAAACAAAACAAAGTAGATAAGTCTTCAAAAACCGTCATAATATTATTGTAAATTGGTGGTGACCAGTTTCGGAGGCTATTGACCAATGGCGACTACAAATAAACGGTAGTCGTAAAAGTTTGTGCACAGAGAGAAATTTTTCCCTGAGCTGAATTAAATGATTTGAATAACGAATATTACGAAAAAATTAATTATAACAATAAAATTACGTTCACAGTAAATAAGCTTTTGTTGAGACAGAATTGATATTTTCACTTTAATTGTCTTAACTAAAATATTTAATTGAATAATCTACAATTTTGTAAATTATATTCTTATTGCGCCAATAAAGTTTTGCTGAAATTTTCTACAAACCGATATTCACAAACTATGTTATATAATCTAATCCCTGAATTAAACAATTTTTTTTATTTCCTCAAAAGAAAATTTATTGGCCGTTTTTTTGGCCATTCCGACGGCAATAGGAGTCATATTATAGGTTGATTGTAAATGTCGATAATAGATAAATTATTCTTTGGATGGGGAGGGGAACATCTTGTTACCGTGTTTCAAGATACGTAGAAATTAAATTATTTAATATGTAATAGATCCCTCAAACTTAAAAATTGGAAACCTAATATTGCTGAGTCTAAGGAACCTATTGTTCTTCAAGTAGTTCAAATAGGTACATTGTTTAGATATCTGCTGTGATAGAAGAAGCTACAAGTGGAAAAAGAGAGGAAGTAAGAATATACGGCATAACATTACAACTCTTTACCATTGTAGAAGTTACATTGCTCTTGCTCTTGCAAATTAATATCTCTGGATATTGTAGATTTTAGACCACCATGCACCACAACAAGAACATTTTTTTTTAATTAGCAATACAAAAGTTGCTTATATTTTGCCGAAATTGTAAAATTACTGCCTCGCAATTCACTGGTGACCGATCCAAAAAAGTTAGAAGTAACTACGTGAAGAAACCGACCTGCAAATTTGATTTTGCCAAAACCTCAATGGTCAATAGTAACTCAGTTGAATACAACGACCGCTAAGGATCAAAAAATCACACATTTTATGGCAATTCTCGCATGTGTGACGAAGTTTCATTGCCGTGCAATAAAAGGGAACGCAAGTTCGCTATATGTAAAAATGTTTTATTCATAGGCGACCGCACAATAGTTGCGCCAAAGTTTATGAAATTAACTGACAAAACATTTATTTTAGCATACAATGCATACTGCTCTCTCCGCGAAATTGAAGCCCACACCGTTGAATTTAAAATTCAGACCGCATCGAGAGTCGGGTATTATTAAGTCCCGAAATATTATGCCAAAATATTTTTAATCATAATATTACTTTATGAGTCAGGTCGACGAGATTTGCATATTGAAGTAGGCGTTTTTTTTCTTTAGAGTATGTTTAATATTGGTATATTAAAATTAATTGGTCAGCTTGGTTTACATCGCTATATCGACTCTACATTAATGTTAAAATTTCAAGCGATATGAAAAACGTGAATTATAATCGAGATTTTTATAAAGTTTCAGTAGATTGATCTAGTACATATTCATATGATTTGTATATGTAGTGTGAGTTCAGTTGAGATTGGGACATCAATGTCAAGATTAAATTTACTTCTCATAATTTACGATTTTCCAAAAAATTATGGACAACAAATAGAAATCGAGTTGAGATAATCACAGCTTCTGTCATGGTCATCCTAAATCCATAAGTTTGTTCTTAATGCCCAGCTAACATACTAACATAACCAAGTCATCTTGCTTTGCGTATTTTTCTATCTTTGTAAGCACTTTGTGGAAATCTTATTAGGCGAAAATTGACTAAAAAAAATAAATTTCTAATATTATCTCGTTTCTTAGATATATTTAATTAAAAGTTAAAAAATAAATCCATCAGGAAAACCGTTTCCATATCCAGCTTGATTCCGACTATGCTTTCTTCACTTTAACTATTATTGTTTTGCACTAACTTACCTATTTTAACATTTTACGTAGCCGTAGATCCTATTATTAATGTGTTCCAAACTTAAACGAAAAAAACAAATCTATTTCGCAAGTTTCACAAATCCAAAAAAAAAACTGCCATTGTAAATTTCACTTTCAATCAAGACTTTGGGACGTCCAACAATACAGATTATCGCAGATAGCTCAATTGAGGATTTTTCAATTTCAGCAGTTTACTGCACATTGATATATAATCTAATAGAGGTATAGGGTTACCAATTACCAATTTATATTTTCGGCTGATACTAATTTGATTATTGAAAGGGGCGGGTCTGGAACGTTAATCAGATGTGGCGCAAATTTGTGGATGTAAACTCAGTATTGTATCTACATCACCAAAAATTGATACAGTATCTTCGTTGCATCTTTTGCATAAATTCCCCTCTCCAAATTATCAGATTTTAAATGTATTCGTAATTACAGCAGCATTACAGGTTCTATAGAGTTGACAAATAATTGGGAACTTAACGTTTTATATATTATACTTTGTATAAATCTTCTGGATTCCTCCTGCTTCGGTTTTTGTTGAGTCGAACTAGATAACGTTTCGCCAATCATCCTGTTAGCTTCTTCAGAGCTTGACTGAAACTGCTTCGCATTTTTCTCTGTATCTGTTTTTATAATGTTTGGGGGAGGGGGGGGGCTTCATATTGTAAAGACCTGAGTCGCGGTTAATATTGTTAGGTTATAGGTTTCTATATACTCTCGGATTTTTCGTTGGTAGAAAAATTACATGCAATAATTTTAGTTTTATCGAATTAATTCGAATAAAATTTTATGTCCGGTTTCGAGATTATGTTCAGCAATAGCTGCTGAGTTTATTTGTCTAAGTCTAAAGGCTCTTTCATGTTCTTAGAGCCTAGTTGATATTTTTCGTCTGGACTCGAATGTATTCTTTGGAGCATATGCATGGTATGCTGTAAACTCCTGGCCCCTCGAATGGAATTTGGTCTTTGACTGATCGAACGTGTTGATAGATTTTTGGACAAGTAGTAAATCTGGTTTTTACGTTATATTTCTTTAGAACTTTTGATATATGGTCAGTGATGTTTTAAATGTAAGGAAGGACAACAGTGGCAAGTGTGGGATTGCTTTCGGCTTCATTGCTATTGGAAGGTTGTGGTGAAGTGTATTTTGTGATGGAACGCTTAATATCTTTAATGTGCACATTATTAGAGAGAAGAACAGAGGTAAGGTGTTTTAATTCTGGGTTCAATGACTCGGGCCAAGATAGTTTTACGACTCTGTAAACAAGTGAGTTGATAAACGATGATTTTTGGGCCCGTTTGCTCTGATTTTATATTGATAAGAATGTCTCAGCATGGGAGTTTGTTATTAGTTTCTATTTCAATGGTAAAACGTATGTTATAACGTATAGAGTTTAAAAGTCTAAGAAAATCTACTAGGGATTCCTGACCATGAAGCCAAATAACAAAAGCATAATCGACGTAGTGTTTCCATAATATTGGTTTTAGATGGAAGTTGCCGAGAGCTTTCTTCTCAAAGGATTCCATTAATGTATTCGCGATGACTGGTGATAGCTGTTCCCGAAATTTGGCCGTTATAAAAAAATATGTTCCATACAATCATTGTTCAATTAAGGTGAGAAGGTTTGGTTACAGATTCTCGGATTTTAATATATCTGAAATGATGGTGAGAGTTTCACGAATAGGAACTTTAGTAAAGAGGGATTCTACCTCGAAACTAACCAGAATATTTTGCTTTTTATTTGTTCATTGAAGTGAAAGGAATTAAGTACGAAACTGTCATTTTTTCCTGTAAAGGCTTTTAATAAGAAAGCTAGATATTTTGCTAGATAATATGTTGCAAAACCAACGATGCTGACAATAGGTCGAAGAGTCATGAGGGGTGACAGATTTTTTCACGGAGTCGGATAGAGAAGAAGCCTTAATGGTAGATTTATGGTTGCGTTCCATAGATGACGTAGGATCTTTTTTAGTTGACGATGTGATCCATCTTCAAGAATATCTTGATTTTTTTTCTGATATTCATTTGCGTTCTTTAATCTGTTTTTAGGATTACGATGTCGGGATTAGAGTTTAGAGATTTTAGGGCAATGCGTTCAGGCTTTGCAATATTGGATTTAGGTGGTTTTGATTTTTTAAGAATTGTTGCGGTTTCAAATCGAATTTCATCAGCTGTTAGAGATAGTAGTTTGTTTAATATAGACTCGACATTTGAAATGATTTCCTCTTTTGGGATAATACGTGGGGCAAGGACAAAATTGGAACCTTTTGAAAGAACTGATTTTTCCGTTTCCGAAAGTTGATGATACATTTATCACAGTATTTGGTAGTTGAGAAGAGTTTGAGAAGATGGTTTCCCTAGTGAGACAGAAGAGTCTTATTGATTAGGTCTATTTCCTTACGGGTATGATGCAATCTTTGTCGAAGTAAAACGAAACTAGATTTTCGAAGAATTTTAAAAGCGGACAAGGTTTTGACATGTTGGGATATTTTAAGAAAATTGGGGATGACTTTATGGTCTTTAACATTTTAAAATGTTCAAAACTTAGGATGCTTACTGAGCAGCAAGAGAATGCATGGCATGTTGTACTTATATCGTGGGATTTTGCCCAGAGGCGTGATTCATAAAGAAAACCTCCGGCAACATAGGCAAATATTTTTTTAACGCTCTCATTCGCACGCGATTATGAGGGGATTCGCACCCCCAAGATTACTTGTCAACCGGGGCCGATTCTTTGTTATCCCTAGCCCTTTCCCACAAAAGTTCGAAAGTAAGCAAAGGGCTGTGGCGTTGCCGGCCGGCCCGAAGCTTTTATCGAAAATAACCACCGTTGACATGTTTCGGCGGAAGCGGCCCATAAAATCGCATTGAAAGCAGAAATTATCGGGAACGATAATCGCGCCGACGATTTGTCGAGTGCATGGATGCTGCGGCGACCGAATTATATTCGCGGTTACGGTTATTGAAGAGAGGAGCTGCGACGGTGCAGCTGCCATGCCGGCGTTTGCTCCTTGTTGTCCTGAGCAAAGGCCACCTTTGTTTCTTAAAATGTTTTTTTTTTTTCAATTTTCATTCGATTTTAACCAGCTTGGTGTATATAACATTAACATTCACATTTAGTATTTTTATAAATGATTTCTCTCTAAGTTTGGAAACCCTGTTCTCTACGCGGATGACCCCTGTGTTATCATTGAGATCCAATAGAGCTCAAGATATGACTTAATTACAATTTTTCAAAACAATTGAGGATAATTCTTGCACTAAATTCATAGTTCACTTTATAAGTATAGTCCAAGTTCTTTTTTAATTCAGAATACTTGAGGTACTGTTTCAGAAAATCCTTTGGACTCGTTCACTCAGTCGTGTCTTATGGTGCTGGGTCAGTTTGAATAAGTCCTGTTTGTTAGATTTGTGGCTAAAATAGATGACGTCCTATAAAGATATTTAGAAAATTAAAAATAATAACCTTTTCTAGTCTGTTTATATATTCTGCCAATTATTCATATAATAAAAAATAGTCGGTCTCTAGCTAGTAGGAGAATGTGTAGTTCACGATCACCTCGTAATGTCAAAAGAATAATTTAGTGGTTAGTGCAAATTAAATAAATTCCCTGATACGAATTTAAATACAACTTTTGAGTTAACGTCACACTATTTTTTATTAATAAATGTTATTATTTTTTACAACACTAATGCATATGTGGAGCTACGTAGGCATGCCACTCTGGAATGAAATTTTGAATAGGTTATGTTATATTATGTTATTGTCATAGCTATGCACAAGAAAACCTGGAATGCTTTGTGCTTTGTAAAGTCGATTTGGGATTTTTTTTAAGTATTGTGTGCAGATAAAACTAAGTATTTGCTTTTGGTAGTAAAACGCTTTTGCACATTAAATTATACCCATATTAACTTGGGTCGCAAGAGAACAAAATTAGAACCGAAATTCTTATGTAAAAATGGACCACAAAATGGATTAATACTTACAGAAAACTTAACTAATCTAACACGATAATGCACAGAGTTTTGCATAAAAAATTCTACCTTCATCTATGGCAACACTAATGATGACATTACTTGCAATAAAATCTCCAAATTGCACACATTTTTTTAATATTATCGATGGCACGGATATTTAGTAGGGGAGAAGATTTTCCTCTAATTGTATTAATTCAAATTGGTAATCGTCTTTTCAGAAAAACATAGTGATGAATTTCTTCACCTGACGTTTGGACGTTGAGGTCTGATGTTTTCTTTCTGATATCAGTTCAACTTAATAAAAAAAAATCATAAAGCAATATGTGTACGACACTTTTCATAAGAAACAAACTTTCGACTTACAAATATTTATCCACTTCTGTTTTCACGCTTATATCTCAAGCAGCAATAATATGCAGGCAGTTGTGTGACATTACGCCTGACCATGCATATTTTAATATAATTTTTTTCTCCTTGGCTATTAAAAAGCCGCAATCGTGCGTGTCAATACAAAACAATCAAGATTCCAAAAATAAGTGAAATTGAATCGTCTTAACTGCAGAAAAAGTGCGGGAAGCCGTTTCGGTAATTTGAAACTTAATTTGTCTGAAACTGCCACTAAAATGAACTTTTAAATTGTTTCCGTTCATTTTCTGGTTTCTGCGAAGCGATAAACCGTCCAAAATCGTAAAAATTTCATTTAAAGATACACCGCTCAGGAGTACAATTGACTGACGGGTACCTATAAACGGAAAACTTTTTTATTTTACTCTCATACGTTTCCAGGTGTTGAGTTCACAATTTACAACAATTTTTTTTCAGTAATCACCTATCTTAAAGTTTCTCGTTATGGTGTTTTTCCAAAGTTTAGTTTCAATTCGGAAAACTGAAAATTCCGATTAAATGTGAAACTACTTATACAATGCAATAATGGATGTGTCCAGCAGTGCTAAGAAGCTGGTTGAAAATTTCAACTATGTACAATTTCTGTCACCGCACCTAATATTGATTGATTTGTGCCTCTATGTTTTTATTGCTTCCTATTCTAAAATGTAAAATTATGCACCGAAGAAGTGTGTGCAAAGTGAAGAAAGTTCACAACGTCAACCTCTTTAACCACGGTTATGACGCACTTCGGTGATTTTCGTTACTTTGGTGATAAGAGCGATCGCGTGCTTTCAGGTTGATAAACTTCTTTAGGTAATCATTCATTTAAAAACTCTATACGCTGCACTCCGCTCGAGAAATAACACTCATGAGTAAAGTAGCGTTTATTAAACTCGTTGGATAATATAATAATATAATATAATATAATATAATAATAGTTGTGATGTTAAAATCGTATTTGAAAGTTTTAAAAACCCAAATTTAAATAAATCGTTTTCAGAATGTTCCAAAATCTTGATGTTTCCGTTTGTGATTATTGTAGAGGTGAAGTCAAATGTTTTAATAGATGGTTTAGAAACCTTTAAAGATTTAAGGGAGGAAGGAGGAAATTACAGGTTTTTATTCATCCCATGTGCGCATTTACAGGGATGCTTCTAAATGGACCACACAGTAAAAACCGTAACCTACTAGGATATCCTCTCTCTGCAAATTAGGCCATATGCATTTACGCTCGATTAATTCCTTTGGGAATAAATCCTACTAAGTAAAAAAAACCCGACGCAAAGCGTGACGAGTAATTTAATATATCCCAATTTATGCCTTTTTGACCGTTCCGTCGTCGAGGGTGCACCCAAGTGGCTAACGAGACGCCATTGTTGCCAACTGCCCCTGGTGACATTCCGCGCTATTAATTTTTGCGGCGGGCAGTCAAAAATATGAACAAGTGCCCCGCGTAATGACATGCGTGTCATAAATCTTGCGTAATCGAATGTATACAACGCGTCATAAATAATATAACCTATTCAAGGGAACGCGTCCAGGGAACGCCCTCCTTTAGCTGTGCCGTTGATTTTGGCAATTGTTCGTGGTGGAAACGCGTGGTGATTTCCGTCTGGTCCACAGATGTTGGCGCGGATGTTAATTTATGTTCAGATCAGGTGGATGTAGGCCGTAGTTCAAACCAGCACTTTTAATATGTTTATTCGACAAGCACCAATTTCAGTGGGGTCAAACCCCAGAATAAAAACATTATGCAGAAGGAACAAACGAATCTGGCGTAAAATTGGGAAATATCAATCCGGTAGCATCAGCTGTTGGCAGCTTTTTATAGAATTGAATCAAGCAGTGTGACCACTTGCATTAGCAAAACGCCTTTAAGTTGCGCATCTTTCAACCCAATTCGAAATAGTTTTATCTAAATGTTTGGTTAGAAAATTCTCTGAAGATTGTCAGGCGTGGAGAAAAATCAAAAATTTCTTTCGATATGTATTGTTCCTTTAACTATAAATGTCTTTAAACAACTAACGAATTATGAAAACAAATAAAACAATTACTTATCATTATATACGAGATTAAATATAAATAAATTCATATATTAAAATTAAAATTAAAAATTAAAACGACAATTACTTTATGCCCAGGAAAACATTTTTTTATCCGTATCGAAAATAGTTAAAAAATATGCATTTTACTGGGGTATTTTCAATTCAAATGCAGCTGCATACCGATGCATATTGCTGTTGCAATTTTTTTGCAATAAAAACAGAACGATGGCCGTGCGCTATAGTTATTATAGGTGATTAATAATAGACATGTTTTAACGAGCGCAGCTAGTTCGTTAATTATCAAGAATATTGATGGCCTTTTAATATACAGATTGTCCTAGTTGGTTGATATCTTGGAAACCGCAGGAAAAGAGAGAGAAAATTGTATCAGAAAAGACATGCATCTATGATCTCTTCATGTTGAAAAGAATAACTTTTATTATTGCTTGATGTATAGACAAATTATGTATATTCAATAATTCAATTATTTATTTTCATTTCATTTACAAGCTAAGTATAGGAATTGTGCTGATCTAATTTAGGATACGAAAATAAAAGCATAATGTAAGAACAAGTGACATTTAAAAGAAACTAATGAACACAAACACAAAAATTTGGGAACTCTTTTTAGTTGCCTCTACGAGTAAAATTATTTTTCTACATAAAACTCTTTTGCCGATTTTTTAGGGGAAGTTTTTTAATTGTTTTAAACTGACCATTTGCACATTTTCACTTTAATTGTACCTACAGTTATGATCGAGAGGTCAAATATTAATACAAATACAAAAATTACAAATATAAAGTTATCTATTCTCAAATTGCCAAATGTAAGCTTCATTAAATATAGCCACAAGCCACTTCGAGCGTTTCCAAGGCTTGGGAGCGATCGGATGTTTTCGGTAAGTCTAAAACACTGTCATATTTTGACGTTTGTCGGTTTTGTATGTGTTCATCGGCATCACTCTAATACATTTTCAATATTCAATCACTCATATTTAATCATAGCTACTAAAACAATGAATTGAATCCAAATATATCATAGATATTAAAAGTTAAATATGCAGAGGCCACCTTTGCCGATTTGTAATTCATGAAAAACTGCTTATTTTGCCGTAAATTTTCCAAATATCTGAATGGTGGAATTTTAAATTTCAAATTCAAAAAATGCGATTGAAAGAATATCGCGTGAAACGTTACGAAAAATCTGTTGTTTCTGTAGTGTTGCATAACAATATTCATCAAATCAAATCAAACGACCGCTATAGTAACTATGGGGACCCTTACAAATTGATTACTCTAATGTGAAAATTATGAGCTCGCTAGGTTTGGAAATATTCCAAAAAGTTGGAAAGCAGAGCCAATCGACTTTCACGTTGCGTACGCTTACTTTTTCGGTTATACGGATAAAAAAATGTTATATATTTTTTTCACTGGCACCAAAACAAAACAGCTCGCGTCAAGTGTCGCTGACGTTTACAATGTCGTGCAATCTGTTTAGTCCACGGACCGCTGGTACATCCCAGTGACAGCTGCGACATGTGTAAGTGTTCCAGTCGACTGGTGTCTTTCGCATTATGCCGCGAGTTAGGGGGGAAATATATTTGTTTTCATCAGGTCCCATTATCTTGTTCCTCTCTCGTTTTTTGCCTGCCGCACCACATGAAAGACGCCGTAGATAATTTCGGGGATGTCGTTAGGCAAGGATCGTTGATCAAGTAGCGTTATTTTTATAACGTTAATTAAGCTGTTACGTCGGATATTGAGACGCGTTTGCGGTTAGGGAAGCGGGAAATTATAATGGTTGCAGCAAAAACTAAATAAAAAAATCTTTGACATCATCGACGAGACGGGCGCGACCCTCCAAAATTTATGCCGGAATTTTTTATCCGCAAGGCAATTTTTCCTAGCGATATGCGACGAATAGTTTTTGGTCTGGTTTAATTGTTAATGACAGGCCGAAATGCGACGAGATAAACAGAATCATCGATTTATGCAAATTGAATATATTACGGTCGAATGTGAACCGAAAGGATCCTTCCAACCGCAACCAAATATGTACAACTATGAGGCGTATCACCTACTGTAATCAGTAAAGTGAAATCGGTCTGTCTAAAGTCATTTAAATTTTAATAATGCAAATTTCTCAGTAATTAATAATTGCAGATTACAGTTTACAGTTAGAAGAGGCTCCTTGGTGTAGCGTGCTGCGTCTGATTTGGTTACTCCTAGCATATGGAAACCCATTCACGATAAGCGTTGATCATGCAGTAGACCTACCATTTTCTCCCACTTTTCCTAAAAAAATATATAAATATAAGCAATTTTTTTATGAATCAAATTTAATAAAACGTTGATAAGTTTCGAAAGTTTCTCGATGAACAGAAAATTTTAGACAAGGCAAGAATGAATCCTGAAAATAACTTTCAGCCTGACAATATTTTCATGTTAACTACGATTTTTCGTCTAATATTAAAAAAAAATATTTCGGGACGTAGTGGTCAAGTTGTGTAGGTTTTCATATTTATTACTTTAATTATTTTTAACTTAAAACACACGATGAAAAACGGCACGTCGATATTTTGTAATCTTTGATAAGTGAACAACAGCTTGTAAGCCTAATCCATCATCGTGCATTCAACGCAATCATTTATGTGATTTTTGTCCTCCATTCACAAAATAAAATAAAACCGCTGTGCATATTTCTGCGAATTTCTAATTTAGATATGTGGTAATTAAATTTTCAAATTCTGTTTTGGCAAACGAATCTCAGCCATACAATTTTAATTTAGTGAGCTCTGTACGTGACGCGGACTATACTCATTGTAGTAACGTCCGAAGAGGATTCTTTCTGAGTCTACCTGACACGATGTTAAGTCAAATATTTACCAAAGAAAACGGATCGCTTGTAATCGGAACCTTTAAACACTTGTCTCGATTTAACTAGTATTTATTGCCGTTGACGGAACGTTATTTAAAATATGATATTATTTTTTGAGTGGATGTGTGTGCGGTTTGGCATTTGCATTAATTTGTTTGCCGGTACCACGCTCTCACGTCGAGTTTCACAGATTGTAATCGTTAGAACTTGAGAAGTGTAAGTGCGTATGAAATAACAGTCTTTGAAAGTCGATGAATATTTACGACAAACGCGAAAAGACCGCACCAAGGATTTGGAGCGTCGGAAACCGATCCAAAACGTTTGAGCGTCGAATTAGCTCCGTATACCATCGTGATTGGATTACACAAGAGCTTTACGTGTCATTTGAACCCAGCAAAATAGGGTGTGTTCAGGAATAATAGACCAACTCTGAGGGTGATTTTAAACGTTCAGAACTATTTGAGGAGTCACGCGAAATGTGAATCGAACAGATTTTGAATATGCTTTATCTTTTATGAATTTTTACCAAAAAAACAATTAAATTTGATTGTAAATTTCAACAGTCCGTTAAAAATCAGATCTATCAAAAAGTTTATTAATATATATTGGTATGTCGTTTTTTTTTGCTTTTGTTTTGCCATGCACTGAGCTATATATTTCTCAGCAGTTCTTTTAATATCTTAACCACACCTTCAAAGTTATGCTACTGTTTCGTTGTTGTTTAGGAAGCAATGAGTTTTAGGTTAGGAAAACCTGTAATCTAAAAATGTTTTGGACTAGTTTGTATAGCACGATTTAATGCTAATGGAAGTTGAGGGGGAAGATAACCAACTCAACTAATCTTCGCCATATTTTCACCGTGAAATTTAAACAAGTTGCCACAATATGTTCCAAAAGAGCGAATACGTTACGACCTTCAGATTTGCTTGTATTGCAGCTTGCATTTTATATTGAATGTTGCATGTATTATGTGCAAACCCAATAAAAAGGGTCAGGCAAAATTTTCATTTTAGAATTTAAGAGTGTCAGAAGCAAAAATGATGCAATTAAGCTGATCCAATATCTAAATTTAAAATGAATAAATAAATAAAGTGAAATTATACTATTGGTTACAAAGGCTTGATCGCTAATCAACTAACCACTAACCAAACCTCGATTTTCTTCAGCAATTTTGGCACCTCTATACGGTTCTAGCAGAGAACAGTTAGGTAGCTAGCACAATGAATAACACAACCAATACCATGCTACAATTCTTGGGTAGATATTCTTTTCTTACTTGGAACTATCTATCCCTCCGTAAACATATCATTTCGCTCCCTGAACGTGGACTCATAGCCACCCACTGTAATAAACCTAAGTTTTTTAAACGTTACACACCAGATAACTTGGATATATGTTTACGGATAGGTGCCTATAATATTTGGCAATAAGACTATTTTCTTCCTTTCTTTGAAGTATTATAAAAATGTTGTTTGTGTATCCCAATGTATTTGTTTTAAATGAACAACCCCAAACATATTTGCTTGATGATTTAAAGTTATTTACAAAACGAAAAACAAATTGAACCTAAGACGCATTCGGTTTAATTATTCCCTACATAGAGAATCCTCTTACTTGCAAAAAAAATGAAAATATTGTATTGTAGATTCGTGTTCTGGGTGCAAACCATACACAAAAATAGGGAAAGTTTGTAAAATGTGACTTAATAATAATAAAATTGATTAATTGTCCAGTGCATCTCCATAACATCTTACATTTTGTGCACGTTTGTAGTGTTCGCAATATTAACAGAGGCCAATTTATCAACTCCAAAATACTTTTCCCCCCATTATAACAGTATAGTATGCAACAAGTTAGTCTATTGGTGACATTTTTGCAAAAAAATAACGAATACCTTCCCTGAGTGACGTACGACGTGCTCATCAGAACTTACAAAAATGTCAAAATACCGACAGTGGCTAAAATCTACCGAAAATATCTGACCGCTTCACTCAAGTATCGAATCGTCCGAAGTCGCTCGCGACCACGACTAACGAAGCTGGGCGTCTTAAAATTGACACTTTACGAAGGTTTTATTGCTGAATAATTGTGTATTTTTAACTAGAGAGAAGAAAATGTCATTTGTTGCAGTCTAATATGCAGATTTGATTCATGAATAATTGCATCCATTTTTTTTCTAATCGAAGATTTTATTTTACTTTTAATTTACTGAATAGTCATGTCTATTTATCGTTAGATGTTAATTTCGTCCCACTATTAGGTAACTATTGAGCAATAAAGGGTCATTATCATTATCATTATTATATCATTTTATATGCTCTAATCTGGTGTATCCGATCTCCATCGACCTGAATCCGACAGGTCGACTCCAGGTACAATGAAAACAAACTTACGTGTTTAAAATCTTTTTTCTTCCAGACAAAATAAGTAAAAGTAAAAGCAAACAATAACTACTTGTGTGTCCTTTCGGTAAAACGCGCCCTACTCACCCATATACGTGTTCTTCTCCGAAAGGCATTGAAATCGCGGGCCCGTTTCGAATCGCGTTAAGGTCTCGACTTTAAAAAGGAACGCCGATCCATCTGGATGCGGGGAATGGACGTTTCGTTCCACCAAAACGCGATTGGATCTGCTTGACGATTTTCTTATGCGTTTCCCGAACGTACATCTGCCTATAACGAATTTTTGTACTTTTATGTGCGTTTTTATTCCGAATCGCGTCGTTATTTTCACTTGCCAGCTGCGCGCGACATATAAACAGAAAACGCACTTATTCCACTTTGTTGGTTATTGAATTCTTCTGCGACGCGCGACGTGTAGAATTAGAATGGCAGATTATTTTTCAGGCAGACACAGCCAGCGTTAGGTCGCACAGTGTGATAGATGGGTGATTCCGTTCTAACTGAAACTTTTTTACTTAAAATTTCTACGATTTTAAAACTATGCTTTTTTTGAGCATATTCTTCATTTATTTTTCTGTAAAAATAAAAGCCTGAAAGGGTTTTACTACAACTTCAAAACGTCAAGAACGAGAAACAAATTTCAATTTTGTTTTTCAAATTTGGGTTTTCACTTAAAATTTCTACGATTTTAAAACTATGCTTTTTTTGAGCATATTCTTCATTTATTTTTCTGTAAAAATAAAAGCCTGAAAGGGTTTTACTACAACTTCAAAACGTCAAGAACGAGAAACAAATTTCAATTTTGTTTTTCAAATTTGGGTTTTCAATCATATAAAAAACTCTTTGCACTATTTCATCAATTCCATATTTGTAAACAGTACTCACACATGATCCACTAAACGTTTCATAAATCTCAAGATAGACGGCGCTTGAGTCATATGAATTCAAATTCAAAAATTCGTTAAATTTTAAAGACAGAAGTTAGTGAACTGGAATTCAGTGTTGACTTAAACAAGTGTCATTTTTTTTATTTTTGATTGAGACCAAAAAAATTAAGAATTTATAAATAAATTAGCTGATATATTGTAGGTTCTATGATCATCTAATTAACAAAAAAAAATAATTACTGGATTATTAATTAATCACAAGTGACAACAAACAGTGCAAGACATAAAAAATCACAGTTAAAACAACAGGCGCAGCAATTTATTTTTGAGAAACCGTTAGAATTTTGCTAAATTTGCTAACTTTTTTAATTCGATAGGTAATGTATAACAAATTTTCTCATCAAAAACAATATTATTTACTACAAGGGAAGTCGGCCTGTAGTTTTGGTATTAAATCATACTAGATCGATTTCTAGCGTACATTGAGATAAGATTTACATAAGTACAATTTAGAGGTGGATCCAGTGAAGCAAGGCGAATGAAGCGTAGGGATAATGGTACAGTTTTACTAAAAGAAACCTGAAACTCTTCGGACCATAAAAGTTTATAGAGCCTGTATCGACTTCACCACGCTTGTCTGTTGGATTGAATTTTTATAAAAGCGGACCAGTAACCCCTTATCAAAATCGCTAGTACAAAAAGCGATCATGTCGGTTACAAGGGTAACAACAACAACAGTACATCGCAAAAAATATTGAGTAAACCATTAATCAGTAATTCTCCAAATATACTCTTGAAATTCAGGCGAATTTTAGTTATATTCATAATACACCACCTATAAATTTTTACATTAATTACTTTAATTTAATAAATTTAAAATAAACTTTGTGTTCAAGTAAATCATAATAATAATAATAATAATAATAATAATAATTTATTGATGTTAACAATCCTACGGTTTTACATAAGTAAGCAAAAAACATTGACAAAAATCTACATATATGTATAATTACAAAGGCACCGCGACATAACACAGAAAACGCTAAACATCATTAAAATTGATAAAAAAGTCATCAAATGAGTAATAGGCCTCATCCAGCAGAAGTGATTTGACCTTAATAGAGAATTGTCTCTCCGGCAGCTCTCTGACGCTTAGAGGCAATAGATTAAAGAATTTAGGTCCGTAATGGTTCTTATAATTTCTAGTCTTTGCAATTCTTGAGTAGTTAATCAACATATCATTTCTGTTTCTGGTGAGATGGTGGCAAACATTAATATGGAGGGGATATTGATCCTGGTTGCTTTTAGTATGTTTTAAGGCCGAATAGATACAATAACATAGAACAGTTAATATTTGGAGATCTTTAAACTTTGCTTTCACGTCAAAACAAAATTTCGTAGCTAAATAATCCTTGAAAGAGTGAAAAATATACCATTCTGACTATACTTTGAGAGACTTCGCCGCCCAAACCGCGCAACAAGTACACCACCCTGGAGAGCTTCTCACAAAGACTAATAATATGCTGCTCGAATATCAATTTCGGATCAAGTAGAACCCCAAGGCAGTTCACATTTAATGGATTGTAGAAAGTTGATTCGCGTAAAGAAAATATAATTTGTTGTGTTTTTGATTCGTTGAGGTTAAGTTTGTTAGCACGAAACCACTCACTAGCCCCGGACTGGGCCCCCTCTATCCTGTGCACCAAGTCGTTCTCAGAATGACTTCGACAAGAAAAGGTAGTATTATCAGCGAACAATGTACAAACTATGTCAGAAACATGCTCAGGGAGATAGTTTATATAGATCAAGAATAGACGAGGGCCCAGAATGGATTCTTGGGATACCCCATGTTCAACAACTCTAATTTGTGATGATTTTCCTTTCAGGACCACGATCTGTCTCCTGTTGGAAAGATAACTTTGAAAGAATCCAACCGATGGGGGATCCACACCATGCCTCAGCAATTTACTCAGAAGAGCAGGAAGAAAGGACTGTGCCGGAGTACTCTCTGTCTTCAAAAGCTGCATAAACCTGATCAAGAACTCTACTAATCGTTCCACAAGTCGATCTACCACGTTTAAACCCAAACTGGTCCGGAGACGGTTGTCCTCGAAGTAAGCTGCTAATTGAGAATATAGAATCTATTCAACAATTTTACCGATTGTGGGGATAATAGATATTATTTATATCATTTACATCGCCCTTCTTGAAAACTGGAATCACCCTGGACAACTTCAAGGAATATACCATCGGATATACACCTGTTCGTCAGCTTAGTCAATGGAATAACTATTAAGTCTTTAATGTAATGGATAATATTGATATTTATATCATATATGTCTTTACTATCATTACACTTAAAACTGGTCAGGATGTCTCTCATTTCAATATATGAGACTTCACGGAAATAAAAACGCTTATCCGTATGCGCCCTTATAGACTCAGTTGGATCGTAAATATTTGCAGTTAATTTATTTGCTACGTTTGAAAAATATTCATTAAAATTGTCGGGAGTGATACCCAGCGAATGAAAATTTGATCCACTCTTGAGTTTCCTATTGACGACCTCCGATGCTGCCTTAGAAGTGTTATTGCTTTTATTTATGTAGAACGAGTTAAGTGATATGAATGAACAAAAACAAAACATTGGAATAGAAATAGGTAGTATACATATCCTGGATTTCCGCAAGTAAGTATGGTAATTGGATTGTTGTGGTTAGTTACCCAAAAAAACATTCGTGGTATCCTTTCAATCTTCCTGTAAAAATGAAAGTTAAGAAATTTCTGATCTACTGTAGATGTTGTTTTTGCTTTGTTTGCTAAATTATTATTGATGTGCTAAAGAATTGATTTTTAACATATAACAATGTGTTTGTGTAAATTTTCTGAAAATTATTGCAAATAATGTAAAAACAAACTAATTTTCGCCAGCGAACAAATATCTTTCTTCAGCTGTTCCAATTATCTTCGTATTGATTGTACTGAAGTTATATTTTTCAAAATGATCTCGAGAATGGCAGAAGAATCAATTTTTGAACCACTTCAATAAGAATCGAAAAGAAAATAAGACTTCGCTAAATTTTAAGAATGCCGCATATTTTATACAAATACTGTTTTTTTTGAGGCAACTTTTTTCGATAAATAATTATTAATAAACATCGTATATATGGTTTTAAGAAGCTGCAATTGCGCTCCAAGTGCATACAATTAAATGAATCACGACAAGGAGTCTTGGAAAATCTCCAGGTCCAGGTAACTATGGCAAAGCTTGGAATATTAAATTGTAAAGTATGAATTCGCCAGTAGTACCTAGTAGATATCCTTTAATGTACAAAAATATTGTACACTTACACGAAAAAATATCGATAAAATTATGATTATCGACTCAATAATATAATGTTAACCACAAAAAATGAAATTTAACATCTGGGCGTAAATTTAGACACAAAAACAACACAACAGGGTATGTGATGTTGGGTTTTAATTCTCCGGAACAGATCAAATTTTCAACAAATAAAAACTTTTGAAAACCAGTAGTAAGAAGTATACCTGAGTGTACTTCAGTGGTCTGGTCCCCCCTTTAATAAAAATATACTGGGGAAATAGAAAAAATTTAGAAGAAATTTGTACGCTTTTATAGGTACTATAAAAACATGGAATCATAAAAATCAAATTTAACTTCAAGAATTTCGTTATGAAACACTAAAACCAAGACGGAAAAAATCTGCATTAACTTTGTTTTTTAAAATAGTTTATTATAAAATTGATTGTTCTTTTTTAACCCCTATTTCACAAATTGAAGTATTTAAATAGATCCCGTACCAACGTTGGTGTTAAATCTCCACTATTCCGAATGCGTAACCTAGCGAACAGTCTAAAAAACGAAATGGACATTAAAAATTGTACTTCCACTAATTCATTCAAAAAACAATTTAAAAAATTAGCATTTAAAACCTAATGTATTGTATTAAGTGTAATTGTCACTTCGACAAGTATGTATTTACTTATGCGCTGGTGTTTTTTGATTTATACAAAGAATTTAGTTTCGTTTTTCTCTCCTTCGGTTAATGTAAAGATTTGTGCTTGTAATCTGTTGGACTGTGGTATGTAGATTGCAATTAAATAAATAAATAAACCACAGGGCTACTCGATCAACAAATAATAAAAATAAGAGTGCCTTTATTTTTGAACATAAACATTACAAAACAAGAAAAGAAATTAAAGTGGTAGAGTAAAGTAGATATTTTAACATTTTTGATAAACAATGACGATTACTAAATATGAGATTCATTTTGACATAACCTCATTGATAACAGCTGGTTTTCTAAGTAAGGTGCAAGCTTAAGACAACCAACAAATATTAGGTCAAGATTTCCCTCAGCGCCCTTTACAGTTAATAAATACAGTTTATTTAATTTTAACCGTCATACAGGTGCTTCAGGCTCTAAGCATTAACCTTACGCAAGCTTAAACATCATTTTTTGGGATTAACTAATAATAATACTCAATGAGGTCTTAGTGTTGGTTGGTTTTGGCGGCTGAAACATAAATGAGAACCCATGTGGATTATTACAGCTTTTATTGGATGGTTCAAAATAAATGTCCAAAAAAAATTACGTAATAAAAATTTCTATAGCAAATTATCACTGCTTTCTTGATTGGAAAAACACTGTTTCCGACACAGTTAAAGATTCTGGATCAAATTCTTCAAAAGTACAAATCGGCGGTACGGTTAATTAAAAAAACTGGCGTCATAATCTTAAGTGCAATCAGAAAACAAGTCTATAAACTCTGTTAAGTACATAATCCGCAAGAAGAATTCATAATTTTTCATTCGGCTTTAGCAACGTTGGATGCAAATTAATTTTCTCTTTTTTTTTGGGGCGACTACCATCATTTCAGATTGTTTTTCGCGCAAATAATCGGCTTACTTTATCTCAGACGTATATCTGTCGTTTCGTTTTAATTGTTTTAACTAAATTTCAATCTTTATCATAAAATGCGAAATAGTCGGTAAATTAGTCAAAAATTCGTTTGATCAATTGCGAGCTGTTAATTTCGTCGACCGCCCATTGCTCGCTCGAAATATTATCGTTTGAAATTTTCCCACCGGGCGTTGTACCCGCGCGTTTATATTATTAACATAGAATCGACGATAACAATCTCACCAAATTAATGTTTTCAGACTATAAAAAATTGATATAATCGTTGTTTGTATTTATTTAATTATACGTCTGGATAATGCATTCGTTACGTTTGCTTCGATGATAAATTGAAATTTAATTATCGCCACCGACGATTTTATTCTGGGTCGAGTTCAAAAATTTTGAGGATCAACTCCTAATTAACTTACCAATATCACACAATACAGGGTGTCCCATCATGGATATACCACTTGACGATTCAGCGTATCGGCAATGAAGCAAAATTGGCATGATTTGTCCGCTAGAGGGCGTATATAAAAGCTCTGCCACTACAAACAAAAACAATTTCCTTTCAACTTCCAACGAAAATGTCAATGTATAGCGTTTTCTGATTACGCGTTATTCACATAACATTAAAATTATCTTTTGAAGTACCCTGCACATTTTTACATAATTAAAAGGTTAAATTCAACGATGTGTTTTACATATTATATTTTGCCTTAAAACTTTTTATACCTCCGAATTGACAATAAATCCGTATAAATTAATTTTTAGTGTGTTATATACCATTTTTGTTAAGTTATATACATTGTAAAATTGCTTTTTCGTAATAAGCATGCATACTACAACATAACTACAACTACATGAGTACAAGTATGACTAACTAAATTCTAAAACTGTTTACCCAAAAAAGTCGCCGTTTTTTACACTGTTGACACGGTTGACGGCAAGGGCCTTAAGATTTCAAAAGCTTGTCGCATTGCAACTTTAACTTTCTAGTGGTTATGTGCTCCATATAATTATGTAAGATTTTTGATTTTTCTAAAAAAAATACAAGAAACTCAAGTCGGAAGATCTTGCCTGAAATTTGTGCGTCTTTCCAAATTCATTATCTAAACAATTTTTGCATGACACGCATCTTGTTGACAATAAGTTGGATAAATGCAAATTATAATGTATTCCACATCGTTGCAAAAGTAATTCTGAGCTCTTTTCAAATACGTAAAAATATAAGCGGTTATATAATTTTATATCAATATACTGGTAATCGTATGAAAGAAGATATTTTCGTATTCATCATAAAAAGTTGCCGAGGAAGTGACTTTTTCATATTTGCCTTATTTGTATTTTTAATAATATTTTGAAGAAGCTGTCTAGAATTGTGTAAATAGCCCAGTATTTACAAGCGCCCTCTGTCAGTGTCAAATCGTTGCCAGATAACCAATTTTTGTTTGAATCGGTAGGGTTTTCATAAAATTTGAACCACAGAAACAGGAGTCGAAAATAACTGAAAAGTATTAAAGATACAGCAAATATTAGGTCAAGATTTCCTTCAGTTAATTTAAATTCTTTGAATGAGAAATTTAATGGCACAACACACAACTGGGGATATTCAACAACTTTGGAACTCTAATGGTGATTTCCTGGATGTCCTGCATCTGGTCCGCAAAAAAAATTAGGTCCACAATTTTTGAGTAGTTTCTTTCAAACTAAATCGCTCCTATACGATATATGGGTGATTCTGTTTTAATTGTGATTTTTTATATCTTGTATTGTTCTCGGTGGTGATTAAAATTCTTATTTCTATGATTTATGATAGGTCTAGGGTATCACATTGAAAATACGTTATCTGAATACTGTTTACAAACGTGAACTTGATGAATTTGAAATTTGTTTCTCGTTCTTGCTGCTTTGAAGTTGTAGTAAAATCGTTTGAGGCTCTTATTTTTACAGTAAAATTTTAAAAATTTTTAGTAAAAAAGTAACTGTTACAATCAACCAATTTTGGCAAAACATTATTTCCTAAACTCAGTTTAATAACATTCCCATCTCTATAGATTAGAGCTTCGATTATGCATACAAAAATAATATATCAGATTACTCCAGTCCAGAAACGGTCAATATGATTCCAGGGTCAATTTAAATTTGATGTTGCCTAGGCACAGGCTGGCTAAGGTAGCAAATAAGAGTTAAACTTCACACTAAGTTCAAAAAAATACAAGAAAGTAGTGCCTTTAAAAATGTACTTAAAAATAATTTAGGAAAAAATGTTTTTTATGCTATAAATGAATATCTAAATTGCAACACATCCGAGCTTATGCTTAATTATCTATTTTATTTTAACATGTTTTATTTGTTTAATTTGTCTAATTTGTTTTTGCGAAATGTAGATAAAATTTAAGAAAGCTTTGCTTAGTTAAGAAACTTAATACACAAATAACCAAATATAAACTACGTCATTACATTTCTCACAGAAAAGTATTTGGAAAGTTTTAAGATACCCTGTAGGCACCTTACTGTAGATAATCATAAGACTTGAAAATAATGTAAGTTAATGTTATTAATGTTCGCAGACGATAAGAGATTATCGAAATTATATTTACGTTGGGTAGATGTTTTCAATTTTTGTAGGCGGAAACATGTGCTTTTTATATCCTCTGAATCATGTTCATGTCTTTGTTTGCACCTTTTTCATTAAACCGAAAATGACTAAATTCGTAAGTTTTAAATAACAAAACAAAAAGACTGCATAGGACGGACTTCCATTCATCGATTCGTCACGCGCATGCAGTTCAATTTCCTTTGCAGCTATACTTAACCGACTTTCAGAAATCCGAATCGACCGACCACCGCCCATCGAGCAGACTTGTGGTGTTTTCGGAGCGTATTAAAACGATTCTGATTTTTCGATGGCTGCTGGCCCCGAGATTGTTATACACCTCGGATACAGATGGGAATTCACGGAAATCGATCCGATAATCGATTGTTCATGCGATCTAATGACAATCGCGAAGAATGGTTCATGAAATGTTTAACGGAATTTAGTTAATTTGCAGTCTTTCTTAGGGTCCTCGCAGAGTGAATTTTGAGGGAACATTGTGGTTATTGCGGAGGCGGAGGAAAAGATAACTATATCCACTTAGTATTGAAAATTATTTCATGATTCCTCATCATTCTTCTATAAAATGTTTAGCGCATACAAAATATTATAGATTTCAATGTTACATTCAAGCTATTTTAAAAATTTTGGTATAAGTGTAAATATATTCTATTTGTTTTGTCCAAGGAAGTTAAGTTAACAATATTGCTACTTAATTATCAATTCTAATTCAAATCTGAACCGACGATGAATAATACCCGCTCCCTATTCAACCTAAAAATATGTGATACGTTAAGTATTATGTATTTAGAAAGCGAAGTTAAAGAAATAACTTCTTAAAAACATGGAACCCATTGTTAAACATGTTTAGAACTTTTATAATTGATAAGGTAACAATGTAACAAAAGTGATCTGAATTTAATGTTTGTTGGCACAACACACAACACAACTCCCCAAAGCCACTTCACAAAACTAACTGGCACAAAACTGAAAAACTTTTTTCTGTGCTACAAAAATTTTACAGATGGGATATATTCTCGAGTTGTATTAATACCACAATTTCCTTCTTTTAATTGTCTGATGCATGGTCGTTCTAATAATTGATGCGGGTCTGTTTCTTATAGCAGTCTATAGCTAATAAATAAGTGAATAGAAATATTAAATTGACTAATGTTACCACCTGCACTTCTATAACGATTGAGAATAGTTACAATAGTTTCTCTAATACCTATATATATACCTATAGTGGTATACAGCGTGATCATAAATAAATAGCTTCATTTGTAAGTCATACAGATAAAACAGTTTCGTATCGTAGATTAAACCACAAGGGCAACAGAATTACTTCGGTGTTGCCACGGGGCCTCGGCACAGACTGGAAATAGTACATTGTAACGCGGAAATCTTTTACACATGTGACAAGAGCGTGTCATTTCTAGTTTCTTTATTTAATTCCAATAGTATGGGCATATCGTAATTACACTGGTACAGTACTAATTAAGTTAATTAAAATGTTCATTTTAAAAATATTACTTAAGTATAAATTTTCATTTGGGTTACTACGATAACTAAAACTTTGTATCAATAGTCTGTCAATCATGTAACTATAAGTTTGAGGAGGGATGAGAGATGAACTGGGAACTGGATTCCCATTGAAAGTCCTTGCAAATTTAGGAAAGATTTCAAGTGTGTGAAGATCTGTAGAGGGAGGTTAAAGAATCTGGGTGTTTTTGTTACATGGTCAAGTTACCTTGTGTTGTAGTGTCGATAAGGGAAAATTATTTTTGATATCTCGAGAATCTGGTGAATATATCTTGTATGTGAAATAGGATTTCTTAAAGATGAGAACAATTTAAATAGCGGTTTGTCGGTCACGTTACAAATTTCATCATTTCAAATAGGTGTACAATGGTAGCAGGCAAGGAAGGAACTAGAGTGAGATTAAGCGAGAATTTGGCAGGTGGATCAGGCGGTAGGGTGTTGCCTAATTAATGCCTCCACACTAGTAGTTGGGAGTTAATTTGATTTCTTAACTTGTTACTTTCGAAAGTATCTACGCTCGAACAAAAATTTTATATCTGGGTAACGGTAGGTCTCCGTCCTGGTCTTTTGGTTTTTCCTGAATAACTTTGGAACCGTTGGAGCTACAAAATTAAAATTTGTCTGCCTTTTAACCCTCTACGAGACACATAAGTTTATAAGAAATGGCCTCGATTTCTTCGTGATTTTCGAATATTCTTTGGACGTTGCTATGGAACACGATAAGTGTCCGAAATTTGAAGCAAGCGACTTCAAATGGGTGGGTGTGCGGGAAGTATTTTAAAATAATAAAAAATCTCGTGTGCAAGGGTCTACAAAAAATATAATTTTTCAAAAACCGATTACGAGACCAAAAAAATTCTTGAACCGGAAGATATGGCTCCATAAACTTTTATTCTTGAAAATTGTTCTAAAATATATAGGGTGTGCCACAACTTCAAAAAAACTGAAAACTGGGTCCGCCTTTTATTGAAAATTGCGATATAGCCTCCATAGACAGTTAAAACGTTTGTATTTAAGGTTTTCACCTATTGTGCAGGGTGTTCCCGATATTTCGCGCTAAATAAGAAATGTGTTAAGTGTCCTAAATTTGCAGATATCAACTTCAAATTTAGCAAAGAAGTAAAAATCGGTTTCCACATTTAAACAGTAGAAATTGGGTGCAATCAAATTTTACCAAGTATTTTTTAAAATTTTATGATATTTTTTTTAATAATAATCGCTCACCCGATCGGCAAAATTTTCTAACCAGCAGACGCGGAAGATCCAGTGGAATAACATTTATTTCAGGCATTTTTTGGATTATATACAGGGTTTTCAAATTATAGGCAAATAAATAAAAGAACTAGAAAATTGTTCATTTACAGAGTAAATTATTAACCGCAAATCAAAAATCGTAAAAAATATGGCTTATCCGTTCAAACAGCGTCATAGGCCGCTACGCCTTCATACGCTGCTATGCGGATATTTGAAAAAATCCATATTAAAATCGCTATTTCGGGGGCTCAAGTCAACATGCGATGACGTCATTGATTATTACGGAGCATTGCATGGTTTCAGATAGAACTTCTTTTCTCGAAAACTATTTACTATTTTTGAAAAATTCTTGGACCAGGAAACGTGGAAGATCCAGGGCTATAACCACCATTTGCAAATTTTTTTCAATTACGTACAGGGTGTGTCAATTATGGGTAAAAAATGTACTTGTACAATTTTTTATATTTATCAAAGTTTATCGTGAATTTGAAATTCGGAGATGAGTAAAAGACGCTTTAGACATTGTGTACACAATGTAATTACATCGATTTCGCTAAAGTTCCATAGTGGTCCGAAGGAGCAAGCAGCACGAAAAACAATGCGTCTCTCTACAACAAGGAACCGCGAAGCGGACTCTTTTCAAAATACAAAGATGCTTCGCGCTAGTCACTAGGAACTTTCCCCGTCCAGCTACGATTTTTCCAAAGCAATCTTATTAATCAAGAACGAATAGTTGTATAAGCAAGTGTTCCGTTTCGGTCGGCTGTTGCTAGTTTGTAGTAAGTAGTAAGTAGTAAGTAAGTTGTAAGTATTTAAGTTCATTACGCACTATTTGGAAAAGGAGTTCTTCTCATAGTTGATTATTAAATAAAGCACAAAGATATGCAAAATATTGGCACCGAAAGTTTCGGTAGCATTGCAAAGAAAGACTTTGCTCGAAGCCTAATTAAAAATGCGATTTAGATTGGAGTGAAACGAAATTAAATATCTACAATCCATCACATCCCGTTCCTAAGGAATGACGAGAAGAATGCAAAATGGCCGCGAAAAAAACGATGACGGTGATATTCGGCCATATATAGAGGCGACTCGAAAGTAATAAACGGAAGCGTGTTCTGTCTAATATTTTCCGCTCGAAGAGCACTTTTAATTCGAAAAATAATAAAAACGGCATTCCCGCGAATGAACCGTCGCCGTCGCCGTCATCGGAAGCGGGCGTATTATAACGACCCGCTGGCCCGTCTGCACTAGAATGCGGTCCAACTATATCTGCATAACGCGCTCGTATTGATCAAAATTGTATCAAATAAGTGAAGCATACATCTAACGGTATAACGCGAACGAAAGTAGGCGACTGCACTGTTATTCCGTTCCGCGTGCGTCCGCTTCTCGCGGAATTAACGCTCGCGAATGCATATGTACTTATGACATATTTGTGCCTGCGAGTAGTTTCGTAGTTTTTGCTTCTTTTACGGCAACGTACAGGTGGAGTTGACAATAGAATTTGGTTTTCAAAGTACCTGACGTCCTATGGAGAGTAGACGAGCTGTAATTATACAGGCTGGAAAATAGAACTGAGGTGGCTTTTACTTGATGAAAATCCATTTAACAAACTAACTGAAAGTTTATATTTTCACGAAATTACATATATTCACATGACAATTGTTTCGGCAACGCCGTGTCTTTATCAAATGTAATATTGCAGCTAAAGGGAAGACAGTCATAGCTATCGATCTGCCAGAATATATTTCAAAAATCAACAATTTTCTTAAACCAGAACTTTTCCAATGTATCAAACACGATCCTACCGAGTTATATCAAAGACAAATCACAACCGAAGAAATTATATTCTTTAGTCAAATTACATAAACAATATATGCCCATTAGACCAGTCGTGTCTTATGTTATGGCTCCAGCAGTTAAACTGTCAACAAAATTAGTAAATATTTTAAAGTTCCACACAGATTTTAAACCAAAATTTGCAATAAAAAATTCTTTTGAATTAATCAACAAAATTAAAGATATCAAAATCTCTGCTAACGCAACACTATTGTCTTTTGATGTACAAAACTTATTTCCCAGTATTCCACCTATGAATTAAATCTACTAAATCTATCACCCTCACTCGGATACAGGTCAACCCATTGGTGAAACAAGATTTATTAGATTGCTTAATCTTAATCTTTAGACCAAAATTATTTTGAATTTAAAGTAAAGATTCACATCTCTAAGGAAGGTTGGATTATGGGAAACTCACTTAGTCCTTTGTTAGCCGAGCTGTTTATGGATAATTTGGAAAATATCATACAAGAACATCTTTTAACTAAAATTTTTCTATGGTGGTATAGATACGTGGATGATGTCTTTGATTGCTTTGTTGGAACGGACAGACAATTGAATTATTTTTTAAATTACATTAACTCATTACATAATCGTATAAAATTCACTATTAATAGCTCAAGTCACCCTTATAAACACAAAATGACTGCATTTTACTCTTTTATACACAGACTTCTTAATACGCTACTCTCAACAGAAAATTACAACAAAGAACTGAATATCATTAAACAAATTGCACTAAACAACGGTTAGAATCCGTCCATTAAGAATAAAATTATAAATAAAAAACAAATCCAGACAAGAGTAAACTCTATTTATCCGAAAGCCAATACAGAACACGAACAATTTAAAACAAATGCATACATATTAGAACCCGGTGAAACAGTTTCAAAACATTTGTCAAAATGTGGTTTTAAAATAGCTATCAGAACTAACAACACAATAGGAAAATTTTTAAAAAACAATAAAATGAAGTGTCCAAAATCTCAAAAAACAGGTGTCTACAGGTTCAAATGAGGAACATGTCCTAAAATTTATATTGGACAAACAGGTAGATCCTTCAAAAAACGCATTAACGAACATAAAAGAGCGATTAAGATTCTAATTATGCTATACACAGAAAAACACATTTTTGACGACAATTTTGATATTTTACAAAAAGTAGAAAACTAAATTTATCGGAAGCCATGAAGATTAACAAAATGAGACATTCAAATGTATTGCTTAACGATCAATTAGATTTAAATATCTCTCTATTATTAAACTTAAATTCTCACAACATTAATTAAAGTTTTATTGTCATTTTTCGGTATATATAGTAGCGGGTAATTTGTAAATATTAAATTTGATAAAGACACTGTGTTGTCGAAACAATTGTAATGTGAATATATATAATTTCGTGAAAATCTGAACTTTCAGTTCTTATTAATTTTCTTAAATAGGGTGGTCCGATTGAATGCGTCAAAAATTATTTCTAGAATATACTAGTGACATAAATGAATCTCTGGGTATTAATCAAGAATAATATTTATTACTTGACACATGTAATATGGAAAAATAAAAATATGGAATAGAATCATGACGACTATATAACAAAGGGCACATGTAACAGAAATTAACAGGACATGACGTAAATTCGAATTTCCAAATTTTCTATCTAGTTCACTGCTTCTGGTGTTGGTTTTAGCACATTATCAGGATTTCCTTCGTAGGCCCGAAGGAGGCAGCTAGGAACATATTGTGATAAGGTTTGACGTGCATCCCTGCATTCGCGTTATGCTGACGGTCCTTTGCTCGATTTATAAAGGAAGTCGGAACACACGCCGAGTTCAGCTCTGAACCTCTTCAAGGTGGACCACATCCTAAGAGTTAGCGCTTCCCGGGAAGGAGGTGGGGCCCCTTATATAATGCAATGGAGGCTCGATTTCTCTTTTCCACTAAGTGTTCTGATTCCCAGATTGGGGGCTCACGCGAATTCAATCTATATATTATAAGAAATGGTAGATCTTGATTGATGTGTAGGCTGGTGTAGTTGGGAACTGATCTTATCAGCTGAGTTCTGGTGCGGCAATACTTTGCGTCAATAGATAGACAGAGAGATAGATTTTTATTTCACTGAATTACAATATATAGTATATGTAAGTACAAAAGAGAAAAAATACAATAATAGGTATAATAACGTAATACATAAAATATAAAAACAAACAGGAATCAAGAATCGGGTAATCATTATCTTCTGTTTGTATTCCTCTACAGAGTAAAAAAATACTAAAAAAAGATTTTATTTTGGTTTTAAAATTTTTAAATAGCAAGTTTGTCACTTGAGTTGGAATTAAGTTGTACAAACTTAGGTCAAGAGAATTTTTTATGCATTTAGTGTATTTAAACTTCCTAGTTCGAAGCAAATTTAAGGACAAAGTGGGGTATTTATGATTATCTGAGTGAACTGAAAATATGTTTTATCATTTATGAATTTCTAATACCGTGTGATACATATATACCGATGGCACTGGCATAACCCCAAGATTCTGAAACAGCGGTTGACAATGGTCTCTATATCCTGCGATGGATATAATTCTGAGCGCTCTTTTTTGTATACGAAAAAATTTTATGGAATCTATTGAGTTTCCCCACAGTATAGCAGCATATGACAAAATTGAATGAAAAAGAGCGTTTTAGCTCGAGATTAGATAATCCTTTCCGATTAAATTTTTCAATCATCGTAACAAAAAGTTGACACTTGAGAGGGGCTTTACTAAATAAGCAATATGGTCCTTTCAAGAGAGCCTATCATCCAGGACCACACCCAACAACTTCGCAGACCCGAAATATTTACGTTTGTTGAAAACACTAACGTGTAAGTTTTATCCTTATTGAATTTTAGGCGATTCGCTTCCGCCAACTGGGTTTCCCCTTTAAGAGTTTCTACATTTGTGTTGGATGTTTTAATTGTAGAGCCATAATGGAACCCTGTAGAACTCCGTGCATTAAATTTCTTAAACTTGACAATTTATTACTGCATAAAACTGTTTCCTTTGTATTAGGGAGATAAGAGGATAGTACCTCTAACGCAAAACCGTAAAATTCCAGTTTTTCCATTAAAATTAAATGACTGACATAGTAAAGGTCTTGGAGAGATCGCACAGCGTTATAGTCGTGGTGGAGCGCCCCTTTCTAAATCCAAACCGCTTTAGATTTATCAAATTATATGACTCAAAATAATACAATAGTTGAGAATATATTTTTTTTCTAAAACTTGGGTAATTGATACGGGTCGGTAATAATTAGGATCAGCCATTTCACCTTTCTTATAGATTGGCACAACTTTAGATACTTTAAAAACCTCCGGATATATTCCATTGAGGAAACACCTATTTATTATGTAAGTTAATGGTAAAACTATTACATTGCAGCATTCTTTAATCCTTCTGTTCAACCAACAAGTCTAAAGCTTTTGAATTATTCAAAGACATTATGACCTGTTCGACCTCAAGTGAAGAAACCAGGGAAAATTTGAATGAGCATTAAGGTTTAATCAAGTTACGCATCCACCCAGATGACTTAGCAGAAATTTCATTCTATGTTTCTAATATTTTATGGGCTACTATCGTAAAAAATATATTGAGATCGTCAAAGGATAAATATCTCGTAAAAATAAATTTACCTGTGCTACACCTCTCGGTGTTAATTAATTTCCAAGAATCTTCGCTCTTATTTTTGGATAACTGTAAATACTTTGTTTAAGCCAGTTTTCTTGTATTTTTTAATTCATGAAAAGTCATCTGATTTTTTTGTAATTTCCGCTATACTACGAATTTTTGATAATTTATCTCGCATGACCGTCATTGAACCAGTGAACTGGATATTTCGGTTTGAATGTCTTTCTAATCAATGAAAAACACAGCAATGCCTGTTCTCTAATGTTCTTCACCAAGGCAAATGGCAAATCATTAATGTTGGTGCCAGTAATATTATAATTTAATTGATGATTGAAGATACCTATTAAATTTTTCATAATTTTTTCTAGAGTACTTTCGACAATTTATTTTATTTTTTATTTTATTCGAGAATTTGAAATTATGATTATTAGACTCAATATGAATAGTCTGGGCCCTATGATCCCACAAACAAGGACCGATTACCGTAGTGTAAAACTGATATTTGTCTGTTGGTAATAACTCTGGTGGGTTCCCGAATAGTAGGCTCCAATCCAAACTGGCGAAATAGCGATAGAAAATCGTCCAATCTAGAGCTAGAAATATTAAAATAAATATTAAAATCACCCAAAACAATCATCTGTACACCTGTTCGATAAATATTGTTGACTAAACTGTGCATAAATTTTATAAAATTACCACAATTTTGTTAATATATAAATACATGATATGGAATATAAGTTATTTGTAGTTATATTGTACAATCTCTTTTTGATATGTCGACATGAACACGGGAATGAGAAATATCGATTGCATTTCACTCACCCACTTAATACGTTGGACATAAAATATACTTTGAAATGCAGATTTATAAGAACCATGCAACGTTGGAGTTTATTCTTAGTAAGGCTCAAACTTAGAACGTCTGCTTTTGAAATCCCATTGGTAAGTAGCATACTAAAACAGGTTTCCTTCGTCTGGTCCCCTGTGTATCATATATTAATGCATCAAATATATTGAAGAATTAATCAAACAAAAATATAAATAACACTTGTTCTGTCATAAAAAATATGGTGTAAAAAAAGGTTTTTAATAAAGAGTAAGAATCTGCGGTAAATTGATAAGATTTTGGTCAGTAACCTGCAATTGGGCTATAAGTCTGATTTATTTTTTATTTATATTGGAATTGCAGATTTTTTTGAATTTTTTTTTCATGTTCAAAAATTCTGACTGTACCATTATTTCCAACTAAAAACAGAATTTACCGTGCTTGGATGTAACTTGCGCTCTCTACAAATGCATTACAACAAACACGCAGTATGTCAGCACAGTCGCATAGTAAAAATCTAAGGTGGCAAACTCCTCCGCTTCTAGCGAACATGGTAAAAATGTGGTGGTGGGGACGAATTTAATTTTTAAATATAATTAGACATGTTTGTTATGGCGTGTAACGTGCATAAAACCATATTCACAATTAGTCAATTTAGTAATTACTATAAGTATTGTAGTAGCTGCGCAGATGTACTCAGCGTTTGCCGTGTTTCCAGTCTTTTAATTTCTAAGTAAAAAGTAGAATTGACATAACTCCGTGCTAAAAGATGATATTATAACTTGGTTCTAAATTAATTACCTAAATTCCCTATCAACTTGCCTTTAATGCAGATAATTTCTCTATGTATTACTGCCGTCGCAGTCCTGTAAAGATAAACGTCACTTTCTCCATTAAACAGTCATAGCAATTTTAAAGACATTTCTTTAAATTTCTAACGAAAAGTCAGGGAAACTCGATTTTCCCTTGTAAACTTCGCTTTCGGTAAAATAAGGTTAATTATCAATAACTAACACAAAAATTCTTGACCTGGTTATTTGGCAAAATCAGACAGTTGGGAGCATAATTGATCAAATTGGCAGCTATAGATAGATAGAATCGTACTTCGTTTAACGCCATCATATTAAATATCGATAGAATGATTCTAAACTGGCCTTAAAGTATGGGGCTCCGGTACAATTTTATTGAGCTTTCAATAAATAGGTAAATTGTGCGGTGAAATCAGGAAAATTATGTTTTATTTCAATTCCAATTCGAACGTCGATGAATAGGCCGAGTTAAATCGTTTCGAGTTGCATGTATACTTAGACCGTTTTGTAAAATTGATTGTCGGTTATGGAATAGAGTGAAACTTTTCCATTATTTTCGATATCGGAAGTTGAATAATTTAGTTGTGGTCGAAATTGTAAACCGCGCGCGAATTGTAAAATAATGATACAAAGCGTCGGTGCTGATTGCGTTTTTGTTGAAAACGGCGTAATTTTCGGTAAACATTCGCAAATGGCAAACTTTCAAGTCGTGAGTTGAAGTTTATACAATAAATGCGGACGTGGCGGGACGCTTTTTAATCTTTTATGGCTGCGGGAGAAACGCCGCCACAAAAAGGCTTGTCGCCAAGGAAAAATTTTGTGGAAGGTTTGACCGAAAAAGAATAAAATGCCCTTTTATGGCTCGCATCTATGAGAATGTAATGTCCCGTGCATGCGGTCGAAACTGGACATTGCTGAACTGCACCAATTTAAGGTCGTTTCGTATATTTCAATGTACGAGTTTTTTTTTAATAAAGAGCAATAGAATATAACATAACAAAACAAGTTCTCGTACGTAAAACACTTGAATTGAAAATCTTGCAGGACAAAAGATATTGGAAAGGAGTACACCATGTCACATAGTCTTCTAGTTGGGAATTAGTTAGTTTAATAGACACTAGTCTATTGGACTTGTATCAAGACGCCCAGGTAAAAGTGTCAAATTCAAGTTATTATCTCATTAGTGTATAATAGAAGATTCGTTGGGTCAATCTTGTTAATAGAACGGGTTTTCTGAGATCTTCTTATTACAAATGAAAGTTGAGATATGAAGAAAACAGAAACACAGAATCTGTGTAAGACGTTTTTTTATTTATCAGGTTTTAGAAAATATTTAAATTTTTCGGAAGTGTTAAATCCTGGTAAACCAAGACCATTTGGATTATTTTTCCCAATATTAAAGTTATTTCTGACAAGATTTTGATACATTTCTCTCGATAACAATCCAACATATACAGGACTATAACAGTCAAAATATGCACAACTTTAAAACTGCGTTTACAAGACTCACCAGCAAGACATGTTTGGACAATAAAATGGAAAAGTTTATAAGGTACTTCTGTGGCAGTAGGTTAATTCTTAACCTCAAAAAATTCGTAAGTTCAATCTGATTAAAATTAAACTACTTGAGACGTAGATGCGGATTTTCTAGTTAACTCGTTTTTTGAGGCACATTTTAATATCATTGCTAATTTTCCAAGTCCTAATCGGATCTGACTAACCTTCTGTTACTTATTAACTGCACGAAAATGTTTATGGAATCGATTAAAATGTTTTCGTTAAAAATAAAATAAATATTTACATCTCAACAAAAATAAACTTTACTGTCTTATACACCAAGATCTTAACGTGAAGTTGAAATTAACATCTTTGGTGCAGTTGGTTCGTTTCGATTTACCTGTACGCCGTTACTTTTCGCTTAGACAGGCAAACCTCATCCCTCGGATGAAAGCACCCCGCCCGGAATGTACCCCACTGGGAATATTATATAGGTATGGCATATATTTGAGGTATGTTTCACCACGAAATATTATTAATCTGTCCAAACAGTTAATTCTCGCATGATAATAAAAGGAAGTTTACAATATTTTAAGCTCCTTGTTCAGCGAGCTTTGGTTATGCCTGCAATTTTAGGAATGACTGCCGGACCACCTTCCGCGTTTTCGCTTTGCACAATATTACTGCTTTTTTTATAGAACCCAACGAAAATTTATAACCTCCATTTAAAACAAGTGAATTCTAAATCTTTATACAAAACACGCTAAGTACTAAATACAAATTTGGCACAATTGAACAAGATTAATAAAAGGTCAATAGAAACATAAACTTCAAAACTTCAAAAGTTTCAAAAATAGTTCACATCTCAGGGGTATGATATCATTGAAAACAATGAAATAAAGTGATATCGGGAAATTTCACAAGCATGAGTTTCGATGCAAGGTGAATTGATTGATTCGACCGGATGTAGTCGCAACTTCAAAAATTTTATTGTGTTGAAAATGTATATTTATATTTAATGCCTACCATGTTCACCAAAACTGACATAAACATTCCTAAATGCGAAAATGAAAAAGAGGGTTTTGCACTCTGCAAATTTAGTACTGATTAAACCGAAATTGACACTTTAGAAAAGAAACTTTTACTGATTAACATGGTATTTCTGGATTGGAACAATTCGATACTTCAAATGTAAAGTATAGAGGACTAGAAGATACGCTTTAACCCTAAAAATTGTAATTCTGCTGAATTGTATCTTGTGTTGAGTTTTTTTATTATTTATAGAACAAGAAGGGCTGTTGCAGTTGCAGTTTAGTCTTTTAAAGTTTGATGGCGAATTTCTATTCGTATCGCTGACTGTCCTATCCCTTACCAGGCGGCGTCCCACGGGGAACGTGCCCCATACTGCGAATAAAATGTAGACACCACATAAATTCGGGGTGGGTTCCTTTAAAAAAGCCCCTTGATTAACGACTATAGAGTCGAGGCGGGTAATTTAATCCTGGGGTGAGCTGACTTGTGTGACTGGTTCTATTCTATTGTCGTCTCAGCGATATATGACGACGGGGACTATTTAGATCTGTTATCTTTTGAATTGCTGGTAAATAATATTTAGTTATATACAAATATTCATATAAGCGATACCGACATTGTGTTTCCGCTTTAAGCCATACGAGACTAATTAAAGATCTATCTAATGGCACCATTTGCACGATACTAATTAAAGATCAATGGCTCTGGTGAGGTTTGTTTGGCGCAAGTTACCACCATGGATTTGGACGTTTGAGAGCATAGAACCTTTCAATATTTTTTAGAAACATATAAATGATAAAAAGATTTAGGATAAAACAACTTTTTCAATTTCGGAATGTTCAAACGTGGGCAACGGAAGGGCATCTGAAGAAGCTAACTTAAGCTAAGACTCAACATTAAAGTTTCAAGTTTGGGGATAAAGAATCTCTCCCTCGAAAGTTATAAATCTTATTCTGGTTTCTGGTTCTAGGTTTGTCTGTCGAATTCCTTTGCATGTTTTAAGCTACCCAGTAATGGGCGTTAACTCATCGCTGCTTTAAACAACAGACAACCCAGGACACTTCGACCTGTGCCAACCTACGACAGAAGAGTCGTGGACAGTGAAAGTGAAAGACTGGGATCGAAATACATGAAACACCTTGAAGCTGACTTTATTTTGATAACGCTTCCAACCTATTGTCTGACAAATCATGCGTTTAGCAGACAATTGCGTATCACGATGGTGGATCTACGTCTTGATGAACACGATCAATGTCAGTGCGTGAACGTCCGGTGTTTTTTCGTCTTGGTAGTGCGAGAAATGCGATTTCAATATTGTGGTTTTTTGCGAGAACCTGCTCTCGATTCAGATTACCGTAGAGTAGCGGTAATTACCGTAGGCCACGTTCCTATGATTAGTTATTATTTTGCCTCTCGGAATCTTTATTGAAAGGAACAAAAAGCATTGTCTCGGCTAGAGTTCGCCTAATGGGCTTTTAATGCCGATAATGCCAGGTACCGAAAAATGCAACCTCATGCAACACATCGGTGATTCTTCGGAACACGTTGTGCTGGATAATAAAATATGCGCAATATGGTCCTCGTTATTCGGTTCTCAAAAATTGTGTCCCATAAGACTTTATTAAAGAGGTAGGCGACAGTTTTTACACGCATCTTTAGTGGCTATTTCTGATTTTGGAGTTTTCCCGGGGATGTGGAGGTGGCAGATCATCCTAGTGATTTTTACACAATTCCTAACTAAGCTTTATGCTTGTTTACATTTACTTGAATGAAGGAGGATAATTATCGTTTGTTACTCAATATAAAGAAATTGAGTTCACTTTTGCCTTTGATTGACATGTAGCTTTCTATGCTACAATGGCAAATACAGTATTAGGTGGGTGTTTTAGGGATATTGGTTAAAATATTGCAGTTAGAAATTACGAGCAGGCTTGGAGTTAATTGCTCTGATTGTTGGACAAATATGGAAGGTCGACAGAGTATGATTGTACCGCGGGCGTTCTTCAGGCTCTTCAGAATGCAAACCTTTCGGGTTTAGGAACCACTTTTTCCCCTATACGGTTGGTCTATATTATATCTAATGTAGAAAATATATTTCTTGTTTTTCATTTCTAAGCAAAGAATTTCCATTTTGGTTATTTTTTCATGAAGATTTATGTAAAAAAATGATTTTGTTTTAATTATGAATGGTTTATGTATATTATATTACCCCGACGTTTTTTCATATTATATTTCCTATAGCGCTATTATTTTGGGGACTTCAATATCCTTCACTTAATGAAGTCCTGAAAAATAACCTCGAGTAAAGGAAGTATTCCGCAACGGCATCTCACACACCGGGCCAATAAAACCGCCATCTAAAAGCGTCTCCAAACGCTAATCTACAAGCCTTAAGTGACGATTATCGGAGTTTTAAAATGTTTATAATTAGTTTGGCCGCGTCTCGCCTCTCGAAACACACCGGCGCGCGGGCATTAAAATTACGTCCAGGGGAATAATTACACACGAGGCTCGGATAAACATCGAAAGCGTCAGAAAAAGCTGTTATTTTAATGACGAGACGCGCAGAGTGACATCTTAATCGCTAATCCAACGACGAAAGAAAGTAATTTGGGCAATTACGAGGCCCACACGGCCGAAAATACCGTTTTTAAATTGGGGAGAAATGGGCACCGTGCGTTTAGTATGCGTAAATAATACGCTTTTGTAAAGGCCCAAGTACACTGTTGGGAATTAAACGATACATAATTTAGGTTTACGATAAAGTCCATTTTGAAAATAAAGTGCTTCGGTGGATATTAACGCTGGCAAATCTACTACTAAATTGTTTTCAAAAATATTTTTTATTACGTCGCAAAACTGTAGCATTCGAGAAGGATAATGGAGAATAAGATAACGTGTTACTTCACATTTAGAAACAAGTTTCTTTTTTAAGGATCTTTTCAAGTATCAAAGCAAGTTTCAGTTCTGTCAGTGCAGCTCGAGCAGGTCACATGGCTAAGAACGATTCCAAATACCAAATCAACTTACTTCGTGACTCACATTAGGAATGAAACGCTGATCATAGCGAATTTCACCTTTGTTTTTTAAAGAAAAATATTGAAAAATAGAGAGCACTGCAGACTTTTTGATTTCAAGTTGGAAGCCAATAATAGATTTACCCAAAGAACAAAGATCATCAAATCCATCATTTATATATATATTTTTTATAAAATTATAAATTTGGTCGTCCAATTTGTGAATAAAATAGCTGCTCTTATTTAGATTTTTATTTTGTTTAGGCGGCAAAGCCAAGCCACATTAAAATTCTTTGTATTTTGTGTCTAAAAAACATATTATTGCCTACTATGCCTATTATAATAAATATAACAATAAATTTGTGGCAAACCCTGTACAAAATATCCCAAATATTAAGTCCATCGATATGACATGGTAAACCATTGAAGTTCCTTAATTTATGTGTTATATGATCAGGTTTTCTTAGATTAAGTATCCGCTCAACTTTCATTTTGGTACTTAGAAAATGACGACTGAAGTTAAATTATTTAAGTGGGGTTAGATGTTCTTTCAAAAATACAGCGATGCAGATACATTATTGGAAAACTTCAATTTACACTGTTTACCTAAAAACGATTTTTGTACTTATATATTATAGGACATATAAATATACACAAATAATAGGCAAATATGCTCACTAAAATCTCTTAAAAGCATCTGAAAATGAAACAACCCTTGACTATACCAGATGTCACTTACTTCGTGACTTACAGTAGGATTCAAACGGTGATCATATCAAATTTGGGGGTAGGACTTGTGTCCGATTCACTCTTGCTTTGAAAAGATAAATATTGAAAAATAGCAAGGGATAGGAATAGGAATACAAGTTGGAAGGCAAGCGCTTCCAGTAATTGATTCTTCCACCTAAAAAAAATATTAATTCCATTAGCAATAAAATACTTCCCAAAAAGCAACTGCTAATGAGATAGCAATACTGCTATCTTACGTAAATTACAATTCTATTTTTTTTTTCAATTTGTGAATAAAATAGCGGCTCCTGTTTAGGAATTCTATTATTTAGGCGACAAAAATCAAGCCAGAATGAAAATCTTTGAATTATGTGCCAAAAAAAATTGTAAACATATTATTGCCTGCTATGCTTATTATAATAAATATAACAATAAATTTGTACAAAACCCTGTACAAAATATCCCAAACCATAAGTGAATCGTTGAACCATTAAAGATTCTTAATTTTTTGTATGTTATATGATTTGATTTTCTTCAATTAAATAAGAACTTAACTTTTATAATAGGCAAATATGCTCACTAAGTAACCAAAACTAAAATCTCTAAAAAGTATCTGAAAATTAAACAACCCTCGACTATTCCTACAGCATGTGTAACGAGAAACGAAAAGACAAGATATTCTTTAAACTTAAAAAAAAATCAAAAATTCTAAAAACTGCATCACGAAACTTACTCAACGGGTAGTCTAAGATATTGTACAACATGAAAGGGGTATAAAGTAATGTATAAAATGTCATTTGTCGTTCTTTAGTTATATACTTATTATATTTCAAATTGCTAAATAGATATCCATTTGCAAATGCGAAATGATTTGCAAATTTGACCAATCCTTTAACCGCATAAAAAAATACCATTATTTCAAACAAACAAAACGTCGTCACGTAATGAGAATAAAATTAATATTAATAACTTCGCACGAATTCGGATTATCGTATAGAGTTCCCCGTCACGTAGAACGTGCCGAGCATAATACTTTATATGAAAACAAGTATTATAAATAAACAGCATAACAATATGATCCATGCTTTTATTTCGCACATATATTCGATATGTGATCCCCATCCAGAACAAAGCAATGCGTTGGCTTAAATATCCATGCGACTTAAATTTCACCCCTTCTATAATCATGTCCATTGATGAACTTTGACTGTAACTGCAAAGAGCTCACGGCGTTGAACTTCCAATGCCACATTCCATTTAATAACCGCTCTATTGATTGATTAATCCTTCTTCAGGTTGCCAAGATTTTTGCTACCATCTTTTTCTTGTAAGCATCTTCCATTGCTGAACTAATTCCGTCCCAACTTTCTTCTTTCAAGTGATTTTCGCATGAGCAGTATCTTAATTTTTCATTTTCGATTGATATCAAAACGTTTTCTTCTACCCAGATATATTCGCAACGCGTTTATCGCCAGGCAATAAGGAGTGAACCATGCAATACAGACTCTTAGCGGCTTACTGGATTAATGGACCAAAGACTAAACCAATACTTACCAGAAAAATTGTGCCCAGACTCACAATGTAATTTATTGTATTAGAACTGATCTTCAATATTATTTGCGCGGGTAGCAAATAGTACACACAAATTTTGTGACGTCCCATTGAGATATCCCCTGAGTTCTCTGAAAGCTATAATAGAAAACGCTATAAGTTCACACGTAGTGTTCATCGCCCCCGGTATTTGCTTCTAAATTAACATTGCCTTATTGATCCAGCCCTGAGACGATCCAAACCACGCACGGACTTATTAGTGGTTTGGATTTGTTGATACTGGGAGAGAGGTTTAACTACCTCTCTGGTAATGGAGAGTTAATGTGCTGTTAAGGAGCATGGTTGTTACAAAATACCATACTTGGTTAATGGCATTTCTAATATGTTAGAAATCTTATGTAAGTTTTTGCAAGCCAAAGTTCCCAGATTAATATTTTAAAATTTATTCCTGTTCCGTTTTCCATTTTTTATTATATACAAAATGAGTAAGTCTTCAAGCATTGCAACCTAAGCTTCATATCAGAAACCCTAAAAAATATACGCTTCCACCAGAACGAGCCTAGTTGCATTCCAAATGCGAGTTCTTCTTTTACTAACGGTGACAATAACGTCAGCTTCCGACAGTGACATTTATTACATAATTGGTTCGAAATTACAAATCACTTTAATACACACGAATGCTAGGGAGTTCAACGTTTATTATTGATCGCTTTTATACCAAATGGTAGCATTTCACCTCTGCAGCACAATTGCATGAATCCATTGTTGGAGCAGGATTATTCAATTATACTTGTGGTTAGCGAAATTATTATTACTAACGATGATTTACATATCAGCTGCAAAACGGATCTCTTGTTATTAAGATAAATTTCTTACCTCGAAATAAGCCAATTTATTTGTTTTTTATTATTTATCCTACCTGTTTTATTTTAACAGGCACAGACATACTTCTATCTTGTACTCATTTGGAGTCTCTTGACAGTATTAAAATTTTTTCTATTTGAAGGCTACTATTCTCAACCCTACTAGTGGAAGTCTGAAAATAATTATCGGAACAAATTTCTGAATGAATGGTTTTAAAAGTTATAGCCCTTGACTGAGATAGAAAATCCAGAATAAAGATTGCTAAAATAAGTATTATTAATCTTATCTTTTTTTTTTTCAGCAACGTATTGTAAAAATATTTTGTTGGGCTATCTGTAAGCTAAGCTTTATATTTTATTTGATTAGTGTGACTAACGAATTTCAAGCTGCTAATATACATTTTGGGTTATTAATGCAGCGTTTTATGTGGCAGCTCTGTGACAGTAGGTTCGTTGGGTTTTGCGTTGCGAATATATAATATATCTGGTCTTCTTGGTTCAGTTTCTGTGTCTGTTTGACCATCCAAATATAATACAAAAAATATTCCAATCAATACACTCAAAAGTACTTGCAAAATACTGCAATATAATAAACGTATCATAATGTGCCTTGGCGATTACGAATGGCAGCCATTATGTTTTAACGACGCTTCCAGTGATTTATTTATTGAATCTGTAGTTTCGGTAAATGAGATGCCACATTTAAACGAGTCAGTTTCTGTTAAACATCCACCAATAGATTTTCTCTTGTGTAGTAAAACGATACGATGAGGCTAGAGAATATAAAAGGCAGGACGTAAAAGATAGACAAGATCAAGGGATGTCCGATATCTGCGAATATAAAATCGCAGACTTACCACTCCACGTTTGAGAAATGAGTTACTTAATATTAGAAACCATTAATAACAATGGTGAAGAAGGTCAGTAAAAACACAAAACATCCTTCTAGCGTCCTTTGGATTCAAACACGACATAATACCAGAATTGGAATGAATACTATCGAGGAAAAATTCTTTTTACACGTTAAAAAAGAATACAGTTGTGGAAACCAGATGGACGCGACCAAGTATATCGAAGGTCTGGTGTAGGGTTCGCATGGTACATCATGTTAGCTTTGGTGGCGGTTCTTTGCTTTGGGCAGGCATTAGACACTCTTACGCAACTTGTTGAGGTCAATTTATAAATGCAGGTTTTCACGCAATATCTTTGAAGTCGTGTGTCGGTTTTGTACTATACATCGGGATCTAGCTCCTAACTGAGGAGGAAGATAGATAGATTTATTTTCAAAATATCTTATAGCAGTTTACACTGTTTACCTAAAAACCATATAACATATAATATATGCACAAGAAATTATCATATTATTCAAAATAGTAGGCAAAGATGGACAGGCAATTAAGAAATTTACAATTATATTGTAAAACTTCGATTTCTAATTTATTTGACAATAATATATAAAGTGAAGGGAAGTTTACAATTAAAAACTAAAAAAGTGGCAAGGGAAAGAAACAAAAAAAATTAATAGGTTAAAATATGTAATATTTTTGTCTGCAAGTTTATGCTTATGATGTTAAAAGTTTGGAATAACTAACAAAAGCCAAACATCAAAAGTAAATTTAATACTGCCGTTCGACCAATAACGAATAATTACCTTTGGCCATTTTCCGAAAATGAACCAGCATCAATAAATTTCATCGCATTAGCGGCCAATAACGGAATATTTTTAAACTAGCGATTTTTGTTAACGACAACAATGACGTTCTACCGGAAATAATGTAAAAATTACCACACAGAGGTTCTATTAGCGGACCGCGGCGTTTCCCGTTTGATATAGTGATTCGCGAATTACCAAAGCGTGTCGAATATTTTTAATTTCCTAGGGCAATGCAGCGGCAGCGTCGGGCAACTGTTCCTGCAATGTAATTACGCGCGGCCTATATTTGGAAAAACAAAGGTTTCAACGTGCATGTTTGTGTGTGTGTGTGTGTGTGTGTGTGTGTGTGTGTGTGTATGTGTATTGTAATGCGGTTAGAATGAAAGTGAATTGCAAATGAGACTTTCGCTTTAATTCGGCAGAAATGTTGTTAGCTTTTTTGTTGACGAAAAACAGTTCTACGATCGACGGCCTGCCTTTATTTTCTAGACGCAGATGAACGGGTTTATTTTAAATTGCACGGTCGAATGTAATTCTCAACTCTACAGGTCCGATGTTTTCGCTTGTGGTTTGGTACTAAGTATCCTTGCATATCATTTCATTTTTGGAATGGATTTTGATGAACAAGATATTACTAAACAACTATACCGTATTAAACACCAAAAATTAATGAACACTTTACTGGAAAAGAGAGATCAATATAGGCTGTCTTTTATCTCCTTTGTTCTTTAACGTATACGCAGAAGACATTAGATCATCCCTGCAAGACCGACTCGAAGACGCAAAGTTAACTGCATAATCCTCAATAACATTAGGTAGGCGGACGACACTGTCATTATGGCCGAATCGGAAGAACGTCAAACACAAATATTGATAAACACCACAAAAACAAAAACAATGGTTTTTGGGGGCACCAATACACAGATAACTCTCAATGGCGAAATTCTTAAAAATTTTAAGAGCTAGATATATATGGGCAGAGAAATGAATAGCCGTCTAGACCACTCAAAAGTGATTAGAAGAAAAATTGATATCGCAAGAGCCGGATTCCTGAACATGCGTAACTTGTTACGCCAACTTAAGCTGTCCACATGGGCCATGCTTCTGTACGCATGGGAAACATGGACATTAAAACAAGAAAATATGAAAAAACTTAAATTTTAACATTGGATGTACAGAAGAATGCTTCGAATCAGCTGCACCTCTAGGACAACCATTGAAGAAGTTGTAACAAGAGTGAACACCTGCTCGCTTTTGACGGGTTTAATTAAAATTAGAAAAACTTCCTACCTTGGACACATAATCCTGCAAGGCAAAATTGAGGGTAAGAAAAGATACTTTGACCATTTCTAGTCATGGCTTTGAGAATAAGTTTTCGGTAGATTAAAAATACTGACTGCTCTGCGAAGATGTACCCAAAACCCAATGATCGTAGAAAAAGTATAGTATGTAGTAGTCACTCGTTTGTGGAAGGCTCGTGCCATAAAAAAACTGTCGCTTATAAAACTTATTGCATAACATTCTATTTCAGTAATTTAATCAGATATATCCCCTCCTTCAATTTATTTTTATCACAACCACGCCGGTAAGTATTTCAAGTTCAGCATCCTTTGTACAAACAAATCCAGTATGTATTCGACTCAAAAGTTCCTAGTCAGTTCTAATAAGATAGAACTGACACTATTTATTTAGGGCCATTTCGATTTTAATGCCCAGGCTAAGAAAAGTGTCGCCTTTGCCAATTCGAATAAACATTCAAAAACAATATATTGTCACAATATTTCTTAGCGTTGATAAATTTAAATCTACAAATTTAAAACTTATGTTTGTTCCTGACAAGAAAAAGTGAAGAGAAACTGGTCCCTTCTGTCTTGGCAACCCTGTACTAAAAAGCAGCGAGCTTTGAAAAGCGTCAGAGTTATTTTCGTTTTTATTGCATTATCTCTTTGTGTGTAACTTTGTGAGTGACGTGCGTGCAGCGGCAGCCTTCGGGAACCTGACAACATTTTCATACGTTTGTACAGTGCCGTATGTGCTTGAGCCACATCAAAAGGCTTTTTATTTCGTTTATTTGCGGTACTTCACGGTGATTTGTCTCTTTTAATAATTTTACGGCCCCGGCAGAGACCGGGATGATGATAAATTTAATATATTCATTTCACTGGTGGAAATAATTTCTCGGTCATGTTTTCGCCCGCACTGTTAAAGCGTAATTACATATTGCCCATTGTGACGGCACTTTAAATACGATTTGATAAAAAGCGTCAGAAAATTACTTTTCGGTCGCGCATTTTTTGCGATGTGCCCGGTTTTTGAAGCTTACTTAGAGAAACAAGTTTTCGTAAAACATCCGTAAACACCAGCATAATCTGCCAAGAACCCAATTTCGCACAAAGTTCATCCGTATAGAGAGTTACGACAGATAAGGAGACCCGAAAAATTGTGATTTTCGCGGTCTGACTACAATATAAACAGAAAACATGTAACCCTGTTTGAGGTCGTAAAAGATGAACGAAGCCACCATTTTGCTGGCATAATAAAACAAACTGAGTTTAAACTACAACATTGTTAACTTCGGGTTTGTAATAAGTAACGTTTGTTTCGGCATAAGCAACCTGTTTAATTTTATTAAGTGGAAATCAGTAGGTTACCATTCAAAATCGTAATGCTTATTTCTATCCTTTTCATATTAGCTTCTACGTCTTTGTCAAACTGCACATTAAATATCGGACGTTGTCACTGTTGTTATTAAATTTTGGCAAAACGTGGTGTTTAAGAACAAATTGGCAATTAGCAATGAATGTGAAGGTGTTATTTAATTTTTTTTAATCCATTTATCCCGGCATGACCAAAATGTCAATTTTGGCGGAACGCACGTTTCAAAGCAAAAAATTACATAAGTATATTCTATACACAGGCCGTTAGTCAGAGCTATGTGTGTGTGACGGCGTATGACTGGATCAATTTTGAGTTAGGCAATAATAAAAATTTAAAAAACAGTTAAAATAAATATTAATTAAAATAAATATTATTTATACAAAGATTATCTTTATTAATTATATATTACGATTTTTATAATTCATTAAAATCTCTAGATTTTAAAAATTTTTTGCATATATGCATTTTGAATCATTTAAAATTTAAAAATAAACAAAATAAACTTTTGTAGGCTAAGCAAGAATCTTGAAAATCTGTGGTTTTCGGACGCTTTAAAAGTGCCTACCATTTTTAAAAAATGTGGGGAAAAATTATATTTATTATTATGAATATTCAACGAATGTACCAAATCACACCACAAATCAAATTTTCTTTTGGTCCTTGGAAGGTTAACGATTTTACTTGCGTAAAGCTATCATAACGAAAAATATCTTTAAAACAGTCTATTAAATAGCTGCACTCCAAAAACAAAGCAAAATCTAAGAAATTTTTATAGATATTGAATGTTTAGACCCTGTTGAACTTATCTAAAAAAATGATCTATCAGAAATTTGCTATCAACTACTGTCGTTTCGGCGCAGCGGGGACTAACTAATCAGCTCGATCGCTATTATGACGATCGTGATCCACTATCTCGACGAAAAAATCTAATAAACTCTGCAACCCACGATTGTCTGTAGTACTTAAATTCGGAGACTATACTAAGTCGATCAACGGTAGAAAAAGACTTTGAACTGAAATATTAGATATTTGGGAAATTAAGCTTACAATCGAATTCAAAATCGATTATTTTTGATTGTTCTTGATCCATGATGTTTTTAACCAAGTAGAGTTTGAAAAGAAAATATCAGATTTGAATGACTTTAGACGATATTATTTTAATCACGGATCCCTAAAATAAAAGTATACTTATGCAATGAGCTGAGTTAGAAAGTTAAACGTTACGGCAAATATTTATAGTTTGGGTTTCAGTTTTCGGATCCACACTACACGGGACGGAATTGACATAGCCTCAAAAATACAGTGAAAAAAAATTGGCTTTGTGATATCGTGTTTTATGTCTTTATTATGTAATGTTTCATAGTTCAAAAACTATTAGCAAAATTTTACAGTTATGTAGGTGGATTAATGGATTAAAAATAAAACATTGGTACTTTTAGGGCTATTCAGACCAAATGACGGTAATACACTTACATAACAGTTAAATATAATAAATTCCGTTAATAAAATGAGATCATGTTTGGTGCTTAGGTAAATAAAAAAGGAAAATTAAATTTTTTTTTTATTATTATTTTTAGTTTTGGTTAGTTGGTTAGTTTATTTTCAAATTCAAATTCATGAATGAAACTTTTCTAGCTTCGGTTTTTGTGATGCTCCGTTTTTGTTTGTTAGTGGTGCATGAAATCTTTAACCAATTAGAGAGAAAATGTCGGATTTCAACGACCTTAGATTGTTAAGTTTTACCGCAAATAAGTCTTATTTATTGTTTCCGCTGGTTCGTTATAATTAGTGAAAATTATTAATTAATTACGATTGATTACAGTTTGATTATCACTGATGTACTTTTCTTTGTGAATATGGCATAAGATTAAATTTTATACAGGAATAGATACAAACTGAAAAATACGGTTAAAAAAGCTTCGATTTTGTGACATGATGACTTACGTTTTAATGTTTCGTTTTGTCACTAGTTTATTTTCGAATTGACAAAAATTATAAAATCGATGAAACTTTTCGAGCTTTGCAATTTTCAGAAGGCAAAAGTTCCTTGAGATGTTTTTGTTGCTTAAAACTTCATCAACGTATTTTTTTTTTATCACTAGCTATTCTTGTAGTTCCAAAAAAGGCAAATGGCAAAATTTCTTTTTTCCCTTGTAGTACGCTTTCAGTTTTTCAATCTAGGCTCATAGAACGCAAATAATAGAAAAATACATTTAGACGAAGTTCATATGATGATGAAAGGGTCTATTGAAAACTGCAAAATCCCAATATTGATTTATCTGGTTATTCAGGGCTGAACAAAGAAGTAGATCAAAACTAACCAAAACTCATGACGGTGTTTAGGAAAAATCGAAGAATTGTTAAAAAAGCAATCGAATTAAATTTTTCCTCCATATTTCCGAAATCATATAATTATCTATGGTGCTACTAATCATTAATTGTATGATCCACGGGCTTACAAAAAAAGACGATTGCGGGACATCGGCTTATACGTTATTTTTTATAGTCAGAAATAAGGCATAATAAGTAAAAAAAATGAATATATACAGCCCACTATGTTGAAGAGATTTAATAGACATAAGCACTATAAGTAAGAAAAGTAGATCGTCATTTTGTCGTCGATGAACGTATTAACCTGCTGATAATACCGGAACTTTGGAGAGACAATGAAAAAATATATTGAGTTGGGTCATTTAATATGCGCATGAGTGGTCATCGGAACTCTCGATAAGAACAAACGCCCTTTTACAATCAACATGGCCGCAGATAGTTCGTCAATTCGACATGTTAGATGTAGAATTTTTTCAAAATATAAATAGATCTCGTTAAACGTTCTGGGAAAATGAGTTAACCCTCAACTGGTATACACATTTTATATATGGTATACATATTTTATATATGATATTATTTATTATATTATATATCTCGAGGTCGCTGGTGACCCCAATTTAAAATTGACGGATGAGGAAATTAAAAGGCAAAATATGTTTTTTTAAGAAATAAGGTAACATGATATTGAAAAAACTGTTATAATACCGTACAAAATTACGAAGTATTTATTTAGGAAAAAAAAAACATTAATTATAGAAATACAATATATTACAGTACAGTAATACAATATTTATAGGCTTCCGCAAAATTGGCACTAAAACCCAAACTAACATTTTGATTCTTGCAAATCGACGTAATATCGTTTCTCTAGTCTTCATCCGACCAGCTCTAATAAAGAAAAACCTTATCAGAATGTTAATAAAAAAAATCACAGTGACGTTTTCTCTTACATTTCCAATGCTGTAGTGCAGGCGTTACTGTTCAGAATGTTGCTTGCAAACGGGTTTTCAACATTTTGAACACGTCATTGGAGACTTTCTGTTGGTGATGCTGCACATAGAGAGCATCTCATTCTTTTTTGAGGAGGAGGTTGCAAATAAGTGGCGTCGGGTTGACATTGATCCGCTATTCCGAGTACTTTTCTTATTATATTTTTTATTTACCTAGGGATATTCAGTGAGATCCGTTCTTGTAAATGTTCTTGTATCAGGGCTTTTCCAAGTTGTACATAAATTTAATTTCTGGTCATCTTATTTTCTACTTTCGCAGCTATATATATTGGACGGGAGTTTACTGTCGAGATGTTTAGCATAGCAAAAAAAAAACTGTTAGATCCTTTCAGCATCAGACAGATATTCTTGGCCCTTCTTCTAGATCACTACCGTTCATAAGAGTGGATTCAAGCTCTTTACCAGTTCAAAGTTTGCGCGCCATATTTGATCAGAAACTGGTATATTGGAGTCAGTATACCAGTTAAGGGTTAAGTATGTGGAGATCGCTTTTTGGAATGAAAATGGCCCAAAATGCAGTGTTCTTGGATGAAATGAAAGCAAAATCCGCGAGATGTTTGGTGAACGATTGATCGTTAACCAATTAGAAAATAAAACCGTTTAGTATCTGTAGAAGTATATGACAATCGCCTGGGGTACGCACTCGTCCTAACGGGCCGTTACCGACGGCAAACCGGAATATAAAATATAGATTTATGCAATTATACGCGGCTTCGTTAAACATTTTAATAATTATTTATACCGGCCTGTGCATGTTCGTTAATGATACCCGATGTTGGCATTACGTTATTAAAGTCGCTCGCAATACGACCTCTACATATTTCTTATGCCAATTAAAATGGAATGATAGCGTTCTGCATTTGACTTTATAATATTTGCCAGGCCTCGGGGTGATTGCGGCAGGAGACCGCGAAGAAATTAGAAACGTCACATTTGAACAGGAATTATGGGGTTTGGTGAGAAATGAGACCAGTTTTAAGATGTTATCGTTAAACTGAACCCAGGAAATTGCTGAACTGAACGCTGTTTAAGAATAATACCACCTAATACCATTTTTAAACAGCAACGGTTTGAAAGTTATAACCGAAAATGAATGTTCTAAAATACAAGTCAGAGTTTCATATTCGTCAAGATTTAAATTTTAGGAAATTAAACTTCAGTTGTAAAGAATTTTCCTTCAGGCTTAAGACTAACGCACACACTCAAACAAATTGAGGTTTTATTTAAAACTCCTTTTAACTAACCTAGACATGCTCCAACTGCGCTTTTGAAGTTTGGTTTAACAACGACGCCGCGTTTATATTTGGTGATCCTATTTAGTTTACAACTAGTTGTGAGTGTACTAATATACTAAAAATATCAACGCTTCGATGGTTCTAAGGCTTTATATCCAAAGGACACAATATTTCCGGGACAACATATTCTGATCCCACACGATTACCAGTTCGTGGCGTGTCTCTTTTGAATATAACGTCTTTGAGTTTGATGAATATTTACTTTCTGATAATACACGGATATGGTCTGTTTCTGGTAAATTGGTAAAAATTTCCTAAAACGATAATAATCAAATAAACCTATTAGTCGATCGGCTACCTGATTTTTAAAGGCGGTGTTCATTTAAAAGGATCATCAGAGGGCATTTTCGTTTGTTACTAAATTTGTAGATTAAAGATATAGTGTGTTGATAGAAAGACAAACCAACAAACTTTTCCTCGTTCGTCAAGACTTACGTGTGTGGTCCACTAAAGAAACAGCAAATCGCCGTAAAGCATTAACACACATTTCACATTGTGAAAATTCGCAATTCTTTCGCCTTTGTTACCTAAAAGAAATCACATCCGGTACTTATTATAGCATCAGCAAGTTGCTGGAAAAAATTAAAATTTATGCACCCTCCTCGTTTGGAACAAAATGAGGGAAGAGAAATTTTTAAATGGGTTTTCTGTTTATCAAATATGCCGAAGCGTTTTCAGCGTTTTTATTTGTTGATAATCCTAACTGAAATAAAAGGGGAGTAAATGTTTCTGATTTGATTAAATATTTTTGCCGAGATAAAGTGCGCAAAAAAATATCACACGCGAGTAACAAATAATACTGCAAAATGGGGTACAGTATTTTATAGATATTTGATATTGAGTTGCACAAAAAAAATTTTTAAAATCAAAACATATGTAAATTTTTTGTATGCAAATGCTGGACGGACCAGGCGGATATTCGACTGAAATATTCTACTTCAAGCTGTCCATTTTAAAACTGAAAACTTTTGAAAACACCCGGTACAACGCAAGTATATATAAAAGCGTAATGTCCCGTCTTCGTTGGCCCACCCTCGATAAAAAGTAATGTGTTTCGTTTTAAGTCATTGATATAATTGCGATAGATTTGTCAGTTGGTTGTTCCTCAATAATTAATCCCCAGATTAATTTATGTCAAACATGTTCGATTGGGTTACAGCCAGGGAAGTGTGGGCGCCATATTATTCTTGTTAATTGCGCTTATTGAATTAGGGAGTTACCGGAAGCGACACGAGGGAGTTCTGCAATTAGTGTGACATATCTATATACCGTTCAATAATAAGAATATTTATCCTTAGAGAGATGCAATTAAAATTTTCGGGAAACGTCTGTATAAATATCGGAAAATTTTAGTATACTCGCTTTGCATTTGCTTCTGTTTCCCTTTCTCGCGCTGTTGAAGAATTGCACCAGCGGTGTAGTTCGTTATTTCTTCATTCTGATTTATTTCACTTCACGGTTCCACTTTCCCGTTATTTGTGAATAAGCAAGTCTTAATATAAAGGTCTTGAATTAACGATCAGAAGTTTACATTCAAGATACATATAGTGTTCGAAGTGTCTTGTCTTGTCCTGTAAGTATTGTAAATCAATATTTCATGTTGGACCAAAGCATTATTATTATTATTATTATTATTATTATTATTATTATTATTATTATTATTATTATTATTATTATTATTATTATTTAATTCACAGATTCCGTATAAAACTGTCTAATCAACCTTTTAATCACGAACTAGAATCCGTGCTGTACGTGCTGCACGTTGATCGAATGACACCATTTTGGGCAAGGCATATAATGGCTTTCGATGTCATTATAAGTCTGCTTGCCTCCAGGGCTTTAGTGAGCTGTTTGTTAATTGGGCTGTTCACAGAGATTATTAATAATATTGTCAGACATTTGCATGAGAAAGTATGCAAAATATTTCTTTAGTAGTCCAATAAATAATTTTTTTTTAGTTTTCTCCTTATTAGGATTTCAAGTTTTCAAACGATCGAAACTCAGATTTTTAACCAATGTTCAATAAAGTTAAACGATTTAGATAATGTTTTACTAATTTCGTTCTTCATTATTAGTTAAGTCTATTTTTAATGACATATTTTTCATAATATTTCGGTAACAGTACAGTATCAAAAATAGTAACAACAACAAAATGCCTTCGTTTCTATTAGTAAAATAAACGCGCAATGCATCGATATCATTTGACGACTACCAAAGAACACATTTCTAGTAAGTGGAGTAAATTTTTGAACAGATTTCCTTTTTGTATTAAAAAGTAAATTGCAGCGCTTCTTCGAATCCGAATATGTGCGATGTAATTTAAGAACATGTTAGGAACCTATTAGGGAGAACTTTTACAATAGAATGCCTAATGGACTATTTGGATCTGAAAATTAAAGAAAATGAAGATTTAACGCATCCGCTGCTTTTATAAATGAAAAAGCAGTCTTTTAGGAACCTTCATTGGTTGGTTGATCATTAAAAAGACCTCATAAAATAATGTTTTTTTATAATGTTTGAGACAAGTTCTTTCCATTGCGTTAAACCATTTTTTTCTTTAATGAAAAAACACAGTTAACCTAAAACTTAAAAGGTAACTTCAACAAAACGGAGCAGCACCAAAATAACTCGTTAAATTGGTTGTACAATTCAAAGCATGTAAGAGCATGTAAAACGTTCAAAATGGCAGCGCGAGGCGCTTCCTTAATGATATCTACGAAGCCAATAACACAGTCGGTGAATTTCAAAAGTTCGGTTTATGAGGCGTGGAAATATAAAAAAAATCCTATAGATTAGAAACCGTTTTCGTTTCATACTCTTCGACTCGGTCGATCCTAACATCCTGCCGTTTAGGGAAATGATTCTTTAAAAACCTAATTTATGCAAATTAATCGTAATCAGGCGTGTAACTTAATTATTTAGAACTCGAAGTTTGCCGGCTGGAAACGAACGAAAAAAAACTAACGGCTGACGTTGTTACCGTATGAGCGGGAAGGGGGTGGAGCGGGCCGGGGGAGTCATTGTTCGCTACAAATACAACGGAGGCATTCGGGTGTTAGATTGAAAATGCTAATGGACGAAAATTGTTTAAAGCAACAAGCCGGCTTTCGGGTAAAATAATCCCAGACAATAGCTTCGGGGGACCACTTTGGAATTTAATGAATTTTTGTGTTTACCTTATGCAAAGCCGGATACCACGGGCCGGTGGGGAAAATATACAAAAATTGGGCTAACTGATGTTGTCTTGGTATAAGCGCCACTCGAAATGTCGTGAAATGGATACTTAACTTGGAGAGAATAAACGGGCACCGTGGTATCAAATGGCAGACACTGCCCGTTTCAGAATAAAAATTTATTAACTCGATAGTGTGCGGTTGAGTTTTCCATAAAATATTAACGATGACATTCCGCGCGACTCCGCATATTAAACTTAAACATTTTACTGCCTTTCATTGAACATAATGTGGCGTGACGTATCAGTCTGCATATTTTAAATGAAACCCTATGGTTTTCAGATGCTTATACTACGCGGACATGTACACAACCTATCTGTAAAAACGTCGTAAAATATTAATTAGTGGTATATAGTGGTTTCGGTTCCAGCAGTCACGGAATAGATTGCTTTGAATTTTGCATTACAATAATGATTTCGTTCGGCGAAACTCAACGAAAATATTTACTTGTTTTGTCAAATAAATATTGATATGACAGAATTCGCAATCTATCGCAATTCGCAATTCATTTTCTATTGCATTTTGACAATGTGAAGGGGACAAAACCAATTTGACCACGTATTAAGCCTTCAAAAAACTAGTTCAAAAAAATGTAGAGGAAAGGTCAACAAATCGGAAGGTAATGTTGATGTCGTGGCCTTCTATGCCTGCTTCTAGCTGCTTTGTTCTGCTGCATTCCATATCACGAAAGTAGTTGCATTCTGACCCATCCTGTGTAGGGTTATTATAATACCACGCTGAAATTTGAGGAAAGCCGCGAGTAGAGATGCGTTCGTATGCGGCATTACTAAACAATGCTTTGTCAATGAATGAAACAAAAGAATTGAAATTAATGAAGCTATTTTTTATAAAGCTTCTAATTTTTTGTAATTATCTTTCTGTGTGACTAACTTTCTGCAAGCCTTCTACTCTATATATGAATAACTGACTAAGAAGACAAAGTCTCAGTCAAATGGACAATTTCTCTTGATTTAGGTAATGCTTTTTATTAATTTCTTTCTTCAACATAAAACCTATGGAAACAACATTTTTCATAATATTTTGATGAGGGTTTAGTTTCGAAAATAATAAATATTTTCTGTAATAAATGAAAAAATAAAATAATTTGTGTGATAACCAAAGAAGACGTTTCTAGAGTCGTTAAGTCTTTTACAAGTGCGTTCTGAATATATCTACCAAATTGCAAAGCAATGTTATAGTGCTTAAGGGACTTAAATAGGAAGACAAAGTCAGTTGGACAACATACACTACTGCAGAATCCACTTTAAGTCATGAATGTGTAATGTGACACCAGTCGGATTACAATACAATTATAAAGGCTTTCTAATTTCACCTTTCAATATTATTGTTATCATGAAACTCATGCAATTCGCAACAAATGCTATCCGCGTAGCAAACTTGTCAAGAGAGCACAAAACTTGAATAGGTACAATTGGTCTTTGTCAGGATAAGACATAAATCATAATTACGTTTCCGGATGGAAGGAAAGCTGATTTTTCCGGAGTCAAGTTTCCGGATCCCCAGAGCCGCTGTAAAGCGGCCAGACACTCCCGGGACACCAGGCTCTGTACACTCTATTCTTAAGTGATGTATAGAGATTCATGATCGCAAACCCACACGGCACTGCTAGGGAATGTAGCGACACCGGATATATATATTTCATAAGGCGAAATCCCAGATCTGAATCCAGTTGATTCAGTTTCCGTGTGACTATTCCCTGCAGCGTTTGGTTAAAATCTCGTAATGGTAATCACTCACAACAACTTTGCAATTACTAAAAGGATATATTGATCTAGGAAAATAAGTGAATCGGGAACACATTTAAATCAATATTTTGGACACACTCAATTAGTTGATCGAATATTAATACATTGTACACGATGACAATCAGTACTGTATAAATTCTAAGGTTATAGGCTGGTTCTTCTTCTACAAAACTTACAACATTTACTTAAATACTTGTAGCACTTTTGCCTAGTTTGATTAAGGTCAGCTTTGAGGTTTGTTGGGACCCGACCCGAATTTATGTCATGTTTCTAGTACAGACTTCAATGACTACTGCATTGTATACGCTAATTGCATATATGAGCTGATTGACTCTTGAAAGATAATAAATACTAAGGTGTCTGGAACTGTTTGAATTAGAACTTCTCAAATAGCAAATAGAAATCTAGCTGCATTTATAACGTAATGTCGGTTGATTGCCTGCATAAAGTGTGGTAATAACAAATAACTATAAACTTACACACACAATAAACTTTTGTGAAGATGCACTATTCAGTTTTTAAAAATTAACTTCAATAAAGTTGTTCCATGACTCAAAACGTCCACCGATGTTAAAACAGAGGTAATTTTTTTCCTTCGAGTCTGTACTTAAGAATTTCTAAAACCTACCACGCTGTGGCGATAAAAATTCATCTTCCAATAAAATCCGAAATTTTACGGGCCGTCGTCAAGTCAAAAATAAATCTTTGGTGGGACGACCGTAAAACATCGGTGGTTAAAAATATTATAACTACACGTATACAACGTGTCTACACGATCCGAGGACATTCTCTCGGTTGTAATTAATGTCTTAACACGATCCTGTAAATTGCGGAGACGTACATTCGCGAACTATCAAAGGCACACACGTACGAATACATTTTCAATTTGTCCGTTTGGACAGAAACATAAATAATAACTACGCGGAGCATCTTTTGGATGCGCTGGGCGTGGCGAATGCCTAATACGGATTGTCGATGCAAAAACCGGATTTACTATTCGGAAAAAAATATGTGTTTACAGAATTGAGGACGCGCGGGGTATGTAGTGCCATCTGCACTTCGCCTTAAGCGATTCAGCAATTTGATGTAAGAAAAAAAAATATATAACCGAAAATAGTTTACTAAGTCTCATAATCCATTGCCTTGCCTCAAAATCTGGCAATCTTTCGAAAATAAAACAATTTAAATGTGAACAAATTTCCCTTGACTAAAGCACCTGAAGCTGATGTCTTACAGACACAGACAAGAAAAGTCCCACGGATCCAAGCCACTTCGGACATTTCGGGGATATTACCGCGCGGGTTTGGGAGCAATCGGATGTTTTCGGGGATATTTCGCACGCCTTGAGTTTTGTCGTTTGTCAATTTTGAGGGTCATGTCTCTCTCTCCTTTGCTTATTACGAACAGTTGGGCAAGACTACTATGGCCATTCGCCCATTACCGACTTCCGTCGAGGATTTTCGTTTTTGGTCAATGACCAACACGTACGAAGAAGAAATATAACCAAAATTTGCTCGGCTAGCAAAAAACGATTTTGACCGATACCAAAAAAAAATCGGCTTCCCCCCGCTTCCACCACGGACTATCCGGGACCATCCGGCCTCCATACCGGCGTGAAAATGGAAAAACGACGGGGTTGACGACGATTATCACTTTAAAACATACACTGAACACTCAAAACACCAAATCCACACAGTGGAAACCGATATCAAACTTTTGGGGACGAATGCAAGGGATTCTGTCGGGAGCGAACGGAGGTTAAACCGCCGCGTGCAATGCTCCACCACAGAATCGTCAGTGAATGTATTCGTGTTGTTTTGCAAAAATGTCGTAGAAAAAGTATAGTGTGCAACACGTTTGGTTAGTTTTGGTTACTCTGGTAAAATTAAGTCACTCGTTTATTAAATACTCGCTCAGCTGCGCTCCATTCGAGCCAAATAAACTGGTGACTCAAATGCCGTTTACCGTACTTGTTGCATTATTTATTATTATATAACAACCACGAAATTATTATATATTATATATAAACCACGAAAAATATCCACACAAATGAAAAGCAATGATTTCTTAATAGCCTTATTGTTATTTTCAAGGACATCATTGGTCTTTTATTATCTTATATAGCCAGCCAACTACAGTTCGCCTACATATTTGCATCACAGTTTCCATTGCTGGTTCGAGCAAAGCCTAGTTAATTCCAAGTTGTTAAGGTTATCGACAGCCATTAATTTAATTTTGTTTTTATTGACTTTTTCACCGATTTTACTGCTCCCAAATTAGGCTCCCTTCGGATTTCGAATTCTCCAATGAAAGAGTAACGCCCCTATGGAATCGATGTTTTCTCTTCCTCACTGTAACGGCGCAATAAGCAAGCTAGACAAAGAAAATATTTTTTTGTTCTAACCAGGAGTGCTACTCGCTCAATCGAGTATCGCCCTTCAGAAAATCTATCATTCCACCCGGGAGTTCCTTCATAAAAGACCCTTCAGAAATATTGAAAATATGAGGTGACGTTTCACTCCTTGCTCCGTTCAAAATTGTTTTGTGGCCAGACAAACTGTTGATGCCAGGTTCAGCTCATATTGGTTGATTAAATAAGGTTTCCTTTTGATACTACAAAAGCGCAGAAGACACATTAAGAACACACAAGAAAAATAAATACTCAATCTTAAAAGGCGAAATTTTAATTTGTGGGTGTGTTAAGGATGATAATGACGTTAAGCTATCCCAAATATAATGGTCGCATTCAATGAACGTAGCAAAGCGCTCCCGATACGTAGCGGTAGCGATTGCGATTGGGAGCCTGTTGGACATTTGAATTTACGTAGTCGTGGCGGAATTTGATCTTGAAAGAGGAATTTGGTTAGGGTGTATTGGGACAGTGATGGTGAGTACAAAATATCAACATAATAAATTTGTTATTTGTTATAATTTATGTTATTCGTATTTACAAAATTTACCAAAAAAAATTTTTTTCGGGGTCCCAAAGGGAAAGTTTTCTCGAAAACCCCACGAATTTTCAAAGATCGATATTTTCAAACAAACGGTAATCTTTTTTACATGCAAATTACACTCACATGAAATAGAAATGCAATTTTAATTTATTTGCAGAATGTATTTTCACTAAACCGAAGAAATATTGGACAGGAAATGGAGAAACCTGAAAAAAATCTACACAGGCATCAAAGACAATATAGGGAAAACTGGAAGTGGTAGAATTTATTAGGAATATTATCACCAGATTGATAAAATACATATGAAGGACAAAACAGTTAACCTCCCTAACCTAATACCTCTACAATGGTTCCTGGCACAATGAAAAAAGCCCATTACCAAAAATAAGAAGGACCCACCCGCTATCCCAGGGACTTAACAGATGGAAATCACTCCAATCAGAGCAACAGGTGTATCCCCCCATCCCCCGTAGGTTGTTTAGACCATTTTGTATTGGTATAATTAAATTAATTAAAGGCTTATAATATGCTTTCATTTTAGAAGTACCAAGGGTAGGAAGTCAAAGAGTTTAATGTTTTATCTACGAAGATGGCTGACAAATATCGAGGAAGCTCGAGTACAAGAAATTAACCTCATGCGAAATGCCAATGAAAGAAGTAAGAAAATCCAGGAGGAAAGAAATAAAATTTTGCACTTATAATTTGAATTACAAAAGAAAAAGAGTCATAATTGGAAAACATATTTTTATTTGTTAAAAGAGCATATTTGCTATTTGGTTCCTTTCCTCATTTCCAACCTCATCTGCAATATCGACTTCCAGGTGTGGTAGATCCTCCTCTAAACATATCAAATGTCTCGCTGCTCTGAAACGTGCTGTTTGTGATAAATTCTGAAATAGACCTTTTTTAATAAGTTTACAAATGTAGGCCTCGAAAATATTTTAAGAATAAGTTCCCTACATAATTCCTTATAGTCTTGCAATTCTATGGTATTGGACACCTTCATTATCCTCAAATATTCGAATTGGTTCTGCTAATTCCAAAGCCATTTGACTAAATTATCCCTCGTCATTTCGTTTTCAATTAAAATGTCCATAACGTCCTTTCTACTAATTTCTGATGTGGTAGGTCGTAGAGTACAAAGACGTTTCCACTTTATTAACACATGTTAAATCAGCTGCACAACACACAAACACGGAAAAAATATACCCTCGAAAAAAATCTAAATCTCAAAATCAACAACACCCACACAAAAATAAGACACCATAACCTCTACATACATACATACACGTTGCCAGTTGCTACCGCTACGTATCGGGAGCGTTTTGCTACGTCCGCTGAATGCGACCAATGTTTGCGTAGATCTTTGGTTCCAACTATCTAATTAATATTTTTATGGGGATCAGTGGACGATAAGAGTTAATTCTAGTTCATTCCCATGCAGTCCAGAATTTTACTTCACTGAAGATTTAAACTTTCTCGAGCCACGCACTGTTCAGTCAATTTAAACTATAAAGTTTTCAGTTTTTGATATGCAATTCAAATAAAACTGCCATAAAGGCAAAAAACGTTCTTGTTTAAAAACATTTTAGTTTTAGCGCTACATGAAAATGCTAAGAGAGTTACGAAGTGCAAAGATGACCTTAAAAACTATGTCAAAAATAAGACAAGAAATGAAAGACTTAAGTAAACTGCCTCAAAGCTACCGGCAGTCTTATGTGTTCGGGCAAACTTTAACTGAGGACATGCACGTTGATAGTTCTCTATGTAAATGGGTACCTTTACTATTACGCACTTAGATTAGTTGTAATTTAAGTGTAAATATCCTTAATTTTCAATTTGTTTAATGTAGCTTAATGTTTAATATTAATTTTTTCATGTCTAGCCTGTTTAAGGGCAACAAGTATCGTTTCTCCTTAGGGTATATTATAATAATTATCGCGAAACTGTGTGAAAATTAAATGTCAGAATAAAAAAGACAATAAAAATATCCCCTCCAAAACAACCGTTCCCTAATTTATGCTGGTATCCAACTCATAAATGATAAATTTTCACGGATATCGATATCACCCGGGTCGGAGGTAGTCTTACATATTTTAAAATGCTCTGTAACGAGATTCAGATAAGAAAGTTCACATTTTACGGTCGAATCTGTGAAGGAATTTGATATTTTTATAATCGAATGGTCGTTTGACTCGATTTTATTACCGCTTAACAAGCCAAGTGTCATTAAAACGTTCGAAAACAAGTTAATAACAAATTTTCGTTTTTATTGTAGCTTAAGCGCTACATAACATGGTAGGTCGTAAATTTTACGTTCATCACTTTAAGCAAATGTTTGCCGTAAACCCTCAAGTATATTTTCTTGTTTTGGGCCATTTTGATGCATATTCTCTGCGGAAACTTGTGTGTACGATACTTTTTTACCCCGAACACATGCGTTAAAATAAAAATCTTGTCATGTGAGTGCTCGAGTTGCGAGTCGTGTGGGAACCCGGACACATGAGATTTTTTTTGTTGTCAACAGAAATGCGCAAAACGTTTCTGTTTGCCGACAATGACATCGGAAACCTAATACGTACAATAATTTGTCGATAAAGAGTTTGTCGTCTTTGCAGTAAATAATACCCCGAGTTAAATATAATTATATAATATTGCGCTAGTAATTAAATTTCCTACTGGAGTCACGCAACGAGGAAAAAGGTCAAGGAAATAATGTTTTACGGTAACGAGACCAACAAAGCACGTCCAACGTTGCAAGGGGGAGACAAGTGAAAAAGAAATTGATTGATTAATTATTGTTGATATTTCTAACCGAATTATTTCAATTTTCCCGGTGTCGCGTCGCTTTTTTTGGTGTCGCCCCGAGGCACCCAACAAAGGTTTTCGCCTCTGGTCCGGAGCTGCAAGATTTATATGGAGGGGACATTTACGCCTTTGGCGTCCTTTGAAGTCTAAATATAAAACTGCCGCAATAACGAGCGTTATTTGTTCTGCTGAATTTAAGTGTGCAGTTAAAGGTAAGTCTCTGCATTTTTAATCTAAATTTAGAGTTGTTGACTTTTCCTATACGACAAAATAGTCGTACCTATCTGGTCTACAGGCGCTTCTAAAAATACCCGGATTAGTTTGCCTTCGCGATCCAGCTTGAAAACAGTTGATTTATACAATTCGTAAACGCAGGGCAAATTTTTTATATAGAAAAAGCTTGAGGAAACACTCTACTTAAAGTGGTTAGAGATACAGTTGAAATGGTTGACTGGACTCGTGTTTTGGTTGGTTTTGTATATAAAATTTCTGATATACCTATTTAGCTATTGACAAATGGGTTATACCAACTTTGTTACTTGCAAATTGGTACTTGCCTTTGAAATTGCAGTTTGTTGAAAAAATTAAATAAAATATTTTACGAGAATAATTTTTTACAAAAATAATTTGAAGAATTAAGTTTTTAATGTTCGACATTACCTCAGTACCGAAACTATCAAAATCTCTATATGTGACAGTTTTTGAGATCCCTAAAGTGGCTCTCTCTTAAGCTAAGTGTATAAAGTTTCCAATGAATTGAAAATACAAAACAAGCAGAGCATCTGTGAAACCTCCACATTATGTAATATTTTAAAGCAATTTAAACGAATTGGGAAAAAATAGTTTTTGATTAAAAATGACTTCAACATTTCGAAGACACCAACGATGACAGTAGATTGGTTTAACTTTTATATTAACTTTACGCTGCTGATAATCAGCGATGTTTTATTATAACTGCATGTAGATCATACAATACCAATCAGCTAGGCAAAACAGACACCATATCACAATAAAACGTGATACATTAGTGAGAAAGTTTTGATATCTAATAGTAAAAAAAACATCTTTCTACCCTATACTCACAATTATTTTTTATATTCAATATTTTCTTGTATTTTAGTCAATATTTTAAAAGCGTCATACTGGATAATGCATTTATAGGTCATATAATGCTTGTGCATTAAGAATTTTTTTGTGAAATGTAAGATCGAGTGTTGATGTTAATAGCATTGCTTTGACTCTAACCTGTTTAATTGATTTGTTATTTTCAACATAAATATCAAATTATGTTTATAAATACTGCATTCTTGCTTCAAGTGAACGTTACCTATACCAGTTAGAATAGGTGATTGTAAATGCTTAGCTTCATGATAACTAAAGAGCAAACGTATTATTACACACTGAAAACTCCTAAATGTTCACTTTTGGTGAGTATTTAATGGCATTGTGCTGTAGGTAATTAATTCCTGCAGACGAGTAAAGGCATACTATACATTAGTTCACTTAGGGCTCCGTCCAATCTAACCAAAACGACTGTGCGTCACTAAAATCAATTTAATTAACCAGTTAAACAATTTAATATTTCATTAATTCTATGTTACGTGGAAATTCTCGGTCCGTTCAAGTTTGTCCTCAGCGTGTCGGCTCTCGGCGGCCATTATCATACGAATGTACGTGTAATGCGCCGCATAAACATTACGAAATACATGTACCGCCATTAAAATTGACGTTTAACTGCGGATACACGTTCAATACAAAACAACTATTAATATTATATTAAATTTCTCGTAATTAAAGTTTATATTTATTGTTATTTGATACGTTCGCGGCAAGATTGTCTCGTCAAATTTTAATACCCCTTAAAATACCCAAGGCGGTCAGTGGCGCCGCAGTGTGTCAGACGAAATGGACCGTTATTGTGCGAGAAGATGGCTTAGAGAGTTGGGAGGCCACTATGAACACATGTGAACAATAACTTTTAGAAAAATCCCCAAAGAATACGAGGACTATTGACAGAATTAAGTGACATAATTTTTACGTCACGGTAGAGCGCTGACAAGTTTTTTCCCAACTTGAAATTTATACACACTCTGACAACACTGCAATAACACCAATAACTCAATATGAAAAACCAATTGCGATCCCAGCCCAACAGCCACCAATTGGGGATTGTAATGCTTGTTTTACTGTACTTCCGTTCCAGAAATTCCTGGATGGCACAAAAAGCAGAAAAACTATGGAATTATTAAAAGTCGATTATTATGTAAGCAATCTATTTATAATTTTTATTATTGGATGTACTCGTAATATTTTTGTTTCTCCCTCTGACTTTTTGTTAATGTCGGGATGACTGTGTCTGATAAATACCAATATCAAAACATTTTCAATGGAAATGTGGTACGTCATAGATTTTTCTGAAAATTAAAGCAATTTTTTGAATCTTCATTTTTAAAGCAAATATGGTCTATTTGGTCTACCTTCGTAAGATATAGACAGAAAAATAAAAACCAAAAAAACACATTTTTGAATATTATATTTTTTTATTTATTAAAATAAAAGCACGTTGCACCTCAAAAATTAAGAGTTTTACGACATATTCTTAAAATCACTGAACACATCCGTTGGCAGTGACACGCCCTATGTACGAAGAATACTTTCTGTGTATTTTGTTGCGTCAATACGATAACGAAAATTCATATCGCTCTTAGCCTCGTCGTAGCTAATAGCCTTAAATCGCCTGCAAATATATGTAGTATATAATACAGGAAAAAATTGGACTTACATCCTCAAACGACAGTATTGAAATTTAAAATATAGGGTTAAATGCAAAGAAGGAAATCCACTGACTGAATAACAAAGACATATTACGAAGCGCTTCAACGTCTAAGGGAATTTAAAATGCAATAAAACTAAACAGGGGGCAACAGCAGACATTAACTTCGTGTTTGGTTTCATTTTCGTGTGTGTCGCGTAATTCCGACGATCTTGGCGAGCATTTTAATTTCTGCTATAAAGAGTTAATTATCCCAATTACTGCGCTTTTACATCGCTGCTGAGCTGGTAATGAAGTTGGAGGAATGTTGGGGGTATACAGGATTCGGTTCGGTTGGGGATGGTTATTCTGGTTTCTGCGGCTTGATTTTACGCTCCCTTAATTTGCCTCATTCTACGGCTCTGCAACAACGGGGGACACGTGCAATTCAACTATGTAAACACGTGCAGCTTACAAAGCGAGTGCGTAGCATTTTTCTTGTTCGATTTCTAAATTTCAGTTACATAACATTCTTCGAAGGCAGTGCCTAGGTTTGATTTTCTTTTAGAACCATTGGGGTACATTGGCAGTACGAATTGAGCCGTTTCGTGATGATCTCCTTTGTTGTTCAATACCATTTAAGTTTGAAACAGTGTTTTTTATCTACTCTGTTGAGAGAAAAGACCGATAAAATTAGAATGAGCCATTGGGCCTGCAAAGTTTACCATGCACCATCAGGAGAGTGGTGACTTGTAATGGAAAGAAAACCATTAAAATAAGATAAATGAACTGACCGTTAATAAATTCGTCTTTTTTATTGATATGAGGATGAGGATTATAAAGGCTCTCCATTGCTTCTATCTCGTTTACAGTTTTCATTCATTCTTTAAAAATTTAAGGACAAATTAAAATCGAACGAAGATAACTAATGCTACCATATTCTAAAAATTTACTGACTTAATGTTAACATAAATGAATGTCTAAATTTTTTCCTTTTTTCTTATTATCTCTATGTTTGAATTTCTATTTATTAATGACTTTATTGTTTGATTCTTGTTTGTTCTATATTCATATTTAGTTTTTAATGACTCTTTTATGCTTGCTGTAAGTTTTTTACCTACTACCTGCCTACTGCTTGCTTAGCTACCGGTAGGGTCACTCATGCCGTTAGGGTTTCGAAATGAAGGTAAGAAGCTTCCCATGCAGCGTCTGACCGCGCAAAAAGCGTCTGTTATCCAGGTTAGAAGCAGATGAAATGAATCCTAGGCAGCCAAAAGGATAAGGCACAGTACAATCAATAATGAAATCTTGGAAACAAATATATAATAACGCATTTGGGCTTCAGGCTGAACAAGGAATGGGATCGCTAACGGGCAATCAGATACCTCATAGAAAAAGCCATAACCGTTATAACCGCCTCATTGCTAGCTTTTAATGTGATACGTATTCTCCGCACTCTTATATGGAGCTGAATTTTAGAAACGCAAGCTGCACGTGTTTAGGTAGTTGCCTTGCACATGTCTCCCCTTATTGCAGAACCGTCGCATGAAGCAAATTAAGGTAGTGTATTCCTGTATACCCAACATTCCTCTAACGTCATTACCAGCACAATAGCGAGTGGCTATATACAAATGACTGGAAGCTTTTGAGGTGTGGTACCGTCGCCGCATGCTCAGGATTTCATAAACTTCCCATGTCACAAATCTCAACGTCATTCAGAGGATGCTATGGGGCAGGATGCGGAAATAGTGGACGGGAATGACGACCAGGGCGGCTGTCAATTACATGGATCAATGTGATTGTCAAAATCCATAAATGATAAACCCTACCAGAAGAGATGACCATATATTGTTAATGTACTGCTCAGCAATATAGTTGTTCGTTCTCCTTAGAAAGTACACCCTTCCTAATAGAGGAACAACTATATTCCCGCAAAGCTTTTGTGTTCCATTTCAATTTAAGAAAGGTCGTAATGACACAGTTGTCGTTAAACGCTTCTACAATGATAATTATGAAAGTTGCTTTGTACATGATCATATACGTAGAGTATAAATTAGCTATTGAATGGATTAAACTAAGGCTCATTTTTATTTTTTTCATTTTGGTTATGGTTAGTTTAATTTTGTTTTACATTACCGTTAAATGAATTGGCTTTTAATAACCACTATCTTCCAACCACAGCAAATCGCAAAACCGTACCTATTTAAACATAATAATGGGGAATTTTCATGCTGTGGTCTAAAAGGGTACACATACGGAGATGCGAATATCAATGTTTTTGTTTGTTCGGGAGGCCGTTTTCATTACAGTGAAACTGTATACACATACGTGTGTACAATTGCAGGGAACCAGCCGATTTGGTTATGTGTTGATCCTTGGAATTTTACACGTGGATTAGAATGTTTATTTTAGTATTATATCAATTACAATTATTACAATGCTCGATTTTACGAAAATGAACCTTGCGACTTTATGTTTGACAGCTTGATTCTGAATATTATTTAAACTTAAAAAATTTATGGCATTGACTTGACAACGCGTGACGTGCCATAAACAGGCAGTAAAAAAGATCTAGGTGACCATTAGTACGCAATTCCGACACAACGGTGGCGGCAAGTGTAAATTGCTGAAGCCGTGCCAAGTCTGAGCTTTTATTTTGGTTTATTGCTTAATTAATTCCGCCGACGAAATGTTTATGTCGGGGACAAATTTAAGACAGGAATAAATCGCCTCCAGTTTTTCTAATAGACTAGAAATATTTCTACAATTTTCTGGATTTTTTTTCTGTAGGTGACATACGTGTATGTACCGGATAAGGCCTTTAGAAATATTTGATAAACTAAACATCAATTTCTTAAAAGCTATAAGTCGTGCGCCTGTAAAGGGTTATGTCCAATGTGATTAAACTCCATCGCCCTATGCTACATCCAGTTCTTGTTTCTGCGGGTTTTTCTAAAATATTATTCGAAAATACTAATACTTTTCGTGTCTCTAAACTTCTTTAGTAATGCAGACGAGAAGACTCGAAATATTTGTCTTTTAACAATTACGGAGTAATAATCAATCAATGAAACCCATAGCTTTTGGAACACTAGAAAGGTGACTGACTAACATCAATTTGCCAGAAATTTGTGCTGGATCATTTGCAAAGTTTCTTTTCATACTTTTTATAAAACTTCATTCGTCGGTTTTTGTTGAGTCGAAATAGCTAAGGTTTCGCCAATCATCCTGTTGGCTTCTTCGGAGCTTGACTGAAACTGGCTCGCATTTTAATCTTTGCCTGCTTTTATATTGTTTGAGGGAGGCGGAGCTAAATGAGAGGCATGGATGACTAACTCCGGTTAAGATTGTTAGGTTGCTTATAGATTTCTATAGATTTTTCGTTGCTAGAAGAAGTGATTACATGCAACAATTTTAGTTTTATCGAATAAAATGTTATGTCCGGTTTTGTAACATAAAATTTTATTAGATAAAACTAAAATTCTTCTACCAACGAAAAATTCGAGAGTCTATAGAAATCTATAAGCAACCTAACAATCTCAACCGCGACTCAGGTCTCTACCTGTCACCAATAGGGGAATGAGTCATCCGAGACCGTGTTTATGAACCTCATTCAGCTCCGCACCCCTCAAACAAAATACAAGCACAAGCAGATACAAGACTATATGACTGAGGCATTACCAAATTACCAAAGAGGAACATAGGCTCTTAAGTATAAGTTATGCTGTAATTTTACGAACCTAATCTGTCATTTTTGAAAAGCTGTTATAATAAGGGTTCCATAAAATCGAATGACAAACATTATATATATTGCAGATGATACCGCGATGTTTGTCAATTTTAATACAGGAAAAAAATCAAGATATTAAAAAAACATCTCTTAATGTCATGCAAGCTGCTGCTTTTAGCATATCATAACTGGACCGTAATATAGTCAAATGCATTAATAATGCAAATGCACTTTAGTAAAGCGCCTAATTTATTAACTTATACAGGGCGATTTTCAATGTCATGCCAAACTTGACGAACGGACTAATTTTTCTCTAATTTTCTAAATGTGTCTAACTACCTTATCATGTATTGCCCCTTGCCACTTCTGTGAAGGTTTCCTGGTATCCATCGATTCAAGCTTTTCCGTGATGCTCGCTTTTATTAATCTATCTAGTGAGCCCTGAATAAAAACATAATCGCGGTACATTTAAATTTTAAATTGAAATAATCGTTAGTTATCAATCCCATAGATCATAAAATAAAGGAAAATATTTTCTTAATCACTGCGACGCGTTTAACAAAGAAATAAGAATAGGAAAAGTGAAAATTATGAAAGAACATTCTTGATAAGAAAATTATTAAAATGTAAATTCAAAAGAGTTAAGTTTTTCCTATACGCTATGCCCCAATGGAAGTGGATATGGTTTTTAGTTAAACTCGTAATCCTGGGATTTTAAAACGTAATCGGATTAGCAGAACAACCCAAACAAAAAACATATCAGGGTTCAATTTTGATCGCGGCCATGGATTATCGTACACCATTAGACCCTCGTCACCTTAACAAAAGCCAACCTTAAAGGAGCGCAAAGATGAATGTACTGCTGGGAAGAATGACAGGACCTCACCGATTAACATATCAATTTTATTATTGTTGTCATATATTTTCTAGATATTTAATAAACCATTTTTTTTCGAAAAAAATACGCTCGTTAAATGTTCTGCTTATGTACTTACTCCAAAGATCAAACCTTCAAGATAGCTGCGTCGTTTTTATGGAAAGGCAACGCGTTGCTGTCGGATTTAATGCCTGTACAGTTACGAATAGAAATAAAATGATTACACGAAACTACGTTATAAATATAACATTACAGGCATAACTTGTGCCGTTCTTGTTGTGCTGTCAGTCAAGCTCGTTATACGGGGTGATTCGGCTAATTCTTCCCTTTGAAAAATGATGTACCGTTTAATAAATTGTACAGGAAGAGTACGAAAGTTAACGCGAACGTGGACGGTTAATTAAACGGTTTTATAAACTTATTTTTGCACCTCATATTTAACGGGAAAACCGCCAAATTAACACATAGTCGAGTAAGTCACGGTCCCACCCTGTATGTACCAGCCGGTGATTTACAATGCAAATTGCAGTTTTATTATATGGCGGGTTAATAAACCCCGAGAAAAGTTGTTTATTATGATACGAAGTGAATCAGAACGCTCGCTGCGGAATACTAATTTATCGATATTATAGCGTCGACGCGACAGTGCGGACTCGTTCTAAATTAAATTAAAATATCCCGATGGCAATATCGCATTCACTGACGCAGAAGAAAATAACACAATTTTATACCGGTAATATTATCGATAATGTCTTGGCAAATGAGCAAAAATGCCAAAAGTAAACAACGGTCCAATTTCTTTGGTAATTGACCATTTTTTTTTGCCATTTACGAAAGATACTACTTTATACTTAAAAGTAGTAGTAGTGGTATTCCCAGAGACATTTAAAAAAAGGGAAGTGATTTTAATTTCCACTTTAGTATTACCATATTTCTCTTGAAAATGACACTCAGACAAGAAGGTAAAACATTTCCAAAACACAACGCCAACACCGAGACGATTAAAATCAACTCAACTTCAATAATTAAGAAAATATCAATGGCCGAGTCTGAGACATGTTTGCCATCTTATACGTTACTTGGTAACAGCAGCAAAACTGCATTAGTTGGCAAGCTCCTTGTTGTGTGTAATTGTAAACATTTTAATCTTAATAGTAGAAAGGTAGTACAGGTATAAAATAAATTCTAGAATATAAATATGTCTGGGTGACACAGAAACAGCGTTGTGATTGGTCAAGATGGCATCAACAAACTTTCGCAAACCACATTCCATAGTTCAATTAACAATATATAGGAAGCATCGCTTGATAATCCCAAACTACCACCGAGCTCCAATATATCACGGGACCATCAGAACTAACACCAAAATAAAATCAATATCTAAAATCTACCGAAAAAAATGATATTTAAATAATTAAAGAAAAAGCCATTGTTTGTTTAATATTTATTACATTAAAATACGTACAAATTAAGGAAACCAATCGTTCAAAACTAATACAATCTCAAATAAAATCACAACATACAACAATAAAAAAACGTTACGCAAGATTTTGTAATTCCAAATTTAACTATTGTTTAAAACATAGATCAACAATCAGGAGCACCGCAGCAGTCCCTATTCTGAACCCATTAGATCAACTCTTTGGTAGGATTAAAGGATGACTGACAAGGTTCCAGAGTTCCCGTGGACTTTATGCTACGTATCAGGGCATGTTGAGGCTCAAAAACCATGTAGTCGGTCTCAGTAAGATGCAATCCCGTTTCATTTAGTGTGCTTCCAGATTCAAGTTCCTGTTCTTGCTTTGATAAAGAGTCCAGCTTCGAAGACGCGATGCCTTGTAATTCAGCCAACAATTCCTCTTCTCTTTGTTTTAACTCTTCGCGACATCTGCATGATGCAACATATTAAGAACGTGAAAAAATTAACCGTTTTTGATTTCATACCTTTTAAAATATTCCGAAATGTCCATAGCGGTGTCCATCAAGGTTTTTGACACATCGTCCATAACACCCTTTATATCGTTGGAATCTGCTTCTAATACCGAAAGTGCGCTAAGAGTTCTGCTGTACAATGAAGTCTTTGTGTGCTGTAGTCCTATGTGGGCTTCTCTGCAAGTCATCATTAAATGAAGTTTGTGTTTGCCAGAACTGCATTTCTGACATATTTCGATGGTACAAGTCAAACAGAAATCTGTTGCTGGTAAATGGCCACATGTGTCTCGTAACTTAGTCATGCTTGGGGGCTCTTCATTCTGTAAAATGTTAAAGAATACTTGTTATTTAATAAATAAATAAAAACAATCGATAAACCACTTACCAAAATTTCGTTAACAAATCTTTCTACGGGAAAAGTGAACTCAAATTTGTCGCACATTTTCAAATACCGTTGAGATATAACACCAAACGAAATCGAACAAGAATTAACAACTTCAAGCTGGTAATGGCATTTATATGGTTTCTCGGTCATTAGCTAATGGCACTGGTCACTCGGTAATGGCAACTTAATTTGTTGTCGACCCTTTTTAATTGTACTTCTGTAAACTTGCAGATTAATTTGATTTTAAATATCTTCTGTATTTGGGGCTGGAAAATTAAGTAAACAAATTTCTGTTCTATATTTTCCGAATTTTGGTATAGATTCTAAAACGAGATGAAATGTTTGTAATTTTTTGAAATAAAATTATTTGCTAACTGCTTGAATTCTTCAACATGTATATTTTTAATTTACTGCTTGATATGTGAAACAATCTTCTCACTTATCGATCAGTAAAACCTCGATTTTTGACATTCTCTTCAGGTACTTAAGCTAATTAAAACTTGTGCGTTAATGCTCTACGTTTCATACGGTTTTAAGTACCCTTTGTTCGGTGATTGCCAATGTTCCCTCCTCTGATCCCAAACGATTTAAAATAACACTTTTCGAAAACTACAAGTGAAATTATTACAGAAAGAAGTTGAGAAAATAAACCCTACTTCAAAGTAACCCGCTAAACACTATAAGTGACTGCATTGTCCTCTTCCATGATGAATATGCTCCATATGAACTGCACAGTTTTAATTAGTTTAGGAGATTACTTTTTAGTAAAATTATTTTTTTATCTTTTCTTTTCTTTGTTCTTTTTCTATGCAAAGTTTAAATTACTAACGCTCTTAATAAAGAACCCCAAAATCTCGTTGTTTGGAAATTAAGTGAACCCATAAAGATACGAGATGCGAATATCGATTTTTTCAGAATTACACCTAACTCGGCTAATTTTTCATCTATAATTTTAGATTCTTCAAGAACGATACAATCACGGATAAAATTTTAAAATCGCTTAATCCTGAAGTTTAGGTGTAGATACTTCCACAAGTGCAGAATTAAATGGATTAAATTTAAATTAAATAACAAACATAAAAAACGCGCCCTTTATAAACATGGTCATTATTGACGTTAACCCATAAAACTAGGCGATATTGGTATTTATATGCTGTGAATACGTTTTCCGTCGTGCTCAACAAATCATTTATTTTCCATAAATTGCTAATCATGCAGCGAGCAATCTTATCTTTTTTTTTTCAATTCCCCAAATTAGCAGTGCGTCGCTCTTTATCGCTTCCATATGGCCTAGATAAAGCTGTCGTGCAATACTGCGAAGAGCAGTTTAGTTTATTCCGAGTCTAATTCATTCCATATCTTTAATCTTGACAGTTAATTACCCTGTCGCCCGGCTCATATACCTTCGGCATAAGGAAAACGCAGACTTTCATAACATCACGTTATTACGGCGGCGGCGCGTTTCGTGTGCCATTGTTTATTAAACCGACGCGTCAGCCATTACTGCTAATGACTGATATCTAACCCTGTTAGAGACGGCAATGTGGTGATGTGTCCGTTCTTTTGTTATATTTCGCTGTTACCCCACCAAACCGATTTAATGGGCAGTTCACGTCGCACAAAAATTGAAAAAGGAGAATAACGTTACAATGTCGATGGTCAATATCATTTCGAATATCATATTTTTAAAATGCAAAATAAAAAGAGAACTATAATATTTCGATGAAGAACTAATAAATGTCCTTTTCATAAATAATTATTACAGAATAATTGATATATCTTTCGACAAAATGCCACTAATTGTTTATATATTTTCATATTTCTACTTAACAACGAATGGAACGAAGCAAAACATTTGATTTTCGACTCGTTCGCTTCCGGTACATAGTTTTCAAGCCAATTAAAACTTTTGCCTTAATGCTCTACGTTTCATATAATTTCAAGTTCACTTTGTTCGGTGATTATGTTCCCTCCTCAAATCCCAAACGATTTAAAATAACGCTTTTCGAAATCTGCGAGTGAAATAAATATTATGTAGTGATGATGGAAAAATATTAGCGTAAATTTAAATTAATTAAATTATGAAAATTGTTTGAAAATAAAGCAACCGGTTTGTTCTTGAAATGAAAACAAACATGGCCGAGGTTTCCGTTGGCACAAAAATGCATTTAAAAATGTTCATTTCCTAAGGGAGAATCAAGTTAATACATTTTTTTAATTTATGTGTTGTACGAAACAATAATGGACTTATTGAATCTTTACGGGTCTTATCCTCCAATCTTCCATATCAAAATTTGAATATTATTAAACAATTAAAGACAAATTATTGCAAATGCATAAATAACATCCTTTGATAAAATGCAATTATTGTGGAAGGATATAATTAATAATATTCTGGATCTATTCAATAAGTTAGTGATACCGTAAATTTTAAGTTAAAAAATAATTAAAACATAAAAAAATTCAGCCCGTCATTTTTATAAATAAATTATAAAAAATTTTAAAAAATTAGAAAATAAAGCACCCGGTTAATTCAAAAATGTTCATTTGCTTTACAAAGAATCGAGCTTATAGCTTTTCTCAACTAATAATAATAAGAATTATTTTAGCAATGAAAGACAAATTTCTCAGACTTACAAAAGTTAGCTTGTAGAATGAATAATAGTAGCCAGTACTTTCCTATGGGAATACCGTCCATCGAAGTACGCATCAATAAGTTAAAATGGCGGATAATGGCAAAAATCTGCATTTTAGGTCCAATTCACTTGTGGATGTAGGTAAAAAAAAATCAAAAATTAATTGAACACAACGAAAGATCATTTTTATTTTACCTGATTAAAACGCAGAAATTTTACCTATTCACTGCCCAAAATTGAGATTTTCTGGAACTATATGAAAAATCATAAATCAACATCGCTATTAATTATCCCGAAATGCTTCATTACCTCAATCGTTGTCGAATTTTCAGTATATTAACGAGAAAAGCAAACGATATAACTTTTAATGAGTCTTAATATGATGCCGCAAAATGAATGCCCAGATTCGCATACACATTGAAACCCATACCTTTTGCTAATGTTTATTTTCAGAACAAAAAAGGTAAAGGGGAATGTAAAACTGTATTTTTTTGTTACTCATAAATAAATAGAGTAATTTCATAATAATTTTTCCAGATTTGAAGAAAATGTTTACTAACAGAAAAACTTTAACAATGAAGACAGAAGGGATATTGTTTTAAAATTTGCAAAGTTATTTTGATAAGATCTTGGACAATTAGCCTATGAAATTACCTTAATACCTTTAGTCACTACCTGTAATCCCAACATATATTGGGAATTAAAACTTTGCTCTCCCTAATTGCCTTCAGCAGGTATCTAAGTTTCTTGGTACAGATGACCTCAGCGTCCAAAGCAGAAAATTTTGGTATCAAGCTTCACACGTTTTAGGAATTTTGTCGCCATAGGTATGAGAGTTCACATTGTGGATCCATAATTAAATGCGAAATCTGATAATTTCTTTTGTCGTTGGTGTAAAATCCGATTTTTATACAAATCCGTCTATCCCATCGGAAAAAATGGTTAAACAAGCAAACGCAAAGTTCTGATGCTATTTCTTAAAAAAAAAAGATATAGTAAGTACTTCACAAAAATAGGCCATCTCGTGGACTTGAAAGTTTTGGACGTAAGATAGGATACGCGTGTTAATTGACAAAAAAACCAGTAGCAAATGTTTAGTAGAGGAGATAAATATGATAAGAATTCAATGAATTTAAATCTCTTTACTGCAAATAAAAATATAAGCGTAACAGAAAAAATGATGTTCCCATGTTTATTTAAAAAACAATCGTGGACCCAACAATCATCACTCTTCAGTAGTTGATTTCTTTAAACTAAAACTTTGTAATATTCTGATAAAAATATATCATTTAGTTTTTTGAATAATATGATATTTTTTCTTTGTTTAAATCTGGAACACCGCATTTAAAAAATTGAACTTATAGTCTTTGCAAAGAAATATTTCAGGAATTGTAGTTCTAGTAGTTGACAACAGCAAAGCAACAATGCATAAGAAATTGTACTCCAAGATGTTTTAAGGCAGATAATTTATTATTGGGACAATTTAAACGTTGACTAACATCTTCAGTAGGTCTGAAAATCGACTTCGCTCGATTAGCGAGCGTTTTCGCAATCAGCGTGCATTTCAAAGACCTCCATGTCGTACATATTCCCCTAACAGAAAGCATCGAATTTGCAGCCAATTAAAGAACGCTAATTCCTTCGCTTTTCCATAATTACGTACATCAGCGTTCAGTAATATTCAACATTATTACCGAGTCGGGCGTTATCGCGGTTCATAATTTTGATACCATGTAAACAACGTTAATGCTGTTAACGGTCTCATCGGTTACAACGCGACCAAATTACTAGTTTGCTGCGTTAGTCTATAGCTGATGCCGTCATACGAACGCCCCTGATTCTGCAGCCCTATTAATGTCAGCGTCTTAATACAAAAGATTAATTTATGAGATACCAGCGGTTTTCAGCGAAACCGCAATCGAACGCATGGATATCGGGTCAATAATAATCTCTGGTAACAAAATGGCGTTCATTGACGTTAACAATGATGCATTATACAAATTAATGAAAAGATATCGTATAGTGAAGAATTATTAAGTCAACCACACCCTGGTTTCATCAATGGCTATAGTCCAGGAAGCAGTACCCGTATGCAGAATGAAAAGTAGCAGCTGCTTTTCATTTTCACGCCAATTTTAAACCCTACAGATCGTGTGTGTGTGTGTGAAGAATTTGGTGCTCACCTCGTTCTCTTCCACCCTAGAGTCTCCTTCGCTGGAGAAAAACAGAATTAGACTTGATCTCAGTGCTCAAGTAATTCTAGATCATCCGTCGTCGCCATGAATCGTGTTAATAAGATGTCGTCTGTGGCTATGGTCTGTTCATAGATATAAGAAAGTGACCAATTGCTTTTGAATGGGATTATCCAATGGTGGTCATTAACATACAATGCAACAAGATTATTTACCTAGAGTTTGGGAATTTAAATTCAGGTAAAATTGTAGTCCGTAATAGGAAATAATTTTATACCTAATATTCTTTGGTTTGGTATACTATTTAGTTTAAGTTTATTAGTAATCATTCTTATTTCGTGTGGAATACAGCGTGTGTTGAATCGTGTGCGAATTATGCAAAATATGTGCGAGTCTAGTGTATCTCAGGAGATGCTCCCGCCCAAATGTAGAAAACACTATTCTTTTGAGACTAAGGAAGTTATAAACAATGTTTATTTGACTCTCATTGAACGTGGTGCCCGCAAGCAAGCATCTTTAGATAAAACGGCCACATTGTCGAAAATTCCAACATCAACGTCTGTGACAATTATGCAAAAAATCTAAGGCATACAGTTTTAAGGCTGCCACCTTACCACTGTATATTTAATCCCATTGAACATGTTTGGCACCAACTGAAATCTGCCATTCGTCGTAACAATGTTTTGCCCGTGTTAGCTCCAGTGTCCTCAAACTTATAGAAACCGAAGTTTTTCACATCCCTCCACAAAGTTGGGCAAATTCTGTTAAACGTATAGAAATAGCAGAACAATCGTATATCCATATTGCAAATAATTAGAACAGGCGATGATAGCGATAGTGATACTGATATATTATGTTATGTAGTTTTATTTTAGATTTAAACATAAATACATAATAATGTTCCGCCATATTTCATTCTTACAGCTTGCCCGGGTTTTTCCTTAATTCGTATCAGTTAGTCACTTTGTTATATCTATGAACAGACTTTATCTTGACAATTATGTAGACAAAATCAATACCACTAAACTATGGCTTTATAGCATTTTCTTTAGGATATTTTCGCTGGGATTTTAAATATTGGGTACGTCTTTTGAAGCGGAATTTTTGCGTTGAAAGAAAGGGCGAGACAGAGAGAGAGAGGGGAGATGGTAAGATGTATAGTTTTCCATTCATAGGTTTTTTTATGCTCCTCTGGATAAAATGTCATTGGAAAAGACGTTTCTAACCAGATAAGAAATTATTTAGAAATATTTTTGACAATAAAGCAATCGGAAAGGGAAGTATAGCCGGAATTTCGGAAACATTTTTACGACGTCCTCCGATAGGCGTTCTCTCGAGCGGAAATTCAACTCGGAAATCCAGTCAGAACTAGCCTGGACCTGACAGCATCCCGCGGAATGGAAACTAAATCCTTTTCGTCCGGCAGAAATTGTTTTCATCCACGGGATCGTTGTTATCGCCGTCGCGTCTTCCGCGCCCTGCCAGTAACAAAACGTTACAATTTCGATAACGCCGAAGTACCTACAAGATTGAGAGTGTTTTCATTTTGAAGGGGACCTTGCATTTCCACATAGAAACGTCTGGTCGTTAAGATAGAGTCGATATCGTTGTCGCTTGCACTTGACGTCTGATATGTCGAAAAATGCTTGTTTTTATCCCTCGGAATAAATTTTTATAGTAAACTTGGATTTAAGAGCCAAATCTCCAAATAAGTTCAAAGACCATTTGCGTTTCTCAAATTTGTTAAAATTAAGTATATACTTAACTAGATAATAAAAAAACAGCTATGTGAGTCTTTGGTTTTCTCATATTGAAATTAGGTTGATTTTTGTACAAATACCTTTAAAAGCTTTAATATTTTCGGGAAATCTTGTATTTCCCTCAACAATACATTACCACACATTCGTCCCAACAACCAACTTACTATACCGCGACACAAAGCGAATCTTTTCGAGCACTCTCTCATATGTAGGCTCCCAAAATAACTCTGAAATATAGAATAAATAAATAATATCCTAGCTAATTTTTTGCTAATAGCTGTAATTTTGAAATATGTGATGAAATGTAATATTTATTTCACATGGGGAGGGAAAATTATGGATGAAGGTCTGTCTCTATTTTTCATAATAGTTTCTAGAATTTTTGGTCTATGGATTAAGGTTTTTAAAGGAGTTTAAATTATATATTGGTCTATCTGTCCCGTACCATACTATACAATATTAAACACAAAATAAATTAGAACAAAAAAAAGTGCCTTTATCAAATACGAAATATGATTATATTCCGAAACTTACATATAAAAACAGGTAGTAATAGATTTTTAATTATAGGTATAGGGTTATAAATTTAAATTTAACAGCGGAGACGCATTTAAATCCAATTGGTCATTAAGTAATAAATACGAATATCTCATTTTGTTAATCTCCATAGCTTCCAAGAAATTTAGTTTCTTACTTTTTGGATGATTATATAAAATATCAAAATTATCATCAAAGTTGTGCATTTCTGAATTTAAATGAATAGCATAGTTAGAATCCGAACTTTTTGTTTGTGTTTTGTTTGTCCGATATAAATTTTGGGACAAGATCCACATTTCAATTTGTAGACTCCAGTTTTTTGAGTTTTCCGTAATTTACATGTAGACTCCAGTTTTTTTAGTTTTTCGTAATTTACATTTAATTAATTTCTACAATATTAAAATTTTGATACAAACGATTCTAAATTAACCAAAAAGGGGTTGAGTAAAATATTTTTTCTACTTCCATTGGTAAAATACCTAATTACACAGCAATCTAGCGTGCGGGAAGCGTCACTTTACCACGTCAGTTTCCTTTCCGGATCCGAGCCACTTTGGAGATTTCCGGGATTTTACCCCACGGGTTTGGGAGCAATCGGATGTTTTCGGAGATTTTACGGCACGGTTTGAATTTTGACGTTTGTCAATTATGACAGTCATGTCCGTCAATGTATTCGTGTTGTTTTGCAAAAATGTATCCAAAAACTAGTACACAAAAAAATGTTATGCAATACATCAGACAATTTAAATATACGTGCTATAAGATACAATTAAAGTCTAGTTGACTAGTCGGTAAGCAAAATGACGTTTATAATTTCAGTTCCCCACAGAAAATTTACATACCGTTCGCATGAACTTTAGTAGTTTTTACAGTTTTTATATTAAGACCATATGTACCATTTTCAAATACCCATGTCTCATGAGTACAAACAAAACAAATTTGAAGGTTAGGATCTGCTTTTTCTTGTTTATTACGATCTTAAAAATTTATTACTCCTAAAAGCAACATTTGACACCTCTATTCTTGGATCATTTTGGTTTCGAATTCAGTCTTTTTCTTAAAATTAACTACTTAATGATCAATTGTAAACGTTACATAAACAACATAACGTTTTAAAATTGTGTTTATTCCATTGTTTATATGACATATCCAATAATACATCTCTCTCTGTCTCTCGTACTCAGTTAAAAAGAGACAACAATAGCAAAACCAATCGGAGCGATGAAAAAATAGGTTTTAAGGCAAGCTGATTCTGCCTGTGTTCAATAGATTTTTAAATATGTTAAATATGGTTTAAAAAACATAACTTGTTGTTGTTGGTTTAAAAAGTTGTTTTAAATACTTAGCAGTAGTTTGTTCATACGGCAACAAATCTCCCAATTTACGGAAAAATTAATTGAAATCGCTAGAAATACTGTAACATATTTCTCCATAATTATTTCCACCGCTTCCGATTTATTTTTTCTAGCATACAGACAAATAAAAGCTTCAATATTAAACTTCTATGGATTACATAATCACACAATACGTTTTAATTTATACGAGCCAGACACGTACATCCTTTAACGGCCGTGATGGAATGAGCTCCGTAATTTGTTTGATGCCTGTTGCCTTTTTCTCGCACGACGGCGACGAAGCCGTTGACGTTGTTACTGCGCCGGCTACTTTCAATTGTTTTACGTATACAGTAATTAAAGAGTCTCGAGAGCGACCAGGCAGATCTCAACCTTTAAGCTCCCGACATCATTGTCACCTTGGAAAGAATTTGCGTCGGGTAACTTTCATGTAGGTCCAAACGAATCAATAATACTATATAGCCACCAGACATATAGAGGCCCTTCTTATGCTAACAGTACAAGAACTTACGAAGCAAGTAAGTAAGTAAATTTAGTTCTTAATACTAATAAGACCTTGCGGCTTTCAACAAAACCACATTGACAGACAGATGTTTGGATGCCGCATTTTAATTTATTTTATTATTTTATTTATTTATTATTTATTTATTTAGCACTTGGCTATTTACATAAGCAAGTAAAATTTGCATAAACAAAACTATAAACTTCGCAAATACCCCGTAAGTCTCTTCTTGAACACTCTTGGGCAAGGCGCGCCCTTATATTATCCGGCAGTTCATTAAAATTACAAACACCATCGTAGAATAGAGTTTTCGGTAAATTTGTTGTTTTTACTATAGAAACATTGAAGTGCTGATTGGAACGTATATTGATAAAAGTTTGACCTTTTTTCCAACCATAATTTAAGATAGCGCTGGTTGGTGATCGTGCGCAATTCCATAAACCAACATTAAACTTGCTCTTCTAATGAACTGCCCGACATTTAGCCAATTTAGTTGGTCTAATATACTCTTTATAGGAGTATATCTATCACAGTTCAGGATGATTCTCATAACCCTATTTTGTTGTAACTGTAACTTATTTAAATCTTCTTTTGTACAAGATATAAGCAATGAACAAACATATGAAAAATGAGGCAAAATTATACTATTATACACTAATATCCTAGTCCACTGCGATAAAAACCGCGATACACCGTTAAAAAACCCTATTTTCTTACCAATTTTTTTGCATAGTTATTCAACATGATTTACTAAAGCATAATTGTCGATCCAAGATCACCCCTAAGTATTTAATTTCGGAAACAAACTCAATTTTATTACCCTGTATATCCACAGAATACCCCGACATAAAATTTTTGACAGTTAACCATATAACCGATAACCATGCACTTGGTTTTGGAGCTATTTAATTTCAGTGTATTTTAACACAGTCATTCGTAGAAATACTGCATTTCGGTGTCCAGTTTGGTAGCTGTTTCTTTGCAATCGTTTCCAGAGACTGAAATAAGCGTGTCATCAGCAAATAAGTTAACAAAGGAGTATTTTAAAACCTGATACATATAATACTACTATTTTCTCAGAATATGTAGAAATCCTATTAAATTTTAATGCAAAAAGTTGTTAAGGTGTGGAAAAGCATTGCAGAATTGCATTACCCACGTCGGCATCAGAATAATTCTGTAATTAATTTAGCGTCTTTGTTCTTTAAGCACCATAGATACGATGCCATTTCTACATGCTTTTTTCCGATTTTCTTTGCTTGTAAATCGGCGTAAAGCGTTAGTTTTCATACACATTTAACCTCTATTGAAAATGTAAACAAAGTCGAAATTACGAAAGATAGCTGTTAAAATTCTAAATATAACTTTGAGATGCTAGATATCGCACAAGAAACATCTATGTCGAAAAAATTTTCAGAAGACAGACGCTCATTCCTTCACCGCCGCAAGTCTAGTAATTGCAGATGAAATTGTAGGTGTGGGAAAACGCAACCAAGAAAATTAAAGACCATTATAAAACAAGTTAGTTTTGGGGAATTAATAAATTAATTTAATTAGTATATTTTATTTAGCACTTCAAAGAAACATCCTGATTTCTCTGGTTTCTAGTATTCGGATTATGAATGTTTCTTATACACCCAAAAAATATGCGCGAGTTTCGTGGTGGAATCGGTGAAAACAGTTTTTAAAAAAATTGACTTTATTTCTTAAAGTACAACTTTGAGACCGGCAATTCATGGGAATTTACAACGTGAGCGCTCTGAAGTTAAGAAGTAACTAGTTTTTAATCCGGCGAGAAACGAGGCACCAGAGCTTGCACATGATGCAGTTATCAGCAACCGATCCGGCGAAGCTGCATTTTGTTTAGTCTACGTCTACACATTCTCAACATATAACTCGCGTGTAAAAACATTATTGCAAAATATTTAGCCATATTGTTCACTGAATCAAAATTTAAAAAACAACATTCAAAAACAAAAAATTCTATAGAAACAAGCAAGCGCATTTTGATCTAAAAATTGCATCGTGTCTACCATAAAAAATTGCCAGTTAAAAATTTTTAACAGCAATAGAAATTGCACAGTGTCTACCCGGTTTTAGATGCTAATATCAATTCACACAATAGCTTAGCCATAATTTATTGTAATCTCGAATCAAATGTAGATGATTAAAATAGATGTAAAATAAGATGTCCTATTAAAATGTTTTTTTCCAGAATCACACTCAAGAATGTGGTTTATGCCATAATTAGGCCTCACCTTTAATTTTAATAGCATTTTGTATACTGTTTTGTAGTTCACAAAAATTATAGTACCATATTAAAAGAACAAACGCAATGTAAAAATAGAAATGAATAATCACTACCCGGATAATAATAATAATACAAGGCGAACAGAGTTTACTCCCGAGTCAAGCAAGGGTTGGGACTAATCAAGGATCTGTTCTCGCGCGCGCGCGCGCGCGTGTGTGTATGTGTGTATGTGTTTGTGTACTGCAGTATTCACTTACCTCCCTGACCTCTCAAGGAAATACCCCAAATTTTGAATAGCTGCCTAGAATACTGGTAATTCTCAAAAATTGTCTTTAAATTCTTTCTGTAATTCTTGTATACTAAAACATATTACGCAAACATCCCTCTTGGCGCTATTTAAGTGTATCTAAAAATGTAGGGAATTCTGTTTATTAAATTCACATTTAAATGTTTGTGTAAGTCTAGTTTCCAGTTTGTTAAATGAAAAATGTATAGACATCACTGTTTCTCTAAGATCCTATTAGGTCTTCATATTTGCCACATTTGCTGTAATTTCGTGAAGGAACAAAGTATTGTGGGTATAGTGAGTGGGAGTCCGTCCATCTTTAAATCTTTTAAATTAACTTGTACACACCGCATTTGTAAAGCTACTAGTATCCATAATTTATTATTAAATAAATGACGTCATTCTTAAAATTGTTAAGAAATTTGGATTTACAAGAATATTCTTGGATCAGTTTTTTTGCTGGATTTGTTTACTTATTACTTCTTTCAAAAACTCCAAAACTTTCTCCCTATTATCCCGACCAGAATAAATCATTCGCAATTTTGCAAAGGCAAGGTACTCTAATCGAAACTAACTCAAATATTGCAAATTCCGATAAACCTACGCGCTCCCATCACAGTGCGGTTAGCCTATCCATGCAAATTTGGCTTTATAAGGAAATTTGTTCAAATTAGACATAGCTTATTTAGTAATTTAAAGCATCTCACGTGCCACAACAATACCTTTTGTTTAGCGTTTTGTTTTTCTGGTGGTAAATTTTTGGCTGTTAAGTTATCATCCTCATCTAAAGGCAGGTGATCTAGAACACCATAATGACATAAATAACAAAATCGTGAAAAAAACCTTTCACCAAACTAAAACACCAGAAGAAATGTGTAAAAGTTCATTAAACAGCAACGTACAGCTTTTATGAAGTTGTTGAAGTTTTAAAAATAATTGGTAATCTGGTCTTTTATGTGTAGTTCCAAAATGATCTTACAGGTTAAAGATGAATTATATTTTTAAACTGGTTTGCCCCTTGTGCTGCTTGGTGTACACAAGATTAATTAGTTTTCAATTAGTGCGTACGTTCAATTTTTAGTTCGCCAATTTTAACATATGACTAAATGGTCAACTTTCGTTATTACGACTGTTTCTCTTTACTAGATTGCTCCTTCTATTGCTTACTTTGCAAACATATTAATTTTACACAAAATGTGCGTAGTTTATAGGACAAGGAAGACGAATGAACATGGGGGAAATGACACGAGCCACCTGAATTTTTGATCGAATCTTTAAAGTTTAACGGAGAACACTTTGCTCGTGCGAAGAGTATCGCAGCTATTTAGCGTCTGAATGTGACGCGAAAGTTTTCCGTATCCTCTAAATTTTTAACGGGTACAAACTTTGAGGAGTCCCAATTTTAGTTTTACGACCAAGGAAAAGAATTTACACCAGACAAGTTTCGTAGGCTCTTTAAAATAGCGTTTTTCGTTAAATATTTTAGAAGTATAAGGGCGTGAACGGCGAAACAAATACTTTTGTTCGGCAAATTTTCGAATTTCGCCACAAAATATTGTTACTGTGTGGCGCCAGATTAGGCCAAACGAAATTTAATAGTAAAAACTGACGAGATATAAGACGCAAGGACTCTCATAAATCTGGCAATCATCGTGTTCCAGTTATGGTTTAATTTGTCATCCAAAGTAAGCCAATAGCCCAAATTGGTTTTCAAGATATCCTAGAGGAAGTGGGTGAAAGAGGTTTACACAACATAGAAGATAACTCTACCACAGTTTTGCTAGCATCCACGAAAAGTCTCTCTAAAATATTTTTGACGCCATTTCTTACAATTAAAGACAGCAAATCTCAAAAATGTATTCCTATTAAATTTATATTTATGTAAAATTTCATAGATTTATAGTGTTTTTTTATTATTTCCTTTTTACATTTATTCACTTGCATACACTCTGATATTTCTTCAGAACATACATTGAAAAAATTCAATTAAAACAAAAACAAAGGTACCTTTTGGGCCATCTTTTGAGATTTTGAGAAAAGTGAAAGAGCACTATATTTGTTCGAACCTTAAGTGAGGTTAATCCAATTTGAATTTTATTAAAAAAAAACACGAAAATTTGCAGTTACAAACATGCATTGCATTTTCACCATATTGTGAATGAATCTAAACAAATGTTTCTTGATAATTAATTGATTTTTTTTGGGTTCAATTGGAGTACTCCAATACTATCACTGTAGTGGAGGCAAGTAATTTTACATAATTAGTAGCCTACAAAATCATTAATGCATAGTAAAAGCAATAGCGGCCTCAACACAGAACGCTATGTTTTTGCAATCCGAAAACACGTAACTAATTTTGACAATAAAATTTTTGTATTTGCATTACGTACCAAGTTCAAAAAAGTGGTAATTTACTGTGACGAGTGTGATACGTTTTTTTTCGCATTTTCGCCGAAAACATAGACACCTACAGATATTCCATAATCTTTTGAACTCGAACTGCTGTTGTCGGAAGTTACTACATAAAACTGGGATACGTTCTCATCCCAGACATACAGGGCAGACTTATAGTTGTATAGATAATGATAAGTGTGAAAATTAGCGATACTGCTTTTTTTCTCTAATATTAAAACAAAATCAAACTTATCGAACAACTTGGTTGTAAGCTAGGCAGTATTGTTAAAAAGCGTGATGTTCCGCAATTGCGTTGAATATTTCGTCACTTGGTGCTTTTTGCCCCTTTCATTAACATACTGAATTTGTAATAATAATAATAATAAACATACAGTTTACGCATATGCAAACAATCTAAAATTCAGAGGTCATGTAGCTTTTAAAGTTGCTTTCAAAAAATCTTTATAGTCATAATAGCATCATTCTGTTAAAATATGTTTAATAGTTTTTTTCAATTCAATAGGGGAACAATTGTTTTTGTGAGTTGCTGGTTTTTTGTTATACAGTTTAATATCACTGGAGTTAATGGAGGATTGAGTTTTGTTTATACGATGATCGAGAACACACTGATAATTTTTCTGTCTGTTATCATACATGTGAAAGTCGGAATTCTTATTTTTTTATTTTCATGGACATACATTATGTTATGTTAGTACTTTAATTTTTTAAATAGTGGCTTACAGTGATCCTTAGTTTGTGCACAACACACCCAATCTTTTATTGAATTTTAAAGATTCTATCTGCCTCTCAAGAGTCTCCCCACAACAATATGCTATATGATATCACGTTAACGAAGTTACCAAAATAAAACGTTAAAGCCGTCTCACTCGATCCGCTCTCTTCCGCTCGTGCGAAACAAACTCATGACTGAAATGCCGTTTATCGCACTTGTTGCATAGTATACTATTATTTAATCTCTCGTCCTGCATATCTATAAGTACGAGCCCAGAAGTTTAGCGTTGTGAGAACTAACGTCAAGTGCACCTGAAAAAAGGCAACCTCTGATTTATTTTCATTCAGTTTAAGACGATTCGAACGAAAACACTGTTCTGCATTAAAGGTTGTTGAGGTTACTTAGTATATTGTTTTATAGATTTCTATTATTATAAGTGTCTGTGTTCAAAATAATATAGAACACTGGCCAAAGTCGACTCGAAGGTTCGACACCCGTTGCAATCTACAAAAACGAACACCGCTCCATATAGGCCAGTCAGTGAATGGGTGAACAGGTACATAGTAGTGTGTAAATTGTTAAGTGGATGAAATAAACTTTATTAACATATTTAATTTAACCTTCGCGTTTGATGAACCCGAATGATTTTAGCTGTTTCAAAAACGTAACCTTACATGTAATATTACAGTTGACTGCGTTTTATGATCGTTTACAGGTGAAACGTCCATTGTTGAAAACAATATGGATTACAATGGCTTTAACGTGTACCTAAAATGTGCCATTAGCTCGCGAATTTCTAAGATATTTTTCGGGTCGTTATGTGTCGCGCGAAAGCGACGTTGAATTATAAAATAAAGGCCCGTGCAAGTAAAAGCGGGAACAATAAAGTAATTTCACGAACAAATTTGTGTTTCGTTTTAAGCTGACACGAACGCTTCATCATTTTCAAAGAAAAAAATTAATGAATAAAACCGCGTCGCTATATACTGAAAACCGAATATACTTTTAGATATTCGCGTGCGCAACCGACAATCGGCAAACAAAATGCATTTTGTAAACACTTTAGCTAATGGGGTTTGTTGTGTGCCCGGGACGCGTTTGAATTTAAAATCCTGCCGTCTTATGCATTTATATGGCTACAAATAAAAGGACTGTGCTCGGGCTGCTCAAAATTACATTTGATTCCCTATCTCTGCTTAATAGGATTACCGTCGACAGAATGTTCAGTTTCCAATGTAATTTAGTTAATTGGATATTGTCTACTTACTAGCTGACGAAAAATACTTTGTGCATTTGCTTGTAAATTCATTTTTGCATTCACAGGAAGGTACACACCTGAAACTATATTCAAGAAAAAAAATTCCAAAAGAACTTCCCACAATGCCTCGTATCTAAAAAATTCTCTACTCGTCCCTTCCTCTTTTCTAAGCTGTATGTAATGTAATGTAATATGTTAATGGCCTATGCATAACTACCTCCTCTTTAAGATAATTAAATACCATTTTAGTACCCTCAGTTACTAAACTTTCTACCCTCTAATAAATCTACTAAAACTTTTTATTTCAACTAAAAAACAGACGTTCAAATGACACTATTCTTCACTATATTCAAATTTTTCAATCAAAATCAACAAAAACAACTAAATAATTTTGACGAGACAAAGTCGAGTCAAAATATCAGTCGAAGACGCGAAGTTTGTTCTCACCCATATTGTATACAATATTTTTTCGGCAGCAGTATCGAAAAATATCTTTTTCTACTGTTGTCTGTAAAATACCTAATTACCCACCGATCTAGCGTGCGGGAAGCGTCACTTTGCCACGTCAGTGTCGCTTCCCATGAATCCGAGCCACTTCGGACATTTCCGGGATTTTACCGCACGGATTTGGGGGCAATCGGATGTTTTCGGAGATATTTCCCACGCATTGAATTTTGACGTTTGTCAATTCTGACGGTCATGTCAGTGAATGTATTCGTGTTGTTTTGCGAGAATGGACCCAAAAACTAACAGTCGTAGAAAAAGCATAGTATGCAACACGTTCGGTAAACTTTTTAACTCACTCGTCTATTAAAACCTCGCTCCGCTCGTGTGAAATAAACTCATGAGTCAAATGCAGTTGTTGCATAATATACTATTTTATACTCCCATTTGTAAGATCCCTAATTACTCACCGATCTAGCGTGCGGAAAGCGTCACTTTACCACTTCTGTTTCGTTTCCCACGGATCTGAGTCACTTCGGACATTTCCGGGATTCTACCGGACGGGTTTGGGAGCAATCGGATGTTTTCCGATATATTTCCCTCGCCTTGAATTGTGACGTTTGTCAATTCCGACATTTTTGTCAGTGAATGTATTCATGTTGTTTTGCGAAAATGTACCCAAAAACTAGCAGACGTAGAAAAAGTATAGTATGCAACACGTTCGGTAAAGTTTTTATCTTTTTATCTATGCAATTACATTGCATGTAGGAATGACGTATTTGTCACTATAATAACCATTAAAAAATGTCACCATTTCTTGACAGCAGTAGAAAAAATATTTGCAGTCTCATGCGAGAAATTCCGTTTCGAGCTCTAGTTGTATAATCAATTATTTTGTGCTCTCCTTCTTTAACATCTTGTATGCTAAAAACAAAAAATTCTGAGCTTTAGTTTATAAGATTCATTATAAATAGTTGAAAACGTAGTTGAATTATTAACATCTAATTTCTGGAATCGCTGTATATCCTCCATTTTCACGGGCTAATAAATTTGTGAGTTTTAAACTTTGTTAATATGACTTATTGGTGTGTGTGTGTGTGTGTGTGTGTGTGTGTTTCCTTCTTAATGCAGTTTTTTTGTATAAGATTCGATATGCGCCAGGAATCAAGAGATCAAAGAATAGAATTAACTTTTAGCAGGACACTCAACAGGAATCATCCTGTATTCTTCTAGTCACGATGACGCCAATACGTCAAATTTTTTTTCAATATGACAATTTGGAATTTCCTAATGGCAGTAACCGTTTAGAATGATTCACCTTCATGTAGTTTATTAAATAATTTGAATCCTTGCACAAACGCCAACTGAACGCCAAGTACGCAGTCAAGTTTTTATTTTATAATTTCAATTGACTCTAAGTTGATTGCACGTCAATTCATTTAGTTAAATTGATCTGCAATTAGTTACATTGGTATTGGTCCGGCGTTGTATAATAATATATTATGCAACAAGTGCGGTAAACGGCATTTGACTCAAGTGTTTGACAGAAGCGGAGCGAATGTTTAATAAACGAGTGACTTAAAAAGTTTGCCGAACGTGTTGCATACTTTTTCTGCGACCGTTAGTTTTTGAGTACACTTTTGCAAAACAACACGAATATATTCACTGACATGACCGTCAGAATAGAAAAATATATTATCACGGCGATCTAATCCTGCAGAATTATTTGCTGTTTAGTACAACTTGAATATCACTTCGACTGCTACAAAGAATATTAGCACCACAGAGCTAGTATGAGTCAATATCGGGAGCGAAGTTTAGAATGACGCAAGCAGAACAGAAGCATCAGGTATAAATTAATTTAAATATTACCCAATTAAATCGCACCATGTTGGTATTAACACTTTTTGCAACAACTTAAATAAATAAGCTCGGTTGTCTTCTATCAAATTTAGGTACTGTTGTTGGTTACCAAACGAACTATGAAGAGTACGCGGATTTTGCCATAATCCCTCTTTAATTATTCGAAAATCGGTATATTTCTTGACTGACTTTATTTATTGACCGGAACAACCCGATTATTGTAAGATTTGTGTTTGCTAGTGATATTAATTATAATATCTAACTTATCACAACTTAAGTAAATTACATCAAAATTAGTAGATTATGCAACAATTGTAGTAAACGGCATTTGAGTCACGAGTTTAATAAACTTAATTAAGGAGTGACTTAAAAAGTTTTTCTACTCACTGATCTAGCGTACGGAAAGTGTCATTTTACCAGGTCAGTTTCGTTTCCCACGGATCCGAGCCACTTCGGACATTTCCGGAATATTACAGCACGGGTTTGGGAGCAATCGGATGATTTCGGAAATATTACCGCAACGCTTGAATTTTGACGTTTGTCAATTCTGACCTTCCTATCAGCGCATGTATTAGTGTCCAAAAAAGTGCCGTTTACCACCCATGTTGTTTAATATAACTTAACTTATAACGCACCTGCGATATTGACAAAACTAATAGATCTGATTTTAGAGATTCCAGTGTCTTCCCAATAGTGCTGACTAATTATTACAATAGTAGTAGTTAAGCACAGTCTCTATTAAAATTAAGAAGATCAAATTTGGCTGGTAAACCTCCTTCAATTTACAATTAAATAATGTTTTGCCCCACACTAAAGAGGTGAAAATATGGTCTGTTCATAGATATAAGAAAGTGACCAATTGCTTTGGAATGGGATTATCCAAGGGTAGTCATTAACATACAATGCAACAAGATTATTACCTAAAGTTTCGGAATTTAAATTCAAGTAAAATTGTGGTCCGTAATAGAACATAATTTTATACCTACCTGTGTTTAATATTCTTTGGTTTGGTATACAACTTAGTTTAAGTTTAATAGTAATCATTCTTATTTCGTACGTAATAGAGCGAGTGTTGAATCGTGTGCGAATTATGCAAAATATGTACGAGTCTAGTGTATCTGAGGAGATGCTCCCGCCCAAATGTAGAAAACACTATTCTATTGAGACTAAGGTAGTTATAAACAATGTTTATCTGACTCTCATTGAACGTGGTGCCAGCAAGCAAGCATCTTTAGAAGAAACGGCCACATTGACTAAAATTCCAACATTCCAACATGGAAAATTGTGAATAATCCCATTTCAGCGAGGAAAAAAAGAAGCGATTCTGACATTTTCTCAAGTGTAGATGAAAGTGATCAAGATATAATACGGCGTAAAATTTACCAGTTATACGAGGAACAATTTTGCATGCTGGTTCTAAAGATCGTTAGATTCCAAATGGACTTTTTTTGTCTGCGAAAAATATTAAAGATTCTTCTCTGGATTACCATGAAGACACCACCGCTGATTTATTTGAAAGTTGGTTTAAAAACAAACTAGTTCCAAACATTCCTCCTAATAGCGTAATTGTAATAGATAATGCAAGTTATCACAGTAGACAGTTGACTAAAACCCCTTCCTCATGTGACACAAAAGCAACAATCCAAAACTACATGTATAATAACGTCATTTATTTTCACGAAGATTATACCAAAAAGCAATTAATTGAGGTTCTACAAAGCTTGAACCTACAAAAGGAATACGTATGCGATAATTATGCAAATAATCTAGGGCATACAGTTTTAAGGGTTCCACATTACCACTGTATATTTAATTGAACATGTTTGGCACCAACTGAAATCTGCCATTCGTAGTAACCGTGTTTTTCCCCGTGTTAACTCCAGTGTCCTCAAACTTATAGAAACCGAAGTTTTTAACATCCCTCCACAAAGTTGGGCAAATTCTGTTAAACATATAGAAAAAGCAGAACAATCGTATACAAATAATTAGAACAGGCGATGATAGCGATAGTGATTCTGATATATTATGTGAATAATTTTAAGTAATTTAAGTAGGTAATAAAAATAATTTATAATTCTATTTAGTATCTATATTTCATTCTTAAAGCTTGCCCGGGTCTTTACTTAATTCGTATTAGTTAGTCACTTTGTTATATCTATGAACAGATCACACATTTTCTTCCCTAATAAATTTCCAAAAATATTTTTTGAGAGCAAGTTTTTTTGCTTTCCTTAAAGAAACATATCTTACGAGTATACATATTAGCAGTTTATTCTTGTTGCACGAGGAATAATTATCGGCCAGGTAAAACGCGGATAACGCATGAATTTTAATAAGCGAGGCAAGACTATTTTGCTCCAAATTTGTCGGCGCTATAATTCACGCTTAAACAACTTACCGTCGCGGCAAAAAACGATTTTACGTTCTAAACGTGCAACTTAATTTCGCCCCGAATCCCTTTAAGATGCCATAATAAAGTTTAATTTAATAGCTTCAAAGAAGCTACCCCACAAGTAGAATTTACGACCCAACCGCACATGCAATAATAAAACTTAATTTTATATTACTTTAAACAAGAGAAAACGCGTTGAGCATTTTTTGGGCGTAAAAAGCGAGACTTCGCAATTTGCTATATTTTCTACTTGATACGTTACTTTTTGTAGATAGACAGGAACCAATCATGTGGATTGCCCAAACCGCAAAAGAAAGCGAAATATCTTGCATCGATCGATGCGGTCTGTTGGTCGTTTTTTGTCAGTATTCACAATTTTATTTCGAGTGCACGGAGAGGCTGGCAAAGTAACAAACATAAAAAAGAAGCAACACAGAAAATTGGAACAAATTTTACAACACATAACGTGCTATTACGTTTGGTCTTGGAACAATTGCGCCAACGGCTCCTCAGTGTATCATCCAATAATACCGAGCTCTACTACATGTGTCTAAAGCTTGAAGCACACTTTCCTTTGAAGTATTGGAAGGAATCAGACAAAATAATCAAAATGAAAGTTACGTTTACGTAGTTGTCCTGAGGGATTACGTCCAGGTTACTCTGACATAGAAGATGAAGAAAAAGCCTAGACATTTTTTTTTTACCTATTATTTACAATTTATCTATAACGCGTGTAAGTGCCTTCTTTTGCACAAACATTCTTTGGCTTTATGAATAGGTACAGAACAAAAATATATGAAAAAAGTTACAATGGTTTTACTTAACTTTATTTTATTTTAAATTATATTCACATCTACCAGAATTGAAATGAGTATTTCTATGCTCTCGGAACATGCACTTAGAAAAGTTGTGGTAAAGGTATTCTCGTGCAAGCTGGAAAATGCAAACTCTAAGAGAGTTTTGTTTACAATTCCTTTAAACTTGATTTCAGTTAATGATGGATAATTTGGAATATGGATTGATTAGGAATGATTGACGCAACGTCAGCAAGTTCGATTCATCAACAAATAAATAGTAAATAGTATTACAGTACCCTGTCGAAGTTTCTGTGAGTCAGATTTTCCATACTTTCAAGGAGACTTTATTTGCTTTAGTTGAGAATTTGTTGAGTATTCCTATTCATATTTTTAGACTTCTTATTGATCTAAAGTTTATTTGGTTTTGTTATTTAATTTGATCTAGCCTAGTATTTTTCTTAACCTTAAATTATCGTTCGAGCTAATATAACCTAAAACTCCGTTCCTAACGTTGGCGAAAACTGCCAGCGTCCGTAGCCGGCTATTTTCCGCAGTTTATGTGTTTGGCAGGTCGTTACCGTCTACCGGTCATTAGAAAGTGATGAAAGGTTTACCACTTGTCATTACCCAACGGCATTGCGAAAGTCATTGCTCGTATTTTTATACTCCTCACGTCCAAATTTAAGTACACAATTAAGGGTACTGGTAAGCCGGCGCACTTGTTGATTCCGTCAGGCAATCTTTGAATTCAGTTGCACAAATACTTTAGACCGAGTCGCCTGTGCACTTCGTTATGTTAATGTCAGGTCAATTACGGCTCCATTTACATAAGTGCGAATGGGTGTTATCTAGGTGGACACCGTGTACAACGCTCCAAGTAACGTGATCGGCTCTTACAAGATTTTAATGTTCCTGGTTTTGTTCTTGCCGCCTGTGTCTGGGAGACCTGTCTCGACGATATTTCAAACTCTGCCTAACTTAATTGAATTCACACGCTTTTCGTGCACGCTTATTTGTATACAATCAAAGTGGTTCAAATTAACGTCACAAATCACTTCAATTTTGCAGGGAAAACCAAGAAAAACCTCGTGCCACAGACAGCCGGAATGTGTCATTAAATTTGTTTTGCCTTGCATCTCAGATACACATTGCGAAACTATCTCGCAGGAATAATTATTAATTAAGTTCTGGTTTTACATGGAACGAATGGTACTGCATATTTTGCCGGCTACGGTACGTTGCTCGCGCAGAACCGGATTTCATCTTAGCATTCAGGCTGGATCTTAGATAATAACGCACCAACACAAAAAACGCCATAACTTTCGATGTACGCCCACTGAAGTGGTTTAAACGTATATATCGAAACCTTTCTAAAGCTCTGTACTCAAAGCTACGAAAGTTGCGCTTAGGTATAACATAAAAAACCTGCTATCCAGATTCATAAGCAATTTTTAAATTGGTGAAGGTAAATTTTTTGTAATTTACACCAAAATTGCAAAAAATGGATGCGGAGCAAAATTGAAATTTTTGGTTTTGCCTTAAAAAAGAAAAATGTCATTTTGAAAATTCTGTTATCTTCAGGCAGACGCCTTTGGCAAATCAAGACGTATTTTCATTTTAAGTTTCGTTAAAAATGCAGCATATTGTTTTTGATCGTCTAAAAAGCAACATTTGTGATTGATAATACGGTATGGCTGGCTAAGTAAACCGATTTTTGTCTTTGCAGGCACCTAGTGTTCCGTAAGTAATAACGACGGTAAAAAATTGAAATTTCTTTTGTTAATAAAACGCCATGCCTGCTGATTTTGCAAGTTTGCAAGTTTTGGCAAGAAAACTGAATTAACTTTTAAGAAAGGAGAGTTAATTAAAAGAAAAATATTTTTCTTAGTCTTGATTTGTATTTTATATTCTGGATTACTGATCACGTTATCATTAATAGTAATAGTACAACACTTTTCTTCATTCCTAATAGTGCACAATAATTGAAAGGCGAAGTAGATCTAATAATAAAATTTATTTCACATAACATCCATAACATTTAGTGTTAGTAACACAGCTGAGACGTAGTTTGTGTAACTTGTGAAGGACAAGCCAAATCATCAACCTTTACGCACTTCTTCTTCTTCTTTTTCGTTTTGACCATAAACAAACCCATGCATTTTTTTTCTCCTTGAACAGTTGTTTCCAAAGTTCAAAATGTAAGTTTTGGCACCTTAAACCCACCGCAGTCAATATAACGTATATAAGGTTTAGTTTCTTGAATAGTCCAAATTTATTTATGTCTCACTTTCTCTATTTTCTACAAGCAAGCAGAAATAACCTATTAAAACCGCTTAGCAAATTTAAAATTTCTTTGGACTGATTACATCCGCGCACCCCACACCTTGGATCTGATGACCCACACAAATCGACCAATTAACATGACGTTGCTTAGCAAACGCGGGAATGAGACGTACGTACCACCTTGGATTCAAATTTAGAATAACGATTTCCTCCCGATCCGCCTCTGGCCGTTGGCAATAATAAATAATCTGTTCTGTACATTTTCGCCGAAAGATTGCCTTATATAATAATGAACGTGTATGGTACATGAATATATATGAACGAGATTATATATAACTTTCTGATTTAAATAGGCACGTAAAAATACGAGGAGTGCAAGAGATTATTACACGGTTACGGTACGATTTTGTTGATGTTTATAATAACGCAACATGCAATAATGGCGGTGTAATTACGAGTAATTTGCACATGAACTAGAACCGCGCACATTGTTTTAGAGAAAGCCGGGCTGTTGTACCACGCGGTATAAGGAGAACAACATTATCCAGCGTTTCGTAGTTGCAGTGATTATTGCTGCCGCGCAAGGTGTAACGCCGACGACATTTGGACAATTTCGCGTTTTAATTTGGTAGCTGTTTGTTATTGCTTCTCTTGGAACTGGCGCAGCCATTTTGAAATAAGTTTTTACGTTTTGTTTAGATATTTTTTGGTCGCATTTTGTTTAATTAAAGGCCACATTGCGATAGAGAAGAACAATATGTTTCAAGAGATAAAAGAAAATGAAAAAAAACTCGTGAAAAGTGTACACGGTGTCACCGAATATGAACAAGATTCGAAGCTACGTTCTACGTTTTATCACCACCTATTTATGGGAAAAATATAATTATATGATCAAATCAATGAATAAATAAAATTAAATAAACGAAAAAAATACATTTAAACAAATAATCAAAAGAAAAACATGTTAGTAAGAAACACCAACGACCGAGTGGCGAAGTCCATCTCGCTGTGGCTACTGTCGCTCAGTCACATGAATTCTGTATCTGAATCTGAATTAAACATTTGAAAAATCTGAACGGAAAACTGTTTTTTCAGTTTTAGTGAAGCTCAAAAAAAGCCAGCAGGATTATTGGCGAAACGACAACAAGTTCAATTCAACAAAAGTAACCTGTGGAAGTTTCTTTAAAAAATTAACCAATCAGTATATGGATACGTCAGATATATTGTAATAAATGCCTAATATGAACATATAAAAGTGCGCTTGACAATTAAGACAAGTTTTTGAAGCTGTTGGACAACAAGGAAATGAAATAGTGGAAATAAGCACACACATTCTGTCAGAGATATAAGAAAGTGACTAACTGATACGAATTAAGGAAAGACCCGAGCAAGCTGTAAGAATGAAACATGGCCGAACAGGTCCGTACTTTGCTTAGAATTTAATTATTTAGGGTTTTGTTAGGAAATATACTAAACCTTACAATGACGCTATTAGGAGGAATGTTTGGGACTAGTTTGTTTTTAAACCAACTTTCAAATAAATCAGCGGTGGTGTCTTCATGGTAATCTAAAGAAGAATCTTTAATATTTTTCGCAGACAGAGAAAGTCCATTTGGAATCCAACCATCTTTAGAGCCAGCATGCAAAGTAGTTATTCTTTTATCTCTTTTTGATGGCGCGTTTATTTTACACTTATCAGTTGAGTCAACCCAACCCTTTTCCGGGGTATCATAAGTGTCGAACCAGGTTTTATCCAAGTAAATAATTGACCTTTGTTGTTCTCTGTAAATCCTAATATTTTCTAGATATTCCAGTCGCCATTTCCGAATTCTAAAAGATTCCATTAAAACTTACCTTTTATCAATTTTTTTAAATCTAAAACCCATGTGTTGAATACATAAGGTAGCACCATAATAAGGTAACACCGGTTTCATCTTTTTTAACCCTCCTTATTTAGATATCTATTGTAGGCACGCTTTGTTCCTCGTATATCTGGTAAATTTTACGCCGTATTATATCTTGATCACTTTCATCTATACTCGAAAAAATGTCAGCATCGCTTCTTTTTTTCCTCGCTGAAATGGGATTATTCACAATTTTCCATACAGTTGATGTTGGAATTTTCGTCAATGTTTCCGTTTCTTGCTGGCACCACGTTCAATGAGAGTCAAATAAACATTGTTTATAACCTCCTTAGTCTCAATAGAATAGTGTTTTCTACATTTGGGCGTGAGCATCTCCGGAGATACACTAGACTCGCACATATTTTGCATAATTCGCACACGATTAAAATATTAAACACAGGTAGGTACAAAATTATTTTCTATTACGGACCACAATTTTACCTGAATTTAAATTACGAAACTTTAGGTAATAATCTTGTTGCATTGTATGTTAATGACCACCCTTGCAAGTAATTGGTCACTTTCTTATATCTATGAACAGACCATAACTGATTAAAATTGCTTACAGCTTACCTAAAATTTTGGAATTTCTACACACATGGGCTTAACTTAATATGTCAACCAACTTATGTCACTATAATGAAAGAACTTCGCAGTACACGATAGCTGTACCAAATTTTAAGTTACTGTTCTGCATCCAATCGAATTTATTCAGATCTACCTACACAAGCAAAAATGAAACAGCAAACGGCGGTGCTCAGTGTGCAGAAAGGCGAGCACTAAATGGTACAGTGGTGTTCCTTTAATTTACGAGGCACTTTGGCAAATCCTAAAACTTCTATAATTGGCTGCAGTGGTTCGGAAACAGATTGTTAGGCCGTGGGGAGAAGCGCGCACCCTTTATAAAGGGTTACGCGCGTAAGCAAACAAAAATACTCGCTTGCTGTTTAATCCCTCAAAAGAGTTACACGTTAGGATGATTCGATGAGATTTTATGGTCAGGCGTTTACATGATGCGTAAACAATAAATGTATTCAAAGTAGCTAGGTCCGAACTCTAGAGGAGTATATAGGGGTTCGTTAGAGTTAGGTAAGGTTAGGCATTTTCGCGTGGGCGACTTTATCCCGAGATATATAGACGTACGTTATAGAAATCGATGAGAAACTGGCATGGGTAAACTCGAAACCAAAAATAGTCAGCGGGCTAGCTTTATGGATTTAGTTAGGCTAGCACTTTCGCGTCGATAACTTTATCCAAACTTACTTAGCCTTGGGTCATAATAACCATATCGTAATGATCGTGGCAGAAGCAGGAATTTATTTGGGGAACAAGAATTATTGAAATCAAATAAAAAAGAATATAATTTTACTCATCATATCATTGGTCTCCTAACCGGCTGCGCACCACTAGGGGCAGACGTATTTGAGGTACTGTACTTCCTCTAGAATACAGGGCTCTTATAGGGGCATGAGCTATTGTGTGCGGGCGTAATGGGTCGAAAGGTCTGAATGCAGCGCAGTGGCCGTAAGAGATGGATCTTCACATACTTAACTCATTTTTCATGAAGATCTAATGGCATCTGGAGATATTTTAAGAAAATACTGCCCTAAAAATGCCTCATTCAAATTTATTGACGATCTGTGAGCGGTCGTATTAGTTGTCAGTTGTTGAATGCCGTAAAGTCATTGATTAAAAACGAGATTAAATCTCGGGTATGCGCATGTTGAATGAACCTTTTCAGCATTGTTTTTATAGTTGTTTAACGTCTTATATTATAAGCATACATAGGGCCTCTATATCTGTTGTAGGTCTATTGGAAACATAAAATAAACTAAACGACTTTTCTCGTCTAACCAAATTTTTGTCTTTAGCGCAGTCATAAATCATAAAGGACCTCTTGTATTGGCATATAACATTGTAGGCAATTGAAGATGCTTATTTAGGTACTAGTATTAGTTATTTTTAGATTAGGCCCTTTGATAAATATTTAAGTAATTGCTAATATCTTGTCTATCATACGTAGTGTCTCTTTGTCTGGTCAGTTCTCCATAACAGATGAAAGAGAATTTTTAATTTAATTTTACTTTCTGACTTATATCACATGCCATTTTTCTTTTCTATAATTAGATATGATTGTCGTGATATTACTCTGTTGTATTTTAAGTCTTGGTTATTTTTAACCATTAAGCTTAAGTTTTTTCCATTTATTATTTATTATTATTATTTATTTATACTTATTTTATTTGTGTTGTCTTACTTTGGGTTTTTTTTTCAACAAATAAGTGAAATTAATAAACATTAAGCAGAGTATATCTTTTAGCTCAAATATATTTTTTAATATTGTGATTATGTGTTGTGATTTAAGACTTTTTAATAGCAACTTGGTATTGCCCATAATTCAATTTTTCCGTTAAGTGTAACGCTTGAATTGAAAATGCAGATACGTTAGTATTTTAAATTTAAAATAAACGTACCCAAGTGAATTCAAAAATTATATTCACAATGTACCACATAAAAAAGAAGACTATGTATGCCGTGTGCAAAATAAAACGATCCACTATACGATCTGGAGGAGATACGAAAAAAGTTTCTTGGACTCTCCCGAAGATTTAAAATATTATAATTTTCTTTAAACAAATGGAACATCCTGTATAGTTCGTTATTTTTGGAATCCTTGGTTAAAATAAAGGCCACTTTTTTAAGAAATCCTACTTGAATTTTGCAAAAAATAAGGTAATTTTGAATTTAATGCTGCCCACATTGGGTCACTTGTTGGCAATATTAGGTATTTTTGAAATAGCAAAGACATACTTTTTCTTTTAAAGATATCATACTCCAGATATACGAAAAAAACCTATTGCTAACAATACAGGGTGTCCATTAATATGTGGAAATTTTGAAAATAATCGACTCTATACTACACACTTTAAAAGATATAATAAATCTTTAGAACAAGAATTTATACGGGTGTTGTCTTATACTTCGCATATCTCAAAAAGTAAGTAAAATTGAAATATAAGATAAATTACAAACTTACCCTATTTTTTGTCTTAAAATTGGTACTTAAATAAAAATATGGTATGTACCATTTGAAAATCTTGAGATTTTGTTAATTGAATTCGCCAAAACAGCACCACTTATTTGGCGCATCTGTCAAACTAATTGAGTAGTGAATTATCTTCTTAGTTTATAGTTAAACTTTGGTTGCAATACCTAGATTAGTAGCGTAACGACACAATTTTATATGGGGCAATCAAAATATGAAAAAAAAAACACATAACCTCAATTCGAATAGGAATTTGTTAATTTCTATATTTTAACCAAATATTACAAAAATGCCGAAATATACAGGGTGTTTTATTTAAAGCAGGAAACAGGAAACTTTTGTACGAACTTTTTTTTTCAGATCGTATAGTGTGTACATACCCCACTAATTAATTTTCACATCATTTTTGTCCTCTTGGAAAACAACGTCTCCCCCATATGAGTTCGTCTGGCACTGCAGCGACGCAACCATATTTTAGAAAAGGCGTTTGCACACTAGTTTAAATGCACTTAAATCTTAAAAGACCCGGGAGCAGAAAAATACACTTTGGTTTTTCAAAGAATAACATTCGCGATGCCAATAAGGAAACGACGTTGCGTACAAAGGCTTAGGTCCGGAACTAGGTAAGTCCGACTTGATAACGTGTTTCCCATTGAATCGACTCAATTCTCTCTCTACCTCAGCTTTTTGGGCCGCTGCCGCGATAAACCCTTATTGGATTACGTACAAATACGGATCGTGAGCCTTTCACAAAGGGAATTTCGCGAAATAAAAGTGTATATATATAAGTGCCCACGTTCGAGGAGTTCGAGACGACAGAGATTTACCTTAAATAAAATAACCGTTATGAGAAAAAGCATAATGGAAAAATAATATCAAACGCTGCGTCGCGAGAGTCGGACGTGTAATTTAATTTCTGCATCCCACTCGACAAATTTAACTTTTATTTAAAAGACTAAATTCATGGTGGCGTTTGCCGTTTGTTACAAGTTTAAATAAAACTACTTTGATGATTAAAATAAAATTGAGCAAAGGAAAATTTTTAATGATCGTTAGTGCTCTATTTTACCGAACACGGTCGGGGTAAACAAAGTCTTCCAAATGTTTTAACATTGTTACGTATTTTTGTAAATTCGAAACCGACTGAAGTTTTGCATTTTCCTTCAAAGGCCAGCGAATATGGAATCGTAATAGCTTTTTCTGGGGTGCAGATTTACAAAAAGTACCTACTAAATAATACTGGCCAAATTAGTGGTGCTCTGCAGACTCACGTATTGTTGTTACCACCATAGATACTTATAATCAAGGAAGAGAGCATTCTTTATGTTTTAAGGGATTTAAAGTGATGCAAGTGTCTTTACGGGATAAGACAACGTTGCCAGTGCTGGATATCGCCATTATAAGTTAAGAAAATGTTAAACATCCCCCGCAAAATAATAAATATTTATTTTTTTTAAATATCAACATGGTTTGCAAGAAATGTATTTTTACAACGTTTACAATTGTTACAGCTGATAAGCGCTTACAAAAAGGGGGGGGGGGGGAGGGAATTTTTTAACTTCAATTTCACGTGCGTCTTGTACTACGTCTGCTTTTGATTAATTTTTTTGAGAAAAGTGACTTTTAGAATGGTGAAAATATGTTCTTGGATATTGCTATGATAAAGACGGATAGCAAAAATGCCGCGATACTGTGGACTTGGCGGTTTGAATTCCGCATATGTAAACAAATCGTAAAGGTGTTAGGCTGGTGTGTTTTGTGTATTTCAACTTTAGTATTATGAATTGTAGATTTTCAAAGAAACCTCAAAGGCAGCTTATATGGTTTGTATTTTGTCGAAAAGTGTGCATTGTCACATTTAACCTCACTCGCCAATGGTGCATTGGCTATCTCGAGAATTATTTTCTCTCAACTTACGTGGTTACCATAACAAACATTCATATTTAAGCAACACACAACACTCGTCCCTTTCCTAAATGTCTATGTTGGCTTCATTGGAATTTTATGAATAATTTATGTGGTCTCTTCTAGTTAGACGTCCGCGGTTGCCACCAAGTTATAGAACTTTTCCTTTACTTTTTACTTTTTTGTGTCCGAACACCACATCATAGTCTTTCAGCCCAATATCGGGCCAGGTTCAAAGCTTCCAGCCCAGCCATTGGTCGTCGAGGTTCCAGCTACATGGCAGATTTGGGCAGAGCAGTGGATGGTTCATGTCCTGAACAGCGCCACTATCGCATCCATTTTCTTCAGCGTTTCCGTGGCCCCCTGTTATTAACTATGTCTTCACCCGAGTCACTCTCGTTCCAAATTAAAAAAGAAAAAATGATATCAATGAAGGTAACTTCACCGATTAGACGAAGTGCTCTCATGCCACAAATTTTTCCGTCATCTGTATAATTTTGCATTCTTATAGGCCCTATTTTGGTTTCGGGTAATATTTGATGTAATTTATATAAAAAATATATTTATTTTTGGATAACTTATGATACTTCATCTTCTTGTCAAGGAAATTTATATTTTTAATGCAACTAAAAAGAATATTTTATTTTTATAGTATAAGACGCCCTTATCCTTGAATCTTACTCACATAAACGATAAATTATGCTTTTAATATCGTCATTTTTTTAATCCACCTTCGACATTTGACTGTACCTATGCTTATGAAGACAGAGATCGCATTTTGGTTGGTTGCACAATAGTTAATCTACCAGTATACCGAATTGCAGGCGGTACTTCTTACAGCTCAAAGAAAAAAGCGCAAAAATATTAATGCCAGTTACAGTTGCCACCTTGTATTATTTTGCAATCCAAAGTGAAGAATTACACTTGAAGCTATAAGTAATTTGGTTGTAACAAAATAATGTTTGGCAGTGTTAGCATCTCAGAAATTTTATCAACAGTTTATTGAATCTATTTGGATCCTGCGTATTTTGATGCAGGGGAAGCCGATTAGTTTAATCAAAGTGATAGTCCACTTCGAATATTACCGATCTTTCTTTGTGCAGAATTGCCATAGTTTACTTTACACATCAAACCATGTATTCCAACAGACATGCATCAAATTACAACAGGGGACACGAAAGTCATTTTAAATAATAAAATATCCGTAATCGGTTCTCCAAATGCTTAATTATTTTAATGAAGCGAATAGTGAAAATTGTAAAAAACAAAAATTTAGTGCTTTAATGGAGTTACCAAAAGAATTACCAAGTTAATTAAACTATTGCTCAAGAAACTTTCTTATGCATAGTTATATGGATATAAAATATAAAAATAAAAATATATAAAAATAAATTAATTTTGCTGCGAAGTTCACTCATTTCATTAAAAAATTAAAAACTAACAAAAAGAGCTTCATGCAATAGAAAGTGCTTACTTAATGGTAAAAGAAATAAAAATGTATCTAATTTTGCTTTTTTTGTCAATGCAAAATATGTTAAAAGTATAGATGTAAGAGCAATTTGGATTTGATTTCACTGATTTATTTATTTCATTTTGTACAATAATAGCAGTCCAAACCATAGAATAATCGAGTAGATTTAAAACAGAACTTTAAGGACATTTAGGACGGTTCCGGGGCCAATCTTGTTTACATTATATATGAATGGAATATTTTCTATTTTATACTTGGAGAGAAACTGTCGCAGAGGATAAAAAATAACTAATTCTGGTAAAAAAATGGCTAGAATATAGCCTGCTGTCCCTTAATTTAGAGAAAACTCAATTCATTATTTATTCCATAACGAAAACTCGTGCTCCACACTTGCAAAGAATAAAAAATTAATTTTGACTGTGCGATCTTTACATAAATTCTACCAAAAAGTTAAAATATTTAGGGCTAGTTTTTGATCAAAACCTTAAATGGGATGACCACGTTACTTATATCACTGTGAAAATTCGCAAGTCATTCCTAATTTTTTTTATATTAGGTCAAAGTTTGTTAAAGAGTTCCCTTATTAGGATATATAAATCTTTAGTAGAATCCATTTTATCTTATAGCATATTTAGTATTTGGGGTGCTGCAGCGAATAAGGTTCTTCAACCACTAGCAATTAGCCCGAAGGGTGTTTTGAAAATAATATTATTGAAAAACAAATTATATTTCTCTAAAGAATTGTTTACTGAAGCGAAAGTACATCAGACTATTAAGTCTTGACAAAATTCTTGAAGAAACAATCAGCCATTCAGTAAAAACCAAATTTAATGTATCAAAGAAGCTTCCACAATCTACTGTCATAGTTTTTACAAAACTTCTGGATTCCTCCTGCATCGCTTTTTGTTGGGTCGAACTTGCTAACGTTTCGCCAATCATCCTGTCGACTTCTTCAGAGCTTGACTGAAACTGAAACTGAAAATTTCGCAGGAGAAATCCAGAAGTTTTGTAAAAAGATTAACCAGATTTGTAAAAAATCAGGTGCAGAGCAGAGGAGCTTTCTGTTTGCCGCCACTAGAATATATATAACGCCTTTCGAGTACATTTACAAAATAGGTAATATACAAAAATTAAGGGGTTTGATAACTCCTTGTTGTTTAGTGTTGACTATGACATTCTGGAAGTGATAAATTAGCTGTCAATAAAATTAAGTAATAACAATGTGATTTAATTTAATTTAATAATTGTAATTTAAGTTTTAAATTCAAATATTAATATGAACTTAGCCCATAACTATTAAGGTCAGTTGCATTAGACTGAACAAGCGCACGCACAAATTTCTCAAATTCATTGTGCATTTGATATTTTTTTGAATGTATCATCTAATTTCTGAAATAAATGTTTATATTTTATTGTTATTATAACATTACTTTTTTGAACAAAAAAATTAAATTAATTTCGCTGCTAATTTCGCTCAAACGTTTAATATAAAAAATTAAAAACTAAGAAAAGGGGATTAAAACAAGGAGTAGCAATATGAACGCAATAATAGCAAGACGAAAATAGCCATAGAATTATTGTGTGGTTTAAAAGCTAGACTTTTAGGCCACGGTGCAGTGGAACAAAGAGCTCCGCAATGGCTTAGATACACTTCATATATTATGAGCTCAAAAGGCCATTTTGTTTTTAAAGGACCCATTTCTTTTGGTAATGAGTAGGTAGATTTATTACATGCTACTAGTTGAACATCGGACGTTCTCTTAAATTAGTAGAACCATTACGTTGAAACAAAAACTGACATTAGCCGTCTCGCGAACGAAGAAATGAAAATTGTCAATTAATAGCTTTGTTCCGCGTTTTCGCAAGGCCCGTACAATTTTCTGGAGCATTATCAAGAGTTTCTGCTACATTAAATCGAAATACGTCCGCACAGATGAGGAAAATTAAAGGAACAATAATACTACATTCCCATATAATTAAATCACCACGGCCCAGGGAGCGTTTTACCTTTATATAATAAAGAAAACCCTCCTGGTAATTAATATTAAAGAGAGTTCGACGTTCCAAAGATAACCTGAAATATTAATCAACATTCCCGGGCGCTTTTTGCTATTTACGATCGCGATCGCTTCGTTAAAATGCTGACTAGTGACTGGCGTATGGACTAGTTTGCGGCAAATTCTTAATAGAAACGAAAATAAAATGACTTGTTCTTGCGATGGCCATTAAATCACTCGCGACCACTTAAAGAGAGCAGAAAACTTGTGTGCCGGGACTCGGTTTTTTCTTTTGATTTACCGCGTAATGCATGGCAGTATATAAGAGGATCGACAGCGTAGTCGTCTCATCCAAACGAAACTAAACAGACGCACACGGTACTGTTGTCCCGCATGATGACACTCCCATTTAAATTCTCAGCCGTTACGCATAACGTATATCGGAAACACCTGTGTGTCTGGTCCAATGAGGAAATGTCGGAGAAACGGCCATTTTAATATGTACCGAAATAATGGCTGCATCCTGGGAAAACGTGTCTAATTATCTACGATCCATTTGCCCAATGGTCGACAGATATAATAATCATAGCGACCTTGTGTTAGTGGTGTTCTATCAGTGGCATCAATCCAGTTCTTACATTTTCAGATGATTTCTGAATTCTGTTTTTAAAATGATGCAAGAAGATCTGAGAGTACGCGCAAAGGTTAAATTGATTAATTATGACATCAATTTCTTAGTTTTTCTAGTGTTAGCAATTTTTTTTAACTGAATGCTTAGAAATAAAGTATAGCATCAGCTCGTAGCCTAGCATTGAAAAAAGGTGTAACTGCAGCTATGGCATCTAATCTTGAATTGTTGCATGTAACCGAAACTGAATGTCAGATGGATGTCAAATGTCTATTGTCAACCACCTGATCCCCGCACTCTTCTTTTCTGTAAGTAAACATTTAATATTACACTAAAAAATTTTGTGTAAAATGAATTCCTAGTTTTCAGGTTAATCTTTTTAAAAAGAAGATATTTGCTACTGTCTAATAAAGGTATTTTTATTTATTTTATATACTACGGTAAAAATTGATGCGCCGCAGGCGACATTGATTCGTGCAGAAGGGAATTTTTCGCATCAAGCTCTATATGTCACCCACTAAACAAAATACTGCCGCCAAAAAGCGGCATCTTAACTTATTGATGATCTGTCAGCGGCCATGTCGATTGTTGAATGCCAAAAGGAATTGACCTTCACAATTTTTTTTATAGTTTCTTCATATCTCTAGTAGCTGTATCGTTCAAACAAAATCGGGTTTATTTTTCTTAGGAATGTAGCTTCATTTCGAGACACATTACAAACGTCTCTACCGTTCTCAACAAAGTTAAAACTAAAATTTTTGGATAAATTTCAAATTAATTTATTATTGTTTTCACGAAATTTATTTGTTTTGTATTGTGTTATAAATAATTGCAAAACCATAACTATCAATTATGATGAGAACTCTATACAATTTATTTTTTTAATGACGAGTCTTCGACTACAACTTTTCACGGGGCCTTTGAAATAATTTCACACAGTCGTAATCGTGTCAATTTTGAGACATGTAAAAGAATCAAAATGTATGTATATATTGCGGTGTTTTGCATCATTCTGACATCCATCTTGGTAGATTTGTCCAATCTCTATAAATTGGATTACTCATTTCCATTGCTTCGTTCTTGGTTTTGCACCGCTATCTCACATAGTCCATTTGTCTCAATTGTCCATACCATCTCAGACCTTTGGCATATATCGCTTTAGATCTGCTCAATGAAACTGTATACCTATATGTGTGTGTATATCTTTGAATGATTTTGAACGCGGTTTCACTAGCAAGATCGTACTGTTATTGCCTGTTTTAATTTTTTAATTTTCTTATCGTGTCTACTTATCTTCTCAGTGGCAACACTATGGATTTTTTTTGTTTTGAAAAATTTACTTGTCATCTTGTTTTTTTATAATAGCTAGTAACTGTACTGAGTGCTTAGATATGAGTAGCTGCTACCTAAACCTCGTTACTTCAATTATACTTTTTTGTATAATTTTCTTTAATAAGAAAAATAAAGGCATTACTATTATTATTATTATTAGTTATTATACCCACTCTATCCCTTATTGCGGCTTCGCAAGCTTGCCTCCAATCTCCCATTTCTGTTGTCATTAGCTTTTTCTTAAAGTGCAGTGTTAAAAGCCAAGTTTCGGCCCAATAAGTCATTTTTCTTTCCGCTATAGATTTATATATTTTAATTTTTGTGGATTCTGTAGTAGCAGAGATTACGCAATTAAGTAGCTGCTCTTCCTTGGAGACAATTCATGGAAATAATTAGTTTTTGGTATCTGCAGTGATAGAGAAGTAAAAACAAACTCACTATTTGTAAGCCTTTTCAAACCTTATATACCATGTCAATATTTAGAACTGCGTGTGCACTTTTTGGGTTGAACTCCCTCGGCATATATCGCTTTAGATCTCCTTTATAAAACTGTATACTTGTATGTTTGTATACCTTTGAATGATTTTGAACGCGATTTCCGTAATACTTCTGTGTTGATGTACTTTCGTTTCATGTCACTAGTAAGATCGTACTGTTATTGCTTGCTTTTCTTTTTAAATCTTTGTTCCAACATTTCTTATCTTTGTGCCTCACTACTTATGTTCTCAATGGCAATATTATGGATATACATTTTTTTGTTTGCAAAATTTACCTGTAATCTTGTTTTTCTGTAATACTATGTTAGTAACAATGCTGAGTGATTCGATATGAGTAGCTGCAAGCTGGACTAATTAATTTTTTATGATTTGACTTCGATAAGAAATATAAAGACATTATTATTATTATATTGGTGGTTATACCCATCTTATCCTATCCTAATATCCCATTTCTGTTGTCATTAGCTTTTCTTAAAGTGCGTTATTTAAACCCAAGTTTTGGCCAAATAAGTTATGTTTCTTTCCGCTATAGATTTATGTATTCTAATCAATCAATAAGTTTTTGGAATCTCTAGTCATAGAAAAAGAAACTCACTCATTGTATGCCCTTTCAAACTTCATATACCATTTCAATATTCCGAACTGTGTAGGCACTTTTCGGGCCAAATTCCATATTTCCATATATATATACTTTAAATTTCAAACCAGAACAAACCGACCACGGATAGTAGCAAGGTGCTCATAAATAAAACATCTTTTGTTCAGGCAAGTCCATCACGAACGTCCTACGACAATGTAATTGTCGTATTATTAGATTAATTTTTTCGTAGAGTGATGCGTACCTGTAAATTAGAATATTAGAACATCCTCTCTCAGTCGGACCCCCTGCCACGGCATAAAATTGGATATAGTAATTTCGTAACCCCAGGGAATCTTTTCTATAAAGATCCCGGTCAAGGTCGCACGCCCAGCTGACTGTAGGCTGCTTCTGTTCAAGCTTGACTAATCTTTTGTGTTAACACAACGAAAAGATAATTAACGATTTTTTAATCTTTGGGGCAACTCATGAATCGCATTACAATTCCCGCCAGGCGAATTCGAACGTATTTTTCAGCGTCACCATTGGAAACGATGATATTGCCATATTGCCGTTCCGGCTCATACATCAGTATCTTTCAGCAATACGCCGCGGCAGCAGTCTAATAAATTGACTATAAATTTTCGTACACTCCATTTCTCCAGAAACTAATATAGAGATGACGACACCGATATAACACAGACGAGTAGATACTATAATCTCCAGCCAGTAACATATTGAAACAAATGTGTTCGGGTGGGGATCGATATTAATCCGATCTTTCCTTATTCCCTTGGCTGAAGCGAGTCGTATAGACGGGCTCGTAAAATGGGCCAAATATCAAAACAAAGATATATTGCGTCTCGAATCAACGACGGAGGAAAAATCAACAAGGAAATTGACAGCTTTTCGGCGAAGAGTTTCGACTCTCTAGGCAAGTTTCGTATACTTTTATATATTTCAATTTTGCGCTCCTGTATGAAGGATCGCAATGCATATTCATCTGTGCAGTATTTGAAAACGTTTTGGGGCTGCGATTTACACTTCGAAATTTTATTCATATCTGCGTAAGCAGAATTTTTAATATTTGCGTCGAAATTGAAAATCGGGATTTTTGTCGGCAAGTGCTTGAGAAAGCCTGTTAGGAAGAAAGCCCAATGCCATTCAAGCAAAAAACTAAATTTGTTGAAAGCTATGACATATTCGAATCTATTACTTAATGACCAATTGGATTTAAATGAGACTCAGTTGTTAAATTTAAAATTATAACCCTATGCCGGTAATTAAAATTCTATTACTACCTGATTTCAATTTTTCAAAGAAACTTCCACAGGCTACTGTAATACTTCTGGATTCCTCATGCGGCGGTTTTTGTTGACTCGAGTTTGCTAACGTTTCGCCAATCATCCGGTTGGCTTCTTCAGAGCTTGACTGAAACTGGCTCGCATTTTACTCTGTACCTGCGTATATATTGTTTGACGGGGGCGGAGCTAAATAAGGGGCATAAACACCGTCTCGGATGACTGATTCCCATATTGATGACAGATAAAAACCTGAGTCGCGGTTAAGATTGTTACATGCAAGAATTTTAATTTTATCGAATAAAATTTTATGTACGGTTTCGTGATTGTGTTCGGCAACTGCTGATGAGTTTATTTGTCTTAGTCCTAAGGCTCTTTCATGTTCTTTGAGCCTAGTTCATATTTTATGCAAATATAATTTGTCTCGCAAAATTATTTTATTATGAAAGAAAAACTCTTGTATTTTTCAATATTCTTTCACACACACATGACTGACTTCGCTATACTAATACATAATATGTTCTTCCATGGTTTACAACGTTTCCGCTACTGAATAAGCATGGAAAATTACATGATACTTCACGAAAGATGAGAAACAATGCACTAAAAATATCATCTCATTGAAGATTGTCACATAATTATCCCAGAAATTATTTACACCTTGTAGTACTAAACTAAAAGTACTGCTATTTTTCACTATTCAATCGTTTTTCTTAACCTCAAGTTAATTATACTTTTTGTTTAGTTTAATTGTGATAATACCCTCTAGTCTAAATTCTCTTTGATTCACATATGAAGAAGACCTGTCGCAATTCCTCAAATTTAGGCACCTACGCGTCACTAAAACGATGTAGTGTAGATTTGATCTGCAGCTCTTTCAATAGTACTAAACTTTGAATCAGCTTGGCATTCTCGTGTTATCGATATCAAGTAAATTAATTGTTTCTCATAACATCCTGGAACGGTTTTAATCAAGAGCGCTACTGCTACCCTCTTTTTAAATAAGTTAACTTATTTTTTTCTCAATTTCTATATTAATATTTTTAGCAATACCTTCGGATTGTAAAAAGACATCAAGCTGTGATTCAATTACGCTTTACAATAACAGACTTGACTTTTAAAATTTTCGAAAACCATCGATAATGTGTGTTAAGTTGCAAGACAATGTCCTCTGGCCTCTAGCATCAAATAACATATTTTCAGAAGTGATGTCTTAAACATGCACTACCTCATTCACTTCGGGTATCACAATGCGGAATTATCACCATTGAAATCAAAAATGTATTCTTCTCCCAGCACTTTCTTTTAGCATAAAGCGCAAAACGGTTCAAATAAAACTAATTTTTTGATGATTACGATGCCATGATATCTAATACCTTTTTCCTGGACAAAATTTTGTAAAAATGCCATCCTAATCACCACAGAAGTCCTAGCGGCCGTTCTAGGAAATTGAAAATTGTTTCCAGCAACTTCTCATGGTCGTCTTTGGTAATAAATTTGTTTTTTGAGTGGGCCAGACTGCTAAACTTTCCGATATACAGACGAAAGTCACCCAGTACAGATATTGATAAAAAAATACCATTATAATATAAAAAAATGACGGTGTTTACAATTTAGGAAGTGAAGAAACAAAATCGGTTTAAGTTTAAGGCCGATGATAGCCATTGTCGACGTCCTGTCGCCGAGTACGTTTGAGTATCGGAAATCGACGATTTTAATAAACAAACTTCCTTTACGAAAAGGTATAAACCCGAAGAACGAACATAAATTAAAGGAATGAAAGATACGATCTGATCTGTCGTCATTTTTTAATATTTTATTACATACACAACAGAAGAGACCGGACCGTATTGAATTTCTCAACAGGCACACCATGGCCTTTTAAAAAATTACGAGATTTTTATGGTGTCGTCGGGGAACATTAATATTTCCATAATAAAAATTTAAACATGCGTCTGCCGTATAGAGTGAGACAAAACCGGCGGAAGTAAACTGGTGGAATTAATCGCTTTTTCGCCAAATTGACGACGTATTAAGTGGGCGACTCCTCTTATGGACCGAAATAGCTCAATTATCACCCATTCGAATCGAAACCAAGAGACAGTTAAGTAATTTAAACTTAAACGATTATTGCTTATATCGCCCTGTATAGTACCCCCATAGTTGCTTAATATGGACGACGGCGACGGCGTCAGTGGATAAACTTTGACAAAATATTCGGTGCGGGCCTACGAATACTTAAATTCTAATTATTTATGTGTGACACAGTCGTCCTTTTAACACGTTGTATTTATTAGTGTTGTAAACATGGCCACTTTTCATGTCTCTCATTTTGTATTATATTCAATGCATGCAAGTTCACTGACTCCGTCGTAATACTATGGAAAGTACTGCGTTGCGATAAATGTTCGCTGACAGAAAATCGCTGGGATATCATAATATAATGTAAAATTTAATATCTTTTACTTTCAGTTAAGCATCAAATCTCCATTATTTTGACAATTGTAACAAATAAGAAATACACTTTTGCTGGACATTCGAGCTTACGTTAAGTAGCGGACACCATATTCTTTACTTAACATTAATACAAACAAATTTTGAAAATTTAAATAACCCTTAAAATTCATTTTTTGAAACTTCCAAAGCTGTTCATGGAAGTTTAAGTATAAGAGAGCCAGAGATTTATTAACTAAAGGAAATTTATAAATTTTATTCTTGGTGAACAGTTTAAAAGAATGCAAATCCAAAATGAGATTTATTTATTCAGCGATACTATAGGTGCAGGTGCTATTTTGAGTAACTAGAGAGTGCGCGTGAACAGTATTTTTATTGAAATCTAAATTCCAAAAGAATTATTTGCTAATAAAAATATAGTAGCTGTTCGACTCTCAACATTGGGATCTCGAATTTCGAAAGCATCATACAGGGTATCTCAAATCTTAAAATTATAGAATTAGAACCTCGCATAGTGTAATACGAAGACAACAAATATTTGTCAATAAGGTCTCAAAAATCGCAAAACCAGAAAAGAAAAACATTACCCAAGTCGTTTCGTGAAGGTTTAATATTCGATCAACCCAAGTTTATTTGGATAGACTGCATGGATTGTTTCTACAGTTTAGAAAAACAATTAATTGTCAAGTTTTTATGTAATTTTATTATATTATAAGATTTAATAAAATTGTTTCATGTAGCTGTAGACTAATTAAACATAAGTATAAGCATAAGTAAGTAAATAAATACAAAAAACTCTGAAATATTTTGTGTACCATAACTTTCGTGAATTGATATTGTACCTGCATTTTTTTGAGGTTTTATGCCCTTTGAAATAAATATGAATTATTATTGAAAAAACGATTTTTCATTATATATTGTAAATATTTGCCTACCCCATATTTCATATCTCATGTCTGCCTCGATAAAGTAAACTTTTAATTTTGTCTTAAACTCACTCAAAGGATTGGAAATACAAAAAAATTGTAGACGAAAATCACTTTATAGTGATTTTTTGTACATATTTATTTTGCGGTCCCGTTCGATTATCAAAACAAGGACAAATTTTCATTCCTACTAGCGGGTGAAAATTGGGGCGATATTCTCTTTATACGCTGTCCAGGGGAAATAATTAAACGGGGCGGGAGGTAGTCGAAAAAGCAGAAAAATCCGCTTCCAAAACTCCCGAAACGTGCCGATTTATTTAAAGCCTTTCGTAAATTATCGCAAAGCGTAAAGCCTGACCGAATTGCTTATTTGCAATTCAGATGTCGTATTTTGCGAGAAATGGATCCGAAACTTGACAGTTACTAAGGACACGAATTAATATCGCGGGAGACGTAGCCGGCTGGCAAACAAAACCAGCGCCTAAAAAATTTTCCAAATCGCGAAATGAGTACAAAATTGGCGGGCGGAACTACGTTCCTGCTTTTGTCATGCAAAACGGAGTTTTTGGTCTATTCACGCGTCGCCGAGCGGATGTTTTCACGTTGGCCATTGTTCCATTGCCGAAGCACACATTTTCCAACACACGATGCTCTTAGTCATTAGGTGATGTCATTATGTACAATGAAGGATGGAAATACTTCGCTTACTTCAATGGGTCACTTTTAAAATATTATAGATGTTAACTTAAGGGGTGGCGTAAGGGTTTGAACCCTTAATAAAACTCTGCCCAAAAACCAAAGCACTGTTCTATTTGTAAACCTATTACAACATTGATTGCTTTCGGCTCTTCGGTGTACGTCGTACTGCTCTTCGTTCCTGCGTAGCTGACTTTTGGCGGCCATATAAAAGATATCGCTAACATGGTCGGTTAAATGGGATAAGACATGGATATTTTGATGTAAAATACCCTGAAGCTACCAAAAGTAAATTATCAGAGTTATTTTAGAAAACCCCAATTCTTCGGTTTTAGTATTTTCACCCTAGCACACTTATCTGCAATTTAACAGACGAAATAGTTAGACGAACGTTATAAGGCTCCAAATAAGTTTCTTCTGATTTGATTTGTGTTGTTCACGAGCTGTTCCAATTTTAAAGCTGCTACTGGAAATGTTAAAATTTTAAAAAGAACATCCTGTATTTTTGTGCATTGCAGCTTAGCTAGTCTTAAAATTCAGTAAGCAATTGACAAAATGCATGTCAAATAGGAATTATACTTTTAACAATTTTTTTCTAAAATTGGATAGAAGGAAGGAAATACTACACTCAAATATATGACAATAGTTCTTAGTTTGTCCATGACAATTTAATTTTGGCATTTAATTTTATGGTTTAAAATTTTTTTAATAATTTTTTTGTACAAGTAAACAGGTTGTACATTTTAGATCAATCCATATTATGTAGATTATCCAATATGAAGAATTAAAAACTCATATAGGTTTGATTTGCTTTGATTCATTCAAAAACATTATTGTTAAGCTTGGGTAATATTCCTCATAAAAGCATTACTGCTTAAAACCTTTTAATTTCCGTTGTTTTTTAAAAGAACGTAGGATCTATTTTCGCCACAGTCATAGGTATCTTATTGGATCTACTGTAGATAAGACAAAATCCATGCTATCAATCGCCGTTGAGCTTGTTACACGACATCTCAAAATTTTGTGGAATTCTATATTTTCGTTTCATCAAAGGCATACGTCGACGTTATACCTGTTTCAAAATTATACAAAATTGTCTGCATCAATGTCGTATGTCGAATAACCGGCTATACCAAGAGCTTAATCACAATACCAAAATAGCCGGTCGGCTGCGTTACTCTATCTTCTCGTTATTAAGCGGCAAATTTAAATTCAACGCACAGACGAAAAAATGGCTTGTCAACAGCGTTCCTCGAAAATAACAAAATTAATATTTATGGAGTCAGCGAAATAAAGAAGAGATGCTCGCAGATGCCTGTTGTTTCGGGGTATACGGGTTTGTAATCCGAGTTACTACATTCTGTAAACATTTACAAACCGGACCGCAACGAGACCCGTGTGTATTGCCTTACGTTTCGACCGCTGTCATACTTTTGATTTGCGGTCGTCTCATCTGAAGCAAACAAAAGTGAAACATAACTCGCCGATTTTATTTACTCTTTTTCTTTCCAAATGTACTCGTATGTTTTTGTATTATACAAAAATATATAATTATTTAAACATCGCAAAATGTAATTGAAATTCAAACAGGATAAATCGTCTCCAAAGAGGCAGCTGAAGGTAACGTCACGAGGTATAGATTTTGACATTCGTATTTAAAAATTATTGTTGTTTTCATAAAGGACACTTTAGCCATTTAAGAAGTTTATTTTGCTGATGCATAGTCATGTTTGATTTCGTTAGATATGTAAAATAGATTTCGACTACAGAAATATGACCTACTGAGTTAGTTAAGGGGCAACATAAATATTAACCTAACCTCACTTGCAATTACAAACATTGCCTTTTTAAGTATAAACAGGGTTCACAAACTATATACAAAGTTACAAATAGTTGTGCCAAACGGAAGGAAAAACTAGTTTCACACATTTTTGCTTTCCAAGAAAATAGACCCCGAAAGATCACAGGGGAGGGGAATTATTTATTGTATATACAAGTCAGTTTAGTTAATTTTCAGATCAGGGTAAAATCTCAATTTTCTTATATAGCAACAAAATGCACGGTCATATAAATTGGGGAAGGAAAGAAGCAGAACTAAAATAAAATAAATAAATTTAGTTGTGATGAGATAATTCCGAAAGAAAAATATCTCGTCTTTCCCAAGAAATTTCATAATAAGAACATAGAATGTTGGCCCTTACATGGACAGATAACAATTTTGCTGCGCCTCATATAATGAATGAATGAGAAAATTTTAATTTGAGATATTTTGGACTCATTTACCATTTACCATATCGGTTTAACTGGTTGATAATAGTATTCATTCATTTATCACCAATTAAGGACGTAGTATTTGAAGGTTTCGTATTAATGACATGAAATGATAAATATCGTTCCGACCGTGTGGTACACAATGCTCCCGAATGGAAACCCAAAAGTTTTTTATAGTTTGGATAAATGGCTTCAAGAGAGATTATTTTTTGCACTGCTACATGATATAACTTTCGGCAAAAATACATTTTAGTAATTCGCAATAGAAATGTAAAATAATAATGAAAATATACCTTTACTGACTCAGGCTAAGACCAACATATTTTGTTGATATGTTAACTACATCTATGGTTAAGATGCCCATTTAAGTCAAAAAACAAATAAATAAACCGGAAGCGATAGCTGAATGTGCAAGCCTATAGCTTCTTTTTAACTTTTTTTAGAATCATTAACTTTATCGTCGAACGGGCAAGTTGATATTCCACAGCACGTGACCGCAAATAGAACCATTCGCATTGCTCGAAAGCCAGAATAAAAATGCTAAATTGAGTCTCGGTTTTAATTGGGCGACATGTTTGTTTAACGGAGAGTCATTCCGACCCTACTGTGTGGAGCTGCGAGGACTCAATTTCCGTCACGGTACGAAATGCGGCTGCCGCCCCATTCAACTCTTTGCAGCAAGAAACGCTCATTATATTTTAATAAGGGCAAGAATGGATTTTTAATTCCTGCGGGGACTCAAAAAAACTTCTTAAACCGTAATTACTTTCAAAGGGTTTCTATGAAGGTACTAAAACTTAAATTTTGGTAATAATTGTCTTGAGCCGTATTTATCAACATGTGAATTAAATGCCACTTCTTGGAGATAGGTGCCGTTTGCATATAAGTTATCTTCATTTTTATTTATTTACGTCAATATTTTTGAAATATTTAATTATTTCGTGCAAAGAGTTTTCCAAAATCTTACTCACTGGACTAAATTTCTTTTTATCTGATTTTTGTGTTCAGTTATTGCTCCTCTAATACTTTTATTAAGATTTCTCTATCGATTCAAATTTTTCCGTAATATTACCTATAATATTTACTTAGCCATTTTACCTATTCAAAGGGTAGTATCAAATGAATATTTTTTATGTAATTGAAACAGAAATACCAACAATTAAACGTTCCTTAATTTGTTTTTAAACTACAGAGAGTTCCCAAAAACATTTCGAATCGATTCGAATGATATAAAACGCCTTCGTAATTCCGGAAAGAAAACAGTCCTGTTGTTAAAGTAAATGAAAAGATTCCTGAAATAAATTGAAAGTTCCGTTTTGGTGCAACTACTGACGACAATTCACAACGCAACGAATAACGTAGTCTCGATTATCTGGATGATCCCCTTCTGCTTTTGAAATAATGACCGAGAGACTGATTGCGCTTCAATCTGATATACACCGACGTGCCTAATGGGCTCATATTTCAATAGTAGCATAGAGAAATTCTTCTTCAATCTTGATCATTTTAAACGGCAAGATTTGCATCCGCTTAACGCCGACTAACTCTATTAGTGTAATTATTTTGTTCTTTTTGCAGTTAACCTTAGACGGCCTGCAAATATCCAAAATGCGTAGCCACAAAGTTACTTAAAATTTATTATTTTGTGGTGGGTAATTTAATTTGATCTTGCCGCTCAAGAAGAAAATTTTACCAACGCCACCTTAATTGCGTTTAAAGTTCAGTCAGTTCAGTTGAGTAACGTCGAGTTTCGGTGAATCGGAATCAAGTTCCGACGAACTTCGGGCCGACTACCATTATACGAATTACCGTGGATGCAAGAAATGCTTGTTCAATAAAATTAACCTCGAAACTAAAACCCGAAGCGCTGTAAATACAAAGGAAAATTGGAAAAAATGATAAAAACTACTTGCCGTTGCACTATTTATCAACTGCTCTAGGAGAGGCGCAATATAGTGTACCTTATTGCTTGGTCAATTTTTAATTTCAAACGACCGAGGTTTTAACTTAAATTTAGTTTTAGTTTTTTATTGACTACGTTATACAAAGTGTAATTGTAGCAACACAAAATTTCACGCCAAAAATTTCAGAAAAAACAAAAAATCAATCACAATGAAAACAACTCTGGGGTGCACATTAAAGAATTAAAGTATGAAGAGATCTGTGTTACTTTACCTTTAAATTCCACGATAGAGCAAACAGTGAAGTAGTAGGTAATTTTTAACTCTCTTTTTAAAAGATATGTCATTTAAGGATCTTATGTTGACACTCGGAAGGTTATAAAGTCAAAATGAATTTGTTATTGATTGTTTAAGTCATCCTTGGACACTACATTCGAAGATTTGTCTTCTATGCTTTAAAAAAATGTTTTTTTTTTACCTGGAGAACCTACCCCTTTCCCCGTTTTCGTTATTAAGAATCGGCATCCGTAGACGGTGGATTTTATTTCTCGTCGATGGGTTTGTGCAATTAGGATCAGAAATCAGGAAGGTAATGCACTTGTGTATCAGGCTGGTTATTCTATTCCAGCCTACTTGCGCTACATTAACTTTAGTAATTCTGATATGTTATTAATGACAGAGACGACACTCCGATATCTAAAAGGGCGATTTAGTGGTTCCACTTAAGAACATAATAGAATGTTGAAGGTTATATTTTAGTCATCCACGAGCCAGTTTTCCTTTCGATGATTCCATTACAACGGCCATGATTTAAACATCTGTAGAGTATCCCCCTCCAGTTCAAATATCTTCCCATGTCTGGTTTTTGCCCTCTTTGGATCCACTTTTTTGTTGTTGATTGTGGGTTCAACAATCGCAATTACTTTGTTTATGGAATTTTTTCTCTATATAAAACTATAGAACAGGTGGCTGACTTTGAAGTGGTGCGGATAATAGTGTGAGGCAACTTCTACATATTGCGAAAACTTTTAGGCCAGCAGTGATGGTGATAATAGTTTGGACTTCTGAGCTAGATATACTCAAAGAAATTACATATTTAAAGAATAACCCAAGACAAGATTTAATGATTTTCTTTATTAGGTTTTCGACTCCAATTTATCCGTTTATAGCATATTATGCAACAAGTGCGATAAACCTCATTTGACTCACTAGTTTATTTGACACGAGAGAAGCGCAGCGGAGCAAGTTTTTAATAAACGGGTGAGTTAAAAAGTTTACCGAACGTGTTGCATAGTGTACTTTTTCTACAACCGTTAGTTTTTGGGTACATTTTCGCAATACAATACGAATACATTCACTGACATGACCGTCAGAATTGACAAACGTCAAAATTCGGGAGTAGAAAAAAAAATTCACCTACGTGCCATGACATTTGATGCACAATTTGCAATGTGGCAGCCTTGGTTTCAATTTAAGCGTCAAACATAATTGGTAGAAAAATTTATCTGGAGCTCCTATCATGAAACAATAATTACACGGAGTTTGCATGATACGAAAGTCTGCTGTACCGGTTTCAACGGTAATACTTGTGTGGTAAACTGTAATCCATTAGACATTCCTTCATCTGCGTACTAGTGTAATGTAGAGATTGCCGTAAATTGAAATTCTTGCCCTTTTTCGTGTACGCCTTAGAGAAGCTATAAAGCGCTCATTGCACTTCTTCGAACAGTGATAACAATCGTGGGCATTCATCCGCTTCGATATTTGTAAATATCCAACCCCGTCACGTATAATCATAAAGGCAACGTTTCGTATAAGTAAATCAATAACATTATATGGTGTCTGGGAATGTCTGAACTGGTACCGATTTGTCTCTAATAATGGCTATTGAAATGTTGACCTATAAAATAACCTTAAGAATCTTAAGCAAGAAGAGACGGGCCCGTCCGCAATATGCAGTGGCGATGTATAAGGAGTCGTGTTACATTTTTTTAATGAATATTTTTATTTATTTATTTAACGCTTTCGTGATTGCAACACAAAACACAAATGTAGCGTACCATGTATTGTTTCGAATTTTAAAATGAATCGTTGTACCGCTAAATGAATAGTGAGCAATGTCAGTATATATAAAAGAGTTCCGACAAGTTATTTACAAAATTTGCCAAAATAGGTTTATTAACTCCCACATAAATTAAAATTTGAAAATTTACAATTGCAAACAAAAAGCACTTGCTTGAGAAGTTCAAAAACCATAAAGCGAAAAACTCTCATTTAATACTCATTCAATAGGCCTATAATTAAAATCTTAAGTGTCAATTTTTTCTTGCTGAACGCTGTACTTCATGAAGACCGAAAAAATTTACAAAAATACTTGAATACACAGTAATATTATTATTATTATCCATTTCCTGGACAAAAAGTACTAGATGATGAAAAAATACGACTCTGGTTCACAATAAACCATCCTAAATACTTTTTACAAAAGTTCTGCATTCCTTCTGTGTCGGTTTTTGCTGACTCGAACTTACTAATGTTTAGAAAATCATAGTGTTTGCTTCTAAAGAGCTTGACTGAAAAGTTTGGCAAGTTCAACTCAGCAAAAACTGACGCAAGTGGAATGCAGAAGTTTTGTATATGAAGTATTTCATTAGCCTGTGGAAGTTTCTTTGAAGAAAAAAAACTCCCAAGTTTCCCAGAAACTCTTCTGTGTAGGCCGAGGAGACAAATGTGTGTTGGAGTAACTGCACTTTTCTACTATACAAATATCTGTCCAAAACAATCTTGATAGAATAAATTTGGACGTAAAAGAATATATAGAATATTCAGTTCGCTTACTAATCAATTTTAACTGCCAACTCCATAGCATAGAATGGAACAGAATAGAATAGAGTAGAAATCTTTCTTTATTAAACCGGTACACAATTTGATCAATACACAATTATAAATTTGAATAAATAAACAACTACTACAAAAGCCTAAATTTGTTGGTGGGAAGACTTAATCATTTACAATTTAAAAGAAAAGAAGAAAATAGAAAAACTACAGGTGCCTATAGTTAAACTAACAACCAAAAATATTCAATATGTCAGCAAGGTAAGTAATGATTTTAATAACGAAAGCTTAATAAAAAAAATACTAATCATAAAGATAGGAGCACTTGTCTTACGATGGACATGATAGTCCTGACGGGGACGATTCAAATAAAGTCAATATCGATATTTATGTTTCGCACACAAGGTACACGAAACCCCATGGTCCCATGCTTTGCCAAGTTAGCAGACTTTCAAACCATCACTAGTCATTGATTCGCAACCTTTGTCCCTTTGTCTGGTTTAGAACATCTTAGCTGGTGGTGACTTGGCTTACGGCCAATATTGGGACTAGCGCTAACCCAATATAGTCAGCTTATTACTCTAACTCATGACTCATCACTTTTCCCTCTCCACTTGTCAGTCATCGCGGTATAAGTACCTCTCAGTATATGGTGTTTTTCAAGTATTAGAATTGAACGAGTAAAAATATCTTACTGAAACACTCATCCGCGCTGTTTTTGAACTTACGCGTTGGTTATTCGACTAGGTACATTGAAAACGGCTCAATAGCACAGAGACGCCCCCCTGTCAGTCAAAATGACATCGATTTCCTCGCTAATCACGGATTATCGAATAGGCCCGAGCACGAACAGTGGGTCATCGATCAATCAGGCTTGCCCTACGTAGCAGCGCGGTTTATATCTATCTTCGTTTGTTTGGGCGCGTTAAGATGGCTTATCGCTACGACGGCGATTGCCTTCGTCCATCTGCCTAACAAAGAAAATAAGCAATGCGCTCAAAGTGGTTTTTAAAAGCCCTTTTTGAGAGCGCCACGTCGAAAAAACTTTACACGGGCACATAATCGAGATTACTGCGAAGCGATCTCTCGCGTTACAACGACGAACAAGATGGAAATGGTGAATGGGATCGTTAATGTTACGTTGAATTATTTAATAAAGTGATGCGCGGATAATGGGAAAAATTCTGTGGCCGTTTACAAAAAAAATACGCCATCAGGAAAAAGGTCAAAGGACACCGTGCTTGAATTTCTCGTAGAAAATATTAAGGATCTGAGAGCCGATTCAAGCTGTCAATTTTTAAAAGCATTAAAAAATAACGTGTTATACGAACTGCTTTTGATCTGCTTCTCTTAACCAAGCTATAGGTAATGAGGTACCAATGAACCAAGCTCGAGAGTCTAATCATAGAGGCAAACCTAGACAAACCTCCATAACTATGGGGGGAGTTACAATTAATTCTTAACGTAGCAGTGGCGAATAGGGCCAGGGTAACTACGCCTCCCAGCTGAAATCTTCAATTTTGAATCTGGTTACATTTTATGTTAATTTAGTTCGTTATTTATATATTGGAATCTTTTTGAACATAATATAAAATAAATTGACATATCCGTTTCTTTTTTAATAATGCTCGTTACGTAAAACGAACATGTGTGTATATTTCAGCCGAAGCACATTCTCAAATTTGAAAATGTTTAAAATACCTAGTTTACCTATCCAAGCAAATGTTTAAATTAATGCATGTTTATGTCTCCGTAAATGGGTCAAACGCCACTGCTAATGTGGAAACACGGACAACCCACTTACCTATATGTTGCGGTTGTTATGTGAAACGTCCTGTTTCTGCTCCAATCGATACATTTAATTTAACCATATAAAAGCAAAATAAGCAGAGAACTTTATGACAATAGCGATAAGCCTCCAATTCGGCTAATTGATTCTCAATGGTAAAAAGCTTGAGATACCACGCAATTCCAAAGCTGAAAAAAATACAATCACGAACAGCCCTTATTAGCAGTAGTAAATTATGTAGGATTCAGTACTAATCTATTACAATAAAGCTGAACAGCATAGAACTTGCACTTATTTCCAATCCAATCCAATATATTTTGGCAGTCCCATGTATACCTTGATATACCCTTTATATGTATCTACAAGTGTAGGAGTGTAGCCTACATCACAGCACCTCTAAATATTTTCAGAAATCAAACTTTACCAACATGTGAACATCTGGACAGTTCCGAGTTAGATTCGGATGGGTAATTTAGATAATTATTTTTATTAATTTTTATAAAAAGGAGAAAATATCAGATGTCTGTCCATTTCAATTTTTGTAGTAGTAAAATTATTTTTAGGCATATAGGGTGGCTCAAAAAAGCGCGACTAATAAAACATACATTTAAAAAGAAAAAGTTTATTTTGAATTTTTTTATTAATTTTAATTTTATTAGTACTAATACATAGCTGAGCTCTAATAGTTTTTCCAATATTTTAATTTTTCTAAAGAATATTAGTTTTCGCACCTGCAAAAAACTATAATAGCGCCATTATTTTTAGAGGTAGATCACTCATATTTGATATTAGCGTTAATCGTAGTTGACGTAAAAGGTATATGGAACGGAATTTGAATTATATGCTACAGGGTGTTCAAAATAAACGAATATATTTGGATCATTTTAAATTGAAAAATATTTTATTTTCTTAAATGGCATACCATATATTTTATTATTTTTCCTACTCCCGTCTGTAAAATGCTTAATTATACACCAATCGCAACACACGCTTCGGACATTTCCGGGACATTAACGCACGGGTTTGGGAGCAATCGGATGTTTTCGGAGATATTAGTGCACGGCTTGAATTTTGACGTTTGTCAATTTTGACGGTAATGTAAGTGAATGTATTCCTGTTGTTTTGCAAAAATGTATCCAATAACTAATACTCAGAAACATATAATATGTCATACAATTTAAATACTACGTGATATAAGCTACAGTAGTGGACTAGTCGGTAAGTGAAGTGACATTTATAATTTAAGTTTCAAACAGAAATTTTACATACCCTTCGCATGAACTTTAGTGGTTTTTACAGTTTTTGTATTAATATCTTGCCAAGTCCAATTGTACGATTTTCAAATATCCATGTCTCATCGCTACAAACAAAAGAAAATTGAAGTTTAAGTCTGCTTTTTCTTGCTTATAAGATCTTAACAATTTAATCCTCTTAAATCCTTGTATGATTTTCCTTCCAATTACAGTCTTTTTTTAAATAAACCACTTAATGATCAATTGTAAAAGTTAAGTAAATAAAGTAACGTTTTAAAATTGTGTTTATTCTGTTGTTTATATGACATGTACACAGTTAAAAAAAGACAACAATAGCATCGGAGCGATAAACGAATAGGTTTAATGGCAACTGGTAAATATTTTGTTTCAATGGTACGAATTCAAGTAATCCGATAATCTGTTATTATTTTTAATTTTTAAAATTGTGATTGTTTCGTGACGGTCGTAGAAAAAGTATAGTATGCTACACGTTATCTCAATAAACTAGTGACTCAAATTCACTTGTTGCATAATATACTATTTTCTGAAAGATCTTACAAAACCTACAACTATAATTAAGTATGCCATTGATATTTTACGATTTATTTGAGCTTTTCCAGTATTTACTCTTCTTTCTGTCTAAGACTATTGCTATAACATTAGTTGACCATGACAAAATGATGTAAAATTTTTACCTGACAACTGAGTAAATAAATTCATAGAATTTATTATGGTGTCAGTAATATACAAAAAAAACTAAGTGTGGATTTTCCTGAATTAATTGATATGATTTATATACTGGGGGAGACGGCAAAGTACTTTGTTGGCAATAAGATTTTGCAAGACGAAGTACCCTAATAAACGTATACCAACTACGCATTCTCTTCAGTGTTTAATGGAACGCTTTGATACTAGTAGTGCTAAACCGGAATACTACCAATGAGTAAATCAAGATGATTCCTAGGTGAGTAGCCCTCAAGTAGCTAGCTAATGCAATACATTCCAATCTACTGGAAAACACAAATATCCCTTCCATATGGAACTGCACCAAAAACTTGTAGCCGATGATTTTGAACAAAGAGTAAACTTCTGCACCGTTGTAAACGAAGTAATAAAGGCTAATCCAAAATTTTTGTCTAAAATAAAGGTTTTTCTATTTTTCGAAGTGATGTTGCAGTTATTTGTTAATCCATTCTAGGTACGGCAAGTGCAAAACCAATACCATCGGTGAAATGTGTCAAACAAAGAACTTTAAACCTATTGTGTGAACTTAAAATTTGGCCGTTATTTTTACTAATATTGCTAATAACTGTCCGTTGCTTTATTTATGGCTACAACAAATTTCTTACTCCTGTTCATTTTCTAATCTTAACCGAGCTCTGTTGGCTAATAGTCTTATTATGCCTAATATAGCAATAGTCTTAGAAACAAGGCTAAAGTTAAAATTAATTTGCAAAGTTTTAAAAATAGGTATATGGCATACTTAGTGAAAGTTCTAGGTTTTTGTAAGATCTTTAAGAATAAATAATAATATATATGGGGTCCCCTTTAATAAAATCCAGATTTTTCAATTTCAAATGATTCAAATATATTCATTTATTTTGAACACCCTATAGCATCTCATTCAAATTGCTTTGCATGTATCTTTTACGGAATCTTAGAATAAGGCTAATATCAAACATGAGTGATCTACCTTCAAAAATAATGACGCTATCGTAATTTTTTTGAAGGTGTGAAAACTAGAATTTTTTTAGAAACATTAATATATTGGAAAAACTACTAGGATTCAGTTATGTATTATTATTAATTAACAACTTGAATAATTTTTAAAGGAATTCAGAATAAAATTTACGAATAGTATGTTCCATTTTTTTAAGTATGTGTTTTATACGTCACGTTGTTTTGAGCCATCCATTATACTTTTAAATGTAAATTGTGTATCCTAACAATATTTACATTTTTTGTAATTACCATTTTCTCATAACTTTTTAAGCCACCCTGTACTGTACTGCATCACTGGGTCCCGATCATAGATCACGAAAACAAATAGAGGTTTTTTAAAGTGGAATTTGATTCCGTGTAAACTTTATTTACTATAGCTGGCGAAACATTTTTTGCTGCTGTTTTCCTGGTTGTAGAAATAATTCTGTAAGTATATTCTACTCTGTTACAGTTTACATATGTAATTAAATATTTACGTAATAATATTACTGCGTTTGTAATTTATTTGTTGGGAGGAAAACTATTGTATTGATGTTTATTTAAAAAAAAAATCAAAAGACATTAGTTTATTATACACGTAGAATTGTTGGTTGCATTAGTCAGTTTTTCTGAAACAGAAAATGCCATAGTCATTAACGAGTGCTGCAGAAATTTGTTGTGAAAATTTTAAAAAAGATATCTCTAGTAATTCTTTCAAATTTAGCCACCGTCCAGTATCAAGGAGAAAAAATTGGCTTCCTTTTCTGAATGCTTTGTAGCCAACATTATATTACGAGTAGCGTTTGTGAAATATTAGAAATATGCTTTAGATCGCTTGTTGAGACTATGTTGTTTAAATTTAATTTGGGTATGCAATTTTTTTCTTTCACTCTTATGCAGAAGAAAACCACCATATCATAACGTGAAATTGCTAACCCCATATAACTCTAAAAAAGTATTACATAATAAACAAAATAACTACTTTTGTGAGAATTTCTGCAGGTTCATATTTTGGCGGTAAAATGTAGTTCACACTCAAATCACGTTGGCACACGGTAGGACCAGTTCGCTTTTGTTGAATATGACATGACCTTTACATCTTTTATCTATGTTCTGCCTCAGTGTACGTCCGGCCTTAGCTTTGGTAGGCTCAATAAGCAGTGCTGTGTTACCAAGAATCATTTCGGGGGCACAGTCTTTTACGAAGATTTATCGTTCGTCAGCTGTTATCAAAAGAACGGTGCCGCAAAATAGGACCGATTCGGCTCTCGAGTGACGAACCTCTAAGTGTCACGTCGACATCCGATCGTCTCATGTTTTACTAGTTAGTGAAACAAACGGTCTCTTGTCGGCGCGTCCTTTAGAAAAATGCCGCCCAATTTCTCCTTTGATAAAACGTCTTTAGAATAAAGATGCAAGATCTTGGCGCAGCTGAGTGTTTTAATCATTCATCCCGTCATATTTTCTCTCTAATAATTGCCACTTTTTGCACGAGCTTCGAGCGGTTAATTGCATCTCGGATGCACATTCCACATTCGAACCGACGATGTCGAGCAAGTCTAGCGGAGAGACGCATAACAAAAAGTAACGAGAAACGTTTTATGAATCTCTCGACGTGAGACACACACAATCTAATCGATTATTAAAATTTTAATTGACAACATTCTCGTGTCGTTATCCGTAATTAGCAAAACTACCCCGTTCGATAATTCGTTAAAATATTTCTTGCCAGCATGAAACCGCTTGCCAATTAGGCTCCCGTACCTGCCATTTTTTATTGCAAATAATTAGGCCTTAAAGCTTTCTCTAATAAGAACCAGTTTCCCCACACCCTAAGGGTATTAGCAACGGTCATACGAATGACACCGATTATTTCTCACCAACTCGATGCCAAATGTTTTCATCTAAATCACGCAGGTAACTTCTTGTTGTAAGTCGCGTTCAGTTAAGCAGAGCATATTGTGGACCAAGTTGGATACTTTTGAAGGAGATAGTCGAGAATTAAAATCGGTATCTGGGGTTCAATTTTCATAAAAAACGGAGTGGTGAAAACAGCACGTGTTATCGTTTCTACTGGTGTTTTTCGAAAATGCGTATGGTAAAAAAAATTAATCATTTAATTTTACGATATAAGAATAATAGTTTTAAAAGTAAATAGTTTATTGGTTATCAACAGAAAATTCTAATTTTTATACGGAACACAGTACATACTTTTCAACCATTATTCCTACAATTTTTCGGTTTCGGAAAGTTAATGTGATGATAAATTTATTACGGTGTGGACAGATCTTCTCTTTTATAATTTCTGAAACTTGTCGATGTGACATTTCGTCTATGATAAATGTTATTCATCGAATTTGTCGTGATCATGGTATAACGATTATGCAGCTCTGATAGAGAGGCAGAAGAAGAAGATGTAGATGGCAGAAATTTCGACAAACATTGAAAGAAGTGACCTGTTTACTGGATTGATCACAAGAAGAGCTGATTGTTTTTTCTGTAAGATCTTGTAGGCAGCAAAGGTCTTAATGTGATGAAATATGGGATCACTTCGTGACCTCGATAATGAAGTAAGAAGGTGAGTGTTCAAAACAATCTTATCAGTTTAAAACAAGGTTCTTTTAGCTTCCTGCAGTTAGACTTGATATTCTCTCAGCAAAGGATGGTTAATTTTTCCAAGAAACTTCTACAGGCTATGTAATTTGAAGGTACGCTTCATATTCTACGAGTCCTCTTAGAAAAGTTTTGAAATTTGAACAAGTTGTTTTGAACAGTGCGACCATAGTTGTTAAATTCGGAATTTGACTGTTGTAGTCTGATACTTCAAATCATTGGAATGTGACGGTAGGGTTTAAAAAAGCCTGGACGGATGCAGACGCAATAAGCAATTTGTTTATATCCTCAGAGAAAAGAACATCTTAAAGATTTTGTAAGAAGAATACGCAACCAAATTAATAGTAGTCACTTTAAGAAAAAAAGGCACACAAATTAACAGAGCCCTACAAGAAATAGTGGCTTTAGGCGTTCCACAACATCAATACTTTACGTAGAGACAGCAACTAGCGTTCGACATCAAAATTCCAAATTACAACTACTAACACGCATTTATTTTCTGTTTTGCGGTCCATTTTTTTAATGAATCACAATTTACTCAAACCAAGTGAATATTTTTCTTATTAGACAGGGTTTGCGAAAATATTGCTTAAATTTAAATATGATTTTTAGGAGAATTGCATATTTCTATCAAAACCCAATAGCAGAGATCAATTAATTCCAACCCTATAGTCACAGGCCTATGCGGGCCCCCTGTACCGAAATATCTGTTTACAGTTATTATTATTCAATTAATATTAAAATGTTAGTGAGTATATTCCTATATCAGACAAATTAATAAAATTAACAATAATGGCTCACTTTGTAACTGATACCTGTTGATTATGGGATGTTATCTCAGAACCTGTAAAAAATTTCAAAAAGATTTAAAGACAGTTTGAACAAACCTTATTATTTTAAAGGCTCTGTACAATAAGGCATTATGTAATTCTTTAGAATTTTCTAGAGACACTGCATGTATAATAACCTAAAACTTACCGTTTCTACGTGAACTACATCTAAAAATTGTCAAATGTTTTTAGTTAATTTAGTTGGCTGACAAAAAAAATAATGAAAAAAAAAGGTTGTCTTTTTTTTTTAAATGTTTCAATAATGTTATTATGTTAGGATTTATATTATTAGGATTTATATTATAGTTTAATTGTCATGAATTAAGACTATAAGATTTTTTAAAAGTTATAAAAAGAATAGTTATCCCTAAATAGCTTGCATTAACAAAAATTACATATATTTGTTAGGAAATAATTTTCGTGCTTGGTTGGCTGTCATTTTCTAGAATTAATTTAATGTAATGTACTATTTAACATTAGTATCGCCAAGTATAAAATTGAAGAGAGATGAATTGGATTTTCAGAACTCATTTCAAATAGTTAGCGAATAATATATCATATAACCTGCTCATTTCCTACAAATATTAAATTTTGCAGCCTAAACTGTAGTTGAAATAAAGTAATTAAAATATGTCATATCAAGAAATAAAAAGTGCAGCTGTTATTACTAAATTAGATATTATACTAAAAGTCATTTTTGGAATCAGAAAATAAAATTGTAAATATACAAGGTTGAGCTTGGACTCAATTCTGGAACAAAGGGATCTAAACCCAGTCCGTTACGCAGAGATGTGGGAGAAAGTTTTCAAATGCATACTTATACAAATCATATGATTATGATAAATAAAAAAATCAGCATTTTGGAATGATTACAATACTTCTTGTATATATCAAAAAGTAACTAAGCAAATCATCTTATACAAAATATTATGGATTTTTATCTTTTTTTTAGTATCCATCAAACTTGGAAAGTTATTTCAGAGTATACTTGCTCAAAAGAAAATTAAAAATAGAAGAATGTATAAGCAGCAAGAGCACAAACTCTATAACAATTTAAATCTTTTATATCCCTCTATTCCTATTCCAAATCACTAGTTTTTGTTTGTAATTATATATTGTATATTATATATTATTATAATAATAATAGATTAAAATATGCCTTATTTCGCAATTAAAACAAATTTTGCTCAAACGCTTTAGAGTGACGGATCAACTTAATAAGTTTCTAATAGGAAAATTCCGATGCATTTTATAGAAATTCCGTGAAGAATTCCAGAGGAATTCCAACGAGTTACGGTGTTCACTCCCGGTGTTCACGGAAGTAACCAAGTAGAATATTCTACTTTATTTCTGCAGCATAAAAAGTTAATCATGAGAAATTTGTAGGATATTGTCTTTACTGGATCTTCCATTCCGTTCTACGTAGCGTCAGACCAGTAAAACGAGAACAATATGTTTTAGGTTGTGAATATAATAACGAAGGCACTTCTCCCAAGGTTGTCGTACCAGACACTTTCAACGGCCTATTGTCTCTCACACTCTGCATGTTGTACGATGAAAAACGAAAATCGTATATTATAATGTGAAACATTAGTGAAATTCAGAAACGTGGCCGAACATTCTCCAAACCACACGCATCGACTCTCACGCCGTAAATTCTATATTTAAACCGAAAAATCGGACTATTTTTAGGCAAAGGAGGAATTATTTTCCTTGCTACGGCTCCGAACTAATTTGTAGTCCCGTCAGTCTGAATTTCATATGGCCTCTTCTTCCGGCTCCCCTGTAATTTGTCACCAGAAGATGGCTTTTATCAGCGTCTCCTTCATTGACAGATTCGTCCGGAACTATCATTAGTTCCGTAATCTGTCAGAATTTATTCGGCACTTTGTTCCGCGTTCACGTGGATAATCGCTGACCGTATGAAAGACTCACGGTCAAAAGGATCCATTCATTTTAATATAGAATTTATTTAATTTGATTTATACAAATTCGCTGAAATTTCATAAAAGCGGGATGGACTAAACATTTTTTTAAATTTATTTCATCCACTAAATATATAGGTTGATAATTATGCCCAACTTTCATGAAGAAAAATTTTAATTCTGATAGGTAGATTTGAGGAAGGGCTTCAAGTTTGGAATAGATGTTAAAATTTTGAGAATCTATACAATAAATCTTAACAAACGTAATACTTAGTCGACTAGGAAATATAGTTCCGTAAGACGTTTTCGCATTTTCGTTCAATTATTTTATTATTTTAATTGTTTTCACTTTTATTTATAAACTGTGTTGTTGACATATGGGTATTTTGTTGAAAATTGTGCAGAAGTTTGTACCAGTCAAATGTCATTTGATAAAGACGCGGTGTTGTCGAAACAATTGTCATGTCAAAATATATAATTTCGTGACAATCTGAACTTTTATTTCTTATTTATTTTGGCAAAAGGTCAACTATAAAACACATTTCGAAATGTGTCGTAGACAATTTTGTAATTTTTTTATTTGCCAGAGGAGCGGTTTGCATTAAATGGACGTTTATCTAAAATGCGACAATGATTTTAAGCTTCCTTCAACATGAAATGAACATTTTATCGCCAAAAGAGTAGGAAGACACCTGGTTTGCTTTTCGTAATTATTGTTTGTTTATTTTTGTTACAGGTTTCTCTTCATGTCAAATGTATAAGAATCTTCGTCTAGGGGAACACAGAGGGGAACCAGTTAGTGCAAAAAGTAACCTGAATGCATATTAAGTAGAAGGTCGAAATTGTTAATCGTTAGTCAATTCTCACAATATATGTTTTTCGCTGTCTAGCTCGGTACATTTTCGCTTGACTACCAATAGTAAGTTAAACTGTCACTTTATTTTGTTTATCCAACCAACCTTAATTATAGTCAGAGCTTAAATATTTAAAATGAAAAAAAAATGTCGACACCGACATCATCCCAACACAAAGAGACAGTCCATACACGCGCAATTTTTCGTGCCGCTTCCACTTTGCTTTCGTAAAAACGAAACAAAAACAAAAAAATGCATTAACACCGTGGCCACATGTTGCCTTCCGAAGGGGTGGACACATTTTGTTATTAAGGGTGTTTATGCGCTGTGCTCGGCGTCATAATGAAAACGGAACAAAAAAAAACGCCGGGGATGTATTAAATCCGAAACGTGTGAGAAAAATGGGGCCCGTCTAATTTTTTGTGGGCTTCGGTCGGGTCCCCAATTAGGGTGCTACCGACAACCAGTGGAGATAAAAGTTCGGTTTCTTTAATTTACATATTAAGAAGTTAAAACAAATAAAGATACCGTTATAAGAACATAAGAAGACCCATACTTCTTCCGAGATACCGTCCGTAATGGCCGAGCCGATTAAAACACATTTTTCTTATTTAAATGTCAACGGCTACGAGATAGCATAACAACGAAATTGATCTATATAAATGGATTACAGATTTAATTGTGCTAGATTTGACGTGTTTATCGCTGGACTCCGCTTTGTAATGCTGGTCCCTGCAGGGAATTGTCGGTCGACACCAGACGGCACAAATTAAGACTGGTTTCCTTTTCGATGATTGTTTTAATCGGACGCTTCTCAGAATCAGAGGAATGGAAAGAAGTGCCTTTATCAACGGTGTAACATATACCGGGTTATTCACAAAAATTAGCTAGTTTCTTTAGTTAGAGTTTTGAAATTGTCTACTTAATAATAATGTTTCATCTATAAAATTTTAAGCGGTACGATATGTAATTTTCTCCTGGTTTGAATTCGAAAGCTCCTAAATTTATGAAATATTTAAAGCATGCATCCAGGTATATGCAAATGTCACATTGTAATACACGGTGTCCAGAAAGGGTGGGTGGTATTTGTATTGGCTTCGCCATTATTTGGAGATTCAGGAACCATGGAAGCGTACCCAGGAAACCATCGTGCTATTTGCATACGCGCTTACTATCGCAATCAACGTGTCAGCTCAACGTTTATGTCGTGCAGAATTCAATCTACAGAAGGCACCGAAAGACGATACCGTCCGAAAATGGATTTGAATGTTTCAGAATACCAGTTCGAGTGTGAAAATTTACTATCCAGGTCGCCCGCGCTCTGTTCGAACCCAAAATCCTTCTCAAGCAGTTCGCAAACAAGGTCAAGGCCTTAACATTAAAAAATCGTCGTGGCACACTATTTTGAAGAAAGATTTACACCTTACAGCCTACAAAATTCAGCTCGTGAAGGAACTGAAACCTACCGACTATCCTCTTTGATTGAATTTTGCAAATGAAATGCTTCGACGCTTAACAACGTTTGAAAACATCCTGTTTAGTGATGAAGCGAATTTTCACTTAAACGGGCACGTAAACAAAGAAAACTGCCGCTTCTGGTCCAACGAAAATCCGAGAGAAAAACATGAATGACCACTACATAGTCCAAGGGTTATCGTGTGGGCTGCCATGTCTGGGTCTGGCATCATTGGGCCGTATTTTTTTGAAGACCGGCAAGGGCGACCACTTACGGTAAATAGTGAGCGGTATTGCGTCATGTTACTGAACTTTTTGGTTCTACAATTACAGGAGTTTGAAGGTTTTAATGGGGAGACATGGTTTCAACAAGATGGGGCAACTTGCTACACTTCAAACCAATCGCTTGCTGTTGTCACTCAACTTTTCCCAGAAAAAGTGATCTCTCGTCGAGGAACCATCAACTGGCCCCCGAGAAGCCCCGATCTGACACCACTTGATTATTTTATGTGGGAATACCTTAAGCAGAAAGTTTACGCAAATAAACCACGAACTCTACTGCAACTGAAGCACAACATCCATACCTAAATGGCCGCCATTTCCGGAGAGATGTGTAGACGCGTGGCGGCTAATTTCCGATTTCGTTTAGAGGAATGTCAGCAAAGCGAGAGTCAACATTTGGACACCATAATCTTTGCCAATTAATTTTCCAATATCTTTATCTATATTTATTTTTTTTTCTGACTTGTGGTTTGTTTTTAATTGAATTTACAATTTTTCCACAAATCTTATTAATCTTTAGTGTTAATTTCCAATTCTTCAAGATGGAGACGAAATAGGGATTAAGTTGTTAGAACGTCAAGTAAACAGAGTTATAAGTTTTATTTAAAAAAAAAAACGTTTTACTTACTTACTTACGTATACCCACAGTAAACTTTAGTTTATGTATATGCATCTAGAAATATTCATGATTTTAAAAGCACATGTAATTACGGTTAATACTGTTACAACCACTATGAAAAGTAAGAAAAATTATACAAATTCCTAAGAAATATAGACCCAGTCCCTCCTTTAAAGTTTAAGGCTTTTGTAATATGTTATGTTTATCATTTGTTAAAAATCTCCCATCTATCTCATCTCTTAGTCTCGTGTACAATTTTTTTTTTAATCCTTACACTTTTTATTCTAATATGTCCCAAAAAAATGCAGAACAATCAGGAGAAAAGTAGCTGTATTTACCACCTAGCAGTATAATTGATGTTCTATTGAATCAAGGATTTTCTTTTAGGTAGTGCGAAGGTGCGAATGAAAGATATCATCCCATTATTACATCCACGAAAAATTGAAACTCTTGTTTAACTCTATTTTAGTAAATGGGTTGTTTCCTATCATAGCGGTTGGTCAAGATGGCTTGTTTAATAAATAATAATTTACAACTTATGTTGAATTGATATTGAAATCTCGATTCCCTTGTGCTGAGTGGTCGAAGAATTAGGGCAGCGATAAAAGCAATTTTGACAATTGGCTGTCACGATTTGTAAGCTACAGTTTTGCATACCTATGCGTATTCCATTTATTAACAGTAACAAATTCAGCAATTAGCCACTACAATGCCCCTTACCCTAAAAACTTCTTAGTTATTTGTTTTTGCAGTAGAACTAGATTAATAAATAATCTTTTTTGCTTTTAAAAATAATCAATGTAATTTAACGGTTCACTGCGCACCTTTGTGCGTGGCAAATTATTATTTCTTGCAAAGTTAATGTTTTGCCGGACTAATATTACCTATAATACGAATTTGTTGAAAAAAACTCTTTAATGCCAAACCGATAGTTGATCCGCGTGCGTTTAACTGTCATTGAGAATGTTGCTAATATCGTGGGCGTTTAAATTAATTATTGAAGATTGTTTGCACCAGCTGCGTGTTTCAAATCGACTGCGTACCGTGTCTAGACAAATCATCGTTTTTCATTATTTCCACAACCTCGAAGCGAAATCCGACACGTCAGGTGTGGTCTGTACCATTAAATATCGGATGACTTTTAATTTATTTTTCGATCGCGGCGATACAGTGACAGTGGCGCAAATGAAAACTTTTATCTGATCACTTGTATTCATTGACATATCGATTATTTCGATCGACCGATTGCCTCGGTTGTACTATTACCCCTCTAGATAAATAATCCGTAACGTTTTTGACATCCACGCGCACATTCTACTCTGTGAGAAAGCGATAGCGAGTTCGAATCCTGAATGCATCAAGTGCCTTTTTGTCTTGACGTGCCTGCCTTTGCTAAAATCGATTTTGCTGAGAGTTAAGTATGGTAAACTTTGATATGATCAAACCTTAGTTGACAATGTCCATTTGAATTGAATATTTTACTACTAATTTCGAGGTATAGCTTCTTGTTGTTATCGTTACTGTAAGCAGAGGTAAACTTTGACAACTTCTGTAAGAGAACAAAACTGTATTACAGGCAGCTATAAAAATGGAAGTTATATATTAAGACGAATACAGTTACATAGTTACAATGGAACTATAATAAAGTATACTTGCAGACATGTTTTTCCGAGTGAAAAATATGTACGGTTTTGTCGTGTCCTATTTAGGGAGTCGGACAATACTGCAAACAAACATTTTTTTGACATTCGTAAGGCTAAGATGATGGTGAATGCTGTTTAATGTATGGAATAAATACATTTAAAGCAACTAATTGGATGACTGGGTAAAACATTCTATATCAAGAGACGAATGGGTTTTAAATAACGTATATATATTACGTCTCTATTTTTCTTTATTTACCTCATAATGGCCAATTCTGCACCAATTATCTATTAAAACGACCTTTGTTTATTCGTAAAATTAATGAATGTTAAAAGTCAACAGTTAGGAGATTCACCTTTTGCTTGTACTAAAATCACAAAATACACACACAAATAATTTGCCAACCGACAATTATAAATGTTGATTGACTTTGACCAGTTTATTAGCATGTACCGTTGCCAGTGGCTCATATAATATTCGCTTTGTATTACACCAAGAACGTCCGAACAAAAAATCTAAAGGAAGCCAAACTTGAAGATCTAAAAAAAGCAAGTACAAATGTTTACTCTAATAAAACAAACGGACCTTACACAAATATTAGCTTCGGCAAACAGGATTAACATTTTGTATTTGCTGTGGACAAATAATATGTGAATGCCGCATAAAAGATAACAAGACTGTCGTAATATGGCGCATATTCTGTGGATTACCAAAAAATAAATAATGCCGTAATGCCTACGGAGGCCAAAAAGAATGGGATACATCGATAACGTCGTGTGCCAAAATTTCTGTCCCCTACTTTTGCAGTAGTTGAAGTTTTTGATTTTGTTAGAGGTCTAGATCTGAATCTAGGTGGAAGTGGAATGCCATTAGTTTTGGTGGTCTCAAGTTTCATTAATCGTGAATATGTTTAGTCCATATTGTATGAAATAGTGTAACACGCGTGATTAAAATATTTATTTAGACAATTACTTAATGGCAAACGGATAGCTTAATGCTTTATTTAGATGAACGGGTAACTGAATTACAACTCAAAGTGGCCAAATATAATATGGTGAAACTGTTTCAGTCAAGCTCTGAAGAAGCCAGCAGGATGATTGGTGAAACGTCAGCAATTTCGACTAAGCAAAAACCGACGCAGGAGGAATCCAAAAGTTTTGTAAAAAGCATTACAGTCTGCTGTTGTTTACAATTCGAAGAACTATGTAGAAGACACAAAAATACAAGAAGAAGAATGTTGTTAATCGACAGGCACACAATACAAAAATGATTATTTTCAAGCTTACCTGTAAAATAAATTGAGTACAGGTACTTACCCTTACCTTTTGAACTATCCAGCGAAAACAGCCTCGCAGGGTCAAAGCTCGAGAATGAAGTACGTAAATACGTACTTACTGGAAGGGTCAAAGTCAAATACCTCCGTAATATATACGAACATATAGCAATTTAGATTAAACTTTTAAGGACGATACATATCACCTGATGTTAAAATAAACGCTTGTACTTATTGGAAAATACCCCGCAGCATCAATGCCTAATCAAATTTAAAACGGTCCATTTATGTTTCAAATAAAAAAATCAAGATTTTCAAATATTCGTCAAGGTCCATCTCAGGCAACATCTACTTAATGCAGAATAAACATCTGTTGGGTTGGGTTTTGCCACGATCAAAGCAATAAATGCACTATATTTTTGGTTGCATTATAAATTCTTTAACTTTAGCTTTAAGTATATTAATTTTATTATTTTAAACTCTATTTTTAACTGCTTCTTTTTCGAAATAAAAAGAAAATATTAGCAGTTTTTCATTTTCTTTCACCAAAACAATATTTATTAGTAAAAAAAACATAATTTTAAGCAAACCGGATATTAGATCTAATATTCAAATTTAATTATTCATTTTATATTCGCGGCTCACTAGATAGCGCTAAGTTAAGCTATTTTCCCATATGATAAAAAAAGCGAACATTATGGAAAAGCTTGAATCGATATGTATAGGAAAAGTTTAACAAAAACGATATAAGGGCAATACGACAAAGTAGTTATATTGTAAGATATATAAAGGCTGGGATCACACGAAAGCACTTTCCGTGGAGGGGTCACATTAATCAAAAATTTATACAATTAAAAAAAACTTAATTTTGTATTTGCATCTTATGCAACACTCACTAAAAAAATTGCCATAAATGGGCAAGATTGTCATTCTATTGCGTCCCCTTGTATTTTTTTTTTCAATTAGAACATGGCGCCACTAGCGGCAATTTCGAAAAGCTCAATAACAGGACGAATTACTCTCAACATTACGATTTGTCTTTTTAGCCCTCCATAGTAATGCCAAATAGCACTGCGAGGATGCCCCCGTTCGTCAAGCCGTCATTTGCTTCGCCTGATATTCTAAATTGAAACGTACGTCTTTGTTTTCATAAATCGTCACGGGCGCGTGGGCGCCACGTTTCGAATATCATATTTATGTTTCACTTTTTAATATCGCCAATTTTTCATCCCGTCCCTAAAATGTTCAGGCTTAATTTAAAGAAAAAAACATATTAATGCGGTTTTAATTTGGTTTCTTTTTCTTCGGGCGCGTAAATTTGCGCACGATTATATCGTAACTAAAATTTATACTCTCGCGTCCGTAAAATGAATTTTTTCCTCGTGTTCTGCTAAACAGTTATTTGGATTCGAAAAGGCGGCCAATTCCCTTTATCGGCCGGGCACGAAAATTTCCGAAAGTTTTTCTCGCAACTTTTAACGCTTAAAGGTGTTAATGGCGCGCATTCAAGCGGACAATCACTTTTTTATTCACCGGACCGTTTTCTTTTGTTGTTCTCGGATTTGAATACACAACTCCTCCACGAATAATTAACAAATTAACGATAAAGTAAGTAGAGCAGATCTCGTATATACGCGGAATGTTTGTCCCCTGGTAATTACGTTTTTTTTGAACCAGATATGCACGAACGCGTGTCGAACTTATACACCAACGAAAAGATTTTTTTTACGTTAAGCTATCATTAATTTATGGTAATTGTTTAAAAAACTTAGCTTTTATTAACGCCGTATCCGATATGCGCCTTTGTCCTCGGTGAAAAATGTGATTACCGACAAGATTGAAAAAATTTTATTTTAATATTTTTCAAACTAAACAACGTAGTGATTTTTTTCTGTTTTTATGAGAAAATATCTAGGCAAGCCATAAGTTGACTGCATACATTGATAAGGTATTATACGTCCTTAAGCAGAGTACCTCGAAAAAATTGAAGTTAACCTACCAAGGGAACTGATAGATGATGATAATGAGATGACAACTGCAAACAACTTGTTACCAAGCAGAAATCAATTCAGACAATTGATTAACGAAAATATTCGTCTAGACTAGCAAAGCATCTGAATTGACACCTCGCTTCGAAAAACAATACCAGAAGTAACGGTGAAGTATGAGCACACAGATCTACCCAGACTAGAAGCAGGGAGAGTTTTTAGAGCATCTGTAGGACACACACATCTCCTTAACGGTGAACCTCTTCCTAAGTGTGGTATGTATGAAAGTAAATTTGAACGTCGTTCACATAATCATAATCCAATATATGGTTTGCAAAGACAACAACTTAAAATAAAACCAATCTTTGAAGACAACTTGAAGAACGAACAGATTAAACACCATATATAGAAAATACTATGATTACACGAAGGAAAATATGTGTGAATGAATTAGAGTTGGACAGCTAAGGGCCCTGGCAGCCGATGCTGTAGATTGGGGGTGATTTAGTGGATAAACCTGGATTGCGCAACTCATCAGGTAGTCTCACACTCCCCTGCACCTGCCACACAAGGCGCCCGTAAAAGAATTCACTTCCAAATCTCAAAAAAAAACATTTTTGTTAGTCTCCTATGATTTTGGGCCTGTATACAATATTTTTGGAAAGTTCTACAATTAGCTGCTATTAATTAATTATTAATTAAATTACATGAAATGTAATTATAAAGTGCAAACGTAGTGTTATAATAATATAATTACACCATTAACTTAAACATATTTGCAAAGTTTTTGTGAGTATTTTACATCATAAGTATATAAGTGATAATATAACCAAAAACCCATTTACTGTAGTGACTATTAATGCCAAAGTTCTTTACAAACTTTTTTCTATGACACAAAACTGCTATGCAAAAGGTGTGATTATACCAAAAACATACACCTCTACAAATGAGAAAATCAAAATTCTGTTCAAGACTCTAAGTTGTGAGTAAAAGAATAATATAGAATTACCTTTATTTTTATCATTCTCGACTTTCCAATTTACAATAAATTACACTGGTTCGAACATATCACACAAATTTGTATAAAATAGTGCCAATGATTTCAATATTATATAGATATAGAAACTATCCCACTCATAAAACGAAACATTGTGGGGAGCATGTGGTAATAGTATAATATGCAACAAGTGCGGTAAACGGCATTTGAATCACGAATTTATTAGGCACGAGCGGAGGGAGTGCTTAATAAACAAGTTTACCAAACGTGTTGCATACTAGCCTTCTTCTACAACCGTTAGTTTTTAGGTACAAAACAACCTAAATACACTAAATGACATCGCTGTCAAAATTGACAAACATCAAAATCCAATCCGTGCGGTAAAATTTCAGAAAAGATCCGATTGCTCCCAAACCCGTACGGTATTATCCCAAACATGTCCGAAGTGACTCGGATCCGTGGGAAACAAAACTGATGTGGTAAAATGAAACTTGCCGCACGCTAGATCAGGGTATATTTAGATATTTTACAGAAGGGAGTAGAAAAAATTATTTTTTAAACTCCTCAAGTGCCTCAGAATAGAATATTGAAACTGCTATTTAATTATGTTAGTTTAACAACCACAAACGGACTGCAGGATGAAAAAAAAATCAAAAATCTAATTTATCAAAGTCTGAAGATGTACATGATTGTAATATTAGATCTCCAAATAATATTTATTAAATGTATATAAGAACAAATTTAGCAGTTAGTGACCCCCTTCTGCTTAATATACGTTTTTTAAAGAAATTAAAATATAGGCGTTGTTATAATTAAACGAATCTTTTAAACGCTCTACTAAATAATTTTAGTATTCTCTTAGAAAATGGAAATAAAAAAAAATCAAAAAATATGTATATGGGCAAGTATTAATATGATACATAATATAATAGTTACTCTTAGGGTAAAAAGACATTCTCAATAAAAAAATTGTACACAGCTTAAACCCTGAAATGCCATCATCGGTTTTAGTTATAGTTATTTAATAAATGTGATTTTTATCAAGATTTTCGTTTTAAAGAAAAACTGTTTAGAATTACGTTCAAATATAAATAAATTTTATGACAGTTCCATCTTTTATGTTTAATACTGTTTAATAGAGTGAATAGAATAATGGCAATCAAATATTTAAGAAAATTTCAAATTTTAGTCAGAAAATTGATGGTGCCTACTTCATATTCTTTATTATTTAAGACAATAATTTACTTACGAGCTTAGATTTTTCGGAATTATATTATTCCTATTTCTACATAGTCCTCAAATAGATTTCCAGAGCTTTCGATACTGTTTACCGGACATTGGCTTGTCAATTTTCATTGTCGAAATATTTTATTAAATTTACCACATACGTTTTCATTTTTATTAATTCATTTGGTGGAAATCATGAAAGGAAAATCAAATTGACAGTTTCTAGACAAATCCTTCATTATAAGGGTGATATAAGGTAAATCAGAAAACCATAACTGATTGTTCAATTCGTAGTGCAATAGTAGCAAGAACCACAGATTGCAGAACAAAATGTAAACAAAATAAAAGCAGGGATAAAATTGATAAATATTTAAAAAAGAAGAACCGGGGAACTTTCAATAACAGACTCTTGGGAAGCTGCGAAAGCAAACCATTTATTAAGTTGATTTTCCAATAACGCCTAAATAAACACGCTCGTCGGCCATTAACGAGAAAAAAGGAAAATTGTCCAATTTAAAAATAACTGTTGTTTTTGCTTTTAAGGCTTCCTCGATTCTCCAATTATAGAGTGCCGGATTGACATTCTGTCGCTGAATAAACATTACTTTACGTCTTCCAGAAATAATATTAGGACCCCGGACTGTAATACCGGAAATCGGAAAGTCCTTCGAGCAAATGTGGCAGTGAAAATGCTGCACTTTTAGTCACTGTATAAGCGTTGAAAATATGCAAGGACATTTTTTATTTTACTGCAAACACAATCTTCATTCCAAAGCGCGCATTACTAAGGAATAACCTATATACATACGTAAGTATAATTTTCAACTACAAGAAAGTAAATTAATCAGAGAATAAAGTAATATGTGAAATTGATGAATTTCTTGAAAATCGATAAAAATCGGGGTTACTTAAGATTTATGAGAAATATATATCGAATCGAGAAGTGTCGTGTTTGACAAGTATATATATTAATTTGGTACAGCTACGTAGGTTATATATGTGGGGATATTACCACGTCTAATTTGATACACCCCTTAAATGGCACTGTATTCTACTAATTCTAAATAATTGGAGCAGGACTCCTTTTGATATAATATAGTCTCAAGCGGAACCATTTTTCGATTTCCTTTAGTGCCGAATAAAATTTTCCGCTGTGTTAGTATATTTTAAAATTTACAAAAAATGTAAAACACATTTTCATTGCAGCTTTTTGGACAATGCTCTTTACAATGCAGAAGCTACCAAGAAAAGATTTCAGTATTCTGGATACACTTTTGAGCTGCGAGAATTCGTCATTCATCATATATGCCATTCAAATTACATCACGTATATATATATACTTGTATTCTTTTGTCTGTTGTTTTGCTATACGAAGTGGAGTAAACCATAACAGTCTGTTTTCAAAAATGTACCAACAGTGGTCGTAGAAACAGTTTAGTATAATAAAATTGTTCAAACTTGTGGCCAAAATGACGTTTATCAAATATGTCGCATATTACTAGGTGTTGGGATGTTTACATCATTTTCATTTGCAAAAACTACCGCATTAGTTTCCTCTAGTGCCGAATAAAATTTAGTTACTGTGATATTTACAATTGTCTGACATTTTTCAAAGCTACGGTAAATATTGGTTGTTGAGACTATTTCTTTAATAAATCCAATTTCCTGTGTTCGTTATAACTTTAAAAAATCAGATCTAATTAAACATCACCACCATGTAACTATTCTAACATTCTAGTGACCAAATTGATTTTATAGGACTAAAAGATTCCAAATTACGTTACACATTAATTTATGTACTACCACTTGAACATTTTACTTATATGTTATGAGACACATTCTACGTTCAAAAAATGTTTGTTATTCGAACGAGAGTTATATTAAATTTAGTTTACATTTCATGTTCACGTTGCTGACTTAAATAATTGTGAAACGTCTTAACTTAAATCTAAAAATATAAAAATAATCAGGTTAACAAAAACAGTATTGTATAAATTACGTTGCGTTTTAGGCTCATGACGTTTTTTCAACACGAAAATAAATCGACAAACCAGAAATTTAGACAACGTATTTATATATGTTGGTGAACGCCAACAAAATGAACTCGGACCGAGTTAATGAAATATTTCCGTGTTGACAAAAGACTTTGTTTATCGTTAATTTAGATATTTTGCGGTCGCCGTGGCAAATGAACGGTCGTAAATATTTCGACGACACGGAAAATAGAACGGTCTGTTGCTAGGAGCAGAAGTGAACCTTTGCCGTTTTCCGTATACGAGTTGCAATATTGACATATTTTATTAATAAATTCTATATGTACGGGGTTCCGATATACCCAAACTTTCCATTTGCTGTTTGAATCAGGTACATCGTTTTTGGCGTCGAAAGCATCTCCAAAGTTCGTATAGCTCTGGTCTCGTCAAGTCAAACAAAACTTTTAAGTATCGCTTCGGCGTCTTAATAACTTATTCAAGAGACGGGTTTCATTATGATGTCAACGCAGTAAAATTAGTATCGGCGCAGTAAAAATGAAAAGTTCTAATGGAATTTCTGATAAGACTACGTCGTTTTTTCCTTTTCCATGAAAGCACTTAAAACACGTGTCTAATTAAAAATGTTCAACGGCATCTAGCCGTAGATAATCAACGCCGTCTAGATGTTGGAATTTCAGTAAGAATCGAATTATTATATGTTTTAACGTAGTGGCAATACAAATTGGTGTATACTAATACAAATTGAAGAATTGTTGTAGTATTTATTCAGGGTCCGAACAAATAGAAACGTAGAACTAACTTCACTCGATGCTATAATTTTCCTAAGGAAACAAATTACATCCAAACATCTTAGAGACAGACACATTTTGGTTACATGTCCCTGAAATACAAGGAATTTAAATAGTATGCCCAAACAGATATATTTTATTCACATGAAATGAAATTTTGTCATTTTAAATATAACTATACTAACTTAAAATCTATGCACTGCAGTTGCATATGACCTAAAACCTTATGGACCTGCGCTAGAAAACCATCTAGCCCCTGGAAATGAGAGTTCTCCCGGTCGCAGTGGCCATACAATTAATACCGGGACTTAGAAGTCTACTTTTTTCAAAGGCCTGTCCGTCCTACAATATTTAATATCAAAATATGACCCTAGCGCCATGTCCAGCCATCCAATGCCTACCGCACCCTAATTTAAAATTGGATCCATGGCTATTTTCAACTCCAGCCACACCAAAGTAACTTTTCTATGACTTCCTGGAATGTCCTTCACTCCGTACCGCCTACCGTTTGGAGTTTCTAAACGGAACTCGCTACTTCCGCAATAGCTTTTGACTAAATCCTGGACCGGAGTAATAGGAACTAAACCCAGGTTCCCAACTTTGAATGGCATTGGTGCCGACCGTCTTGCGTCAAATAGTTCTTTTTGAGTAACTGATAACTCGGGTATTCCGCCCTTATTTGCCAATGCAAATAAGTCATGTCCGCTTCATCTTTAATATCCGGTGGGAAAAATGTAACTTGTCCAGAGACAGGCAGTCCATCAATACGTCACTTAGTGCTCTATTTGTAGTGCCATTTATCCCGAATTGTACGATTGCACCTCTCCAATTGATCATTTGATCGCCGAAAGTCTGACACTTCCTGAATCACCATGATTTTTTATAACTATCTTATCAATGCCTTTAAGAAAGGTCTGCTTCAAAGAATACATTGTGTCACTAGTTTCCTGCTTACTAGGCATTCTTATAGAGGGAGGAAGAGTTGAGCACCTCCCAACTTCAGGTTTCGCCCTTGGTGATCTAACAAATTTCATTGTATTACCCGATAGATGATGTCTTTAGGCACTGTAGCACACACGAACAATTTAAAACATACATAGGAGAACCCACTGAAAAAGTTTCAAAACATTTATCAAAATGTGGTTTAAAAATAGCTTTCAGAACTCACAACACAATAGGAAAATTTTTAAAAAACAATAAAACGGTTGAAATGCGGATCTTGTCCTAAAATTTATATTGGACAAACAGGTAGATCCTTCAAGAAACGTATTAACGAACATAAAAGAGCGTTTAAAATCAATAGTCTCGATTCTAATTATGCTACACACTTAAACACAGAAAAACACATTTTTGACGACAATTTTGATATTTTACATACAGCCACAAAAAGTAGAAAATTAAATTTATTGGAAGCCATGAAGATTAATAAAATGAGACATTCAAATGTATTGCCGTCGTCGTCCCGTTTCTCTATCGTTCCCTTTTCGTCGGTTCCCGAAATAATGGTCCCACTATTTGTTTTTTCGTGCTGACAGAATGATTTTTGAGATGGCGCTCGTCGAATTGTCGGGTTCACAACAGAATCATAAGATAAGAAAAATTAAAATTTACGATTTTCTACTGTTTCAGTATATTTTAAAATTTGCAAAAAATCTGTAAAACATTTTCATTGCAGCTTTTTGGACAATGCAAAAAGTTGCAAAGAAAAGATTTCAGTATTCTGGATACACTTTTGAGCTGCGAGAATTCATTCGTCAAGTATAGTATATGCCATTCAAATTACAACATCAAGTATATGCTTAGCTATATTTGTGTTCTTTGGTCTGTTGCTTTTCTATACGAAGTGGAGTAAACGATAACAGTCTGTTTTCAAAAATGTACCCACAAAGTAATGGTCATAGAAACAGTATAGTATAATAAAATTGTTAGGTTGTTTATAGAAATCTATAAACAATCTAACAATCATAACCGCGACTCACGTCTCTACCTGTCAGCAATTTGTCACCAGTTTCAGTCAAGCTCTGAAGAAGCTAACAGGATTTCGACTCAACAAAAATCGACGCAGGAGGAATTCAGAAGTTTTGTAAAAAGTATTTGAGTAAGCTGTGGAAGTTTCTTTTAAAAATATAATAAAATTTTTCAAACTTGTGACCGAAATGACGTTCATCAAACATGTCGCATATTACTGGGTGTTGGGACTAGTCAACCATCAATTAACCACTTCTAAATTGACTAGTCAAATTCGATCAAAATGTTTTAAATAACAATTGTTGAGTGTTATCTATCATTATTTAATTAATGAATTATTATGCGTTTATATATCCTCGTTTAAATATCCACTTCAATTAGTTCTCAGAACGACGCTATGGCGACGTAACGCACAATATAAACAAATAAATATAAATTTCTTTGCATTTTTAAAATTATTTCAGTCAATTGTTTAGTAATGCGACTGTCCAGCACAAGTTTTAAATTTCTTAGCGTCAATTTAATTGGTTTTATATATCAAGATCTATAAGTAACGATACAGTTTTTAATATAGATTATTATCATCGTTCCTATTTATTCGTAAAAAGGAACACGTTAACGTGACAATCAAAGAAATTAAAAGTAATTTCGCCGTCTCCACATGGTAAAACAACCAATCGAATACAGCGGTGGAATGCTGACAATAATTAACAATAAATCGCAATAAATGAAATTGTCAATTAAATATATTTCATAATTAAGATACGCTCTCGCAATGGACGGAAATAAATGAAATATCGCGGCAATTTTGCTGCCGTTGCACTCGTAGTTGATTATAGAGTTTCTATTATTTAATAGCTCCATTCGCCTAATGAATCAAATCAATTAGCACGCCGAGGTTAATATTTGTTAGCAAAACTAGGGCACTATGGCCATCAACATAAAATGTACCCTTCGATTTGCACGGCAAATCAATCCATTGACACTTTACCAGTCGCCCCCTATACTACATCGTCACTAACCCAATAAACCCTGAACGTTTAACATTGAACTTTATTGTCCCTCGGACAATATCGGACACGTTTCACGATTTGTTCCACCCCCCTCGTTCCAAAAATAATCGTTACGCCGTTCGAAGGACTCGACTCCTTCGACAATACCCGACAATACGGTAATTATTTCAAAGCACATTTTCTGAAAATGAAAAGTACTGGACAATAGTGGGTCCCAATGCTATTTATAGACTAAATTCTAAATGATGCGTACTGCGTATCTAAAAAGAATTCGCCATTCGTCAAGTATACTGCATGCCACTCAAATTGCTCCATCAAAGTATATTTATGTTTTGTCTGTTGATTTTGTAATACAGAAAACGATAAAAAATATTGAGAAAATAAAAGATTTTATTTTTATTTTTTAAGAATTATATTCCGTTTTATTGCCCTTTTTGGTATATAAGCATAACTTGGTAATGAGGCCCACGAGAGGTCCTTTCGAGTCATTGGAAGGAGCAGTGAATCCGATGAACGGCTCCTAAGACTTAGTGCCCTTAGAGACCGTTCCAGCACAACCAGCGCAATCGGATATAAATGACGGATGGCTTCGAGTCGAGAGAAATGGATTTATCAAAGGATTAGAGCTTATGAACAACAGTCGTACTGCCCTTGGTTGTTATTTCGATTAAGCAAACAGATAATCTGGCATGGAGTGAAGAACGGGGTCACTGAGGTTTTGTTTATGGGCGCACGACTTGCGTTCATTGAATTATGGCTTGGGGAGCCATAATAGTTGGAAGCAGGTGACCGCTAGTTTTTTTGGACAGAAACATCAATGCTTAATTCTACATGTGACCTATTGCGTTGCGCGACTTTCAGGTAATGTTACTGTCTAGGGTTTAAAATTCAAGATCACACCAAAAATTTCTGTTTTTTCTTTTAATTTCTATTAAAGTCGAATTATTTTGACATACTATTTGATAGATATGAAACTTTCTTCTGAAAAATACTTAAAATCTTCAATATCGCTTAAGGAAAGTAGTTGCAAGTCAAGTTATAAGTAGGTGTATTAAAGGCCACTGGGAAATTGCTTACTTGTGCCACCAGTAGCAACCAAATCATACTAAGCGTAGGGGACCTACGCCAACTAGTTATTAATTATATTGAAAAATTATGCATCGTTAAAATACGAAGTATCCACATTATTATTATTATTATTATTATTTACTTAATGTAGATATTTCCAAAAAGAACAATTATCCTCACAATTCGAACTAGTTTATTTTCAAGAAACCATGATAAGAACAATATTTTCCTGCAATTGTGGATTGTTTCAATACCAACTGAGCAACTAACAAAAATTAACTCAATAACTGCGTAAAGTTTGCTAATTGTATTTTAATTGAAAGCTTCCAATATTTAGGGAAAATTTGAATTGGACACCGTTTGGTAGAAGTTTCTATTAAATTCGAATTATTTTGGCATATTGTTTGACAGCTATGATTTTTTTTTCTGAAAAATATTAAATCTAACATGAGGAAAATAGTTGCAAATCAAGTTACAGGTGGGTGGTGTATTAAAAACCACTCTGGAAATTGCTTACTTGTGCCAATAGAGGCAGCCAAATTATACAAAGCTCAGAGAATCTATGCCAAAGAGCTATTAATTGTATTGAAGAATTACACATCGTTAAAATACTAAGTATCCACATTATTATTATTATTTACTTAATGTAGCTATTTCCAAAAATAATAATTCTCCTAAAAATTAGAACTAGTTTATTTTCAATACTAACTGAGCAACTAACACAAATTAACCCAATAACTGTATAACTAGTGCTTCTGGGTTAAATAAACTAGATTTTATTGTCCGCCAAGTACCGAACGTGTTGCATACTATACTTTTTCTACGACGGTTAGTTTTTGGGTACATTTTCGCAAAAACAACAAGAATACATTCACTGACATGACCGTCAGAATTGACAAACGTCAAAATTCCAAGCGTTGGAAATATCTCCGAAACCGTCCGATTGCTCTCAAACCCGTGCGGTAAAATCCCGGAAATGTCCGAAGTGGCTCGGATCCATGGGAAACGAAACTGACGTGGAAAAGGGACGCTTCCCGCACGCTAGATCGGTGTGTAATTAGGTATTTTACAGATGGGAGCAGAAAAAAATATTTCCCAACCAAAAAAGTGGCTTTATTTTAATGTTGTGTAACAGAGCATAACAATAAACAAATCAATAGACATTGATATTATATAAGGTTGTTCGGAAAGTCATTTCGTTTTTTCCCGTCACAGGACTTAATTACGTTTTTTCGAAACCAACTTCACACTTAAGCCGCATAACCATTATATGTCTTGAGAGCTGATATTGCAAGGCTTGTGTGTGAAAAAGTTCTATTAATTCTACGCAGTAGTTTTTGGTTGGTGCCCTTTTAAATATGGAGAGCACTAAGCAGCATTTTCGTCATATTTTACTTTTTTACTTCAGAAAAGGTAAAAATGCTGTCCAAGCGAGTAAAAATTGACGGATGTGTATGGAGAAGGCGTGTTAACAGTACGCCAGTGCCAGACCTGGTTTGCAAAATTTCGATCCGGCGATTTTGATGTCGAAGATGCACCACGGTCTGGAAGGCCGGTCGAAGCTGACAAAGATGCGATAAAGGCATTAGTTGATGCAAATCGGCGAATAACCACACGAGAGATCGGTGAGAGATTAAATTTGTCGAATTCGACTGTTTATGGCCATTTGAAAGGCATGGGCTTAACCTCGAAGCTCGATGTGTGGATGCCCCATGTCCTTACGGAGCGAAATTTGTGTCGTCGCGTTGACGTGTGCGATTCGCTCCTCAAACGTCAAGAAATAAATCCATTTTTGAAGCGGATTATTACTGGGGACGAAAAATGGGTTGTATACAACAATGTTAAACGCAAGAGGTCATGGAGCAGAAAAGATGAACCGGCTCAAAGCGTGTCAAAAGCCAACATTCACCAAAAAAAGGTGATGCTCTCCGTTTGGTGGGATGTCAAAGGAATCGTTTTTTTTGAGCTTTTGCCGGACAATACAACGATTAATGAAGTCTATTGTCATCAACTGAAAAAATTGAATGATTCACTTAAAGAGAAGAGGCTTGAATTAATCAACAGGAAGGGTGTAGTGTTTCACCAGGATAATGCGAGACCTCACACAAGTTTGGTCACTCGCCAAAAACTTTTACAGCTTGAATGGGACGTACTGCAACATCCACCATATTCTCCAGATCTGGCGCCTTCCGACTACTATTTGTTCCGGTTCCTGCAAAATTTTTTGGATGGCAAAACCTTTACCTCAAATGAAGATGTCAAAAACCACCTGAACCAGTTTTTTGCCAGCAAGGACCAAAACTTTTATGAGAGGGGAATTATGTTACTGCCAGAAAGATGGCAAAAGGTGTTGGACCAGAATGGCCGATATATAATTTAATAAAATATTTATTCATTATACGAAAACTGTCTTTCATGTTCCCCAAAAAAAACGAAATGACTTTCCGAACAACCCAATAGAATAGTGGAAAAGTACAGTTTACTCAATTCTCCATAGTTCATAAGTTTGAATTTCAAGAAGCTTTGCTGAGTTTAAAGTTCGTTCTTATTTGTCTCTATTTATAGCGAATATGAATCCCAAAGTTAAGTGAAATTAAAAAAAAAGATAATGAAACAACCATGTTGTGATAAAAAAGTTTTTCTAGCTTAGTATAACAAAAAAAAAATTAAACTGGCTTCACTCTAAGCCTACACAACACCATCTAAACTAGTTTTCGATTAATAGATGAGTGTGACATGCTGTTATTGTGTGTACAAACGAACGATCGCCAACGACTCAATTAATAATTAAAACAGGAACGTACCACGGCAAGTCGTATTATTGAATGGATGGAAAATATTAAATACTCACTTCCTCGAAAAATGAAACGCGAGTCGGTTTCTTCCGGGAAACGTATCATTACGCGTTATAACTGGTCCGATTTTTTTCGTGCCCATATATCGTACGAGCTTAATTAACTAATAAAACTTAATTACAGAAACGCCAATAAAATATTTTATTTTCAAGACACGCAGCAGTCATCGACACTTTTATTACGGCGAGTCAAAGGATTAACATGTGACAACGGCACTCTCACGGGCCTACCAATAAAATTTTACGGTCGATATCGTTTCTTTCATTTTTTATTTTTTTTTGGTTTGCTGAATATCAGTCACGCACACGTTTTTATTTTTTCAATCAAACGTCATGCGTTTTCGGTTAGCTACACTATAAAACGGTCGATCGGCTGGAGTGACAGCCCAATCCTGTTCGGAATGTTATTTTTTCTCCCAAAATGCTTGGCTTTGGACAGGTCGCGGTTTGCACTGAAAAATGGTGCACAGTTTTTGCAATAAAATTTCCGAAAATTTTGTTTTAAAAGTCAATTTTTATAAATGTTTTTGGTGTTCACTTCTATGATTTCGATTATCAGCATTAATTTAGCAATTTGAATTGAAATTGCGTTTAGTAATATCCGTGATTAATTCAATCCCCTCCATAAAAAAATATGCATAAAGTGTGTTTTTAAAATAGTAATATTTTCGCAAAATTTTATTGTTCTATATATTTTCCTTTTTAAGATGCAAAGTAAAAACCTTCTTATGTTCTACACTTTATTTCAAGTTTTTCGCGTTTTTTTTTAAACACCGTTTACATCACTGCAGACTAATTCCAATAGAAATGATATTGGCACAATTCAACGGGTTTATAGCAAGGCACAACGCGGCATTCAAAATGAAAGACCTTGATCACGTCGTTGAGGAAATAACACCAGAGAACCGACAAAACGCAGTCATTAAAGAAGAGAAAATGTAGGATCTGCACTAGTTGATCGATAGAATCCGTTAATTATAACGTCACGATGAGATGGCAGTTCTTCAGATGATTTTTTATAATTTCATTTCTGTTAAACGTATTTTTGACATAATTTTTAATGAAAGAAGTTAGGATACTTAATACTATGAACAGGGATACAATTTTAAGTGTCTCGCTTGAAATTTAAATTTTTCCAATTAATTTTGTAAAAAAAAACTTCCACGGGCTACTGTAATACTTTGTACAAAACTTGTGGATTCCTCAACTCAGCAAAAACCAACGCAGTAGGAATCCAATAGTTTTGTAAAAAGTATTTTTCCAGTTGCTCCTTTCAAGCTTTAAAAACTATACATTTTGGCGAGAAAGTCATTGAGCCACCTTAGAACTTTGTAAAATTTCAAAAATACTACTCCATCTTGGATATATCAATTTTTGGCAATTCTTAGATACTGAATTCAAAAATGTAAGGTTTTGACTACTTTAAACAATCCGTTTTGGATATATTTTAGTTGAGTCTGTATTTTCTAAATTAAAAGGAAATAAAATAAAAATATAGAGGCCAACTCCAAGAAATGAAGTTGAGCCACTTGAAATTATGTATCTTGGAACTTTTGTGATGCCATGTTAAGATATTAAAAACCAAGTATCCTTATTATGTGAAAATAAAGTTAAAAATTAAATTAACTTAAATCCAAAAACCATCGAAGGTTTAAAAATCAATGTTAGTTTCAATGATTAGAATAATATTAGAATGAAATAGCCTATTCAGAGAGATGAAAATATGGGATGCTTTATTCGCATCAAAAATAAAGATGACGCCATATCGTTGATATTTGATTGGTGTCGTTAATCTAACTCAAAAGTGACATAGGATACGTCTCCGCAAATTTCCACTAGCAAAATAAGTGAGCTTCAAATACAAGTCAAACTCTTAAAATTCTTTATTTTACAAGTATTCTACCAGGACGTATTTGGAACACCATTTTCAGTGTTGGTGAATGGATAACAATAGCAAAAACTTACATTGATCCATCCTCGAAAAAAATAACAATTTTGCAACGAAATGAATGTCAAACAATGACGTTTTATTACTCTAAACCTTTCTGAAGTAAATATTAACACACAGTGATTCAATGATAGTTATGGATAACGCAAATCTTTAGTCACGAAGAAGAAAAGGAAGGAGAAAAGAAATTATCGACTTGTTAACCACCAAAAATATTGAATTTGAAAATAATTTGCATTTACATATAGAAAATTTGCAAAGACATCGTTTTATGAAAAAAGCAGAAAAGCATAGTGACCTAGTGACAGTTTCTGCCATGTAGGAGACTCCCCCTATAATTACCACCATATATATGCGGGAATTACACTAATGAAAAAACGTGTCCTTAACATTTAACGAAAACGGTGAAAAATTCGTACTACGCGAGGAATTCAACGAACATAGTTTTCCGTTTATCTCGGTCTGAAAACTAATCCGAGCACGGAAACCTGCTCTGTCGTTTTTTCGAAATCCCAGACCTGTTTGTCTCCGGTTGAGCGTTTAAATCATGCCTTTGGTAGTATAACTGCTGCGGCAAGAGATCGTCTAATGACCGACCCACGCTCCAGTCTCGTAACTCAGCCTAGAAATCTTGACGCCGTTTATCAAAAGCCCGAGTGTTTATCTAGACGTTTAATGCTTTTCTCTCCTTGTAATAAAACTTTGCGAGCTAATGAAACTCCCGAGAGGGGGATTTGTACGGCAACACCGCGGTCGCGAGGGTAAATTGCGACATTGTCACCGTTGCTTTCATTTTTTTTGCAAAACGGGCTCGGCGCTGATTAACTTTATGAAAATCCAGTTTTCTTCGCCTTTCACCGGCATGTGGTCTAAACAATTTGAAGCATAAGCACATTTTTTGGAACTTATGATCATAAATAATAGAAATATTATTACAAACCTCAGATATCAGGAAATTGTTTAATCACGAACAAATCTTATACACAAAGTGTTTGAGAATTGTTCGTATAGAATAGAATATAGTATAAATTTAATTGGACGGTAACAATAATTATATTAGATACCAAAGACAACAAATAATTTAAAAAACAATAAAATGTAGGATCGAAAGTCACACCGATTCAATCGAATCTTAAATGTTACACCATTGGTAAAGAACATAGAAACTAACAAATTTTTTGAAGATTCGCCTTCTTAATTTTATCCGGGAGATAACTGAAAATCTTAAAATGGAAAGTAATTTGTAGCACTATCAATATTACAATACCCCAAGTTGTAATTACGAAGATTTGCAGTGGCTAGATTATTTTTAGCAAGAAAATTTTCAATGAGCGAATAAAACAACATAAAACAGAGAGCCCTTTTTTGCATTATAAAAGATTTTTTTCAGGAATGGTACTCCTATACTTTGAATGATATAGATCAAAGTAACACATTTTTAGTATATCAAAGCTGACCAACTGTTTAAGCTCTCTAAGCAGAAAAGTGACGCTAGAAAATTCATAATTCAACTGGTATACGTGAGCCGACCAGTTATCATAGTAGGACCTTGAGACTTTTTCTTGACAAAATTACCCGTTGGAATGATCAAATGATCAAACATTTAAATAGAATATTATTGCATATGTGCCAAAATAAGTGATTTATTTAAATATTCAGAAATGTCACCTATGTCCGGAATACTCAACTAGGGTTAAAAGACAGATTTCCGCTATTATCGGAGGCGTGCATTCATTAACGATAAATACCAGATAAATACTTCCTTTTGCCCCTACGAGCGACATTGCAACATGTTTTTTGATTCTTCGGTGCTTTAGACGTAAACATCACCGTCTTGTCTTAATGGTTTTCAGGTGCGCTGAGTTTGAAAGTATATTCTTCAAACGATAACATTTTGTTGCTCATTTAGCATACATAGATGTTCATAACTATTTCACTAATTTGACTTACTTTCCTACTTTCAGCTAATGAAAATATATATATTAGCAAACATTAATATATAAATAATTTTCTGGACTATCTGGGTTAAAGGCGTCTTATGTAGAGTATTGTGCTGGAGTGGTGTACCCATAGTTTACTGATTTTAATACTACAGATGTTTTAAGATTATTACAAAATTCTTAGCGAAATTCGTAAAGTATATTATACGGGGTGTTCGGAAACTGAGTTCGGAAAATAATGGTAATAATTCTTAACGGAATAAGCTGCTATTTTACACATAAATGTCATTGTGAAAAATAAAATTGTTTCAGAGATCATTTTACCTAGAACATTATTTTTAATTTTCCCTGTATTTTATTTATTTAGACTAGTATTGCCAATATAGAACAGATTGCGTCGAGCAGAATCACAAATCCTCAAAAATTATTTTAAGTCGATAAGTGTTATTGTTTAGCCATAAATCGACTGCAGGCTACGTGCACATAAGTAACATAAACAATATACAACGCTAATTATAATTCATTTTCAAAATGCCCACCGTTCATTTCTAAACATTTTCTTATACATTATAAATAATACGCCTAGCCTATTTTTCATGATTTCGCAAACGTTTATTATTATTTGTCGTAGATCATTGATATCTGTTATACGTAGGTGTTTCATACACTAAAGACTGTTCCCAAAAAAAGAAGTTCATCGGATTAAGGTCTGGTGAGCAAGGCGGCCGGGCCGACATATCTATCGATGTTCAAATACCTTCTTACAGCCATTGTAAAATGGGGTAGAGCGCCATCTTGTATTAACCACATGTTTTGTATCCACTGCAAAGGTACCTCTTCTAGTAAGGGTGGTAGTTTCTCTTGGAGAAGTTGCAAATACATTTCCCCAATACGCGATCCGTTAAAGAAATGGCGTCCTATAAGATTACTCCTATAATCCCTGCCAATACATTTAAAGAAAACCGGCGCCGATGTTTTCCTTCAATTTTTGCATATGGCTTTTCAATGTTGATGCATATTTCGAAAATTTGCAATGCCATCGGTGATTAAAATGACATTTAAGAATTGCGGGTGATTTTCCTAGAAATTTTTCCTAGAATTTGATTGCATAAAATTACTCTCAATTGCTCATCATCCTCATACAGTGTTTGAACCCTTTGAATATGAAAGGGCCGAAGATGATTTTCATGCAAAACTTCCCAAACTGTAGAGTAAGCAATTCTTTCGTGAGCAGCAAGTTTTCTCGTACTCGTTTACGGACCAGCCTCCACATTTTTAAGTATTCTTTGTTCTCTTGCAGCGGTTCTTTCATTCCTCGGTCTCCCTTTATTCATATTATCAGGTTTGAATGATCATCGTTCATCAAGTCTTCTGTGTATGTTGATGAATGTCTTAGCAGATGGAATGTTCCTATTGGGATAAGCCTCTATATAAAGCCGTTGTGCTTGGTCGCATTTCCATTTGCTCTTCGTAGCAGTATGTTTTCAGTTCCTGATGAACCTCTTTTAATAAAAACTAATTTTTAACGGATTGTGACAAAGATTTTTTCAAATTTCATTAAGTCCTGTTCGATTTATGGGTAAACGATAACACTTATCGACTTAAAACAAGAGTAACTATTTTTGAGGATTTGTGATTCTGAAATGTGTTTCTATTTTGCAAAATCAGTCTAAATAAATAAAATACGGGGATAATAAAAAACATGTTCTAGGTAAAGTGCCCTCTAGTGACAGATTGCAGAAACACTTTTAGCCTTTTAGCCAATTGCGTTAAAAACAAAATTTTAAAAGTGAGTTTTGACAAGCTATAACTCGGAAAATATTACGGTTTCGAATTTTTCTTACATGATTTACTACCATTATTTTACCACGTTGAATCTTTCCTCCAAGTTTCCGAACTCAATTCCGAACACCCTATATATGATTATCGTGCGGAGTAAAAGTAAACCCGCATACAACACATTTCCATTAGACCTGTAATTGCGTTCATTACAAAAAAAAAGTTCCAAATAATGATCAGCAAGTTTTGGTTAACATTTTTACAAGTGTTGACAACCTTCTAGTCATAAATAACAGGGACAAAACTTGAAATTCTTGGAAACAGAAATAATTAGGCTACCGTTTACGTCGTAAAGTAATCCGAAAGAAAGTTAGAGGAACGCCTCCGGTTTCGTGCAGGTCATTTAAAAATGGGTCACAATCACCAAAGGCGACAATAGCGTTTTTGCATGGTAAATCGAAAACTGACGGCAGGCAAAACCAATTCTTAAAATGAATGTCAGTTTTGAATTTATGATAACGGGCGAAACAATGTTTCGAATCTTTTTGGCTAATAATTAAAAATATTTTCGCCATGTGATTGGAAATAGCGGCCAAGAAAGACAGACAATTTAATTGCCATGAAATAGTTCTCAGCCTTGAAATACGGTTAAAAATAATTGAAATTGTATACGGACCTCGATAAGAAATGTGTGGCGTTTACGCAAAACAATATTCCTGGAATCGATAAACAAATGAAAGGCGATGCCTGGCGTATGTTTTTGTTCTGTGGGCAACAACAGAATACAGGATGTTTAATAAACGTTTAACAAATGATCCAATTGACTGATATGTAGATATGCAAGAAATATATAAATATCTTCCTGTGATTTTTTTTCAAGATTTGAATTGGCTAATAAGCTTGTACTATGTAAATCAGAAATTATTAGATTTCATGAAGAGTTAATCCAATATAGCCGAAAAATACATCCCAAGTTTATTCGTTTCGCAAAGTATATGGAAACAAACTAAATTTATGGGACAATTAAAGTCGTCATATGTGTTGTTTTAATTTATATTGCATTTTACTAATCAATTGCGTTATACAGAACGAGATTCTGTCCAAAGACAAAAGACGAAATATCAATAAATAATTACCATTATTGTGTTTTATAATAACATTTTTCTACTCCTTTCCCTGCAATACCTAATTAAAATTGATCAAGCACGAGGGAGCGAAGTATCAGGTTCGGTCGTTTCCGGTACTTTAGTCACGGGTTTGGCAGTGATTTTATGTTTTCGGTAGTTTTTAAATATTAGTGATATTTTGAAGTGTGACGTGAAGAGTTATTTGATCTGTTAAAATCAATAATTATTTGATTAGTGAATACGAACGATTGAATAAATATGTGACGTGACTATTCCTTGTGAAATAAAACAGTCAACACTGTCACGAAATATTTTTCCTTTGAGGTTAGTAAGCGTGATTGTAGACGGGCGACACTGATGGACATGATTTAGGGACCCGTCTAGGGCGACCAGAGTTATAATGTTGTTAGATCTATCAAAGTGGTCCAAAAAATCAAATTTTACCGAAAAACAGAAGAAGAAGATGTTCTCTCAGGAGTTGTTAACAATTATTTAGCAAAAAATCCTGGATGTCGCAGGAGGAAGATAAAAAGAAAAAAAAATATCAGTATCCCTACCTAGTTTAGTAAAGTCTTGCATATAAAACTCAATAACCATTAATAAAATGATAATTTTTTGAATTCCATTAAAAAAAAAACGAATGTTTTGACCCAAGTGTTTTGAAATTGACTTGATTTATATTAATAGACCAAACGAGTATTGGAGTCTAGTGGGAAGCGTAGATACTTTCGTACTATTATAGAAAAATAGCAATTTCTTTTGGCTACGAATTAAGACTTTACAATTCTGTCTCCTATTACTTAGATCCTTATCGATATACAGTTATTGTTATCGATATCCAAATTCTGTCGAAACTTGCCGATTATATATCCAAACGAACTTGTTCCTGTTTTACGTAGTAACAACAAATGTTTAAAATCGACAACGCATTCCATTTCGATGTAAATTATCCAGGCAACGCCTTCGGGCTGCTGTGGGAAACTGGTATTATTATTCGGTTTTAATTAACAAATTAATGCCCAGTTTTTTCGTAATAGACAATTTAGTCTGTCACATAAATTCCGTGAACCTGTTTGGGTTCGGAATTTTCACGATTTTAATAAAATTATTGTGGGGACAAAAATACACTATTTTTAAAGTTAGGCTAGCAGTAAAGAGACGTTATTCGGAACGATCGGAATTGGTTACTACTACTACTCAAAAAATAAAAACAGTAAATACTTCGGTTCATATCATAAAATTCATGCAAATTTAAAATACATCAAATAAAGAAGCATTGTCAAATAATGGAAAATACTGTTTCTGACCTTTAACATATATTAATATATATATTATCTATTCTTATCAGCTTAATTTCACGATTGCAATGTTATACAAGATGAAGCAACCAGGCTTAGGCTGCATTTCGGAAAGTGTTTTAGGATGTGGCAGAAATTAAGCGTGCTGTAGGATTATAAAAACACATTCTTTTTTTTCATTTTGAAAATTCTTTCGTTCTTTGCTATGTTTTTGACAAACCCAGCACAATCTTGGAAAACCAAATGTGCGAGGTGTTTCCAAAATATTTTAGATTGAAGTAATTGTATAAAAATTACAAATATATGTAATAAAACCTTGAAGTACAATTAACTAGTTTTATCACATTATAACTGAGAATATTTTTTAAATTTCCGCAGGCCGTGAAACTTTTTTCGCCAAAAATACTGCTGGTTTCTTTAGTGTGCTTTCTGAAAGTCAGCGAGACTCCTACTAGACTAGTGCTACTGCAAAGATAAAATAGGTAAAAATGTTAGTTCAAAAATCGGCATTATTTAGGAAATAATACAAAAAATAAAAACAAAACTATGGCACTCCGTATCTAGGAAACTAAGTATTTTATACAAAATGGTACTTTTTCTTTTAAACATACTTGAGAAATTACTATATGAAATATTGGACATCTATTAAATAACACTTTGTATTAATAAAAATTTAAAAAATTGGTTCAAGAAATGTGGTTCCAAATATTAGTTGCAAGATACAGTTAATTAACAATTAGATAAAAAGATGTCAAAATGAGTGTACTAACGTTCTCGAAGGTAAGGATTTCAACCTAATTCCTAGAGGACGCTTTCATACTTAATGATTAATTATTTTTGGTATATATTTGTTTATCCTCTAAAGCTGACATTGCTTTGACTTCATACTAAGAAAAAGTAATTTTTTCTAACTAACTTGGTCAACATCGATATGTCAAGCAGTTGGTGAGTTAATCGTTTTTGAATATTCCATTACATTACATGCACCATGAATGTTTCCGTGGAAATTTATCAGTTTTAAGATTACTAAAATCTTTCGAAAATTAAGTTTTACTTTTTACGCCTGATCTACTTCTTATCTGATTGATAGTATATCGTGTGACTCTATGGTGGATAAGTACGACATCCTGTATTATAAGCTTCTCGTGTGACGAATCTTCAGATACAACAATGGAACTTTTTCAAAAACGAACAATAATGTTTAAGCAAATGATCACTAAATACTCAAGGAAATCAATTAGTGAAGTGAACAACAATGAAATATTATTTTTGCCATTGCTTAAGACACTATTCTAGTGAAACAATAGTAAAAAAAAACATCCTAAATAAGCAAAACGATCAAATTGAAAAAAATTAAAACACAAAATACAAACTATTTTGGGAAATATATTTTCCAACAGTCAGCGTTAATGAATATTGCCATGAGCGGATCTATGACACACAAATACTGAAAACAATTTTGAAACATTTTGTAAATATTAAAACAGATAACTAGTTCGTAAAATGCAAAACGACATCTTTAATGTTTCCGTCGATTTGGTTTGTATGCCTCTCCTTAACCGTTATCTCGAGACAAAGTAAAGTGTATTTCCGGATATAGCTCCTCCCATGTGTGTAGGTTTGCAAATACAGACGGCCCTAAAACTTTTTCCTCGTGATCGCGCTCTGGAAAGCTCCCTAATACATTTTCTGACTGTGACAAATGACCGTGACACTCGGTATTTAAATCAACGTCACAATGAATTGTAAAGGATTAAATTAGATGCAAATAACGCTCTCGTGTAGGTGTTAAATTTATATCGCTTAACTAACCGGGACGAGTATATTTTATAAATATGTATTTATTCGTAAGCCTGATGCGGCATTTGAAGTGCGAATTAAGGGGCTTCTCCTGGAGACACAACGCGACGGCTTAAAAATTTTGGTTGTTTATTTGGATGCTTTTCAAAAGCATCGCTGAAGTAAATTTTGCTTGCATAGTTGCTGTTATCATTTTTATCTCAACCGTTTTACTTACTGCACTACTTTTAAAAAAAAAGTTATGCAAATTTCTAGAGTAAATAGAATATTAAAAATCAGTAGTTGATATCATAGATGCGAGACTACAAAAAGAGGCCACAAAAATGGTTTTTGTCTACAACTTCTGCTACCTAAGCGAAAATCTACCACTAACCAAAACAATTTTGCCAGCAGTAACTTATGATCTGGTTAGGTATTTGTCGTTTAAATTTTATTTCGGTGTCTTAAACCTTAATTGCTAAGATGAAATTTAAAAAAAACTATCTTAGGAAGGCCCTAGAAATTAGGAGTAAGGGTTAATTAGAGTAGTATTTACCACTTAATTTCGTCCTATATATTGTTGTTTTAAATAAAATAATAGGCAACCATTAATAAAAACTTTAGCATTTTTATTATAAAAAAGAAACGTTTGTAATATCCTACGGAATTATCGCGATGGCTGTTGGGCTATACCGCAGGTACTCAGATTTTTGTTTGTCACCCCGTATTAAATCACTTGAAGTTTTGATCGCCTGTCTCTCGCCTATCGCATTACGGATACTCGATACCCAGACCACCGATGTAAAGCGCGATAGATGGTTCAATGCAAAACGAACATCCCATGAGTAGGTCTTTTTTAAACCTTATTCATTTGTTTTCGGAATTTAAAAAAATTAAGATATATTGAATGTGGGACGAAAATGTTCCGAATTGGTGTAGTAGACATTTTCCAATACGTAACTTTAGTCTGAAGGATCTTTCGTTTTTAAATATTATCGTTCATCGTTTTCGAACAATGAAAGCCTTAATCGTTTAAATTTTAGCATTGTATGTCTTGTCCTGGACATTTAAGACTAAAAAAAAACAAAAACTCACTAAATCCTTTAACTTTAGGCAAAGTCCGAAATTCTTCGTACTTTGGCTGTCTTCCAGTATGACAATCTTACGTTTACCAAATGTTGCAACAAATTCTTTATACATTCCACCAAAGGGAAATTGAAGAAACCAAGAAATCGGATAAAAACAGCCTTCTCAATACCGACGTCGTAAAAGTAACACATTGCAGGGAAATTACGAATCAACAACAATTAAAATGTAACAAGAAGAGGTCGTAAAACGAGCAGCGCATAATTGAGTATTTTAGCCTAGGGAGTAGAAAAATGCATTCTTCCCATTTAGGTTGTGAGTTTCGATAGAAAAAGAAACTTATTTTACATGAACTTCTACTAGTCATCCACACTGGTTATTAAATTCAATTCTTCCGTCTTGGTCTTCGAAGGCCTCGCGAGTAATATAAAACTAATGCCCGCGGAGAGAGTCTTGAACGGGGCATTTTCTAGTCGCGCAAGTAGCCAGGCCGCTCGCTCTCCCGAGGTCATTTAACCGAAGAACCACTCGGAGGCAGCAGCGGCCAGCGCAGCGGTTTATTAATTGTAATTATAATGCACGGACTGAATAAAATCGTTGCGTTTGAAATGCGATACGTACACTGGATGCCGCTATATTTTCATTTCGTCGTTGCATTCCTACAAATTGGAGCGGCTACTGGGAACGTACATGTGAGGAATCTTTGCCACGTCCCTGAATCTTTTCTGTGTGCGAATAATCCAATTACAGTGGGTCGTGAGGACACGTAGAATATAATTTTATTGTCTAAATGATTCTGGATAACTATATAAACCTGACAACAAAAGTTTCCTCTATTCTATTCCCTTATCTCTAAAATAACAGTTTCACAAAATATTAAACGATTCAGTCTCTTAATGGTATAAAGATATAAACAAATAAAAAGTGTATCTTATGGAAAGTTAACTCAATATTTATCAGTTATGTACAAAATAATACATAAAATGCTCTGTTTAATTTTGAGAAGTTAAACTCTATAACATGCGCATTACTATCATAATTCGCAAGATCGAGATAAGTAGATTGGGGTCTTATTTGGCGCACAGAAGAAAAAAGCAAAAAATTCCAATCCGTTCCTAATCTAAAAAAATAAAAAAAAAGTAAATTTTCTCTTGTTACTTCTAAAAGTAAGTAGTCTCGGCAGAACTACAGAACTACAGAGTCATTCTGCAGGAAACAACACACTTAAGAACGGCGCTAATCTCAGCTCGATTCTTAGAAATCATGTTTTAAACTAAGACGTTGTAGTTAGAAATGTTATATCTTCTAACATCTAGGATATTTAAAAAAGGATCAGCACACATGTAAGTATAAATAAAAACAGGAAACGTATTAATAATTTAAATATTTCTGAGTGCCTTTTAAAAGCGATCATCGAGTATCATAGCGAGAACGTTTGTTGACGATTGGTATTACTTAGTCTAATTTTATCAGTATAAAAAAGTTTATTCGCATGCACATGTATAAACAACGGCTCGACCTTTGAAAATAGTTCGGAAGCGATCTTTTATATTTTAGGACCGTGTAGAATTCACTGGCTCAGTAGTCTGATAGCATGAAATAGGACAAGGACAAGGACAAGGATATCGATCCGTTCATATTAAATGAAATTAGAAAAAAGTTACAGGACATTTATTTACGTTTTGGATATTTTGTGAACAAATAGTTTTGGTTACTTATATCAAGAAAGAAAAATTATTGGAATTTATTTTAAAATTTCTAGAATAGGGATAACTAAACTTGGGAAAGTGGTGGAAGGTTTGGAGTAGTCGAAAATCGTCTTATTAGATCATCAAGGCTGCCCTGGGCCGATTGATTAAAAAAAAATCAACGATATCACTTTTATTGCAACAAAAGATAGTATGCCTATAATATAAGAAAAAGAAATAATTTAATTGGTCACCCGCTACAGTCATATGTTTGGCATTTTAATGTTTTTAGTTGTTCTAAACCAAACGGATCTATCTACTCTGCTTGGTTACTAAGTTACGGGGTGATTTCTATGTATATGAAGTATATAAAATTATTTAAAACTAAGGAAACCCAAGTCAAAATTAATTGTTTATAATTCAATCTGTCGTTTTAAGAAAAACATTATCGTAATAATCTAATATTTCACCTGTAACCATTCAGGGCAGGTATTAATATTTTCATTATATTTATATTTTTATCAGATGTTGTAGGTTTTGTTTTACCCTCGATTCCTCTGTCTAATATTTGCACAATTTTAATATTCATCGATTCAATGTGACTGGAAGGTGAGCTTAATACTACACAAACAAAATTTAATTTACCTAGTGTAAATAGTTTACGTTTTTTGGGAAAGCATGCTGTCCTCGATGGTTTTCCCCCCTAATGACGTGTACGTAACATATTTTCCACTAACGATTTTCAAACAGACCGACGTTCTTGTCGTATTGAAAGCAGAATTAATTAAGTACTTACAAATGGCGCTCGATATTTATTCTTGAATTTGTGATCTATGATTATTACGGCGGTTATTCCTTAGGTCACTGCAATCAACCGAACCGATAATAATTAATGTAATGGAACATTCAGGGTAGGGCTTATAAATAACATTTGTGTAAAGCACAAAAATACGTTCACAAAAAATTTTTATGCCCTTACTTAAGGGGAGCTACAGTAACTATTTTTTGTTTTTCAGAGTGCAAAACTGGAGAATTTTGTTTTGAAAAGGATTTATCAATCAAATTTTCGTATTTTTGCAATTATAGTTGTCGACCTCCAGCCAACAATTATTAACAATTTCTTAACTGTACATATTATAACGCGGAGTCATAACAGGCTATTTCTGGCTAGTGCACAAGCTACACAAGTCATACAATTGTTAATATATTTTACACAGTTTTCCATAACTCAAAATGACTTGTCACAGGAAGATTTCCTGTAATTTGTAATTTTGGTTCCAAGTGTATGGTTTGTCTAAAATTAAAAAAACAAGCAGTCACATTTTTTGACAGAAAGAAAGATTTTTTAATTTGAATAATATTTTTAAAAAGTTGATGTATTTAAAAAAAAATGGTACCTCGTCGGCAGCATCATATAATTAGGATACGAATGAAGGAAAAGTGTGTCATGGTCCAAGACAAGGTATTTCTCATTTAACCCTTTTAGTGCCAAACAGCTGTAGCTAGTTCTGAAAAATGCCAGCGTCGTGATAGCGCTCCTTTGATTATAATTTTTTGACTGAGCAATTTGAAAACCGCGTTAGTGGTTATGAGAGAAATAGCGGAAGTGATATTGTGGTTCCTGTCAGTCGGAGATTGCGTGTTATTAGTGACAGTAGCGATAGTGACCATCATATGCCACATTTACAAAGAAACTCAGACCCAAGCATGCTCCTCCAGGCGACGCAGCTCCACTGGAATATTTCAATTTAGTTTTCACAGAGTTTTTGTGTAACAGAATGGTTATCGAAACTAATCGGTGTGCTTTGCAATTTTTTGAATCACATCCAAATTAGAAATCTCATTCGCGCGCCTTGCACAATACCAAAGATGGAAGTATTTATGGCGGTAATCCTGGAGATGGGTATCACAAGTAGATCAACTATTTCATCCTACTGGAATAAAAATTCATATCATATTCCGTGGTCTTCTACCATGTTTTCCAGGAACAGATTTCCATTACTTTTAAAAATTTTCCATTAGTTAACAATGAGACTCTTGCGTCACCTTCATATAAATTATCTATAAAGCACTTTTTTACTGACATTTTTAGCAAACGTTAATAAAATATGTATGGTGTTAAAAGGGTCAAAGCTCAAAATAGAAAAAAACATAGTAAAAAATCAAAATATCACAAAATAAAAGCAGGTTACTTAATTAAGAAACACGTAATGTATAATATACCCACGTTATACAATTCTATTGCAAAAGGTTCTTTAGTTTGCTGCAAAAAAGTTTTATCGCCCTCGAACTAAACTGGTTGTAGGTTTCTTCTCGCCTGCAAAAGTCTCTGATTAAGTTTAGACAGAAATGTAAGTTCTAACAAAAAGCTGAATGAAATCGGTAACTCGAGCAAGCAGTCCATAAGGGAAGGGCGTATTTAAGGTGTGACTCAATATTAATAAAGCAAATATCGCAAGTCAAATGTGGTTCCAACCCCTGGTGGCTGATATGGATTGAATGACATCGTGGAATCAGTCTTTTGTGCAGTGGTCAATGACCTTTACACTACCATCCAAAATATATCTTAAAATTCTAGTAGAGGGTATATTAACGAATGTTTAGTGACATATTTTGATTTTCCAGATATATTGTTCCTTACCAGATCCGTAGAAAATGACGTTCTTTTTAAAATAGCGCACCTTGTCTGTTTCCGCAGTGAGTGAGCATTAAGCACACGGAATACAAAAACAAACAGCGCAAAAGTCGAATTGTTTGTTAACTTGGGAAACGATATTTCTTCCGTAAAGAAAAATTTAAATAACTAATTGTATATTCATGGCGGGCGTACCGACGGTAGAAAAGGTATATTGCAAACTATAAATTATTCAGGGTAATTGCTCGCTTTTTACAATTTAACGTATATCTATCTGTTATCGTTTCGCGTGATTATTGTTCGGGTGCCTCGCAATTAAACCCAATTATGATCGCCATTGTTTCAGTTATCCGCCGAGCGCTAATTGTTTTTAATTTGGCCTGGGTGGTGGTGCAATGCAAAGTGACGGCAACGAAATCCACCCGGGCCTATTTATATCTAAATTTAATTAAGGTATATGTGAATCGCGGCCATAAAGTGAATATATTCATGCAACTATGGTGCGGCGATATGCATAAACAACGTTTTTATGGGCTGCCAGTTGAATTATCGAATTGGACAAATAACGCTGTGTCGCTGTTCGGTTTTCATAAATTCTCTCGAAAATACAGCCGAATATGTTCAATGCTACTAGCTAATCATAAATCGTGCAAATCTATGTAATGGGTTATTAATTAACCATGGCAGTTGTACTGCAATTCTGATCAAAAGAGCAAACTCCATTGACTGTGTTATACGTCATCTTGCCAATTTGGAGTCCATCCCATTTGTTTCAATTTGAAAGAAAATGTATAATCCGTTTGATAAATTATTTAAGAAGACTAATCGAAAACGAATTTTTGTCTCCATTGATTAGAGGCGTGGGAGTGGAATTTCCCTACGCACTTGGCTATTCATATTTTTTCTACACTGAGCTTTTAAAAACTCTTTACTTAATTGGAAAATCGACTCCATTTATAGAGAAGCCACAACAACCGTATAAAAATATGTGGATAGCACTTGAACCACCTAAGATAACTGATTGACTTGACTAGGGCTCGGTAATATGATCACCAATATATAACTGCCACTCTCAGTCCATTAAGAGTGTACAGAGAAGATTACTGAAGTATCTAATGTTCAGGGAGGAGTTGATCAGATCTTCTACTGAGACGGTTCGCCGTACTGCCTCTGAGCATACGCAGAGACTTGCAATCTGTATCATTTCTCTTCAAGTTAGACGTCAGTCAACTTTCGTACCGTAGTTACCTAGATCCAAGATCCATTTTCAAACCCCTATTTACAATATGTGTGTTATCTTCAACAAACTATCATTGCACTGTGATTTATATTACGATGGTCTCCAGGCGATACTGAGGCACCTTCGATTGGCATCGGGTTATCGGTACTGACGAGTGTTATCCTTTTCTTTCTTCCTCTTTCTTTTTTTTTTTCGTTATAAGATTAGTAGGTTTAAGATTAGATTTCACGTCCCCTGTGAATATTTCATATGATTTATATTTAACATTCCCTGAGATTGGGTCATGTTGCCTGTTGGCAATAAAGTGCTATTATTTTAAAGGAACTGTCGGAAATGAAGGACAGAATTGACGCATCGGCTGAAAATATCTGGGATAAATTGTTACACTAAACAAAGAAAACGAAACAGCGATAGCAATGATCAATAGAAAGAAGCACGTCGGGTATAAAACTGATAGAAAAAAAGAGTGGATTAGAAATCAATCAGAAGTAGAAAGGAGTAGGAGTTAGAGGGAAGGTAGCGAAGTCAAAATGGAAATTCGAAGGTCATACAAAAAAACGCCAGATCGAATAAAAGTATTATTAACTTGGGAAAATAAAAGAAATGGAAATTGAGGAACGATGGAGCAAAGAGGGCTGCATAGATAGATTCTAGACTAATAGTGTACATTACCTTGACGCTCTGACCAGTTTCAAGTAGCTAATGTTGTTTGCCATCTAATCATAATAGCACTCCTATAGCTATCCATATATGCTTTTCAAGTTTTTCAAAAACAAAAATGCAGCCTTAGCAACGGCAGTTGTGAATACGCAGCATTCGAGATTCTTAAAATATTAATATTAAACATTTCCTCCGCTCATACCAAGTCAAATTTGTGACTGAAGTGAAGTTTATCAAATATATTCCATATTATACCAGTCATCTTATGTAGCACCAATTTATAGGAAACAATTTATTTTTATGGCAAGTACCAAATAAAATTTGTTAAATGAATAATAATTTTAGTATTACCATAACATAAATAAAATATGATAAGAAGATAAATTTAGTAAAACACTTTTTTTATCCATAACGTGGTCACTTTTGCCGATTGTAATAAACACCTACCTTCATGATTGTAATTGTCTACAATTAAGTAAATGAGTTTGAACAATTAGCATCGGTCTAAACATCTACGGGAAGTGATTATAAAAGCAAAAAATAGTTGTGGTCAGAGGTATGTCGCATTGTCGTGGCAATCGTAAAGGTTTCTTTGAGCTTTTCCCTTGCAATCCCAATTTCCTATTGTTGTGTACCAGTTCTGTATAACCCCTCAACTACACTCCAGAGCAAAAAGGAACAAAGAGTGTGAACCGGCCACCAACATAATAACCACAACGTACCGTTCCCATCCAACAAAGACATCATTTCCTAAATAGGTAACTATCATGAAATTTTAGTATTTTATTTCCTTTTTTCATTTCATAAAAGGTAAAAAGTTTAGTAACTTTTCCAAATTTTATTTATTTACCTTCTGAGGTGTCATTTTTACTACTGTGTTTTAAAAAGGAAGAAATTGTGAATCCTTGGATCTCTATCTTAAACACGTACTTGACATATTTACTTCTAACCTGTTTCCATTCTTATTAAACAAGTTGGGAAGAAATTCACCGCTAGCAAAAAAAGCCGATGCATTGTTGGAACACCTTTAGCGATCTATTCGGACGCTAACACGCGCAGGGTGGGTCCGTTCTTCGCGTTACAAGCTCCCGATATCCCCGTGGGGGGAGGCACTGCGCGGGAGGCCCGCGGTCTGTTTTTACAACGACAGACATGAGATATTGTCGGGCTCGCATGAAATTATGATGCCGCACAATGTAATCGACATTCTTCTGTTTATTCAAGTTGGAAATCCGACTACCGATCGGATGCAGATTTGACAGATGTTCGTTAAAACCGCCGTTGTTAGGCTTGGTGCTCGTCACTCAAGATATGACGTACCCAGAGACACTTTTACGACTGCCTTTTTATTGTTTATGAAATCGATACTAGTTTAAAGTGGTTGTTCTTGATTAAGGTCGAGTAAAGGGAAATGTTGTTAGAATCTAAACTGAGTTGAAATAGACAACATTAAATACTGCTGCTCTATTACAAAAACTACTAAGGCTATTTATATCACTGATTTTCTCCATCTTTCAGTAGCGGACTGAAACATACACAATTGTATTGAAAAAAAAGTGAACTTAAACCTTGAAGAATTAAAATTATCCAGAATAGCTTCCCTTCCATTCCATTTATTCTGCTATTTTTTGGACACTTCTCTCGACGAGATGACAAACTAGTAGGTATGATAATTCCAGGAAATCTGCAGTAATCAAGGCCCACAGATCCCTCAATCAATACCAGTAAATAAAACAATTGATTTATCTACACAACTACTAGTAAAATGTTCTTTATGTGCATTTTGCTGTTTATGTTAGCATCATCTGCTAAGATGATGTTTACTCAGTTTACATCTTCTGACGCTAAACAAAACTGCACGGAGCACGGAATGTATTCTATGTTCGCGTTATCCACAAAATGTTGCTGATGATGGCAGCCGTTTATAATTATAAAAACTTATATATGTGACAGGAAACGACTTTTCGAAAACTTATATATGTTAAAATTAATTTTTCTTAAATTATGTTTAATCGCGAAACATGACACGTTTTTAAGTTAAGAACAAGTGTTAGATGCTCAGAAACCTAAACATATGATGTCTTTTTGTTAGGATTTGAGTTAATGTGAAGAGATGATCGATTTCGGATACGATTACTAAAAAGTTCCTTGATAAATAATTCTCTGTGTCGAAAGGTGCATTTAGAATGTGATTCACATATTGGCTCAGAAAACAATAAGAACTTATCCGGAACTCCGTTGCATATGATGTCACTGGGGGCGATCATGACAGGGAGGCAGTTTTTTGTAGGAAAAAATAGTGTTGTTATAATGTATCGATTCGTGTGGCCTTTCGTTCAATATGCTAATGCGCCGAAACGATTTTACGACACCATTAAACCGACCAATACGTCAACCCGGAGTGTCACGTTTTTTTTGTTCAGTTTTCGGACCATTTGGTCGTCCGTTTATACGACGTTGTAAATAATAGCTGACAGCCGACGCGCATTTTTATTATTTTATTGGACCAAATTTGGCGCAATAAATTCACCAAACGGTAGCGGGTAATACCCAGAACTCTCTGCTTTTGACTCTATAAATTCGTCCCATTATTTCGCACACTTTTCGAGAAATTTACAAAGCAAAAACGCAGGACGACTCGGGCGTTCTCAAAAGGATGACGTTGGAAGGGTTATTTGGGCGAACCTCAAACCGCTTCACAACGTGCTATACCAGTAAAGCATTAACAACTTCACAAATAATAGGCTGTGTCTTTCGATATCGAATAAAGCTATCATGAAAAACTTTTAAAAATTGCAAATTTGGTATTGTACTTATTGTACTAATGTCCATTTTTATTTAGAAAACCGGTTTTTTCTTTTTCTCTTCAAATAAATAATATTTTTTAAATTTTTATCAGCGCATCAAACTCTTTTAAAGATTTATATTATCGACCATGGTGAGAGCAAATATAGTCGGTACGATTTGCAATTGCATAGTGTGTCATAAAACCAACAGAGAACGCGCCTCCGCTGCTTTCACTCTAGTATACTAACCCATTTACCTGCCAGTGTCTTTGTCTATTGCGCCCCGGTGTTGTACACTCGACCGAGATAGCACTAATTACAGGATAATTACTTAATAATAGTTTCCACTACACAACAGGGTCGCATTTTTGAAAAACTGCTGCGGAAACTCGAAAGGTGGTCTTTAATTATTATGGATAATGCACAATATCATTCTAGACTGGTGAAATTGAACCAAATTAATTACCCAAAAAATAACAAAACAAATTTGCCGTATGCTACAGACGAAATAAATGCTTGCATCGTCTTAGTAAGAAAACTGGGTAACTTCATTTTTTTTTTGTTGGGAATGTAACTAATGTAAACGTTTCAGATGTTTCTGGTATTTTAGTCACGGGTTTTTGGGAGATCGGATGTTTTCGTTAGATTTTAATCACTCAAAACCTACTCGTGCCGTTTTACAAAAATTCGACTAAAACAAATGGTCATAGAGAAAGTATGCAACACGTTGATAAACTTCTCAAGTTACTAGTTTATTAAATACCCAACAATACAATATTCATGATACGATTTCCTATATTTATGTAAAAATAAAATGTTATATTATTGCAGTGGAAGTGAGAAAAACTTTTTTATCTGCGTTAAATTTGCCAGAATAGCTTTAAGTGATTATTCTATGACTAATGCGGCGATATGCTGTTTCACTTCCTAAGAGTGAATGATGATTTAATAAAAACTATTAAATTTTGAATATTATACTTTCCCGAAACTACATTTTACATAACAAGCGTACGATGATGGTGATTAACTTGGACTATCATTTGCAGATGATACAAACTGCTTATATCATGGTGTGAACTATATATTAATTTAATATATTAAATACTAGACTTTCTATGCAGTCATGACGCCATTAAATAGCTGCAAATTTTCCTTAAACGAAACTATTTATTAATTATTTGAAAAAATTGAACATATCAATTTATGTGAAACGCAATAGAATTATCACCAAAGGGTGGATACTCCTTTCGTGAATGGGTTGTTATAATGTCTATAGCAATCTTGAGATGTTAGGTAAAATTCCAGTATCATTGTTTAACAAATTACCCATAAAACCTAATTCTGACCCCGGTCTCCAAACAAAACCGTTTTTTTCTTTCTTGACAAAATGAATGTTGACCAGTGGGGGCACCGATTTCTGTTGTTCAGCAACTCCATCGGCAATATAATAAAAAATCCGTCTAGAAATTCAAAACTGTTTCAGGAAACCTGTAAAAGCGAATCTATAAAAAGTAAAGAAAGCATTTGTATTCAACGCCATACGAAACGCCGGTATATTTCTAATAAACGGACCTTGGATTACGGTTATACCTTTAAAGATCTACTTAGAATAAAATAAAAATCCCATCCGGATGAGTTATACCGTCACGTAGGCCAAGGAACATTTTCTCATTTCTAAAAGACACGAAGTTATATTCTTCACACACACAAAATGTCCGTTTTAAAATTCCTCTAACCAGACATTACTGCCTACTTAACATTTCATTTGTGTCACACGCATGTTGCACTGACTGCCACGATCCCGATGTGTGTGAGAAACCATTTGTAAGTCTCAACATCGAAGGACAACAGTTTACATTACTCTTGCGTTAAGTCAGACTATTTATTTATAAATGGTGGAGTGTAGTTAGTGGTGATATTTTTTAAATTGAAATACCGTTAGTTTCGATCTAGCCATTTACTAGCACAAATCTTCACCAAAAACTGACAATAGAACGAGTATACTCGACTGTTGTGTCGTGGATCTTTCAATTCTTTTCGAGTCTCTGCGTCATTCATATAACTCTGAGAGGTTGAGGTAGGCACTTTCCCCACCGAATGGCTATCGACTAAAAGGAAAACCAAATTTGCCGAATAAATTAATCTTCAAGGACGTTTTTCCGAAAATTGACACACAATTGTTGAAAATGTCATAATAAGTGGTCTCCTAAATCAACAAGAGACTAAGGATCCCGTTCTTGTTTTTTGAATTGTTAATATTCTGGATTTTAAAACTAACCTCTATATGTTACTTTTTTTTAACCTTTTTCATTTTACACTACACTTAGGATGTGCAAATGTCCTATTATAAATTTGTAATGCAATAGTACCTAATTCTTACAATTTTAATAATTATGATATGATATGATTAGAAACTTCCTTTGAAAGTAACTTCCTCCACTGAAAGCAGCGTCCTATGCAGCACGAATCATGCAGCAGTCAGGGGTGCGCATGGTGCGAGTTCATTAAATGCAACCGCGAGCCAATTCGAGCTTTTCCGCTATTTGACGGCGTCACACGTTTGAAAAAATGTGCCCAACAATGGTTATAGAAAAACTATAATGTGCAACATATTCGTAAAGTTTTTCAGACACTCGTTTATTAAACACTCGCTCCTCTACGCGTCCCACTAAGTTTTGCCCGTGCATAAAAAACACTTGTGACTAAAGTGTCCTTTATAAAACTTGATGCGTAATATATTAATGCGACTTACATAAGATATGAATGTGAAACATGAAATATGAAAAAAAAAAAAGAAATGAGATATATCTGAACCGACATTCTCCGAGAGAGCCTCCATTTCCTTCGTTGCACTTGAACTTCAAAAATCAGCCACCGATATACTTAATCTTAAAGGAATGATAAAAATAAAAGTCGTAATCCAATATCCCTTCTGATTTTTTTAACTGAGGCTACGTAGTCCGATAATAAATTCATTTTGTATTTTCATCAAGTGGGATCGAGTATATTAAATTTTGTTGATCACTGGCAGTACCAAGCCAGTCGCTCCAAATTTTAGTAAAAATTATTATTGGTTTATGAAGAATATTTCGTGTCTGCCCTGTAGGTTAAACGTCACTAGCGATAAGGGGATTTATATATTTAAGGTGAGAGAAATTCCTATGAAAAAATATGACTGCCCGCATGTCTATTATTGCTACAATTGGGAGTCTTTATAAGTGTAAATTTGTAGTCATCGAAAAACTTCAAACAATCTATTTTATTCGATATTTGTGATCTTCTCTGCCTACGATTTGGGGATGAAGTCGCCTCGCTACTAATAAACAAAACCATTAACGACAGTAAACACAGCCTTTGCCGTAATGTTTCGTGGCTACCATAAAAAAATCTTACCTACCTCTGACAGCTGATCAAATTTAGATGAGAACCCAGAATTGGACTAGGAGTTAGGAACCCTCAACAATAAATTTTAATAGGTACTAGTAAAATTTTTTACGAAATATTAGGGAAATGTTTCCGTTAGTTTCGCAACAAACAAGGTGCAGCATACGGCGGCACTAAAAGAAAGCAGTAAAGTTATGTTATTGCCATTATAAAAACAAAATAATTTCACCGTATACCTATATAGACACAATGTTGCGCTTAAAGAACCGTAATCCAGATTATTGCGGTCTTTTCCAGCGAAAGTTTACAAAACTGGCCCCTGTATAATTCAATTAAGTTTTAAAAAATGCCTTTACTAAGTTATAAAATTTTATTTCGTTTTCGCTCTACGGAATGGCTCCAGATGAAAGGCTTTTTTTATTTCCTCACTTATTCTTCGGAACGCGGGTAATATTGTCCAATTTGCCGACAATTTTTATTTTTTACAGCACAACCGCCACTAAATTTTTGTAATACCAATTATTAACTGATCTCGGGTTTGGGAATTTCCACAATTAAAAATACGTTTAAAATTATTTAGCGAATAATTCATCAGCAAACTTTTAGTCTTAAATGGACTGCGTATGTCGTGCTTAGAGTAGGTTACATTATAATGCTAAATAAATTTAGTTTCTTTTAAGGTTGTTCCGATATTTTTCATTTGATATTAATTCTTTTGGAATAACTAAATTCAATAAAACAACTTTTGATGAACAGTAATTCTATTCGCTTTGAAATATCGTCTAACTGTTATGATTACTTATTGAAAGTTTGGGAGCCCTTTTGCCACTTTGACATTTCGGTCAATATCCACAGTCATGTCACACATTACTCAATGAACGTATTCGTGCCGTTTTGCAAAATTGTACCCACAAACTATGTGGTTGTTTTTTTTTGCACTCAATCAAATATCAAACTCGCGTTTATCACACTTATGCATAATATACTATATAAAAAAAACAGGACGATTGCCTCACTAACCTGTAATTTATAACCTGCATTATAGCATTACGTACAAATAAATATACGTATATATTTTTCAGCAGGTTCTTTCCCAATATTAAACTTTTTCCATCTTAGGCGTAATAAAAAACTCTAACCTGCCGTTAATTCCTGATGTACGTACTGACAGAGAATTTTAGATAGAGAACCTTCCAGTAGCAATGAAACCGAAAGCAATCCTACACTTGCCACTGTTGTCCTTCCTTATATTCAAAACATCACTGACCACATATCAAAAGTTCTAAAGAAATATAACTTCAAAACCAGATTTACCACTTGTCCAAAAATCTCTCAACAATTCGATCTGTGAAAGACAAAATTCCATTTGAAATGCCAGAAGTTTACAGTATTCCATGCATATGCGGCAAAGAATGTATTGGGGAGACCGGAAGAAAAATATCAACTGGACTCAAAAAACATGAAAGACCCTTAAGACTCATCAGCAGTTGCCGAATAAAATCACGAAACCGCTCATAAAATTTTGTTCGATGAAAATTAAAATTCTTGCATGTAATAAATTCTTCTACCAACGAAAAATCCGAGAGTCTATAGAAATCTATAAATAACCTAACAAACTTAACCGCGACTCAGGTCTCCACCCGTCACCAATATGGAAATTAGTCATCGGACACGGTGTTTAGCTCCGCCCCCTCAAACAATATAAAAGCAGGTACAGAGTAAAATGAGAGCCAATTTCAGTCAAGCTCTGAAGAAGCCATCAGTATGATTGGCGAAACGTTAGCTAGTTCGACTCAACAAAAACCGATGTAGCAGGAATTCAGAAGTTTTATAAAAAGTAAAAAAACATTGGGATAATATAAAAACATAGTGTTTTAAAATTTGATAAATGAGTACAAACCTACAAACGCACTAGAATAAATATCCAATTGGTAATTACTTTTTCACAATTGTTTTTGTCTTGTAGAATAAACAATATTTAGGTTAGATTTAGTATAAGCAGTAGGGGCAAATGTAAGATTAAGTACCTTATGAATAGTTATTAGCATATATTCGATAACTATTTTTTAGGTCCTCGCCTTGATACATAAATAAATATAATTAATAAATACGCCGACACTTAATACGAATCGTTCAAGTTTAACGTTGGAAATGATTTCTTAAATTCAAAGCCGCTTTGTGATAGAAGCTCGAATAAAAAGCGGAAAAAGCTAAATGACGGTTTAGTAAAAAATACGTTCCCGTATATGACGAACCTATTTCCTTTATGGTTTGCACACCATTCTATCGCGTCACCGGCTCAGATTTTGCTCGATGCCTCAATTGACAGACGCTTCACTTTTTTTTAATATAAAAAAGACGAGTATATCGCCAAGACGAGTAGTTGCCATATAAACTGGACCCATAAACTTAAAGCAAAGACAGCAGGCCAGTCGCCTGGGACAAAATGGTCGATCTAATTTTAATTACTTATTAGCACACAATGTATATGTATAGTATGCTCGGGCGGACGGGTCGCTAACAAAAACGAAATTTATAATTAAGAGTTGATGCAGAAAAAGCCAAAATAACGAGCCATTAAAGAGCTAAAGAGATAACTTAGCCGTATCGCGTTGGACGGCCGCGAACCCGACCAGACGGTTTTTATTACATTTTTGCATGAACTCCGCCCCCCACCACCCGTGGTCGGTGCTTTTCGCTGCTGATAAAAGCTCGCCCCCATTCTAAAGAAGGAAATTTATTAAAATCGCCACGGAAACATAACCATTTTATACTCGAGGAATTTAATATGTTTGAACGACTCGCGACCTTTTGACGATGCCATCCCCAACGGGTATCTTGGGGGGAATCATAAGGATTGACAATATCCGAATTTTCTTCAATCCGCTTCACTGAAGATGCATCACCCGTTTATGACTTTATCGTTTGACAAAGAATACTTAACTAGTAACAATTGTAGGACCTTTTTTATTTAAACACCCTTTAATATATTCAAAAAATGAATATCGGTATTAAGATTACTTTAAAATAAATTGAAAGTTCTTAAAGGGCTACTCTTCTCTTGGTTGGTTTCCTTGCTATTACCAGAGAATACTAACTGTCTCTGCCATTTTTGTTGGTTATGATTCTCTCCGTCCTTTTTCGTGTTTTTGTGAAAAATTAGTTGTGGTGAAAAAGTGTTGCATTATGTACAGGAAAGATGTTTGGGTAATATGTTTTAGTGTACAAGAATTACAGGAAATATAAGAAAACAATTAAGCTGCAAGTTTTACTAGAACAATCGCAAGAAATACTCCTTGACAATTACAAATCCTTGCAAACTTCACTGTGGGAAAGTTTTCGTTTGTCATCATGGTTAGTGAAAATAAAATTGCCTTTCGGTTGGTCAAAAATTACAGAAATAATTACCGCAGAAAATGGGGAATTACCAGAATCAGTTCAGCTGCAACTGCAACAGGAAGAATTTAAACGATAAACCTGCAGGATATTTTTGAGAAGTCTGAAGGCATTACAGGAAATTTTTGAGAATTACCAGGAATTCTAGGCAACTATTCAAAATTTTGAGTTACTTTATTTGTAGGTCACCTACCTCCCAAGGGAGGTAAGCGAATGCTGCAGTAGGTACACTCACAATTTGACACTGGTTAAATAGAAATAGTTCTATCAATAAATACTGATTTTGTAAATCTGCTTGTTGGATTCGGGACAACTTGAGTAGGCAAAATATTATATGCACAACTTGGGAAGAAGAGATCTAGAGTAAGCTATGTCCTTGACTCGTAAGTATTACTTACGTCCCTTGTGTGAATAACTATTTAGTACAAGGTTTTGGACAAGTTATGAGACTGATCCATGTTCTCTATCCCAATTTTTTTGTAGACTTGCATATATGTCTGCTCCCTAGTTTTGATATATTAATCACATATCCATGTAGTGTCAATCTATTTACGTTTTATTTTTTAGTTTACCAAAATCTGAAATTGTAAAGATACAATGGATAACATTCTTGTCAAAAAATGGAGCTGCCATGGAGGCTGATAACTTTAGAAAAGCATCCATATCACTCCTTTAAGCTATAGGAGAGGCGGTAAACGTTTGATAAAGTAGGCAGTGCAGTGTCTTTTAGGTAGATATTGTGATCAGTTGTAAATCGGGCTACTTGTTTTCTGGTCATTATGTTTGCCGATGATACTTAACAGCCAGCCCAAATTTAGAGTGCCAAATGGTCCCCTTTTTTTTCTAACCCGACTGATAAAATTTATCAATATGTTACCAACTTTTTTGACTGACATTTTTCCGTCTTGAATATATGAGAAATTTTTGTTGATGTTGATGATGGGACGTTTTTGGTGATCTCAAATCAAGTACTATAGAAGTTCCTTGAAAAGAGTAACACTGAAGCATCTTATGTCGGACACCATTGTGCAAATAAAAAATAAATATTATGATTCTATTAAAAATTGCAGCATTTATTTTTATTCAATGTTTTATTGTGCTTATAAGCAACAATGTACTTTATTATTTTCAATAAAGGCCTTATTAAATAATTCATGTATTTATTCATTTATATTTTTACATTTTGTTTATTCTCCAACTATATATTCTGTGAACTTCAAAACGAGTTAATAAAACACCATATAAAATACTATTATAATTAAAGGTAAGTCGTAGTTGTGGCATAAACCACAATCTTGTCAACAATACAGGACTGGAGTGTGGATCTGGAAAATAATATTTCTTAATAAGATAATTTTTTAACTACATTTTCTAAACCTTAATTCCTGTTTTGCCTGAAAATGTAATAAATGATAAGTCAGCCCATATCACAAGCGGATTGGCATTAAACAAATACTTAAATTACAGAATTTGACACATAAATAAATGCAAAGTTATAATACAGGTGTTATTTAATTTTTCAAAAAAACTTCCACAGGCTACTGTAATACCTTTTACAAATCTTCTGGATTCCTCCTTCGTCGGTTTTTGCTGAGTGGAACTTGCTCACGTTTCGTCAATCACCCTGTTGGCTACGTCAGAGCTTTATTGAAACTGGCCTGCATTTTACTCTGTACCTGCTTATATATTGTTTGAGGGTGCGGAGCTAAATGTTACACCCCAAAATTCCTCTCTACGAACTCCCAAAGATCCACAAACCAGGATTACCCCTTCGACCTAATGTCAGCACCATTCCAACATATTCCAATAGCAATGAAACCGAAAGCAATCCCACACTTGCCACTGTTGTCCATCCTTATATTCAAAACATCACTGACCACATATCAAAAGTTCTGAAGAAACAACATCAAAACCAGATTTACCACTTGTCCAAAAATCTCTCAACATCTTCGATCCGTCAAAGACAAAATTCCATTTGAGATGCCAGGAGTTTACAGCATTCTATGCATATGCGGCAAAGAATACATTAAAGAGACCGGATGAAAAATATCAACTAGGTTCAAAGAACATGAAAAAGAGTTAAGGCTAACACAAATAAAATCGTCAGAAGTTGCCGAACACAATCACGAAACCGGACATACAATTTTATTCGATAAAACTAGAATTCTTGTATGTAATCAATTTTTCTATCAACGAAAAATTCGAAAGTCTATAGAAATCTATAAGCAACCTAACAATCTACCTGTCACCAATGTGGGAATTAGTCATCCTAGACGCTGTTTATGCTCCTCATTTAGCTCCGCCCCTCTCAAACAATATAAAAGTAGGTACGGAATAAAATGCTAGCTAGTTTCTGTCAAGCTCTGAAGAAGCCAACAGTATGACTGGCGAAACGTCAGCAAGTTCGACTCAGCAAAAACCGACTCAGGAGTACAGTACACTACAGGTGTTATTTACTTAAGCAGCTCCAATTATTCATCAACTCTACACAATGGATTCTCTAACAAACATTACTTCATTATCAATTCAAACTCACCGTGTGGTAAAGAGTGTATATTATTGGAGAGAGCATTAAAAAATGTAACATTGATCATATTATTTTGAGACAAAGTCAGTCTGCTAATAAATAATAACACTCTTTTTAATTTCAGTTTTTTAATGGCATACACTGCGTCTATAGTCCTACAGCTTTGAAAATAATTTATAAGGTGGAAATCATATCGGTGAGAAACAAAAAGGTTTTTAAATGGGGGTAGAAAAAGGAACATACAAAAAAACATTGATTGTTTTATTTTAATTGTAAAACAAGTACATAGTAAATTCATATTGCGCTAACTAAAAATAGCACATCGTCCTTATTAATATAATAATAATAATAATAATAATAATAATAATAATAACAATAAGACCCGTTTTCCGAATCTAACCTAACTGTATGGCAACCATATAAGTTAAATAAGCAAATTCGCTTATCAAGAAGGGTTCCTTAAAGACAAAAGATTACACATTACATAAACATTTTAAGCTGCTTGGTACTTTATTACAAGGGCTGAGATCAGACAACTAAGTGATATTTCTTATTGTGCTGTTCTGTGGTTATATTTGTTGTGCACATCTTAAATCCATACTAACTTAACTCATGGTCCATAGCTAGACTCAAATTGCAGCATTATTAGACATAACCAGTTTTTGATTATTGTGGTTTTAAAGCTGTGCTTTTAAAAAATAGCATCTGACATATTTTAGTATTTTATTCCAAGCAATGTTTCTCAGAAGCATTGTACAAGAGTTTTAGATGATCTTATTGTTGGCATTTAAAACTAGCTGTGACTTCAAGGACAAATATACCTCCGAATCATCAGAATTGAGGTGTACCTGTGAATATTTAAGTTGGAAAGTGAAAAGTGTAAAGATAGATCCTTGTGGAACGCCATTACAAACTAGCATTGGAATGGACTCTGTTCCATTTTGTTACACAGACAGCAAACGCCTCGCAAGATAAATCTCCAGTTCACTATAATGATTCTTAAAATTACGAATTAATGCTTATTATTAACCAACCGAAAACTATTATCATTGATTTGTTGACTTTAATGTTCACTTTAAAATATTTTGTGTATAAAATCCACTTTGCAACTTGAATGCTATTTTGTTATACTTTTTTTGAAAATTGGTTATAAAACCTAAACACATACAACACTAGTTTTTATTTTATCTGGAAAAACAACTAAAATCTTGTCCATTTTCATATTTCTAGAACATAATCTCATCTAAATAATAAAATAAACAATTTACCTTATACAAAACGGTATTAGTAATATAAAACTGTAATACAATATCTTTAGACACTCAAGTTGTTGCATCTTACTACTCCACGAACTGAAAGCCTGAAAGCCTATAGGAATTAGTTCGTTAAACAGCAGCATTATTCTAAAATTCTTCAGGGTTGCATAAAAACAGGCATCTGTCCTTACGTTCCGGAACAATCGTTCCCCGTTGTCAAATAAGCAAACACCTCGAGTGGCCATTGTTCCCCGAGACTGCGTCTTATTATGCTCGCCTCGCAGGAAAATCCGTACAAAATTCAAACCGGTAGAAAGCGAGTTTACTTTGCGAGCGTTTCAAGTGCTGTTTGTATAAAGTAGGTAACTTTTCGAAAATTTCGTCAACCCGAAATCATATTTCGCCCCATTTAGCGCACGAGTATTTACACAGGACTCGATTTTAATTGTCGCACCTTTCTTGCCTGCACAATCTCCCGTTAAAGGTGCCTTATATATGGTGCGTTTCCAATTTGATTGACTAGAATTCTGTCTTTATTTATAGATAAACCTAGTAAAATAAAAATTCTGAGTGCTCGGCAAGATATAAGTTGTATAAAAAAAAAACAAGGTTATGCTTCATTTTTTTAAAACAGGAATATATTTGGAATAGAATCTGCACACCGGTTATTCAAAAATTGACAGAGAAAACCAATCTTTTCACGCACCAGGTCTAAATTCTAGCAGATTTTTGAAAAATGTTACGTCATTTGCTTTATTATATAGTTAATCTAGGCTGAGGTGATAAAAATATGTGAATGTTTACTGGATCTTAAATTAAAAAAGGGCACTAATGAATTTATTGCAATAATTAGACTTTTACCAATATTTGTATATTATGAATTATCGGTATTTATTTACAACATTTGACATTACGAACATTGAATCAATTGAAAAATAGAAACAACGCAAAGTATGAAAAAACGTCTATACAATATAGTCTCCATTTTACGGAATATAAAGGGCGTTACCAAAAGAACGTCAATCTTTTCACCATTTTGAACAAAATGATAAGACTTTTAATTTCCATTTCAACGCTTTGTTTCCGATATATAGGGTGTCAAAGATGGCTTTTTAAAATGCCTCAGTATCTCAAACTCAAAAAAATGGAAAAAATGGGGGTTGTGACAATGTTATATGACCCCCTCTTTTCTTTTAATCTACTACATTTTTTGTTGTATTCAGTCAACAAAAATAAATTGTTGGTTAGTGTGGGTCAAAATTTCCGACATAAATGTCTAGTAAGCGACACTGCGAATCGAAACATCAGATATACATTGTGATTCGCAAAAAATAAACACTCTGTAAACTGCTCACCTACCGTACATTTTCATTTTGGAGTAATTACAAGAACATCAGAAAAAACACCTTGAATTTTTTAAATGCAAATTCAAATGAGTTAAAAGAGTTAGAGACAGAGTTAGAAGGCCTAAACAAGAGTGCGTTTTCTATGAAAAATTGAACATTTTTCAGATTTTCGTCATAACTCGATGATTCCTTTTATCTATGTAATAGGCTAAACGTTGCTCCTAGAGGACGCTCGTAATTGTCATGTGAAAAAACCTAAAACTGACAATTTTTTTGTGATGCCATAAAAAGGATCTCAATTAATAATAAAATCGCTTAACTCAATCACATTATTTTGGTGTTAAGAGACACGTCAGAAATTCTGACTTATTTTTCAGGAATTTTGCCTTACGTTGGAAATTCGGATCTGTCACTCAAAAATTTGCTTTATAAAACTGAAACATGCATTTGATTTTCGGTGGCCTTTCAGCGCTTTCGTAACATAATAATTGAAAAATCTTAGGTTAAATGAAAACATAATTTACAAATCAGTTAATTAATGGAGATGCATATATATTTAAAAAATTGAACCTTGACACACTGCATATTGGAAACAAATTGTTCAAGTGGAAAGTGGCCAGGAGAATGTATGGGTAACGGATTAACTTCCTTTTATGTAACACTCAGTTTTTCTTCAAATATTATGCAAAAAACATTTTTTTATTTCAGTATATATAAAAGTTAATACAAAATCTCCGATTATAATTTCATCAATCTCTCAGTAAACTATGCATGGCTCGTAATTCTTCGCAGTTCCTGCTTATATATTGATAGATAAACAACTAAACAATATTAACCGCGAGTCAGGTCTTTACCTTTCGCCAATATGGGAATCAGTCTGAGACAATATTCATGCATCTTCTTTAGCTCCGCTCCCTCAAAGGATATATAAGGAAGTACACAATAGAATGCGAGCCAGTCTCTGTTAGGCCCTGAACCGATGCAGGAGTCCAGAAAATTTGTAAATAGTATTACATTAGCATGTGGAAGTTTCTTTGAAAAACCTTGGTGTAGGCTTCTAATGCTTCAAAAGTGTTTTTATACGAATACCTTAAATTATTCTACTTTCTTCTATATTTTGGTAGCGCTCTATAAAGACCACAATTTTGCTTTGGCGGTTATAATTGAATGGTATTACTATCAACTGTCAACAAATACTGTTATATTTTAAAAAGATTAAGTAAAATTTTAAGAACCCCTATAGCTATACCGACATTAAAATGGTAGATTTTAATTCGAGTCTCTAGTGATTGATACGTTTTTTATTTTCAGTGTCGGTGATTATGATCGTTTCTTCGAAAGTGGGAGGAAAGAGAGAATGGGTCATAACATTTTACTGCGACAAGGCAACAGGTTTATCCCTAAAAGGAGCGAACTGTGTCTGCCCGATCACCGTAAAAATTGAAGGTCTTATTAATCAAACCGATGCAAATAAGAGGTTATACTAAACGATAGATTGGAGTCAGACCAGGAAACGAAACAGTTTTTTAATTTATGTATAGCTGTGACATTAATATAACTTATAAGATTTAAGTGGATGTTCCCCGATCCGCCATCTCGCGATAACAAACGCATAATGAAACGTTGCCGCTTCTGGTTGATTTTTCAAAAAATGCCGGGTTGAGGTATTATGTTTATCTGCTCTCTAAGCCGTTAGAGGAAAGATATAAAGATTAACTCGCACGCATGTGGTAATTATACGCGGCTCGTATTTTTTTTAGATTCGCAATTGCAATAATTATTTATCATAGTCGCTATGAATTATTATTTCCTGCATTGCTACTTTGGCCGGGTGACACTCGCGTCGATAACTCCTCCGGAGTTAATTATTCCGTTTTTCCTCGGAGACGGGCAACGGAAACTGGGAAAAAATTCATCCCGAGTGGCGATTTCGTAATAATAAATTCGAAAATATAAATTTATTAGTTTTGCGCGCTGGATGCTGGCGAGAAAAATAAACGAAAACGTCTGCCAAAACTCTTTTGGTTTTTTTAATAAATGCATATTTTAATAAACTCTGCTGAAATATTATTCCGCGCCTCGATTCGGCTAATAACCGCTCCTGCTGCTATTTTAGAACTTTTTTAAAACAACTTTACGTTTTATTGCGGGCCGCATTTTTACTTTAATTAATTTACGCTCTTCCTTTGTTTGGATTAATTACGAGTAGAAATACTCAACGAAAAATGAACAAACGTTCGGAGAAATTTTCGCAAACGTATTTTCGGGTTCGTTTTTGAGATATTAGGCGTTGGATTTGAAAAAATATAGAATTTTCACGAGAAAAATTAGGACATAAATGTATTAATTAATTTTTAATTAATTCATTAATTAATTAAAATTAATTAATTCATTTTTCAATGGAAGTATTGGTGTAATATATTCAAAAGTAGAAAAAATGAAAATAAACAAAACAGTGTGAAATGAAGATATTTTTCAAACAAAACTTTTTATTACTTAATTAAGTTAATTTTTGAACAAATATATTTGAGAGTTCATTTATCAATCTTCATAAAACTTCTAAAATTAAAGAATGAAGTGTATGATATTCTTAAAAATGAATTTAAAAATTTCAATGAAACAGTATATTAACCGGGTTACTGTCATCGATTCGTTTGCTATAAATGTGGTTTCCAATGATAGAAAAACAAAACCAACTTATTTTAATTATAGCCCAAACAGTGAATATATTGCTTTTTACAAAACTTCTGGATTCTTCCTGCGTCGGTTTTTGCTTAGTCGAAATTGCTGACGTTTCGCCGGCTTCTTCAGAGCTTGACTGAAACTGAAACAGTATTACAGTAGCCTGTGGAAGTTTCTTTGAAAAATTAGTGAATATATTGTTATATTTAACAACAATTACTTTAGTAACAGTAACAGAATCATAGAAGAAGCTTTTGTAACGCTCTCTATGAAAGAGTTTAGCCAAATTTAAGCTGCAAAAATGATATACCGTATTTTTATTATTCTGAGTTGGCGTTTTTTGGTCGGCAGGAATATAACTTGCATATTTTTGAAGGGAGAAAATTTGCGCTTTTAAACGAATTTAAGTTGACTTATAAATTTACAATTGTTACTCTTTGTTTGGTCACTAATAACATTGATTGCCCTTCTTTAATGGAGTAACGTAACATTACGCTTAAATTTTTGAGTTGGTACCACTTTTTACTTGGAAACTCCTAGTACTGCCGTTCTGAAGATCTCGCCTTTGCATAAAACGCGTGCAATAATTCAAGTAATCTTGACCTTTTTATGACGGATTTAAAAAGAAAAAGAGATTTTCTGTCTTGCTTTGCTTGGCTGCCTAATTTAACTATATTTTATGCCTTTGTTTTTTGTTGAGCAGTTCTGTAAATAACCGCACTACGTAAAGAGTGTCTTCGATAACTAACATCTTTAGGACTATTTTCTTCTTGAATTAAAAAAAAAATTGTAGAAATAAAAATACTCAATATCAATATACTTTTTCTTGGGGACTAGATTTTTGCAAAATTGAGTTTTTTTATTACCGTTTTCGACGAATATTTTATGAAAACATTAATTTAAATAATTATCACTACTAATACCCGCTATTCTTGAAATTGAAATGTAAGTACGTGGTAGCACATATATGTAAATATCCATGAAATAAATTTTAAGCGTCCAAGTCGCATTGAAAAACAGCAATGTCGATAAGAAAATGTGCTTTGTAACAGCACATTTCTATATTTTGTGAACCTAATAATAGTGCATTCAATCTACGAAATTGCATTAAACTCGAATAATACGTTGTAATCTCCGTTAGCAATACGGATGGTCCACATCGACCCGATCCCGACTCCAATAAGGATGCTGAGACCGTCTTATCTTCAGAATATGTACGCGACAGTTGTTATTTAACTCCTGGTCAGGGGCGGAACAAGCTACCGACTGTTATTTGCAGTTAATAGTATTTTTTGCATGGTTGAATAGTATATTACACAACAAGTTTGATAAACAATACTTTAGCCACAAATTTGTGTAGGCACTAGGGGAGAACGAGTGACTGAAATGTTAGTTTTTGGGTACATTTTTGCAAAACGGACGACACCGGATAGGTTGAAGCAGACTTTTAAGTTTGCGGAGGACTGATCAGTGCCAGCATATTTTATTTCTGGAACTTGTACGCAAAAGTCATAACTATATATATATCTCAGATAAAAAATATATGGAGCACATCCTAATTACTTCCGATAAATTAAGTCAGTCTCTAAATATATAATGCAAAATTTGCGGAAACAGCTGTTGCACATAGTATCACCTAAAACGCCCTAAGGCACACCAATAAAATTTAATGATACCTCAATGGAATCAATTTAATCAAGACAAATTCACAATAAAATTCCGAGCAGACTTTGTTAGTTGGCTTCTGGTGCTATGCTAGCAATAAATGATTATAATAATTTTATACACCTAACGAAGTGATATGTTTAATAATTTACAGAGGCATAATGAAATGTCGTAATAAAACCAGGATTTGAGATAATCATTATTTTTAATATTAATTATATTTGTTTACATCTACAATAACAATAGTAGCAAACTGTTCAAGTCGCTTGTGTGTGTATATATTTTATGGCTAACTGATAAATGGAAGATCTTTATGGTTTCTAGAATGCCTGCTAATTAGATTAAAAAAGCGGTGCTTTTCAGAAAAAGAAAAAATTCATTTTCAAGTTGACATAGATTCTACTTTTCTTGTAACCATAGTAGGGTGCAAAAATAATTCCTTCAACACACTTAGTGTCGTTTTTTTAAACTAACCAAACGTAACCACCTCAGTTATATTTTGTTGTACAGCAATTATCATATTATCATATTATCCCATACCAGTCTAGGAAAATTTTTTTCTAGTTTGGTTAAAATTCGCAAAAAAGAAAATTTTATGGCGAGAACTGGGCAACTTGTACGTTTTACTTTAATAATGGTATCATGGTAATGCACCCGTCACTGCTTCGAAAGGCACGTGTTATTAAACAAAACCAATGCTGCCGAGTAAGACGCCGAAAGGGGTTTATTAGTAGAAGACAATGCGAACGAATATCTGGGTCCATTGTTTGCGGCGGCGGCCAGAGGCAGCTTCTCAAAGCACTTTTTGGTGTCATGGCATCTAATAGTGTGGGGCTGTGACCTACCACGTCATTGCATTTCGTTCACAACTCCTTGCCGTCGCTTTGATTCCGGTGCACGACTTATCTTTATTCTTGCCAGTCGACAATAACTAACTTTGTTTTTAACATTTCGTTAATTTTTACATTTTAACATGAGGAAAATGTATGGTACATATAATATTGTGGCCAAATATATTTAAAAGTGTTATAGGTATATATAAAATGTGCTGATATTTTAGGTTGAGAAGCGTAACTATATAGATCACAATAGTGCTAAGTGCCATTCATTGTTGGATAGTTTTGATCACTCGCTATAATGAATGGTGTGGTGTCTTCCATACCTAGCTCCAAAAATTTTAAATATTTATCCCCAGATTGTGGCTTGTAGGTCATATATGTTAAAAGGCAAAAAAAAAATATTACATTAGATAGGCTTATCTAATTAAGGTCTATCTAATTATCGATTACTGTCGCGCGCTTATAATATTAAGAGATATTGCAGGATATATTTAAAGCACTTGTTGGTATCATGGTAGTATAAAATACGAAGTTCTATTCATTTTTGGGAAAATGAACAATTATAGAAAAAATCTGAGTACACTATTGCATAATAAATAAATAAATAAGTTATCGGAACTTTTCTAAAAGGCCAAAAATTGAGAAACACCCTATTTATCGTTATACGAGGTGTGTTCAAAAAGTAAGGAGACTTGTAATTGGGCGGGCTACGTACATTGGATCTTCGATATTATTTTTTTACGTTGGTACATGTCCCTAACATATGTTCACAATTTCAGCCAGTTTACAAGTTTACTTTTTTTGTGAGACAGAAGCGTTAGACTTGTTTTGTTGCTAGGCTATTTTTGGCTGTAAAAAAAAATGAAAAAATACAATACAGTGCTGCAAAAAGCTTGAAACGTTGACAACGGTATGTGGTGAATCTACTTTGAGCAAAAAAAATGTTTATAAATGATAAAAGCAAGTGAATAACTGAAGTGAAGAAGTGAAACAAATGGTCTTCAAAAATCGTCGGACCACTATTAGAGAAGTCGTTAAAAACTTCGGCATCTCTATTGGCTTGTGCCAAGCAGTTTTTTCCGAAATTTTGCGCATGAAATGTGTAAGGACAGTCGAAGGAGCATCGCTCAAAAGCTATTGAACGACGTCAATTATAATCTTGATATGCTCTAAAAAACCATAACTGGTTACGAATCATGGGTATATACGGTTTTGATGTCGAAACCAAAACCCAGTCATCACAATGGAGGAATCCAAAATCTGAAAAAAGCACGTCAAGTTCGATCAAATATCAAGGTTTTCCTTACTGTTTTCTATTATTATCTTGGCGTAGTACTACACGGCCGTGCGGTCGATAAAGAGTATTATCTTGAAGTTATGCGCCGTTTGTGAGAAGAATTACTAAGAAAGCGTCTGGAATTATGGAAACACAATTCATGGATTTTCCATCACGACAATGCACGTGCTCACTAATCGTTGCTTTTGGCCAAAAACAAAACCACAATCGTGCCTCAGCCGTTATATTCACCGGATATGCCCCCCTGCGACTTTTTTCTGTTGCCAAAACTCAAAACACCCATGAAAGGAAGGAGGTTTGGAACGATTGAGGAAATAAACAAAAAATCAATGGAAGAACTCAAGGCAATATCAGAAAGTGCTTACCAGAAGTGCTTCGAGGATTGGAAAAAACGTTGGCACAAGTGTATTATAGCTGGGAGGGATTACTTTGAAGAAGACAACATTAATTTTGATACATAATTCATAAAACCTAAATTTTTCTATTCTATTCTATTCCGGAAATAGGTTTTTGAGGGTACACTCTAAAGATTTAATTAAATTAACTAATTGCAAAGAAAACTACGTCCCTCTAATTTGATAAATTTGCTTGTTTTTTGGTCTGCGGATAGCTCAATAAATTAATTAATTTTTACTATATTTTTTTTATTGAAATCTGTCCCATAACGCCATTGTTTGTGCCCCTTTAACCAATATAATCGAATCACTGCGGGCCGTTACAAAGTCGAAAGTTCCCTTTCGTTTACAACTTCCAAATAAAATTGTTTTATTCCCGCAGTTAATTCTTCTTGCTGGGGTAATCTTGTTCAATTTGGACTTTTTTACAACTGCAACCGCAATAAAAGTTTTGTTACACAAACTTTTGTTAGCTTTTAGTTCCCTGGCTATAGTGGGTTCGAATAAATGGCCGCTTTAAAAAATTACACAAATTTGACGAAGTCTCTTTATATTGCGCTCAATTTCGGGGGAATTTAATTTTGGAGGCGCTTTAAAAAATGTATTAAGGTTGTAGAAAAGGGCAACTGCATCCCTGTGGAGATTTGCTTAATATTTACATTTGCTTTATAAAAAAATGATTAAAGTGAAGTAAACAAAAAGTCATAACTTCAAGCAATTTTTTTTTTGAGGCGAATTAAGTTAACAGTTGGTTTATTTAGGAATTAAATATTGACCGTTATATTTAATAACATCACCAAATTATAAAAGCAATTGTTATTGAGTTTGAGAATAGTTTTGTCTCGTTTCTTTGTCCTATTTTTTTTTTGTAAATTAAGCCAAGGTTTTTTGCAAATTTATAAAATGGAAAGGAATTACCAGGTTATCAATAACCTCAGTCTTGACAGAATAATAACATGGATTTGCTCGTCATTAATAAAAATTTTAGGATCACTGTGTTTTTCGGAAACTTTTAGGACATTTAGCACGTTTAGAACATTAATGAATTATTTAAATTAATTTATTTGCATCCACTTTAGTGAAGGAACCAACTTATATTCTTTATTATCTAATTAGCAAGTCACTACATTTTCTATTGTTATCTGTCGCAGATTAATTTAAAATTAACAACTCTTCGGAGGCACGTATAGAGCAATAAGATGCAAAACCACATTTAGACTCCGAATCATGCTTGCTTAAAGTCCTTTGAAGTACGGCTCATTAAGTTTAAGTGTTTTTACCTCTCTCTCTCTTCGGAGTTACAAAAATGCACGTCTAATTAGAGTGCATTTATATTCTTTTATTAGTCACGGTACAGTTTCTGGCAGGGCATTTTAATTGCCATATTTTTTACGGCACAGAATTTCTGCACGAAATCTTTTTTCCAGACACGTTCAAAATTTAGTTTCAATATTTCGTCTATTGCGAGTTAACATATTAGGAATATCGCATTGTATGATTACCCGCTAAACTTTTCTATTAATATTTCAAGAAAATATTTGGGTACGACTGAGTGTGCATAATGAATATAAATCAAAATAAGTTAATTAATTGAATGTAACAGATTTTTCCGTTTTGAAATAATTGTAGTTTTTTGAAAGCTAAGTTTCACTTTCAACATCCAGTATCTTTTTGCTATCATATATAGATATAAAAAATCTTGGTTTGTAAAAAGCTATATTACACATTTACATACAGTTAAGTTATGGAGAAAAAACAACCACCAAAACCGGTAATAACTATTTAATAAAAATATCTTAGCTTCGCGAAAGTTAATTTCTAAATTGTTACCGCTCGTTCAAAAACCAAAAAAAAAACAAAAACTGAAATGGTGTCTTTTAGGATCAATATTTCTCCTTAATATGCGGAAGCGATTGGCCCTGAACAAATTTAAAAACCTTACTTCCTTGTCCTTAATTCCCCCCACTCCCATTCCAAGCGTTGTCTGTTTCTCTGTGTCTGGTAAATTTATGCTACATTTTGGACTGACATTACCTGGCCGTGCCAAATGTTTTAGCCCGTTGCTACCAAATTTAATTCGTTATTTAATTTTGTAGTTTTGTGTTATTAATAATTAAAACAACAAAAGCAATATATTATTATTATTATTATCTAGGCCGGGGTTCTCCAAGCTCCTTGATATTAAGAGCCATTTTTCAAAAATATGTATTTAAAAGGTATTAATCATTTTTTGAATAAATAATATTTACTGAAAACATAAATAAACTTGCAAAATATTTGTATTGAAATCTTTGAAATTTGGTGAATAATTAGTGACAGCACTTCTCAGTAATTCTTTGAGATGCTGGTTAGTTGATATTGTTAGTACGTACGTACGTATGAATATTGAAATAATTCAACAAGCAGTATTTTTCAAATACAAATTTCCAGAATTCAGAAATCGGCATGAAATTATATTTCAATTGCACAGCTCGATCTTCTTGCATCTCTAATAATACTAATTTTCTAGATACTTGGAATGGAAAATTCACCTTCAGAAAAAAATTAAGAGACGATTTAAAATATTTTAAGTCATTTATCGAGAGACGCATATTTTTATAAAGAAAAATTTAATATTTGTAGAACAATTTTAAACTATAAAAAAGAAAAAATATCTAAATAAAAAAATAATACTTACCTTTCTGTGCACCTGCAACGCATTCTAACGCAAGATTTAAGAAAGTGATTTGTAAATAATTTAGATATCGCCATTTAATCTTGGGATTAAAACACAAACCATGCGCCTGTTTCACAAAATTCATTCTTTAGCAGCCATTAAAAAACACCGCCCAGTAAACGCTCCCCATCGAGAAGAAACAAGTCTGCGTAAAATTTCACATCGTATTTATTACGTAATTCATTTCGCTTTTCGTAAAAAATATACACATAATACAAACTAATAGGAAAACAAATAAATATATCTATATACAGCAATGTACAAAAATGATACAGGAAAAATAATTACACGAACTATAATTAGTTAGACATTTTTACGAGTCTCTTTAAAATATATTTATAGTAAGTATACCTAGTCAGTCATGTTATCACACAAGATAGGCCTGGCCGCCGCTGTTGACGCCCGCGGTCTGCATCACCACGTGGGGGGGCCTCCACGGTGGTCCCCGCCGACCCGAGCTACCCCTTTCGAGGGTACTATAATCGGAGTCTATACTCGAATAGATGTGGTCCGAGATCGGCCTCGGCTCCTGGGTCATCCGCCTGGAAGGTCTCGGAGACGGCGTGGCCGTCGTCGCAGACGAGTAGTTGGCATCGTCTACCTCCTGAGGCAAGCCGGCGGTATATGCCGGTGGAGGCATCATCTGCATACCGGGTGAAGGCGGGCCCTGAGGCCTTAGCTTTTCCGGGTACGAGTGATGCGAGTGATGATGGGTTCCGTTGGCGGCTACCCTCGAATCGATCGTGTAATTGTTGATGTTACGTCTGTAGTTGGCATTTATTTTGTCTCGGGTCTCTATTGACGGAAGGGCGTATTTAAGTTTCTCCCAAAATCGCTTCTCGCCCCAGCGCACGTGTTCCGCGGTTTTCAAATACAACCGCAGGTCGGGATCAAGGACGGCCTCGTGTAGCACGCCCTCTTCGATTATGACGAGTTTAAAAATTCTCCCCTTGATGGCCTCGTGGAGCGCCTGTCGCAACTCAAATCTAGACCACTCGGTCTCCAAGAAGTTCCTGGTTAGGACCAAAATAACCCTTCGACTCGCCTCGGTCGCTTCCAGCACTGCCGGCGCGGTGTGCTGAATGTAAGCGCTGTGCGGAATATCGCGATAATGAAGACACAGCTGATATTTGGGTTCCAATTCGGCTGCCAAAGATTGTACCACCCATTCTTCGTCCTTGGGGCTATAGCAAACAAACGCGTCGTACAGCTTGTCTCTGTCCTCGAACTGTTGCGCCGAATTGTCGCGGAAATTGCATAACCTGACCCCGTAACGAGAGTAAAGCCAAACGCGTAATGGGTCCTGGAATATGAACCATAAAACGACGACTAGGAGTAGCAATATCACAACGCACAGCGTTATCACTACCATCGGCCAGTAATCGGACACGAGCATACTGTCAATCACCGAACTTCCCGCGTAAAAGTCACTGCACGCGGTACTGTTGAAGTCCAACTCTTTACGCTGGGGTGGTTTGAGATCGGGGTTGTAACACATCATGTCCGTGCTGTCGATTACTTTCATTGCGTTTTCCGCTACCCAGGGCGTGAGCTTTTGTAAAAATTTGCATCGACACGACCAGGGGTTGTTCCCCAATGTGATTTCGTTCAGTCGCGGATTAATCGACAGCTGCCACACCGGAAACATAACCAGTTTGTTTCCGTCCAACTTCAAAATTTCCAACGACAACAGCGATTCCAGGGTGCCGTTCCCGATATGCGAGACCGCATTGTTCTGTAAGTACAACTCTTTCAAACTCGATAGATGTTCAAATTCGAAGCCTTTCAGTTCGGAAAGTCTGTTGTCCTCCAAATGCAAAATTTGCAGAGTATTGAGCCCGTTAAAGGTACTGTTCTGAATCGCCTCCACGCCGCTATTGTTTACGTACAGAACCCGCATATTCTTGCGGCCGATGAAAGCGTGATTTTGCAACTCCCTGATGTCGTTGCCGTCGAGGTAGACTTCGGTGGCGTCCATTGGTATTTTTTGCGGGATCTCGGCGGCTCCCTGGCCGGAACAATCGACAACGTTGGTGTTCCAGGTCTGATCGTGGTAGCAGGTGCAATTGTTAGGGCATGTCATCTCGCAGTCGCATGCGTCAAAATCACAGCAATGACATAGCGCGAAGCAGTGGGTTTCGTATTTGCACAAGAAGTCGCTCGACTTGGCCCGGCTAAGCGACATATGGGTCATACCTCGGGAATGTGTCATTTTGCACAAGACGTTATCGACGTCCATCACACGGGGATACTGACGCGACCCGGACATATTGTTGATCAGCTGAAGCCACTCCATGGTGCAGTCGCAATGAAACGGGTTGCCTCCAAGGTAAACTTCCGGCAGCGAACGATTGGATGGCACCGGGGCAATACGAAGGGCATTTAGATCCATATTCACCAAGTCATTGGCGTACATGTCGACCCGCACTAGATTAGCTTTGTCCAGAAAAGTATTAATATGAATATTTCGAATAAAATTGTTGTTTATGAACAAAAGTTCGACACTGTTGGGTATAGACATCGGCCCTATTTCCGTTATGCGATTATGGCTAGCATCTAAAGTTTTCACCCCGATTTCGTCTTGTATCTTGTAGTAGTTGCCCAGGTGTTCGATAAAATTGCCGTGGATGTCCAACCACTTGAGATTGCTGGGTATGAACGCATAATCGAACCACACTAAATGATTTTCCGACAGGTTCAGCCACAACAAAGACGCCAGCGTAGCGAACACCCCGTTAATATCCGTCAGAAAGTTTTCGTCCAGTCGGATGGCCTCGATTTGAGTGTTTCTCTCGAACGTACCCCTCTCGATGTTTTGAATTTTGTTCTTCGCCAAATTGAGCACTTGCAAACTCGGTAAATCCCATAACATGCCTCGCGTCAAGTTGCCAATCGTGTTATCGATCATTCGCAATCCGGTTAGCTGGTTCAAATTTTTAAACGAACCGTTTCTAAACTCGCTTATTTGATTTTCACCCAAGTCCAAAGTTTTCAGGAAGGCGAGCTCGTGAATCGCATCCGGAACTTGCGAAAGCGCGTTGGAGCTTAAATCCAGCTCTTTAAGATCCGAACAATTTTGGAAAGCCCGAGCGTCAATATTTACGATCAGGTTATTGTTGAGAGTGAGTTTGCTGAGAACGTACAGCCCGTTGAACAGTTGCGGCCCGATCGTATTTAATCTGTTCTCTGCGAGATTGAGGGTGTGCAAGTTGTACAGCGGCAAGAAAGCGTTGTCCTCTATAAATCCTATAGAATTGTTTCTCAAGTCCAAGATTTGTAAAAAGAATAAGTCCTTAAAGCTGCGACCGTCTATGCGTGTTAGGGCGTTGTGAGACAAATTCAACACAATCAGGCGAATGAGTCCGGAGAATGTGCCGTTGTCGACGTGGTTACTAGTAAGCTGATTACCGGACAAGTCCAGGACCAAGAGTTGCTCGAGGCGATGAAACAATCCTTTGGCGAGGGAATAGAGAGAATTGTTTTGGAGGTGGATTTCTTTGAGCTCGGGCGAGCCCGCGAAAAGACCTTGCGGCAGAGATTCGATTTTGTTGTTCGATAAATTGAGGATTTTCAAGGATACGAGACCGACCAACGCTTCGCCCGAAACATCCGAAATGTTGTTGTATTGCAGGTCGAGGGTCTGGAGTCGCCTGAGTCTGGAAAATCCCGAGTCTTCGGACAAACTGCGGATATCGTTGAACGATAGATCAAGGTTTTGCAAGTCGCCGCTGTTACAGTCGGGACTGTCGATTCCAATTCTCTCGGAACTCCGTATACGGTTCCTCGTCAAATTTAATGTATGGAGGTTGGTCAGTGAACAAAACGTACCCTCTGGCATCGACCGGATGTTGTTATCGGCCAAGTCCAAGAGTTGAAGCTCTTTGAGCCCACGGAAACTGAAGCTCGTCAGCTCGAGGCTCTTGCTCCGACCCCAGTCGGCGTTGAACGTGTTCAAGTACAACTTTTTCAAATTATAGAGGCCATCGAACGTGTCGGGTTCGATGTTTAACACTTTGCAGTTCTTGATTCGTAAATCTTCGAGCTCGTGTAACCGGTGCAGCCCCTGAGCCGGCAGGACGCTTTCGAAAAAGAGGGCGCCGTTGCAAGTGACGCGTAATCTTGAAGTCACCTCGGCGGGAAGGTTGGTGATGTTCGCTCCACTTTCGTCGAGTAGCCTCACGTTGCAAGTGACGGCCAGTTTCGAGGAGCCCTCGTTGTTATCCGGCAACCAAGAACACTGCTCCGCACTGTCAAAATTAGCGGAACTACACAGGGTGACACAAAACACGACACCAATAAAAACAGAAAAATACATGGCTCCAGTTTGTTACGCACAAAATCACAACGCGCTCATATCGGTAACTATAACGATAAATTGCGTCCCTCTGTTAGACGGACATTTCGCCGAATGGATTACCACGGATGTTCCGTTACGAATACATTCAGTTGCGAGGTCGATTCGGGCACGAGAGACGCGGCACAACCTCGACGACCTCCGAATGAACACTGAAAGTTGCTCGAGAGCTACTGCAGTGTATATACAAAACTGGAGAATCCTGTCCGAGCACGCAAGCGCCCGGTTTTGTTCAAACGAACTTCGCAGCGGGATGATGGCGCCACTTGCCGGCTCGAAGGATCGGCACGTAGCCGTCGTATCGCCGTCTTACGTAAAATTCCACTTAGATAATTGTCGGGTTGAATTAAAAGTGCAATTTTTATCCTTTACGGTTAATTTCATAAATTGTCCTAAGGTTTGAAGTGTCAAAAACATTTCAATACGATGGTAATGGGAGTGATGGCAGTGAATAGTATTTTTCAGCATCGATATCTGTTGATGTTGGAAGTTAGTAAGTTGGGTATCTGATTCCTGTATGGGAAAATTGTGGTGCGCCTAATTCTAAATTTATGCAAATCCTGCAAAACCGAATATCGCTCACTGGGTGCACATCCACAAAATAATAGTTTTGAGAAAATCAGTGAACTAGGAAAATAAAAACTGAAATCTTGAGATAACTCATATCAACTCTCCTACTTATTACAAAATTTATAGTGATGTGTCTTTATAATTATAAATTTATTTGTATTATTCTCTTTTTAAAACAAAAAATATGTTTTGAGGTTTTTTTATAAATGTTTTTAAATTTTGGGCCTTTATTGATTTTATTTTGCACACACCAATTTCGCGAATAAAGTGCAATATTTTGATAAAAAAATTCTTAATAAAGCAGGGGATCAAAGTTTATTTATTTATTATATAATTTTATTATTGTCATTTGCGAGATAGGTAAATAGTAGTAACCTAAAAAAACCCATACTGGAAATTCATAAAACACTAAAAATGTACCTTTATAAACTTTGGCACGTAAACAATATCGAAACTAAAAAAATAACTAAAAAACAATCGACCTATACTTTTTGATACATGTCCAAGTAGGAATTATTTCTAAAATAAAAGAAACAACTATCAGATTAGTAGTCTTTTAACACGTAAACAATAAAAATCAACGGACTTAGCGTTTTTGGTAGAGAGTAGAGAGCTACTGTTGTTAAAATTATAAGAAAATTATAAGAAACAACCAACTGACCTGGTTTTTGGAAAATAAACAACAGGTACTATTTTCAAGTAACTTAAAAACCGTGACATTGTCACCTTTCAGGCTATAATAAAAGTGACTGTGATATTTTTAATAGCCTTACTTTTTAGCAAATCCATTTAGTCATTAAAATTTTTCTTTGGAATGTTCATAACATCTCGATAAGCACGGTCAAGATTCACATTTCCAAAAGATGTAAAAGTCGCCACTGTTCGCATATTCCTTGCGTAATGCTTTCTGTAATTAGGTTCACTAAACGATATTTTATAGAAAAATGTGTCAGGAGCATCTTTGTGTGCAAGTTTTATCTAACGATTAACTAAAAATAGCTATTTTTAGATATGTGCCCATTATTGCACCCAGTGAGCGATATAAAATGTTCTGTTTTCATATGACAGTCTGACATACACAGAGAACGTATACAAAGACTTGAGCATCCCACGGTTAAGTAGAATATTGAAGATTGATCATTGTAAATAAGTATACAAAGTTATAAAAAAAAACACAATGTAACTTCATCATTATCTTTGCGAGAGATATTCATACTTATAATACTAGAGATGAGTGCGATATTTAGGGAACCTGTATTAGAACTAATAAAGATTTCTCTAATCCAGTTTTCTGAGCTTCTTCGTTCTTCGTGTTTAATGAATTACCAGAAAAAAGAAAACAAATATCGTAGATTTATTTTATTTATTGTAAAAATGTGTACAGATATATAATAAAGTTCCTGTTCAACTCTGTTTGAACTCTGTTCTTCGAGACCAGCGTTAATTCCACTGTTTAGGGAATTGTGTAACACTATAAATAATGTCCTTTAATAAATAAGCAATTAAAAAAAGTATTTAGTTTGTTATTTGTGGTTAATAATAATACTTGCACATCACGTAAGAATTTTATTGTTAACTAATGATATTTAATTTCTTGGTTCTTATTGGTATTAGACGTATTCAAAAATGAAAACAACCATAAAAGGTATTTAACAACATGTAGCCGAGAACTTTCAATTCAAGAAACTAGACTAGAGCGCAAGAGTAACTTTTTTGTTTATTTTAATTTATCTTTCAAATACTAAATTTTGAATTCAATACAATGTAACCCTAGAAGAAAAGCATTTTAAAAATGTAATTTGACTTTTAGGACAGTTATTTTCTTATTCGGAGTAGTATATTCTTAAATTAAATTCACATTCATGCTCATAATTTTATGGAAATAAAAAAAATACAAAATTTTGATTTATATGTAAATGTGTGTACATATTTCAAAACGAATGAGCTATAGAATACCAGCATATTCTTTGCAAATTTCGGTTTGTTAAATAAAGCTATGTCGCAAAGTTATTACTTACGCAGATACAGGTTGATAAAGGAAAATTTATTTTTTCTTTTTTTATTATTTACGTTAAGAATTTCAAAAATATAGGCCAAAAATTAGCATGTGAGACAGGGATGAGAAATTATATGGTGTAATCAGATTTGCAATAACTTGTAGATGGCGCTACCCACACACACTTTTTTCCAAAAATACCATTATGTTTTTTTGTATATTCTCAAATTTAATTCCTGAGAAGATAGTCATTTTCTAAGTAAAAAAAATATGTTTTACTTTATATTTTTAACTCGCTGTGCCATGTAGACAAATAATAGACGACTATTAATTTATTATTAAAAATATTACTTTTAAATGAATTCACTAATAGTTGTGAGTGAATACCTAAAAAGAAAGAAGACTTTTAAGAACAAAAAAAGCAACGTATGAACAAAAAAAGCAACGTATTGTGTTTTCTATTACTATTACTAGTGCCAAACCAAAATAAGGAAAATTTTGTTAGAGATAATTGTAATCAAATCAAATGTTAGTTAACTAACTAACTTAATTATTATTACAAAAAACAAAAACTTAAGGTAGATGTGACCACCATACATTTTGTAATTCGTTTAATAAAGGATTGTTTTATTTTCATAAACAGAGCTTTTGATTAGGAATTCATTAACGGCATCCTCAATTTTATGCCAAAGTTCTTCAACTCTGTCTATTAGGTCCTTGTAAACCACTGATTTAATATATGCCCAAAATCAAAAATTCTTTGGAATAAAATCCGGACTACGTTCTGACCATTCAAGAATAGCAGATAATTATTTGCTATACCTGCCTACACGTTTATCTTGAACTCGTGATGAAAATGCCTTTCCCATATCAAATGAGGATTTTCTAATTCCCACGAATTTCTGTTATGAATATTAAAAATACCTCTACGGGTAACATTTGCCTCGTCAGAAAATAATATTTTGTTAACAAAACTAGGATCTTCAACAAAAATAGAGAAATTTATTCATGCTTGCAGATCAGGACTCAGAACTACTGGACTGGACTGTGTGTTCATTGTTTTCAATACTGATGCAGAACTAGACTAGGATTTCTTTTTCCTGGTTTTATAGTATGATATTGCTTGGATGGCCTCCATTGTCCTCTATTTTTGACAAAAAATCCGGAAGCTCCCAAACGGTCGTCAATGTTACGAAAATTCTTCCTGTCTGGCTGGTATCTATCAGAGAACGTCTCTACATACGAAGTGTAGCACGACTAATTGCATCGTGAATTAACACACACCATATCCATTTCTCGATTTGCATGGGTATATTTAACAGAAATTACGAAACGAAACATATACACAAATAATAATTTTTAAATATCACATAACTTTAAACAAAAATATTAACGGAGAACCAAAACCTACTTTAATTTTATAGGTCGAAATAAAAATATCTGGTAGAGTTCTCCAAAAGATATACCGTTTTTACAACTTTTTATGGTTTTGACTTCGGAATGAGTCTAAGACCCGCTTGTTAAATTAATTCACATTAATGTGTTTTTTTTATAAGTCTTCCTAAAACAGTTCCTGCTTGAGGTAGCTCGATTTCAAGTTGAATTGCACATTAGAATTAATAACTCTAAGAATTGTAATACTTTTTACATAAATATCTTTAAAACGGCTCGAAATATAGATATTGAACAATTATTCCATTAGTGAATGATGTTCCGGTAAAAAGCAACTTGGAACTTTGTATATGAATAAATTTTGGCAGAAAATATTTTTATTATTGGTTTCCCCCTATTAAATTTTATTAAATTTTTATTAAAATTATTCATATAAAAATGAGACCAGTGTTACTATTTCTTGCATAAAACGAACGATTAATAGTAATTACATGTAAAGGAAAAAGTGTTTAAAAATTCAATGTTTCAATTTTTCAAGTATTTAAATATTCAAATATATTCGTGAATGACCTTTCGACTAGTTATATATTTAGAAATAAAACCAATTACTTGTGTCAACATATTTTTTTTATTCACTCGCCTCCACAGAACGTTTCTGTTCAATAATAATACAAATGTTAAGAAGGTAACCTATGCAAATAGTTAAAAAATGTATTTTTTGTGTCGAGAAAGTGTACTTATTATTAATTAAAAGACTATTTTATTCATGCCCAAAAAACAAAAAAGTACGTTAATCGAAGTTAATAGCAATATAATAACCACCATAATGGATCGAAATATATCTTCTTGCTCTTGTAATAATTTATGATATTTCCGTTACTAGCCGGGCTCTTTATTAATTCTCTAACGAAACGGGGCTGCCACTAAACGTGGCTGGGCTTCTATTTAGGGGCGCCTTTCGAACCCAGTTTTACCTGACTTAATAGTCGGGCCAAAATCTAACATGAACTAAAACCATATACTCGAACCAGAAATTGCGCTAGATAATAACAAAGGGCAGAGTTTTATTGAACTGGTCTGCCATCGTTTTTTAATGGCAAAATAATGCTTTACGACGTTAATTATACCGTCGGACGATTATTTAGCGTTTTGGGCATTTGGGTCCGTAATTTAAGGTTGCAACAGCGATTCAAGAAAAGCATTTAATTTGAACGCTATTTTAAAATATACGGTATTAACGGATGCCTTGCTTAACCTTCTTTCGGTTAAACGATTTATGATGATAAAACACGACGAAACCAGGTTGTCGTAAGTAATTTTCTATGACTCAAGGTCCTCGAAATTCTTGAGGATGTGAAAAATATTCGCCGTCAAGCATAGAGAAGAGACGTTGAATTGTGGACTCTGTTTAACAAACACTTTGCCGCAGAATGCCGAGTTTCGAAGAAATTTTGCCCAGGACAAGGCTGAACTGATAATTTAAACGCAAATTCTTTCACTCAGAAAGGATGGACCGAAATTTATTTTAACGCCTTCAAATAAAATTCAAGGGCTTTTTAGTGCGACCTCCCGAACGTTAAACAACAAACTCTAACGGACTTTGAAATTTTGTTTTCAAAGCAATTACGTTCGGTTAACGATTTCTTTAGAGACCTTTAATTGATGACACTAATTTGTGTAAATGGAATAATGGACGTGACCAAGTTGCTTACTTATTGTTTTTAATTAGGTGTTATGGGAAAAATAAGTGATTGAGATAGTCTTATTAGGTGTTGTAAGAAAGAATATAACACGAAATATGTGACCAATTGTAAAATTCTTCGTATCATATCAACCAAAGAAGAATTTTCAAATTTTTCTAGTAATTAAAAGGGTAAAAATGTCTCAATGTCCAATTTTTCGGACCAGTAATTTTACATTTTGCAAATCAAAAAATCAGTCAAATTATCTGTAACATGAACCCAGAAAACTCAAATATTTTGTACAAGATATCTTGTGATGCACTTTCTAGTAACAAAAATATGTAATTTTTGATAAAATGCATATTTAAAAATTATCAGAAAAATCTTAATTTAAGAAGAAACCAGGACTTCAACACTATTAAAAAAAGGCATTCCATTTGTTGAAAATAAATTAAAATATCGAAATTATTCGTCCTGCTGAGTAGCCTACGATAGAGGAGGGGTGTTGGGTATCAAATGTTTTACTACCTAAAAAAAAAACTACTGGATTTATTTCCTGCCATTAAAAGTAGACATGTTGTTCAAAAACCTGTTATAGACGCGCAACTTGTGGTTCACGAGGATTATAAAACATTATTAAATAAAATTAAAAACACCAATTTCATTTCCAACGAAAAAATTTAGGGAATACTTTCCTCAATGGTACAATCGAAAAATATATGTACATATTTGTATGAAACCGCCTGTATAATATTTTCTATCAAACTTTTAGCATTCTGGCTGGGCGATTTCGTTGCAAAATTGAGTAAGCGGTCATTTACTTCGACTCCGGCCGCCATTTTTAGGTCAATCGGGAACGCTTATATCGTTTTATAGTTAAGGGAATCGAGCGCCTTAGGGACGTACTCTGGTTCGGCAAGCAGGTTAACCTCTGACGAGATGAAAAGTGATACGATACAAAGGACGGAAAAAACACTGTAAAATGCTAATCCACCGTTGCGGCTTATATCGAGGAAGATCAAAAGGTTGTTGTTTTCGATAAAAAAGTTATTTGAGGTAAAAACAGTCGAACAATAAAATGTGTTTAATTTATAATTTTATCATTTGTTTCCATAACTCTTAAACATTAAGGCTTTGGAAAAAAGATGAAATTAAACTACATAAACGACAAAAATAAAATCTGAAAACATCGGACAGTGCTCTTTTTGAACTGAATGAAATGAAAAAATATTACTACGTCAGAAAACTTTCGAGTTTTCTTTCTTTCCAACAGAAATAAAGTGGAACGTTTTGATTCAATTTGTTTAGCGGCCAATGTAGGCAATTAGAAATTCTACGCTCCTCCGTTATTTTTAAATAGTTTCCAAAATTTATTCTGATGTCTCGTTTCATTTGTGGCATGGAAATTACAAGGCCAGCCCCCGAAGTTCTCGATTTTGGTGTTAGTAGTCACAAACAGTCTAAAACCAATTAAATGTTATCCAAAATATAAGAGAACGGCTCTAGTTCCTATCCCTATATCGTTAACAATATCAAAAGGGTCATCTTCGTTCTTGACGAGGTAGTGTTTAATCAAATGACATCTAATGTCGTAGTTCCAGGAGCACATTGCAGAAATAAAATCTTAACGTAAAAGTTCGTGTAATTGTTATTATTTCCCATTGTCCAATTTGTTGAAATTTGTCGGTGTTATTAACTGCAATATAGCCTAACAAGGCAACAAAAATTTTAAATTTATTCTTAGAAAAAAACAGCACGATAAAAATTTTTATCACAAGATAAAAAAAAGTTGTATCTTGGCTGATGTTGTTCTGATTCGGGTCTAAAGGCCATTCTTGGTTGGAATTGCTTCCTTCCTTCCATCTCCGATGTTGAACGTAGATGGTAGTGCTTCTGATTTGCTTTCGAAACTTTAAGAATCAATTCCAATTCACAACGCCCTTTAAACCCGAACTAGCCACGAAATCCTTAACCAGTTCTTTATAAAATTTATATCGTTAACAACCATCTGAAACTATAACAACCAAACTACCACTAACCAAACCTAACAAAATGTAATTAATAGCAAATAACACATGTTTACTTTTATGCTTGCATTTATTTCACCAAGGCTGCACTGAAATAACCACATATCATTAAATAACATCCTAAATATTGATAGTAATTAGATGAATTTGGAAAATACATTATTTTAATAATTAGTAGCATCACCTAGAACCAACAGATTCCCATCGATCTTCTCACCTTCAGTAGCATCAACAGGGACAGTGCCACCTGTCGGAGTTATTAAAATCTGACTTGATTTAATATAGCAGATGGCCATAAAATGAATACTGTGTGACACAGCACTTTGGGACAAAAGAGGACAAAAGTGGGGCACTACCTGTTCATTTCATTATGAAAAGAACTGGTTCGCCAACGTGAAACATTCTAACTCGATCCTGTTTCAAACTCTCTATAATTGAAACACATATAAAGAAAAATTGTATCCCCACGAGTTATCGGAATATAGTCCAATGTGTAGGTACATGGAGGTATTATTAATAGGCCAATCTAATATTGAATGGATCGACTAATGTCGGCATAAAACAATTGACGTGGGGATGATTGGATATTGCTTTTGTGTGCCGCTGTCCATTGTCCGCGAGTTATGAATTTGGAACTGCGTCCCATTAGTAAATTTTAGCAAGCGTGGAACTTCGTCAAAGGGTCGACTGAATTGGCGGCGCCGATTCCGTTCTCCAATATTGATGGTGGAACTTGAACGTTCTTGGAATATCATTTGTTTGAATAATTGCATAAATATGGATGTACCGGGTGTACAAATTCGGTACGTATCAGTTTGAAACGGTCTTCTGGACACTAAATTTGTGGACGCTTTCAAAGGGTATTCAAAAATTGTGTAAAAAGTGTAGGGTCTCCTTATCAGCAAAGGCAAGAAGACATTTACTCTCGAAAATTCATTTCATTCGCTGTTGTTGCCTTTTGCAAACTCGTTTTTTATAAATTTCAAACGGATAATAATGGTTTATTACGGACCCTGCTTCAACAAAGACACTTTAATCACGAGCGGAGTACAGTGAACGCGGTGTTTAATAAACGAGGGTCTGAAGAAGTTTATAAACGTGCTACATGCTAAACTTTTTCTACTCCCTACTTTAAAATACCCAAACTATGCGCTGTATGATCGTATACTCAGTGAATTTATTTGTGCTCTTTTGCAAAAAGATACCTAAAAACTAATAATATTTAATGCCTAAACTCCTTCAGATACTCGTTCCGCTTTTGCCTAAACAAAAAAGGGGGTTTATAATTTACTATTTTCCGCTATTTTCGATTTTATTTTTTATTTGAAATTAAAAAATTAACAGGCGAAAAGACAATTTCAATAAAAATTGTTTCACTAAAAATAAATAAATTGGCGTTTAAAATTTTATGCTAGAAGTAAGTAACCCTACGATGCAGATTTGGATGCTGCTACAAAAGAGTAGTTTCGCTAGTTGGACGAAAGGGCGTATGAAGATGACATAAGAGTTCTTGAATATGGATTGGGAAAATAAAATTGTTATTCGATGTTCTCTCATTTATTTTCTTGACTACGCCAGAGATTTTTCAATGTATCCTCGTAATTGTCACCATAAATTAAACAAACTAATTTTTCCACGATTAATATTATTATCATTATTTTTTGAATTCAAATACTAATCATAATCATCTAGACCATTCTTGAGAAGTGTCAAAAAGTCGCAACTGAAACTGTAGGATTTAATTTTGGAAACTTAGATTTTCGTGATCACGCAGGCGACAACAGTCGAAATTCCGAAATTGTTTCTATTTATAGTCAATCTTTTGCCAAGTGTTGGTTAAGAATGTATCAGCAAAATATTATTACGATCGATAAAAGTTACCTTCTTATATCGGATATAAAAATTTAAATAGATATATGCCTTACTGATAGTTTAAGGATACAGAAGAAATTGTATATAATTCGCAAGATCTGGTTGGTGCGAATTTTATCAGAAATTCCTTATATTAAGCTACATGTAACTTAAAGCAATTTTAACAAGCAATACATATTTTTGAGGATTTTTTGTTTTCCAGAATCTCTATGAGATAGATATTTAATTCACAATACGTAAAAGCTAATTACATTGCTTTTAATTGTTTTGGACATGCTTGGGCGAGACTAAACTCCCGTACAAAGAGTAAAGAAAAATTAAAATGCCAACGTCTTAATCAGCCTCCCTGCAACAAGCTCACTTTCATTCTTAACGTTAATCCTCAGACAATCGAAGTCGCCAGTACGGGTCGTTAAACACACAAAGCGCATTCTCTGAAGTTTAATCCGCATTACCGTTCGACAAGATGTCATTTTTAAATCGTACTTTGGTGGTCTTCGTTTTGTTCAGTGGAATTAACAATTTCAAACTCACCCTTCATCATCTTAAGAAATCCTAATCTGACTTTATCACTTTTGCTTAAAATAACATGCTCAAGTATTCACTATAACGCGGGAAGGTTTGTATTGAGACCGTCTTTTTTTTATTGGCCCCAAAAATCCTTTTTTCTCCATAAATAAATAAAAATACCCTTACTGCAATCAGTTTACTGCACCAATTCGTTTTTTTTATAGTATTTAGGATACTTAGATAATTTTGCTTAACACTGCCTGTCCGTTAGGTCACTACCGCTCCGCAAGACCATCTAATAAAAATTGGTAATATTGCATTATCCTGTTTTTCGAAATATCCGACCTTTATAGTACTGTGCACCTTTCGATATAATTTTATGGCGAGTTCTTTCTTAAGGGCTCCTCAGTGCCGGCCAAAGGATATTGGTCCTAGCGTCGTAGTGGCTACAACAAACAAATAATTACATTTTGTATATTGTATATTTCTCTGTTGTGAATATGAATTACTATAGTATTAGTAATGAATTTATTCTATGGGCAGAATTCACAATTTAATTACAATTACAATTTAGCTCTGTATTTGCATTGTTAATCATTATAATCTGCAATTATTTTTTTTATTACAAAATTATTTTTTTGTTGTATTGTCCTAGCATCAAAGTTCTTTGACAAATGCTACTCATAAAATTAATAAGTATTAAAAACTTTTTCTAAAAGTTGTTTCTAAAAGGAGTTGGTTTAGAGAGATTCGGAATTCACACAGACTAAGAAATCTTCAATAGACAATGTTTACATAGTCCGAAACTACAGAAGAAATCTTGGTTTATAAAACATCACGAATCGGGGTTTACGTAATTTCCGAAGGAAGTTGTATACTGCCACCTATGGTGGTTGTCGCGACCTCCCCAGCACTAACAAAGCGCAGCTTGATTAAGCCATAAACAATTCATGATATTTGGCGACCGCCAGCTTCGGGGAGAACACTATTTGTTCAGCAGCGTTCGCCATTGCCGTCGCCCCAAAACCATTTATTTATTCATAGTCGGAATTGTAGTGTAAAAAATCGAAGTTTGCTGCGTTTTAGCAATTCGCAAGAGTCTTGAATGCCATGGCGATATGTACAGAAGGTGTAACTAACATCGCTATATTTTATATTGTAGATAGGCAAGTTTCAAAAATTGTTTTACAAACGACAGTTTCAAAGTGTTGACGTTTTGACGTTTTATGTTTAGTCGGACAAAAAATCTCCATACATTTTAATAAATCACTAGTCAGATCTGCAGGTAGAACCGTTAATTATCAATATTTTATCAAGTTAGCTTGTATCAAATTTCGCTTAAACAAATGAGTTATAATTGTTTATTTTTGACCCCACTTTTAGGTCAGTGATTTTGAAGTAAAAGCAATATGAGCGCTAAAAATTGCGAAATGCTTTTCGAAAAATCCTAGTGTTTTCAGAGCGCGAGCATTGAAGATGCCAAGTGAGATTTTGGCAAAACGTCTGCAGGATTCCAGTCGGAGTTCAACAAGCGAACGGATGATATCCCGGAATATAGTGTCAGCACATTTTTCCATCCGTAAATCAATACGTGAATATATATATATATATATATATATATATATATATATATATATATATATATATATATATATATATATATATATATATATATATATATATATATATATATATATATATATATATATACCATGCAGTACGTGGTAATAGTAAATGACGTCATTGCGTCTAGATTGAGGGCGAGAAATGGTGATTTTCATAGATCTCGAACAGCGTATGTGATAGACGAAAACCGTAAATACAAAATTGATGTGGGGTATAACACAGTTAATTTTGATTTACTGCAAATAATTTACTCTGGAAAAGAACCATTTTCAATAATTGAATTGAAAAACCCTATAAATAATCGAAAAAAAACTAAAAATTAAAGTTATAGTACCGGATATTCCGCGTCTTTTTGTTCAAGCATTTTGTCGAAGGAGTTAATAGTTTTTGAGGAATTTTTTTTTTCCAAAATAGCCAAAAAAAATCAAATTTTTTAAGAAAATACTTGGTGAAATTTGATTTCACCCAATTTCTACTGTTTAAATGGGGACACGGACCTTTGCTTCGCTGCTAAATTTGAAGTTGATATCTGTAAATTTAGGACACTTTTCACAACACAATTCTTATATAGCACAGAATTACGAGAACACCCTGTACAATACGTAAAATCCTTTAATACAAAAGTTTTAGCTATCTATACAGGCAATATGGCAATGGAAAAGAAAGTGACATCTGAATCATATTCTTTCAGTTATAGCCAATTTTCAATAATAGGAGGACCCATTTTTCAGTTTTTTTGAATTTACGACGCACCCTGTACATTTTTGGAAAATTGTCAAGAATAAAAGTTTATGGCCATATCTTTTGCGTCTTCCGGTTTAAGAATTTTCTCGTTCTCGTAAACGGTTTCGATCCCCTAGCCCCCCACCTTCAATATGTTGAGTCACGGAGCAATGCAGCGAATGCTTCAAATTTCGGACACTTATCGTATTTCATAGTAATGTCCAAAAAACAGTCCAAAATTTCTTGTAAGCTAATGTATCTCGTGTAGGGTTAAAAATTTCAATTTTGTAGCTCCAACGGTTCGAAAGCTATTCTGGAAAAACCAAAAGACGAGAACTGAGAACTTCCAACCGACAAAAAAAAATGTTTTCGACGCTGATCATTTGCGTACCGATGGCGATTCGATAGGACCTACGGTTGTCGAGATATATAAAATTTTTATACGAGCGTCGATACTTTCGAAAAATCGAATTTTTCGGAAGTAACAAGTGAATTCCGAAGATACTCATTTTGAACCCTATGTCCATGACTATTTTTTAACATAAATAATTATTCCAGGAAGCTAAAATCAAAAAATATAACTTCTCTAAAATTTTTGTTGTTTGATAATACAATTTTTGTAGCTACTGGAGAATCTTTGATAATAAAAGTGTGCCACCCTGAATATACAAAAAGGATTTACCTTTTAAAAGACGATGTAATCAATCTGTTAATTAGTTTTCAAGAAAGAAATATTTTGTAGACATTCTGATACCTTCCGTTTGTCTAAACGCCGGCAGTTTTGCGAAAAGGCAAATTTAATTTTTCTTCTTGCCGTCGTACTACCTTCATTGTTTTTACGACTGTCAAAATATTTTATTACTATTGTAACTCTGGGGCGACTATAAATCACGAACATTGGTTATTACAAAAATTTTACAACTAGAACAAACATTAAAAATAGCAATGAGCTTCTGTCTCAGATATTATTTTATCTTACTCAAAGAACCGTTAAAGCATCTGCATTTTCCACAGGGCATGCCAAAATTGTTTGGTAATTGTGAAAATTGATTTTACTTCGTTCCCTTGATTATTTTAAAATTCCTGCTGATTCCTTAGAATATTGTTTTTGGTGATGCAGATAAATTTTAATTTATGGTTGAATCAGGAGATGGTTTAAAATAAAAGAAATTAATGAACGCTTTTGAAGTTGAAAAAAGATACAATAAAATAAGATGATCTCCAAGTCAACTTGCGAAATTGATGCTGTTTTAGGATCCGATGATGATAAGCCAGTAAACATTTGTGTAGGAGGACTGAAGAACACTATAAAAAATAGTGTTTTAGCCGTAATTATTTTACTTTTCTAGCGAGAGGTAAACTTATTGCGTAGAGTTTAAGGAATTGCAACTAATTACCGAAGAATTCTGAATAATTTCGCAAAGAATTCCATGGAATTATAGGTAATTAAAGAAATTACGGACTACACTCTTCCATCTGCCGAGGGATAAAAACTTAAAACATGTGTTAATAGTGTAAGATGTATGTTCTAGCAATAATTATGTTAGTAGTTTTTTTTAACAATGACAAAACACAACGAAACAGCAGTATATTTTCCCCTTTTGTGGGCCAATGTAATTGGCAATTCCCTTCTAAAACGTGCCTCACAAATTATAGAAAATTAACCGCCATAATGTCATTTCTATGGAAATCGGCTCTTAAGCGCCTAAGAGGATGGGTCGTACACAAAATCCTCTAAAAACGTGACAGGTAGAGGATCCGACATAAAGCCGTTTCCAAAAAGGAAGTATTTAAGACTTTAGTAAACACCTAAATGAAAGTCGATTGAACGGTTAATTACAGTTTGAAGATTGGGAAAAAGGCATAGTCGAAGCCTTACAAATAAGCCACCTTTACGAGAAAAATAGACGTATAGAAATAACAATGTCCATGTTTGAAGCAGCAAAGCCAAGAGGTACAGTCTTTCAAAAACCATTCGAAATAAGTCAAATAATTCCTCGTGGAATATTTATATAAAAGAGTAGTCCGAGATGCGGTCGACTATCAAAAACTTTTAAGGATTGCTTTTAATCTTTCGCCGAGGCATTATCCGAGCAGAGGTTTGCTCGTAAACGGCAAAAGGATTCTCAATTTAGTTGCTGCTTTTTCCCGAAAGACATTAATTAGTTGAAAGGTTCTCGTCGAGGGAACAAGGATCGGGATAAAATAAGGATATAAACGGGGGCATGGTTCGGTTTCTACGTGCTTTTGTCAGCGGCCCCGGGGGCCCCGCGTCGCATTTTAGGACATGCGTTCCGTATTAAGAAGGACCCGTCTTTGATCCCGGACGATTTTTCCTTTTCTCCCTGCAAGAGCGATTGCCCCGGTCAAACAGTTGTTTTTAATTAAACAAGTCTTGGGACGGAGCTTTTTCGGAAATGAAACGGACGTCGGATGGCTGTGACAGACCGTGAAAGGTTACTGAAAGAGGAATTCCGGGGGATTAATTATTTCAATCAATTAAAGATGAACCGCTGCCCGAACTTCGAATGAAGCTAAATAATTAATTGTCACTTCACTCGTACTTTGCAAATTAGTTTCTTCGTTTCGGAAAAATGGACCGTTCGGAACAAGGGCACCGAAGGAAACAAAATAATCAAATAGCATGCAGCAGTTCGGTTAATGAAAAGTAGTGAAATACGTCAGGTTTAAGTTTCGATAAAAACGACCTTAACCTTCAAACCATATGTTTTTATTGATGTGCTTTTTATTATTCGTTAGTATCTCATTGTTTGTTATCTCCTAACTTTTGCTAGGAGAAACTATAGAAGTTGGGCCTAGTTATTACCAAGGACACTGATCTGACAGACACCAAATTAGCTTTCGTTGATCATGTTTTGTTCACGGTTCATAAATTTTCTCCAATATTCAAAGACTAAAAAAAATTCTAAAATGTAGCTTTGTTATGAGTTTTATATATTTCAATTTCAAGTTCTTTTTGTTTACTTCGTTCTTGAGATTTCGTTTTATGGAAACTTTGAATTGAATTAAATGAATTGCTAAATTTATTTTTATTATTATTTATTGATGTTTTAATAATAATAATTTTTGAGTCCTTGACTGCTGGGTGTGTTTCAATACGTAGTTACCTACATTTCATGTGCCATTTTCCGATCAAACACAGAGAATGTTGCTAGTAATTGCTAGTAATATAAAGTATACGAAGAAACTGAATAAAATTAATTGAGTTCAACAAGAAACAGATTCGTATTTGAATGCATAATAAATCAAAAATTCCGCCTATCCAAGACATTGACGAAATAAAAGTTATCTCCAAGAAAAACAAATGTAGTTTAGTTTAACCCCCTAGAGGACGCAGTTTCTGCATTTAGCTTCTTTTCTGATTTGTTTACTACCTCAGTTGTAATAGGTGGGAGGCATTTTTTTCGGTTCAATCATTTAAAAAATATCTCTATAAAATTGGCTGCTTTATAGTTTTTGACGTCAGTATTCTTTGACTCACGTTTTCCAAAAAGTGAACTGAGGTGGCTTTTACTTGATGAAAATCCATTTATCAAAATAAATAAGAACTAAAAGTTCAGATTTTCACGAAATTATATATTATGACATGACAATTGTTTCGACAACACCGTGTCTTTATCAAATGTAATATTTGCAAACTTCCTGTCACTATATATACCGAAAAATGACCATAAAACTTTAATTAATGCTGTTGTGAGAATTTAGGTTCAATAAAGGAGAGGTATTTAAATGTAATTGATCGTTAAGCAATACATTTGAATGTCTCATTTTGTTAATCTCCATGGCGTCCAATAAATTTAATTTTCTACATATACTACTACTACTACTCAAAAGATGTACAAAACTTATTTCCCAGTATTCCACCTATGGAACTAACCTAACTGGGAAACAGGTTAACCCATTGGTGAAACAAGATTTATTAGATTGCTTAATAGTATCTTTAGACCAAAATTATTTTGAATTTAATGGACAGATTTATATCTCTAAAGAAGGTTTGATTATGCGAAACCCACTTAGTCCTTTGTTAGCCGAGATTTTTATTTAAAATTTGGAAAATGTCATACTAGAACATCCTTTAAGTAAAAGTTTTTTATGGTGGTATAGATACGCGAATGATATCTTTGCTTGCTTTGTTGGAACGGACAGACAATTGAATTCTTTTTTAAATTACATTAATTCATTACATAATCATATAAAATTCACTATCGAGATTGAACAGAATAACTCTATTAATTTTTTACACTTAACTATTACGAAAGCGCAAAACAAATTAGATTTTTCAATATATCATAAACCTTCACACACGGATACAGTCATACATATCACACCCTTATACACACAAAATGGCTGCATTTACCTGTTTTATACGCAGACTTCTTAATACGCCACTCTCAAAAGAAAATTACAACAAAGAACTTAATATCATTAAACAAATTGCACTGAACAACGTCTACAATCCGTCCATTATAGATAAAATTATAAATAAAAAACAAATACAGACAACAGTAAACCCTATTTATCCAAAACCTAATACAGAACACGAACAATTTAAAACAATTACATACATAGGAGAACCTAGTGAAAAAGTTTCAAAACATTTGTCAAAATGTGGTTTAAAAATAGCCTTCAGAACTAACAACACAATAGGAAAATATTTAAAAAACAATAAAACGAAATGTCCAAAATCCCAAAAATCAGGTGTCTACAGGTTAAAATGTGGATGTTGTCCTAAAATTTATATTGGACCAACAGGTAGATCCGTCGAGAAACGCATTAACGAACATAAAAGAGCGTTTAAAAACAATAGCTTAGATTCTAATTATGCTACACACTTAAACACAGAAAAACACATTTTTGACGACAATTTTTATATTTTACATACAGCCACAAAAAGTAGAAAATTAAACTTATTGGAAGCCATGGAGATTAACAAAATGAGACATTCAAATTAGATTTAAATACCTCTTCTTTATTGAACTTAAATTCTCACAACAACATTAATTAAGGTTTTATGGTCATTTTTCGGTATATATAGTACCAGGTAGTTCGTAAATATTACATTTGATAAAGGCACGGTGTTGTCCAAACAATTGTCATATCATAATATATAATTTCGTGAAAATCTGAATTTTTAATTCTTATTTATTTTAATATTTTCCAACTTTTTCAGACACTAATTTTTTTGCACTTTTAACATAGATATCCTGCATTTGTCTATCATTTTGGTTGGTTTGGTTGGTTGCAGCATTTTTAAAATTTTGTGAGGTCTTCAGTACAGATGATATTAATTTTTCTCTAGATATTCTAAAACATTCAACTGTGCACGGATCATGCATGCGCAAAGTGTCCTTTATGGCGTTTATTAAACCTGCATGTTATACTATTACCCCTGTCGTGCTACAAATTTTCATTGTATATTTTTATAAAATGCGGAACTCTGTTCTGGTGATTAATTATGAACAAATAAATGAGTGAAATGACATCATAGGCGGTAAGACAACATGCACTTATCCATATCCAATAAAAAAAATAGGTTAGTATTATAACAATTAAAAAAAATTCTAATGTTTACAACGAATCGTGTCAAAACAAATGAACCAAGCTTTTTTACAATAAATAAAAGTAAGTTTGACTTAGGTAAATTCATAAAATTTTTAGTGCTTATTTTAGTACATTGTCATGGGATGGACATATCAGTTACATTGTGGAGAGGTTGAAAGGTTGTCTGTTACTGTTCTAGGGTGCTATGCATACATCTAGGTTTTAAAACCAAATGCAGTTTGCCATCTAATTTTGAGTCTCGCATCAGATATGTTGTATTTAGTATATACACTAGTAGAGTGTAATTTTATTTTATCATGTTGGCTAGTGACCAGTTAACTAACATTTTTACTTAATAAAATAAATTAAGGCAATTTTTCAATGCAACTTGCGAACCGCATAATAATTTAAAGCTCATTGCCAACAGTATCTCGAATACATATATTTTTTAAAAGAGTTCAACGAGAAAATATTAATATTGCTACATGCCTGCAAACGAAACGATCCGGAGTGCTCAACATAAGGGGAGAGTGCAAAAAATGACTTACGGACATTAAAGTTCTGAGTTGACGTATCGGACTTGGCCGAAAAATGTAAAAAATCGCATTTTATTTTGATCATCAATCGTCTAGCTGTCATGCGATAACGTAAAGTGCAATGAAGGGAGCTTTTGTGACATTTTTTTGTGTTCGGCCCTTGGGCGCAACTGAGATTGGAAACTCGAGCAAGTCGATCATTATCGAGGAAAGCGAACTCGTATGCTGCGAGGTGGTCGTCGAAAAGACGTCAACGCTGATGCCTAAGTACTCAAAATTTTAGAGAAGTCGGTTATTTGGCTGTGGTTTTTTTCGGATCATGTCATGAAACAAATTCTCGTATAAACTGCTGGAAACTGAAAACGGGTAAACATAAATTTTACTCCATTTAATGTATTAAATAAGTCACAAAAATCACAAAGATGTATTTACTCTTTATTGAAGAAAATCGGTTAAAATGATTTTACACATTTTTTGTTATTAAAAGATATTCAATAAATATTGTCCTGAATTTGAAACTCTCCTGTAGAGCTTGCGTTTTGGTCAAAAGGTCGTTGAAAAAATAAGCAAATTAGTTGCGAAAACGACGAAAAATTAAGAGTCACCACGCTGAAAAGCGCCGTGACCTCACTTTGGGGGGCGGTTTTCTGAGCTCCTACCGGGGGAGTAGTAACTCTTGGCACTTGTATTTGGGGTCCTTCCCGAATTTCAGTATCAAAATCTAATTTTACTACATTAAGTAAAAATTGGACATTTTATGCAACACCGTTAGATTTTTAAATCCTTTGGGGTGGTACCCTTAAAATATTTTTTTAGGCTATATTGCTCGAAGATAAAGCCAAACTTTTTTTTTCAAAAACTTTATTTTATGTACTTAATACTTAACTCAATCAGTACTCGCGTAATGTGTCATATTAATATTCGTTTTCTTAGTGCGGCACATGGAAATAATCTTTAATTTTATTATAATTTTGGCACAGTTTCTGAGGGCATGTAGTTAGTATACCATTTAATTGTTTTAATATACTATATATATTTATTAAATTATTCATGTTGAGCTGAAACAACACAATCAAGAGTAATTTTTCGAAGGGAGTTCTTAATTTTTATAGTGTGTTATATAATTTTTACAATGAAGAAGTGTGGGTTCCAAGAAAGAACAAAAATCGTTCATACGAATTTGTTTTAATTTCAATATGACTTTAGCGATAGAAGTAAAAATCATCTGGCTGAAATTAGCAAAAATTAGGATTATTAACCAACATTAAAAGTTACTTGAGTAAAAAAAATATGAAAGAGTTCAGAAGGCTATCAAAAAATTTGGACATAATTCAAGAACGGTTTTCTTTTTATTTTATCGTGTCTTTGCAACATTTTTAAAATGCATATATATTATAAAAGAGGCTAACGTATTGTGGTGAATGCGTCAGGAGAATTTTAACTTCCTACAAGTGGGTACTGCACGTACTAACTAAATTAGACAAAAGATGCATGCGCTAGGATATAGGATAGGAGTGTTATTTAAAACTACAAAATATAGAAACATGATTCTAATGTTAACGTATGTACAATTATGGTAGGCATTCAATATGAGCACCAGTTACACGACAAATGTCTTTGGTTATGGAATGCAATGCTTCATTAATGCGATCTTCAAGCGTGTCAGACATAGGAGGCTCTTTTACATAACCCCGGAGACAAAAATTGCAAGGGGTTAGATCTGGAAACCTGGGAGGCAACCGTCAAAAAAGTCTGTCTTTTGCTCCTCCTCTTCCAATCCAGCGTCCTGCAATGGTGTTATTCAAGTAACTTCGAACCTCTAAAGAGAAATTAGGCGGGGTACCATTTTGCATTAAGTCGAAATCATCTGAATCATCTTCGATTTGGGAAAATAACCAGTTTTGAATCCTATCTAGATACGTTATTCCTGTCACAGTTTTCTCCATGAAGAAGGGCCCATACACTTTGGTTACAGATATTGCAAAGAAGACGTTCATCTTTGGTGAATCTCTTCCATGTTCAATGCATGCAGTAGGATCTTTAGTTGCCCAAATTCTAACGTTATGGCGATTAACTTTACCAGAAAGATAATATATGGATTCAGCAAAATTGTTTTCTTCCATATCATCTAACATGCTACTGTTGTGGTCATCAGGATGCAATGCTTGCAATAGCTGCAGTTTGTATGACTTCATGTGCAGACGATGTTTTGGAACTCGCCATACCGTTGGTTGAGAAATGTTAAGTTCTTTGCGATATGGATTTTTTTGGGCTTCTTTCGTAACGTGTAAGAATACGTTCGACATTCTCGCGAGGACGTCCCGTGCTTTTTCATTTGCAGATACAACCATCTTCTACGAATTTTCAATGCCATGTGGTTGTTTATTAAATTGATGGCGAAATGCTCGTTGAACTACAACAATGGACTCCAGTTTTGCCAATTGTAAAACACAAAAAAACTTCTCCTGTGGTGTCGCCATTTCACTACAGACTACCACCCTGCAAATAAAACAAGAACATCAACACCAATTGGAACTTTTAGAGTAGCAATAACAAATCCATTCATTAACGTTGGAATAATATTTTTATATTTTGTAGTTCAGAAGACATAAATGTTTGAAATCTGCTATTTCTTAATATTTTTTAAAAACTTCACCTTTGTAACATTGTAAGTGTTAAAAATATTGTTGACCAACTAACACAAAAAAAAAAATTTAAGAACATAAAACGCTTTTTTAAAAATTATTGATCTCAACTCAATAACAACAATAACAAAAAATATTGATGATTAAAATTTAAATCATGTGCCAACTGATTAATTATGCAAGTGAATAAATTGATTTAATTAATTTTCTAACCGTGAATTATAGGTAAAATTTCGTTGTATTCAACGCGTTCGAAATATTGAGGCGCTTGGAGTGTAAATTTTGCATCAATATGGTAAATATAATTTTCGCTCGTGCTCGAGGCATTCACACGAAGGCAAAATTTGTCTACCGGAAGGTAATCTTGCATCAGATATGATATGGCTGCTGTAATTAGTGAACAGTAAAGCAAACATTTTTGTTTCAAACGACCCGCAAAGCATTAGACTAGCTATAGTAATTTTTTTTAAAGCATGCGTCAGCCGCTAGGGGAAAAAGGTTTGGCTTCCTAGTTCGGTAACTGTTCGATCCATCAGGAAGGCCCGACCTGGGACTTCGTCCCTATCAATCAGGCCCACCACTCATTTTTTAGCCCTTTCGTTATTTCCTTGCTCCGGTGCCGATAGCAGTAAAAAATACGAGCGCTTTTTATTCCTGATTTAAAATTGGAAGCAAGATTCGCGTATAAGACTCCGACCGGCCTTCGTTGAAATATCGGTTATTTCCTCGGCCATTTATACCCAAAGAACTTTAACATTTTGAGAGTATACAAGGTATATAAGTACTAGACCCAACTGCAAGCGCCGCTATTTACTATACTACATCTATACCTTTTAAATGTTTGGGTTTAATTTTGTACTTTGAAAACAGTGAAGATATTTTCCTTGAACATCGATACTGACACGTTTGGATAATGTCGAGTTAACCCCGTCTTTGCCAATAAAGGTTTAATAGGTTGATATTATACTTTAACAAACGGCTTGAAACAGGCTGTTAAATCAAAATTAAATTCCCTGAATTATTTTGCGTTGGCGGCCATGTGCAGTTAACTTTTGTGTATTCGTCGGCGAAAATTGTTAGCACTTATAATAACCAATTGATCGATTATTTCACCGTTCACAAAAGAACTTGGAAATTAAATCTGAAAGTAATTTAAGTAATAATAATAATACTAAGATTAATTTACCATAAAAATTAAAGAAAAAGAACATAACACGGAAATACTATAAATCGTATTAAGCAAAAAGGAGTTAAAACCAATTTAGAAAAGATATATTTACTCACAACACAAAAATTTAATAACGTTGCGAGGAAATAGTATCCACATAAACAAAACAAAAGTAAATAATATCATTGGAGATTTTTGACAATATGTGTAAAAGAATGTGAATATTTAGAACTATAAAATTAGAAACGTAAAAAAGTTCGAATAATTTAGTTTGATGAGGATGAGGAGAGATATGTCGTGGAAGTCGAAGATTAAGCGAGTGCGTCCTAAATTTAATTCTATTAAAAAGACAGCAAGGGACCTAAGTCAATAAAATGATATGGAAACAAACGTGTGGATGTATTTTCCTGGTTAAACATGGAAAATAGAAGTTTCCTTATCTTCAGTTTGTAGCACACTCTTATATTTTTTTATTATTTTTCTTATATTTCCAGCTACGTTGAATACAAGTCTAAAAACTGGTGAGACATATTGAATTGATCGCCACAATGTTAGTTGCGTGGAACGCTTTCAAAATTTAATTTGCTTTATAGTCATTTTGATTTTCTGTCGATTAAAATTTTTTGTTTGTTTTTCAAATTATTCAACATAAGTTTTTGGATAGTGTTTTTGGATAATCTAACCGTTTTTCAGATTCTTCATTATTTAATATATATATATATATATATATATATATATATATATATATATATATATATATATATATATATATATATATATATATATATATATATATATATATATATATATATATATATATATATATATATATATATATATATATATATATATATATATATATATATATATATCGAAATATTCGAACCATGACCTGTCTCTGCTACGTTTGGGTTTAATGATCAATATGAAGTATCTTATCTAAGTTTATAAAGCTGCAGAAAGTTTGCAGTCTACCATTACCTTTTTAACAAATACATACAGAACATCTTCTCAAAGAACTTTTAGAAAGAAAAAGGAAACTTCCGGGCTGCAGATATAAGAAATTAGTTCGAATCATTCGAATCCATTAAATGTTCTCAAATTTAGTTGCCGGACGGAATACTTTTACATTTTGTAACGTAGCAGGAAGTTGATGCAGGCAGAATCGATAAAGTTGTGATCCGGAGATGGAAGAGTCAAAAGCGGTTTTGATCGATGAACCGGATTAAATTGTGTTTAACTTATAAACAAAACGACCGCACGAATATAGAGCTAACCGGGTTCGATAAAAATATCGCCGCCATAAGTTGTTTCCGCATGAATTCGAGAATATAGATTTAAAAGGATTGAATGAGAGCCGCGTTTTTGTGTTATTTTCTAATTTTGCTTCAATTTCAGGCATATTTCCTTTTTTTTAATTCTGTTCGTTCCACTGCGCCGATAAGCGCCGAGCTTAAAATAAAAATTCGTGTGGATGACAAATTTGTATTCCCGAATAAATGTAATTGAACAATGCGCTTCTTTCAGCAAGTGACAGAGACGAATGGTATCTCTTTAATGGTAACGCTCCCACTTTCTTTTCCGTCAGTATTTTTTGTTAATTTTGGAAGGCTCAGTGGCGTTCCATTTTCAATATTAATTTAGTTTAGTTTAGAGGCAGTTCGATAAGCGAGATGTAGACAATACACGCACAAAGAAACGTACTTTTTTATAAATAAAATTGAAAAAACTAAATCTGGTTTGACAATTTTTGAAGTTGAAATGCGTCTTTGTAATTGGTTCAAATTGACAGGAAGGAAATAATAGTATAAATATTGTTAAACGCATACATTTCATTATATTCTGCCTTCTTCGAATATAATTGGCAAATATCAGAACTGCCATAGATAATGAGCTAACAATATCCCTTATATTGATGATTTCTATAAGGATTGGAGTTGGAATTGGAATCGAGTATTCAAACCACGAAAGAATACGAAGATATATGAAATTTTGTGCTCTCGAAAGACTTTTTTTCTGAGTACTCTGCTCCTTTGAAAATTATAATCGTTGTCTGCCAATTTTGGACATATATTATTGGAAACTAGAATCTTATATGGAGTTTAAAGCTGATTTGTACATCAATCTGTGCAAAGAAAGAATAGAAGTTTCACCAGCCAAAGTCAGTGCTGATTATAAATATTATCGCTGATAAGCAGTATATAAAAAAATTGTAAAAATTTACTTTTAGTTTTGAAACTAGTGCCTTAATAAAATGTCTCTTCGTACTTATAAACTAATTATTGGTGTTTCTTTATCATGTTTGCTTCAAATATGATATTTGCTAGGCCACTTCTCTATCTATACCTAAATTGATATGTATTTTAAGCCAAAGTGTATTGAGACGAAAAAGAGTAAATACTCCAAACATCAGTATTCTTTCATACAATATTACTTTGTGGGAAAGTGAAAAGAAACTTAATTTGTATAAAGCATCTTACCCGTAAATGTTTTCTAAGGACGCATAAGATAACTTAATTAGAATTATTGCATTAAATCTTAAAAGAAAGTTTTTTAAAACTCATTTCGCCTGGCGTTGTCGCCGTCGTCTGCGCGTCGTCAGTACGAAAGTCATGGCACCGTGAAAGAACAAACTCGCCCGATGTTTCTAACAAAGAAACCCCTAATTTCTTTCCCCTTTGCCTCGTTCAATTTCGCTTTATTTTCATCCGTGAAATGCCGGGGGAAAATTCCAATTTCGTTATTCAGATTATTCGATGTCCGGGAAAGTTACAAAACAATTAATATCAACTCAAAGTCGAGTCAAAAATTAACGGAATACTCATGTAAATATGAACGTTCATCTTTTTGTTTGTCTGGCGAAAGGGCCAACTTTTAGCAATCTATTGAACTTTTATATCAACTGAACTCGAAAACGTCAAATGGTTTTTAATGATGTTGAAAAAGGGTCGCCCTTTCACTGAAGGTAAATGGAAGTTTTAATAAAATCCACTTTTCCTACACACGCCATCAACAAGGAACAACAGATAGATCTAGAATTTGCTCACTTATAAATATTAGTGGCTAGCAAAAAAAAAAAACACCAGCCCACACAATTGTATGTATTTTTACAGTTTGCCTCAAAGCATTAATACATAAAGGTTCGCTAAAGGTGAACGAAGGTTTAAAAAGACTTGTGCATGTTAACCACTAGGTATAAAAAGGTCCTGCCTATAATACAGGAACTTTTTAAACGACGATGAAAGCGGTTGGAGAGAACTATTCAATATGCGCATGTGTGGTCGTTTAAAATGTTGTTTTCAATCATTAACAGTTCGCCAATTGGCAGTATTTTCTCAAAATATGTCCAGATCTTTATAAATGTTCTGCGAAAATGAGTTTAGTGAGATCGCTGTTTAGAAAGAAAATGCCGGCAACTGCTGGTTAGTTTTGGTTAGTTTAAATTACAGGTTTGCGCGGAAATCCTCCCCTTCTATATGAAAATATTACTTGTGCCTGACCCTCATCAATCGTTACCTTCCTTAGGCGAATATATTACCTAACAGCTATATAAAAAGTATGGAACTTAACTTTCAAAATATGTTTTTTTTAAACCTTATGGAATTTCCTTATTTTTGATTAAGAATTCTGTCTGTAAATAAGCAAGCCATTCCGGCATATATTTAATCTGAAGTTTATGGTTGTAGTAGTGATACCAATGTAAAGGCATTAACATAAAGTGCTGAGCTGTTTAGTAAGTTAATTTGTGAGAAGTGCTTTTGATCTGCAAGAATGTTTTGATTGATTGTGAGCACGATTTTGATGCAGGTTGGTCAAAAATAAAAGACCACAATAACCAACCCCTTTTAGCGTTATTCTGCAGAAGTGTAGAGATCAGAGGAAAGAAGTGTACATGTGTTTCATAGATTACACAAAAGCCTTCGACTGCGTCAAGCAAAACGAATTACTGCACATTCTTAAAAGTAGAGGCTAGACTCCAAGATTTTAAAATTATCCACAGTTATATGAACATCAAGCGGCGTCAGTAAGAGTAGAAGGCTCCGAAACAAAAACGATAACCATAAAATGTGGAGTTAGACAAGCAAGCACACGCTTTGTAATATGTACTCGGACCTCATATTTCAGAGTGCACTCGAGAGAGCAGAAGACGGCATAAAAGTAAATGGTAGATTATTGAACAACTTGAGTTACGTTATGTTTGTTGACAGCTCTAAAAGCCTACAAAGACTGCTAGATAAAATATCCACCGTAAGCGACTCAATGGGCCTTAAGATAAATACAAAAAAGACAAAGGTTATGGCAATAAATCGTAATCCAAACCAACGCCACTGTAGATGGATCACCAATAGCAAGAGTCTCGGACTTCAGATATTTGGCAGTTGGATCAGTGGAGACCTAAATCCCGATCTAGAAATAAGAGAACGTATCGAAATGGCAAGAACAAATTTCCTAAAGATGCGAAACCTTCTCTGCGACAACAGTCTACGCATTCACACAAGACATAACTTGCTATGTGAACTCCACAATTCTTTACGGTGTTGAGTCATGGACATTAAAAGTAAGCACAATGAATAAGCTGCACGAGCGTTTGAAATGTAGGTGTATCGCAGAATGATAAGGATACATAAACTGGTTACGTTTCAAATTTGAGAGTTCTACATCGAGTGAACAAGGAACAGAACACTTATTTCTCATAATGGAAGGTAAGATCGAGGGAAATGCGGTTCCGGACGTCGATAATCCTTCCGGCTGAAGAACATCAGAGACTGGACTGGGTTGGACATACACACATTACTAAGGAGAGCACAAAATGGAGAAGAATTTGCGATAATTGTTGCCGATCTTCATTGAATGTAGATGACACTTCAAGAAAAAGCGTTATACAATGTCTACGGGGTGATACATTTTTGGACCTAATACTCAATTAACCTTCTCGAACTTCTTTTAATACAAATAAATTAGATTAAGTATATAGTAGTATAGACTTTTCGAATACATTCGACCGTGTGCGAGCTGGTAATTTTTATTATTTCAAAGAGGCCCGTGACTGACTGCAACAACAATAATTATTTACAAATTAAAGTAGATCAAAAACACTAAAAATGACAAGTCACACTAAAGTAAAAAATTCTTTAACTAAGTACTGCTGTATGCGATCACCACTTTCTTGAACACATTTCTCATACACTCTAATTGTATGTTATCTTGCATTTAGTAACGTTTCTCGATTGTCTCTTAACGGACTGATTGCCTCTGAAATCCTTTGCCGAAGTTCCACGACATTATTACAAGGAGTTCTGTGGACGCGATTTCTTGTGTGTCCCCAAAAGAAAAAGCTCATTAAAATTACGTCGAGGCTGTTGGCTGGCCAACTCATAGTTCCGCCGTTCCCTATGCAACATCTGGGATATTCCATGTTACATATTGTTCTATTTGGTGCTCTAAAAGTTTTAAATAATGACCTCCAGTTAACTTTTGGTCTATAAATATCGGACCCAAAATATGTCCATCTATGACACCCCACCATAAATTAGTTTTGAGTTTTTAGTTCGTGTATTTGTCGAGGATTACTTATAGACCAGTATCGCGTATTTTGTCTATTACAACCCTTTCTTATAGCGAACGAACTTTGATCAGTCCATAAAGCTGTTTTTCGAAAAATTGTTACTCTCATTATGTCTATTTAAAAAATACAAACAAAACTGCATCCTTCTTTGACATTGTTCTGTACTTAGTTTTTGATTTATATATTTTCAAAACTGAGTGTATTGCTCCTCGAGAAGTACCTGTCTCTTCATATACTCTAGTAATAGAGGAAACTGGATATGCTTCATAGAATCCTAATATGTTTGCCTTATTTTCTTCATTTAAAACATACTTTTTTAGCAAATTTCTTGGAAATATCTGTTTTGAAGGAGCTCGGCGCTCTGGATAAAGTCTAATATAATATCACTCGTTTCACGGATGCCAAAACTCGCGAAAAACCATTTTGACAATAATGGCTCGGATAATAATTCAACCATCAACATTGTTTGCTAATATGTCATACATAAACCTATTTTTATTTGTCAGTCAGGGCTGTCTTTGAAATTATATAAAAATTGCTTATTTTTATAAATTTGTCAAAAACTAGTGGACTAAAATATAACGTGTGTTACATAATTGTAAGCGGAATAAGATATATTAAAAAATAAGATATATTTAAAAAATATAATGTAAGCTTATTTATCAGAAAATTGATAGTTGGCTACCAACCCTATATTTTGCTATTTTGTTTACCTTGATATATCTGGAAACAAAAAAGTTACACCCAATTAAAATGGTATCAAGATAAATTGAACTCACGGTACATTTTCGTATTTAGTCGTATTACAAAAACTACTTTTGTGATAATTTACCCCGTTATTACAAAACAGACCACAGTATCTTCATTCCAGCAATGGTGTGTTAAAACCTGTAATTTGTGAACAAGAGATTTGAATTCCATTATTCAAATTTTCATTGGGAATTCATGCTGAATTTTATTTTATTCATACTGCTTTACATCTTTCAATATCTATAATGTGGAATTTCCCCACCACCCCGATCCCCCCGGTTCGTTTTATGGAGACGGAGTTTTACTGTTATCGGTTCTCTATGTCACAGAAAACATATTTCGTTTTTTTTTTTTTTGAAGGATTACCGCAAGCTGTTTTTTTTTCGATCCACCGACCAGCCAAAACGGATATTTCGCTCTCGTATACATTCTTATTTGTCAAACGGGCCGCCCCCGTCGCAGAAATAAACGAAAACAAATGGCCGCTAAATTGTTAAATTGTTTTGTTACACTCCGAACGAAATAACGGATACATCTAAACGGGCAGAGTTATTTTTTCCCTTCGAACTGTGCCGGGCCGTTTTGATCTTTACAACTTGTCACTGTCAAAACGCTAGTCGCCGGTGAACGGAGAAAAATTTCCTGCGGATTTAAATTAATTACGACCTTTTGTTCGAACCGCATATGGCTCTGTTCCTGCAAATAAAAGCGCTTATTTTATTTGAAAACGTGGCTTCGTTTATTGGATGTGTCGCGAATTAGGCTTATATTTTATATTAATGAACACTTGGACAAAATTTTACTCTATAAGCGAAATGTCATTAAAAGTGCTACTCGCTTTGAAATGTCGACGAGCACCGGAGAGGCAAAATTGGCAGGCGACACCATTACTAAAACTACTATAGGCAAATTTGTGCAGGGTTAGGACTATTTGCACGAGTTACATTTAAGCTCCGCTTAACAAGGAAATTCTAAGAAAACAACCGTCTTGAAGTATGTCATTTGCACTGTTGCCTGTTCAACATTTAATTAGCAACTCAAACGAATTTTTTGCATCGTGCATTATTTTTTTGCTACTTGCTTTGGTTTGCCTTAAGACTAATGTTAGATCTATTGACCGACCACTATCGGCTTAAAAGACACCTAAGCCTAATGGGAGTAGAAGAAAACACTGAATGCAGAAGGCGAGGAAACAGTCATATACATATTATGTTAGTGTTATATGTTTCCATCAGAAGCAATGAGCTCTACCAAGGAGCCACTATCCGAGTTATGGGAATCTGGTCAGATATACGAACCTGGATAGCGCCCTATAACTATGGAGATTGTCACAATAGATCCTCTGGGTCGCAGTGACGGAGAGGCACATTGCTGGCTCTCACAATCTGAATCTGAATCTCCTTTGGTTTTGAACTGGAAATCGTTTTACATTGTATTTGTTACTTTCAGTATTTTTATTCAGTTGTTAAATAAAAAGCAATATACAATTGGTATTATTGACGAAAAATGCTGGTATATACTGGGTGGTTCAGCAACAACGCTATAGTTGCTCTAGTACTCTAATGTATTTTATGTATTTTCTTTTTGGTATTTCTTTTATTACTTTCGGCTTGAATCTTCTTTTACTTTCTTAGATTTTAATTTGGACTAAGAAGTTTCGATTTTATTTACTTTGCAACGTCCCCAATCTAAAGGTCGCTACTAATTAATAAAAAAATATATTCACGGGGAATTGCCTTTGCCCGGCTAGAGACCCGTGCTCCACTATGGAAATCCGTAAAGACATGGAAGAAATAGGAAAGGGAAATAAAAAAAATGCAAATATTTAATTTCAAATGAAAAGAAATACCTGGAAGGGGACGGAATTAGAATTCTAGGCGTATGAGTTCGCAGTCGGTAACGCAAAAAATATAAATCAGTGAAGAGATAGTTTCCTCTGTTTCTCTTTAACTATTTGAAATAGTCGACTCTCCGGGTGCATGAAAGCTTACAAACACTTATAAATACCAACTATACGAATTACACTTTTAGGCGAACACATTTTCTTATATTTTATTCTATGAGCTTTAACCGTAGGGTGTCGGAAGGACACATACAAACACAACCCGGACTCGTCGACCTCGGATGTCACGGACCAGAGCGGGACACGGAGACTCTAGGCCTCAGGACATCAGAACTGATGGAAAATTCCCCATCAAAAGTACCATGGGTAAAGATAAAACGGCGAATAATGACAAAATTGCTGTGCTCATGTCTTTACTATTCCCACGAATGTGGTTTGGAGGAAATGAAGCGGCCAAAAACTACACTGTAAACAGACACAGCAATCAACCTCCACAGTATTTGGTTCTACTCGAAAAAATAAATCTTTGGGTACCAAAAGTTTTTCTCCAGGATCATCATTATATTATATTAAAGTAAGATTCTTGAACCGAGTCTTTGGCCTGTGGGGGTAAGAATATACAGATTTTTTCCATCAAAGAAGTTTGGATCCGGGGCACGTAAAGTTTGTCCCACCCAAGGGCCCTTTGTGGTAATCATGATACAATTAAAAGACGGTTGATAAATAAATAAAAAACGTATAACTGCGTTCGGCAACAGTCTGGAGCACATTGAGTGGTCCAAACTCAGTAACGAACAAAGTGGCGTAGAATTTTGTTCTATGTATATTGGACAACTTAAGGGAGCTGTCGATACTTTCTTTCCAATTGTTCACTCAACTATCCATCGTTCGCCAATTAAATAATTCAATGAAAACCTTAAATAAATGAACCAGCATCTTTTCTGTCTTAAAAAAAACTAAAATATTTAAAAAAATGACCAAGACTTTCATGCTTACAAACGGTTCCGCAAAGAATATCTTCACACTATAAAGCTGAGAAAAGGAAAACTTATGATGACATAATTTTGTGTTGTTAATTGTTAATTCAAATATTGCAAAGAAAGCAAACTGCACGTTATTTTTGTTAAAAAAACTTTTAAAAATCCTAGTCCTCGCATCGCTTGCATTCTTTTCACCACTTACATTCGCCCCATCCTGGAATTTGCATTTTATAAGTAACAGGACTTTCGATTATTGGAACAGTTTACCCCCAGATGTTGTGTGTGCGCCGAACTTGTCTGTATTTAAACGTCGCTTGGACAGTGTATTGTTTCACAGCAATAACTAAATATTTATTATATGTGTTGTGTTACTAACTATCAATGTGCATAATAGGTTTTCCTCTGCACTTTATTCTTAGTTTATTCTTATTACGTTGCATAGCATTGAAGAGGGATGTAATCCGGATGAATGAAAAGCGACAACAATTCTTCCACTCCATAAAAAAGGGGATACAAATATCTTCGATAATTTCAGACCCATAGCAATGGTTCCTATTACTAAAAAATTTTTGAATCGATAATAAAAGAAAAACTTATCGATTACTTTAAGGGAAGGAAATAATTAACAGATTCCCAATTTGGCTTTCGGTCGGATAGCTCCAGCATATGTGCCTTATTCACAATGATTGAGCATGTGATTGATGGGTTTGAGGAGGGCTTGTTGACTTCGTCTTTCGTCTGCGTGAATACTAATATATTTCTTTCTAAACATGAATACTACGGAATTCGTGAAAATACCCTAACCCTTTTAAAATCTTATTTGACCGGAAGAAGGCAATATGTTGTCTGGAATGATCGGGAATCCACTCTGTTGGACATTACTAATGGAGTACCTCAGGGTTTTATCCTTGGTCCGCTTTTGTTAATAATATACATAAATGACGTGGTATTTGCAATGCTGCTTGCAGTATACTCTATGCGGATGACACGTCATTGATTGAATCGGAGAAAAATCTAACTAATTTAAATAAAATGCTGTCACTACACTCTCCTTGAATGAGCAGTGGTTCTCTGCAAATAAAATTGAATTAAATTCCGATACAACAAAGACTCTAATTTTCAATACCGATAGAAGAAGTACAAAATCTGAACCGGTCAAACTCCTTGGTGTTTACCTAGACACGTTCTTAACCTAGTCGCCTCATATACTGTACGGTAAATTGTCTTCTCAGGTTTATGGCCTGAGACAACTGCGAGGTTCCATCTCGCAAAGCACTCTCCGGATAGTTTGTCTTGCATTGTTTCACATTGTCTCATCATATGGGCTACTATTGTTGGGGAACGCGACGGAGGCCGCGAGGAGGGCCTTTAGATTGCAGAAGTGTGCGGTTCGGGTTCTGGAGGGTGTTCCGTCGTCCAGCCCAATATTCAAAAAGTTGAAAATATTTACGTATGTATGTTTATTCTCCAATCTTTAGTTGAAATCCACTCAAATCTGTCTGTCTTTCCGCCTCATGCTGGCTATATGACTTGAACAGCTGACATTATCATAACATTAAGATGGAGGTTGTGTACTACACAAAAAATAAACTTAATCTAGATTTGTATAATATTTTTGCAAACACTCTTTTTCAGTCCAAAAATATTCATGTTAAACGACTTTCGATTTAAAAAATTTAAACAATTATGAAAAAAGTTTTTTGAAGAGCATTGTTTTCATTCTATAAACGAATTTGTTACAGATCAGGCACAGTAAATCTAGTTTATTTTGTAAATTAATTATTCTTAGAGTATAACTATATATATACAAAGTTTTACTTTCTGGTTACACTGGTTTAGCTGTTTATATGTAATATATTTATCTGGCTTGTACTCTTCCTGACTTCAAAAATACGTTTTTGTACTTATGATTAGTCAATAAACGATTATTATTATTATATGTTATAAATATTAAAATATTTTGGTTATCACAGTATAATGATGCTCCTTTTTGAATATCTAGAACGGAATAGTGTCTCGGAATCCCATGTTGTAAAGTTTTTTCAAGAGTTCATCAGTATGCGCCGTTTCGAGCGCTTTCTGCGGATCAATAAAAACTGTCCATTTTCGGTGAAGGCGCCAACAATTTAAAAAATCGATCACAAAAATACTATACTATTACTTTAGACGACGACGGAAAGACTGAAAAGTTTGCAACTGATGTAATACTTTATTTTATCATCTGCAAATCTAACCGAAAAGTTGCTCTCTGCATCATTTTAAAACTTCCAGAAGATTTAAGGAAGACGTTTCCCCGCTTCTATTTCCGATGACAGTTTAATATTCCCTAGACGTGCGATGGACGGACCTGATTCCAGAAGTAATCAAATTTGGGTCACAAATATATAAGAAAGGGGCTTTTATCAGGACCAAGACGATTCAAAAGAAATGAAATGTCACGATGAAATTCGCGAGAAGTCCTTTTTTATTACTCTCCATTCTTCTGCGGAGTTATTAACGCATTTTTCTACCGAGTGGGCCGTCGAAGATAAGTAATTTTGTTTAAATGCTTACTTATATTACAACGGACACTGTTTAATTTGCACCTGTTTCGTGAGCATGGAATTCATATTTTCGAAACAAGTTTTTCGTTTCATACAGTCGAAATCTCGGAGACATTTGGTTCTTATCATACTTGAAAACATTTTCTTTTGTTGCTCTTTAATTGCTATAATTGTTCTGCCATTACTACGCGCTTTAGAAAACGAATTCGTTCCGACCACGATGAATGGAGATTTTGCGATTCTTCGCAAAGAAATTTGCAGCAATCGAGCCAAAATTGGTCACCAGATACGACCTCCAAATATGACCGAATAGGAAAATTGTAACAAATTTGTTATTCGTGCACTTTTGCTTTTTCTAGATTTATTATCCCAACTTCAGGCATTTTGAGAAACTGGTATATTTCCTAGGAAAATAGGTTTATCAACTCGAAGAAAAAGAAAATGTTTTCTCTCCCATACTTACGAAACGAAAATCTCTTCACCCAACAAAAACTTGAGAACTTTTCTCACGCTAAACTCTGCGTGGCTACTGACCTGGAATAATTTCGTAATCGATCGCACCTCTTTCATGTTCTAATATTATAATTAGAAATCCGAGCATAGATTTGAAGAGTTAAGCTTGTGTTTTTTTCTTGGCTAGTGTTGTGGCAAAATTTTATGGTATTCTTTAGAGCATCGTCGATCAATAGATAAAAGATGTTATTAAATAATGACATGATATTAAATTGTTAGGATTATTGCAAAAAGAAATTTTGTTTTTACGTTCTTAGTGGTCGAATTTGAATGAATTTCTTATTGGGTCAGATCATTGTCTAGACAGACAATGTTGCTCATAAAATGCTTTTAAATATAGATACGACGTAAAGTCATAAACAACGTACCGATTCTAAACCAGCGTAAACACATAATGTTAAACTGCTAGGAATTAAAGATGATAAACTGTTGTATGTGCCGGGTTTGTCAATATAGTTGTCTAGTTTAAGTCTAGCCTCTTTAATAAGAAAATATTTTACATATTTGAATTCACAGTTATTTTCCGGAATCTATCAATTCACCTTACATGTTGTGGTACCACTCTCTAGTGTCTTTTCGCCCATTACATATCACAATACAATACGTCAGAACAACATTTTCCTGGCTTTCATTTAAAGTTTCGCATCATCACAAAAGTGTTTACCATTTTAAATGCAAATGGCTCATATAATTAAATTACTTCAACGTATATTTATATGGATAATAGAAACAGATTTACTCTTAGATTATTATTGATTGTCCTTGAAGAACAGTATAAATTTGAAATAGAAGAGGATTGTTTAGAAGTGATATTCCTCTTTTAATTCGAATTAATCTCTCTTCTTCTGTCCTTCCAAAAAGATCTACAACAATCTAAAACTATGCATTAGACAGGAGTGTCCAAATAAGAAACTTTTACATAACGTTTACTCTTTGGTGTCAAGTTGCCTTTCGAACATCCAATTTCAACAATTAATTAAGTTCTCTAGATTTTTGATAAGTTAAAAGAGGTTAAATCATGTCTAAATCAACTTTGTCTTCTTATAATATAAGCTTTGCTTATGCCCCCATTTCTTCAAGTCTGGAAACAAGAAGTAATCACTGGGTTTCAAATCCGGTGAATACGGTGGATGTCGTAATAAGCTTAACTTTTATTCCAGTGCACCAGAACCCTACTCTTTTTAATATGAGAACGTTTTTGCTTAATTTACCTGCTCAGCGATGGCAATAATAACGCACTCTTGTTATCGTTATTCCCTTTCCCAAGTAATCAATGGAGATAATTTCGGAAGCATCCCAAAAGACCGTGGCGATAACCTTAGCGGTAGACTTGACTGTCTTCGACATCTTTGGAGCCCGTTCACATTCAAAAATTCACCGTTTTGGTTAGTATTTTGATTTGTCATATGTATATCAATACAGAAATTTATCAGTATTGCAACGCAAGAACAACAAAAGAGCCTCAGAGTCGACCACACGATTGCCTATATTCTCCAATGTGAGCCAACACTTTTTTCAGCCTCAGTTTTTCGTGTCAAACTGAAGCTTATATTTGCGATAAGCCTGTGGCCTCAACTAGTAGACACTTCCACAGGACTTACAGATCTTCATTCATATTTTGGGGAAGTACAACCACGTTTGAACTCATTCACCCAATTATAAACAGTTGTAAATACAGGAGCCATGTATAAGGTTGTTCGGAAAGTCATTTCGTTTTTTCCCGTCAGAGGACTTAATTACGTTTTTTCGAAACCAACTTCGCACTTAAGCCGCATAACCATTATATGTCTTGAGAGCTGATATTGCAAGGCTTGTGTGTGAAAAAGTTCTATTAATTCTACGCAGTAGTTTTTGGTTGGTGCCCTTTTAAATATGGAGAGCAATAAGCAGCATTTTCGTCATATTTTAATTTTTTACTTCAGAAAAGGTAAAAATGCTGTCCAAGCGAGAAAAAAATTGACGGATGTGTATGGAGAAGGCGTGTTAACAGTACGCCAGTGCCAGAACTGGTTTGCAAAATTTCGATCCGGCAATTTTGATGTCGAAGATGCACCACGGTCTGGAAGGCCGGTCGAAGCTGACAAAGATGCGATAAAGGCATTAGTTGATGCAAATCGGCGAATAACCACACGAGAGATCGGTGAGAGATTAAATTAGTCGAATTCGACTGTTTATGGCCATTTGAAAGGCATGGGCTTAACCTCCAAGCTCGATGTGTGGGTGCCCCATGTCCTTACGGAGCGAAATTTGTGTCGTCGCGTTGACGTGTGTGATTCGCTCCTCAAACGTCAAGAAAATGATCCATTTTTGAAGCGGATTATTACTGGGGACGAAAAATGGGTTGTATACAACAATGTTAAACGCAAGAGGTCATGGAGCAGAAAAGATGAACCGGCTCAAAGCGTGTCAAAAGCCAACATTCACCAAAAAAAGGTGATGCTCTCCGTTTTTTTTGAGCTTTTGCCGGACAATACAACGATTAATTCAGAAGTCTATTGTCATCAACTGGACAAATTGAATGATTCACTTAAAGAGAAGAGGCCCGAATTAATCAACAGGAAGGGTGTAGTGTTCCACCAGGATAATGCGAGACCTCACCCAAGTTTGGTCACTCGCCAAAAACTTTTACAGCTTGAATGGGACGTACTGCAACATCCACCATATTCTCCAGATCTGGCGCCTTCCGACTACTATTTGTTCCGGTCCCTGCAAAATTTTTTGAATGGCAAAACCTTTACCTCAAATGAAGATGTCAAAAACCACCTGAACCAGTTTTTTGCCAGCAAGGACCAAAACTTTTATGAGAGGGGAATTATGTTACTGCCAGAAAGATGGCAAAAGGTGATGGACCAGAATGGCCAATATATAATTTAATAAAATATTTATTCATTATACGAAAACTGTCTTTCATGTTCCCCAAAAAAAACGAAATGACTTTCCGAACAACCCAATACCATGAACTTCGTCCAACTCAGCTTTATTCTTTCGTCGTCAAGTGTTTAGTCACTTCTCCAAACTCACTTCTATCACTTTTTACCGCCCAAACTTTAACAAGTATAGGTGTTACAATATCAGAGTTTAATCTTAGAACGTGTCGCGAATTAGACCTATTTCTTTCCTTTCCAACTAACGATCATGTTGCCATAAATATAAGAAGTCACGTCAATTTTATTTAAAATTCTCGTTAGAGGAGCAAGAGAATTTGCGTAATATTTATGAAGTGCGGGCAGGACAGAGTTTGAAAAAGTTCAGTCATCAGCGACGAAAACTTCGCATTATTCCGGGCAAACTCGGCAAAAAGAAGCGAGCTCTTTTGTGAAAACGTGGCAAGACGGAAAACTTTCCAATGACAAGTGTACAATCCGAAATGATTTAGGGTAAAAGTTGAAAAATATGCAGTGCGGGGCCATCCCAAAGTGTGAGGGATTATCCACTATCGGTATTCGCTAACATGCCCCGTGCAACAATGGCCTTTATTTGAGGAGAAGCTTAAAGGAAAATTTCACAGACAGAAGCATCTCGGGGTGAGATGCCTCCCCGAGCGTAATGGATTTTGATTTTACACACAATGAAGGGATTCCGCCGTGTTTGGTTTCCTTTATTTTACTTGGGGTCAGATTGTGCGGGGAAAAACTCCGGAATTATCACATCGCATTGTGTTCTTTTCGGGCGTCAAATTTTCGCAAATTGCAGTTCATTCGTGCTCGTTTTTTCAACACACACATAAATACGAAGACCTTTGAAAAAATGTATAAAAAATGCTTAACTCAAAAAATACCATTTTTTTATGCCACAATAAGGAAATGTTGTTTTGAACTTCAAAGAAGAGTTTTGCACATTACACAGTTACACAGAAAAAGCTTAAGGCTTCATAATTATATTAAAAATTACATATAAAGGCCAACCTAAAATCAAATCAGTTTTTTTAATATTATTTATATTATATTATTATTTTTTTATCCTTATAACATTTATATTTTATGTCATTTCTTTGTTAAATTGTGGTACGCAAATTGTTTCATGTTATTAACGAAAAATTTTTTTTTGCTAAATTACTACAAGAACTACTCGAATACAACATCTGGAGGCGCCTTTCTTTGTCTTCCGCCACACAGAGCTCAGCCTTCAGACATTCCTCAACCCCAACCCATTGTAGAAAGAAGCCTGAAAAACCACCTAGTTTCGTCGTCCATGTTTAAAAATTCCGAAAAATCAATATAAAATCCTCAACAATCTCTTTTTCGTAAACTAAGGCATAAATTTTTAGAAAAGTTTGTTGGAAACAAACACAAAAGATGTTCGTATAACTAAAATTGCCAAAATCCCGACGGAGTTCGCCGGAATTGTATGGGTCAAAGCCGGTATCTGCGGGACCGCCTGTCAACGGTCAACCACCATGAAATTGAGTTGAGAGGACATTTCTCAACAGAGCGTTCCTGGTAAAGGCAAACCGGGAACCCCTTGACATTCAACTGGATTCGTCAAAAAGTTTAAATTGTTTATTTATAATTTAGTGCGAGTGTTGACCGTCTCGTTTCGCCGTCAGTACAGCATGAAAATTCGAAATAAACTAGACCACAACTATTTTATTTACATCTCGCCACACACGAGTTTGCTGACGTTGGCATTAAACACGTTTTTGTTATATTTTCTAAAAATAGTAAACTGGCTCTCTCAATTCGTGGACCTGGCAAATGACATATTTTTCCTGCCAGGTTCGAAAAAGTGTCTCCCTAAATACATGACGGATATTTTAATACTGTGTATGCACATTTATATTACATCCAAATGATCAACTGTATTTCTAATATTACATGAAATTTGAGCATGTTTAATCTGAAATCTCTATTTGTTAAGAATAGCTGCATGTGATTTTCTGTAATATTCCGCGTTTAAGAAAAGGGATCGGTATAACCGAGGATATCGGGTTCACTAAACTGGAAAATTTTTACATCTGGTAGGTTTGCCTATAATATACATTTTAGTTTTAGAATGGTGTGAAACTTGTCTAGTGATAAGAGCAGTGCAAAAAGCAAGAAAAAATTTAAATGCTCCAACTCCAGCAAACGTGTAACTTGCAAGGTTAAAACTGACAAAGAGAAAGGCAAAACTACAAGAGAAAGCCAAAAGGTAGGTATAGCTATGACGCTGCAGTAAAGAAATACATATTTTATGAACCCATAGGGTTGTGTGGCCCGGAGCCATTTGTAATTAAAACGAAGAGAAAATTTACATATTTTTAATATCTTTTCCATTAGATGACTGTTTAACAAGCATGACTATCACTAAGTCACTTTAAAAGCGAAAACATTTCCAGTTTTTTTAACTCCAAGGGGAATTTATTTTATTTTGATTTATTGTGTCACAACTTCCATAGCATAAATATATACAATGTGTTATGCTTTATTTTTTAAATAGTTTTCTTCTAATCAAATATTATGTTAGTTCCTTCAACGTTTCCTACTTATTTTATCATTCCTAAAATTTGACATTTGGAGTACACTTTCCGGCAACTAGTAGATAACCGTTAAAGCGTCTATCAGAAATAAAACGAGGAAAGTTGCGGGTGTAGATGTATAGAGTGCTATTTTCTAACCTGGTATAAATGTGGAAATTCAAAAAAATGTTTTTCGAAAATAAACGGCAATATCGATATATAAGAAAATACTTAAAGATAAATCAAGTTACATAAATTTTGATTCCCTGTGATTTACAACAAGCATCTAATTGCAAAAATTGATTCAACTTAATAACCGTTGGTCAATAAATGCGCACAGCTTGACTTTTGACGTTTGTCAAATCTGACGCTTATGTCAGTGAATGTATTCGTGTTGTTTTGCAAAAATGTACCCAAAAACTATCGGCCATAGAAAACGTATAGTATGCAAAATATTTAAATTAATTTTGAGAATTAGTGTAATAAACGACAAGGAATGGGCACGTATGTCCAAGAAAATCTGGCAAACATGCACCGTAATTTAATTATAAAAATTGACGATGAGTTCATATCTCAAGGGAACGCGCTTAATACAATTTTCCTGCACCCAAAAAGAGTACAATCTAAAATAATAATCGATCTGTGCAAGACAATTACCGAAAACAAAAACCTTGATTTATGTATTCCAAGTTACATACTCACACTGTATATATTTTAACATTATTTTAAAAAATCTAAAAATCTGATGTTTCTTTTCAATTGAATTTGTCAGCAGGGCCTACGGTAACGATATTATTCCGTCCTTTATTTGAAGCAATCGAAATCAAACATGGAGCCGAATCGGAGGATCGTTCCCCAAAGAGATCAGGGCAAACAGTGGACATGCCGAGTTAATATTACCCCCGCATTTGTTCGGCAAACAAACCGTTTGGTCTTTGATGAAATTGGGTTTGATTATTGCGCGATCACGGCCACAGGGGCTTTATGATAGGACGATATCGTCATTTTGTAATCGTGTACACGCAGCCCGATACAACCCTTTCATCAAAAACAAATAAACGTTAGGACACGATGGTTAATAGGATTGCAAATTCAAGAATTTACGGATGTCTGAAAACTAATTTTATGTATTTAAACAAATTCCAGATGATTTTTAAAAAAACTTGGAAGATGTTAGTGACTTTGGGAGCTGTGTTATTATGTATTATCCAAAAGCTATTTATCTAATAAAATTTGCCTCATACAAGATTCAAAACAAATTATATATATAATAAATTTTTGATGAGCTCCATGAACCTTGATTTTTTATATCGTAATGGACTGCATTATTTCTGGCGGCTTGTAAAGCTGCTTTTTTTCGCTTATCACTTCGCAACCTAGACGGATAAATTCAGTAACATCACCGACAAAACTTCTTTTTTACAAATTTTACGAATTTTAGAAACTTAGACTCCCTTCTGCCATTTTAGAGCACAGAATACATTTTTCGTAAGGATGTAACATTCCTCCTTTTTGCCATTCATAACAAACATAAGTTGGTTCAAATGCTAGGTGCTGTTTGTTGCTAAGATGTTGTTAAAAAATATAGGTGCATATTGACAGAAGAAATACGTTTCTTGATTGGAAGGCTTCGAGAAATGTTATCTCTGTACCTGTCAATAGTGATAAAAAGAATTCATGGAAGGTTTTTACTCGTTAAACTCAATAATCTTCGCTAGTTATTTTTAGTTTTAAAATATTTACAGCTTTCTAAATTTGTATTCTAATTGTATTTAAAAACGAATTTATTATAAGAAATCTATTCATCGGCAACTAACGGGTTAAATACTGTTAGGTTGATGTTTATTTCTTCCATTGTTAGCAAATCACTAAAGAAGCGTCATTAAGAAAATTTCACAAGATTTCAAAAAGGTTCGTTCTTGTAAAATTCTTCTTTGCAATCTTGTCATATACACAGACCGATACCTTAATGCATTGTCACATCACCATCGGGCCCAAAAATCATCGATCATCAACTCTCTTGTTTACAGAGCCTATAACTATCTCAGCCCGAGTCACTGAACCCAGAATTGCCTCTGCTCTTCCCTCTAATAATTTCCACGTTAAAGATATTAAGCGTTCCATCACAAAATACACTTCACCACAACTTTCCAATAGCAATGAAGCCAAAAGCAATCCCACACTTGCCATTGTTGTCCTTCCTTACGTTCAAAACATCCCTGACCACATATCAAAAGTTCTAAAGGAGTATTACGTCAAAACCAGCCGGTGGAAGTTTGCTTCAAAATCGTACACACATGTACAAAAGTACTCTCCAAAACTAACTTTTCAACCCTTCAGAACAGCTGTGTCGATCATGTTATTCTATTGGTATTGACCTATATGTTTCACTGATATTGGAAGAAACTAGATGTTTCATCAACGTTTGCATCGGCTAAACAATGTCAGAAACTGTTTTTATTTTTCTAGATTCGTCTCGCTTATCACCAACCGCTACTATCTCACGAAAATCAATACATTTCAAATTAGCTACTATAATGATAATTTCATCAACTCAATTTTACCACTGCGACGCCAGTCGGCGGGGACGGAATCCTAAAGCAGTTAATTACGGAGCAAATCCTAAAAGATCAGAAACGCCGGCGAAGCATCTCGAAATCCCTTTGGTGTGCAGTTTTTTTTTTTCATATCTATCTAAAGACGCAATATTAGTTTAGTAAGTTCTCAGAGTCATTCAGACGCAGCCGGATTTCATTTCGGGCAAAACTTTTGGACGAGTTCGGCAAGAGACGAGGCGTTTCCCGAATATTAGGTGGATAATCAGGATACCGTCTCTGTCAATGTGACGCAGAACGCTTCGAGACTTGGAGGAAATAATTTATTTATTTCCTTTAAGGGGCAGTCAGTTTCATGCCAATTTTGTTACACGGATATCGATAATGGGCGCCATGAAAAACATGGAGTGTAATGAGCCACTATAAATATTTTTCCATATATTTCTTTGACTGGATTTCGTTTTCAATTATGGAACTTTAAGACAGCTTAAATTAACTACACCGTAATGGATTACTGAAAGAAATCCACATTATAAGTATGTCTAGCTTTACAGTATATTTCCTCTGCACAGAATAACAGAAGACAAATATTAATGACACTAGAACACAACTGGAGCTTAGCGTAGTAGAAGTTTATAAAGTTTATTTCACTGAGCTACTCGTGAATTGACCATCGCAACTGTCAATTGTCAAAATACCATCACTGTCTAGAATTCACCGATTCACTGATATTCTGCTCATGCTTGTTAAGTGCATAATTGGCAATGTTATTGAGAAAATAGAAAAGCAAACACTTAAATTACATTCTAAAAATACTTGATTTATGACCAAAATTCAATATCAGTATGCTGATATTTAAAGTCTTCTACCAAGTTGTTCAAAAATTTAAACGAAGTCGAAGTCAAAGTCACAAGCAGAAAAACGTTTTTTTTTTAAAACCTCAAAGTCATTTTAACGACATCCATTTCAAATTTGAGTCAAACGGGCAGTTCTTCGAAAGAGATGTAAAGAGCGCGTTTCTTTGTCGTTTTTTTTACTACCTAAGGATATGATTAACATAATTTGATTTTGACTACCATCAAAAAGTCAAAATAATGTGCAAATTTAACAGTTACTACGAATTTAGAGTAGAGAGAACAAACATACAGGGGATCTATTTTTCGCGTTAAAGTAAGTCTTTTCTCATGAACATGCCCCCGCAAACTCTGCCTAACCGATCTACAGAGAGTCAAATTTTAAAGAATCATGGGCTCGTTTTTCATTTTACTTTTAAACTAAACTAAACTAAATAATTAACTTTAAAATAACACAAACTGGATGACTGCTTGAAGTGAAACGAAAAAGTGTAAATGAAAATAGCCCAACTTTTTAATTATTTTAATTAAAGTTAGCGAAATACAAAAATGTTTTTAATTTTTTTATCGATAAAGCTCGCAGACGCGTATGATCCTTAAAAAGTTATCTTTATTTAGATACATTCTAACAGACAATCAGGCATGTTTGAAGTTGTAAGCTTAGAACGTAACCTATGCTTTGATCTAAATACCTCAAAAACTATAACACTCTATAGACAAGAAGTGAGACTTTTTGGACATATATTTAAAGGAAAAAAAGTCCATATATATCCATAGTCATAAGAGCGGACACGCCGGTATTTTTGTTTGATCTGTATACACTCCGCAAATTTCCTTGAGCGATGCCAAACTTTGCTTAAGCAATTAAGTACGTGGGGGTCGTAAGGCGAGTGTTCCCAAACGATTAAATTTACATAATGCCATTTGCAGATTGGGATACTTAAAACGCTCCGGTCTGAATTTTAAAGAGTTTCGTCTGCACACTCCCTCGTACGAGAAAGCAAAGAACAAACAACATTTTTACGTTCGCAAGGGATAAGTAGTTTCGCAAACGAGAGAGGATGTATAAAAATATAATGCTCGCCTCATTTTCCCTGTAGCTTTAATGAAATCAAAAAATGGTCACTCGGAGTGTAACGAAATCCTCAAATTGAGTTCTCCTTAGAATTCAGTGCGCGGTCTGTCGGATATCTCCCGATACGGCAGCGACGTGCCCCCAAGGAGCTTGTTAGTATTTATATTTCGGTGCACCGTCTGAATTCTTATGTGGCCGCGTGCGAATTAATTTTAATTAAAGATAATAATAAAATTGTTTAAACGCGACGCTCCCGCGTGCCCGGACTTTCCCATTTGGATTCCGGGCGTGCAATTCAACTGCGGCACGTTTAGTCTCGCGTTGGGCGTGCAAAGAACTACAAAATAACCTGAAAAGGGTTCGACAACGACCCAGCGCAGATCCCTACCGAGTATAAATGAATAAGTGAATATGTATAACAATATCAATAACATTTTTATTTTATTTTCGACACTTTTGTGAAATTAAAGCAGAGATCAATGAAATGTAACCCTAATCATTTTGAAAATACAGCGTATTTTTGAAAATATTGCGATTCTATTGTGTATTTGTCGTATAACTTTTCGCGTAGAATGCTTAATAAAACAAAAAAAATCAGTGCTGCTGTCGGAAGAAATATTTGATCTAGGTCAAAAAGTTATTTGACCCTACCTTATTTGTTTAATGGAAAACATTTTTTATTGTTTATATTTTTAAATTAGTAGACTTTGGCTAACCTATTAAAAACATGAAAGCATATCCCAAAGGTATTTATGTTTTATTTTTTTAGCAAAAATTGATAAGCCAATTATGTCCACTGACCTGCAATAAAACTGTTTTGTTTTTTTTTTCTCGAAAACGAAGTGCAATTCGAAAAAGTACAAGAAACAAAAAGTTGTATTTTGAGATGCTTAATTATTAAAAAAATATTAAAGTTACAAAAAAGGCGGCAGCGTAATTTTTTTTGCAAATAATGTTACTGGACTTTATTTCGTGTATTTGTCTAGAATTGTTTAAAGACCAATATCGCGTATTTTGTCTATTACAACCCTTTCTTGTAGTGAACGAACTTTCATTAGTCCATAAAATTTTTTTCAAAAAATTATTATTCTCCAAATTCAAACAAAACTGCATCCTCCTCTGACATTGTTCTGCACCTACTTTTGGAGTTTTACGAAATTTGAATGCATTATATTTATATTTCTTCAAAACCGAGTGGATTGATCACCGAGAAATACCAGTCTCTTCATATACCCTAGTTATAGAGGAAACTGGATGTGCTTCATAGAATTCTAATATGTTTGCCTTATTTTCTTCATTCAAAACATTATGATTCCGGCATACCTTTTTAGCATTTAAAACGTTACCGTTTTCTGCATATTTCTTTGCCAGCCTTGAAAATATATGTTTTGAAGGAGCTCGGCGTTCTGGATAAAGTCCACCATTTTAGCAATAATGACTTGGACAATAATTCAACCATCAACGTTGTTTACTAATATGTCAAACATAAACATATTTTTATTTGTCAATCAGGGCACTCTGAAATTTTTTAAAGCTTTCCTATTTTTGCTGATTTGTCAAAAACGAGTGTACTAAAATATAAAGTGTGTGTGTTGTAATCAGAATAAGATATTCTATTAAACATACATAATATACAAGGTGTTTCAATTAAAAAAAAATGAGGTAGGCTTATATGTCAGAGAATTGATAGAGTTTTGGTTAGTTTTTTGTTTTAAACTCACTTGGAAAAAAACTTGGCTACAGCTAAGTTAAATTGAACTCACGATAGATAAGAGTTCCTAAAAAATATATTTGTTTTGTTTAATGCTTTAGCTCTGTACAAAAAAAGAAATTAAATAATTTAAACTTAATCTCAGTGTAAAATAAAAATTGCCTTTCTGCAATATTTCTCTGCTTATACCGTAGACGTGGACTTCAGCAGTTCGTTATCCACTTAGCAATGCGTTTGTCATATTACGTCTATTTGACGTTGATTCTGAAATGTGGGTTATCACTGGAGGTTTATTTAATAGTGAACATAAAAAAATTAAAAAAATACTCACAATGTAACCCAGAAAATTTGCAATAAAGGGGTGCACAATATTTCACCCCCCTAAGTCGAACAGAAACAAAACGTCACGTCAAAAGCTTGAAAATAAAAAAAGTTGTCTCCAAACAAACGAGTGCCTTCTGTCTCGTCCTAAATCAATCACGCGAATTTGTTCATTTTTCTTTCTTTATTATTTCCCCGGTGACGGTGACGCCAGATTTCAGCATTTTCGACTGGCCCTGAGCGTGTGTGCGTGATGGATTGGCAGTTATTTTTATACTACCTCCTAGTCGTTTTCCATATTTTACGGCGAATACGCTGCATTGTTATGTGCCTCCACAATCTCGAATAGTTTTGAATTTTCGCACGACAAACAACCAAAACGAATTAAAACGAAATAGTTTCCGTCAAGATTTTGTCAAACCTTTTACAGAAATATCGAACCTTCTTTAGGACGGGACCCACTCGCCGAATAATTTTTTTTTAAATTCTCACTTAAAATCTAAAAGACCTTTAATTAGGTGAAATTTATAAAAGCGAAGACTATAAAAGCTTTTAAATTAAAAGCTTTATCTCGCCTTTTATAGCAAACCAAGTGTGGAAAATTTACATTAAAATCTTCGCAAAGAAAAAGCCAGTTCCGGGGGGATAATTTTAAGTAAGATAATGTCGCAACTTCCGTTATTAATTACCTAATTATAACTCTTTTAATTTAAAAAAGTTAAGGAGCAGCGAAACTTCTTAGTTCGCGAGTTTAGCAATGCCGTATAACAACGGATGCAGTTTGTACTAAGTAATATTTTTTATTCGGCAAGCTGCCACGGAAGATTAGTGTTTACGCTGTTTGATGCGAGGATCAAAGATGTTCGGAGCGCATCTAAATCAAAATGTAAAGTATTCAAAAATTTCTTGGCATCCATTTCTTGCGATGAATTTTTGTATCGTTTCCAGTCGACTTTTATGTATTCCGGGTCGCGGAATAACCGCAACATTATTATCATAAAAGTTGGAGAAACGACCGACTTCTCGTGTTTTATTTATATTTTTTAGAGTGCTTCGAAGAGAATCTTTAATCACTGGAAACGTTTCCCCAACATTAAACTCTCGACATTTAACTTCGAGATGAATTTTTATTTTGTTTCGGACGGGCAAAGGCATATTGTTAACGATTCAAGACACAGTGGCGAACATGCAGAATACAAATCTTGGAGAGAAATCGACAATAAATCCGAAATTGTGCTTATGTAATTTGTCTTGCTTTGCTGATGTCTGATCTTCGAAGTCCTACTTAAGGGGACTTTGTTATTGATATTTGATGTTTTTTGTAAATCATGAAATATATAATAAATAAATATAATATTGCCAGGTTCAAATAATTGTAATAGCGTAAATAAAACTCTGAGGTGCTCCGAATGCACTTGAATTTATTTTTAAAGTCCGCGTGTCTACATTTTACATTACATTATCAGAACCATAGAAGCTACTGCAATCATGAAGTCACTTGGATCTTGAGCTAAAGCTAAATGTAAAGGTATTGTTGGACCCACCAGCATCCATGTTAACACTCCTATACCAGTTAGTCCACTAATCACAAATATGACGTTGAGAAATAAAAACAAAAATTTAATAAATGAATAGCAACTCATTTTCGGGAGATACTTGATTGCAAAAAATCACATTCACCAAATTCCACAAAACATATAACTTCCCAGGCTTCCAATCGAACTCTTTTCCAAATTTAAAATTTTTTCTAGCTGAGAAACACTCTTGTTCAGTTTTCCGAGACGACAGCAGCTACTTGGTATATAATATTTGCTGTTATACCCATATTAATCTCTTAATCTCTTTGATAGGAGCCCAATCTGCTGGTTAATCCGCACCACAACACTTTAAGTTTGAATGGCATCAAAAATATTTTAAACATTTCCATCTTTCTCAGAGTATTCTGGGATTCTTGCGTAAATCTTCTTGATTCATATAGATCCAAACACCTGAGGCCACTTCCAAAACTGCAATAACCAGCAGGAGAGGGAATGACAAAACAAGCGAAAAACGAATTTCTTTCAGCACACTCTAGAGATAATAACAAGAACAATAGCTACAACCATATACACACATCAATATGATCTTTCATTAACATCGATTCCATAGAACATACGTTAACTAGAACTTATCAAATTATAATCGATGAACGAAATAACAAATACTAAGACCTTAAGAGTTGAAAGTCTATTTTTTTTCCGTTACTACATCAATTCTTAAATTTTCGAATTGAAATTGGGCAACTGTATATTTTTTGATTCAAAGAAGATGATCGCCTATACAGCGATCATAGTAAAGTCAAGCAGATTTCAATATCTCTAAGAGTACGTTCTTTTGTAATATAAATCTGAGTGTATCGTTCCTGTAGAATTGGCAAATCGTTGAGATTTGGAAGCCTGTTGAACAGATTACAGATCGTAATTAAAACCCGCCAAGGTGCATATTAATCACAAAGGAAGAATTTTGTATGATAGTAACTAACTTTGGTGAAAACCTGTGTCAGCTATAGTGTATATAAAAATAATGAGTATTAAGTATACAATAGATGCTTTTATTAGTTATTGCTATTGGGTAAACCCATAAAAAAATAATTTAATTATAGCGACAAAGTAACCCATCCTTAAAATGTTCTGCCTGTCCGTAGATTTATTGCCGTCGACAACTAAACTTCGATAAATGCAGACAAAAATCAACTCAATATACGTTGAGGCAAACTATACAGGATTATATTTATTGAAATCTTACCAGCTCTTTCGGCGGCGACTGATAGCAAAAGCAAATAATAGTTATACAATTTTAATAAATTTAGCGACTTTTTTTAAATAAGCTTGTTCCTTAATTTTTCAAAGAAATTTTGTTAGGCAACTAACTGTAATAGTATCATATGCAAGAATTTTTGTATTATCGAATAACATTTGATGTCTGGTTTCAATAAGTAACCAAACAATCTTAATCTCGACTCAGGTCTTTACCTTTCTCCTATTTGGGAATCAGTCATCCGAGACTATGTCCATGCCTTTAGCTCCGTCCCCCTCAAACAATATATAAGTAAGTACAAAGTAGAACGCGCGCCAGTTCCGGGCGAACGATCAGCAAGATTTGCAAATAGTAAGCGAGTGTGCATTGCAAATTATTGTTGAATTTTGAAATGCTGCTTTACAAAATTTTTTGTCTATTTTTTGGATTAGGGTGTTTGTCTTTTATATTTATTCTGTATAATATATGGTTCTCCATCATCTATCACTTTTGTAACAAGTCTTTCCTGAAAACTTTCTATTTAAATGCATTTTTTATTAAATTTAATGTAATTAGTTATTTGTTTTTAAATGTATTTTGTTTGTAATGTTTGTTTGTTTGTAAATTCGTATGTTAACATGTCCATATGGATCTAATTTTCGCTGTGATCCTAGAGGAAATCGAATTAAGTTCCCATTTATTCCTAATTTTATTAACTTCAAAGGCTACTGAAGGGAAATTAAGTGGAACGAATGAATAAAATTATGTTACACGAGAAAATCTGCTGCGGATACAAGGGAGATCGATATTGTAAGAAACGTTTGAAGTTGTGAGAGGGATATACTTTTTCAAAATTAAATCCCTTCTATTGAAAATCTTTTAATAAAATTGGCGCATAATTTCGTTTTTTAATGTTCTATTTGTATGATAAATTTGATGAATAAGAATCCGTCAAACTTCCTAATACTGCAACACAGATTTTGTGTTTGTAACATGACTCGGATCGTTTGACCAAAAGTATATAAAATTTAATAAAATGGAAAATGAAGACGACATATTCCACCATGCTACGCTCCTGAAACGGCTTCTTTTAACGTTCTTTTTATGAATCCTCATTTCCCTTGTGGTAGGAAGGGTCTCTTAGTTCCGTTTTATTTTGGTACATCGAACAGACCTATTTTTTTTTCGAAAATTGTGTTGAAGTATTTTCTAAACTAACGATAATATTTCTTAAAACATCTACTTTGTCAACTAACGTTATGAATTAGAATTATTTTGTTTTGAAATTTTGAATGGAAAATGTTGTTAGAATACGAAAAGAAATATTTCATTTTTCGTTACTCGGTTACATCTCCCTTAAAATTTTAAATAAAACTTCCTCTGTATCTTCATTAAATCGAATATTTTATATTATATATTTCAATTTTTCGTATAATTTTGTATTCTGACTTTTATTAACTCCAGGTTTCTAGATTAATAATTTGAGGGAAAATAATGAAACCGGAATAGACTTGGTGACTATTAGCAATATAATCTGTCTAGTAATTATCTGTTCTTCTACAACATACTAGCTTTTGTTCTCGATACTCAGAGAAGTAAATTTTTTGAAAAATATTATTGTATAATAATTTTAGCATAGTATTGATACTAGCTAATTACTAATATTTTGGTAAAATATCAAGAACCATAAAAACCAGGGTATTAGGAACTGAACATTCCTAATTTCCTAAAAAACTTGTTTCCTTGGTTTCTTATATACATGTTAAGTCCTCTAAAGGTTTTTAAGTTTTTCTCTAAAAATAAATTACCTCTTTACAAAATCAAAAGGAAAGCAAGTAGCCATAAGTTTGATAAAAAATATTCAGTTTGGTATTTTTTCATTTCCAGTTTATCCAAAGCGATCTGTTTCATGGGGAACCTTGTTTAGAAATATTATATCAATATTACATACAATATTACAAGTTCTAAATAATTTAAATCTCACGCTAGACCTATAGAACGTGACGCTGACACTAAACCAAATTGTTTTTGATAAATAGTTACAGCTTTTCATACATTTTTGTTATTATTTTTCGTAGCAAATAAAATTGATTTATTGTGCCGACACAACGGCAATACAAGACGATTAATTGACTTCCGTGTAGTTTAGCAACAACCTAAAGCCCTCTAATCAATATCGGAACCTTTAACAAGCTGACGCGAAGTAAATTACTTTCAAATTAAACAGTTAAATCGGCAATAATTATTGGACGGCTAAAAATGTCGAACGGAAAGTGCCAAAGTCAATCTAAACTAGAAACACTAATTACGCTTAACGCGGCACCAGACTTTGGACAAAGTGAGCTTTACACAGTTTTGCCAGTTTGGAAATTAGGAGCGATGAAAGAGTCCGTTTTGTAAGAGAACCCCGCTATTTTTTATTATAAGAAATTGTTCAGCGAAATTGCAAAAATATGCATAAAAAATATATTCCGATTGAAGCGTTAGCGTCACTTTTTCCCATTCTTGGAAAATTTTGGTGCTGGTCACGGTAACTTGTTTTAAGAACTGTTAACAACTAGCACTACTTAGAAAATTGAACCTGCTAATCTTTTCACACCAACAAAAATCATGTTAATCCAAACCATCAGTAGTAACAGAAATTGATATCGCCACTTCAGTAGTTGCCATTATAATCACTAAATCTACCAATACGAAATAAAAATAGCTTCATTCTGTATTTATCTGGTTGCAGTTATGTATATTTTAGTAACTATGAAGATAAATTGGTTCGCAGTCGGCAATAACGCTAATCTTCTATATATACCCCAGAATAATACTTATAATAAACAGACCATATTATTCAAGATGTTAAAGTGAACTATATGTTCCTAAAAAAATATGGCACTATTCATATTATGAAGACGAAATAAGTCAATCTGAACACTGTGAAATGGAGGGTAACGGAGAGCAGTAACTTCGATCAATATTAATTAAGTAATAGCATAAACAAAGCAAACCTCAAAACCAGATATCAGGGGCTCAAAAACCATATACACAAAATAAGTTTTTTGAAAGTTGATGTCTTGAAGGGTATGTGCTTAACGGTTCTGAAACCTTCCATTCCTAGTTGTTAAAATGTATTCAGGTAAACAGAGAAAAAGAATTATACAAAAATAATGCACATTCGTAATTCGTAATTCGTAATTTTTTCAAATTCGTTTCTCAACTAAAACATATCTGTTGCAAGAAAATTCTATTTACCAGGATCAGTACAAGAAATATGTTTGTATTATTACAATTAAATTTATTTATTGCAAGAAAAGTACAACAAAGTAGCTACAATTATTATTTACTTGCGAGAACTTTTCTATGAAGTAACAAAAATGAAATATTTATTTTAAGCAATGTAAAATTAATTTACATTATAAGGAAGCAGCAACTTGGGGACAATAATATTTAATTGAACGAAATCTAGCGAAAGTCGACGTTTTTCCAAAATCAAATTTGCCATCTTCAGGTTTCAATATTAGGTTTCCACTTTTTAAGTTTGACGGTCTATGACATATTAAATGATTTAAACACCTGAACAATATGTTTCCCTAACTATTCAGATAATAATTTCTCTATTATCTATTCAAAAAAACCGGTTACTGGCGTCAAAAGGATTATGCTTCAGGGAATTAGAAATTTTCTTGCAGCAAATAAATAAACAACATTCGTTAATTCAACTCGGAGAAAAATTTCTCTCTGTGTACTGGTTTGAGACTTTTCAGTTTAACTCTTCTGAAACCTATTCTATTCATGGCAGGAACAACATCCCTGGATGGCGAGAATAGAACTTACTGACCGGGAGTTCATTCTACAAACGAATTTGAATTTGTTTGAAACGCTAATTGAATTTTTTGATATCCAACCCTTTCGTTTGTTAGGAACGAACTTCCGAATCATCTTAAAAAACTTTCAGAAACGCGTTTCTTGAACAAGTAACAAAAACGAAACGTTTCATTGCTTTGCTTTTGGTGTGTAGCTACAGACCAAATAGGCCAAATAAAGCGGAACCGAAATTGGCAAACAACGGAGTAGGCAATTTGACTCGATATCTGGTCTGAATTTAAAGTACAGATTCTCCAAACTTTGACAGACTCCTTGGCAAATTAGATGCCTAAGGAAGGTTTGATTTACAAAGTGTATTCAACAAAGTCGCCGCATTGTTTGCCTAGGAAGTTTCTAATGTTTTAGTTTATATAGGACTGAACACGGTCTCGGATTTGGAATTAATTAACATAAATTTACGACTTTCGATATTTCACAGCGTTAAGCGTTCCGGGCACCGCTTCGATCGCTACTGCAGTAGGTAATACCAACTCATTATGTCACTTGCGAGAGTAATGTGGAAACGGGCGGAAACTGAAGTGTTACTTTATGAAAATTAATTTTCCTTTTGAACGCGAACGAAAAGGAAAACAAAACCGGCAACTTTCTAATTACATTTTTCATTCTCCTCAAAGTCACGAATTGTTTAATATTTCATTAGTTCCTTCATAATTCAGTAGTTGATTAAGACTGTCAGTTTTAAAGTTTGTTTATTAATGTTCTCCTCTTGCCTTGATTAAGCGCTAACTTTTTAATAATAAAACTTTTTAAATAAAATTGCCGAATAAATATTTACTGGGTTAAAATTTAGGGTCGACTTTTGTTTACTCGACGGAGTCAGACGGAGCCGATGACTCTTTCCGTACCGTCGCGTCGACTGAAATAAGTTTTTTAATTAGTATCTGTATTGAATGTGAAAGTTCAATAGAGAATTTACTTTTTGGACCAATAACAGAGTATTGGATGTTTATTTTATAATCGTTTTTCAATGAACTTTCAAAATAACATAAGAGCGTACTTAATCCATATTATAGTCCAATCCAGTTTTCGAAGAGATGAAAAAATATGTTTTGTTTGTAAATGGCGTTGGTGCCTCATAAGATAAATAAAAAATAAAATTTCTTATGCAATCGATGTTGTTCGAAAATATATTCAGAGACTACAAGGATGAGGAAAGAGGCGAAAATTTGATAAAAAAACATCAAAGCAGAAGAAAAACAGCAGCTATAGAAATGGGTTTCTTGGTTTTCTGTCAATATCAATTTTTCGACTGCGTAATTATCTTCAGCTGAAAAAATTAACAAATTCGATCTAATTTAACATGACATTTTCTTAATAATGACTTCAGCACGTTTTTAACATCTAAATATTGCGCTAACTTGTTTAAACTCATTTGAGTGACCATTGTGAGTCCTCTTACGCCCTCTATAGCATCAACGGTGTGTTTAATACAATGTTATATGACGTAAATGACGAAAAAACAAAGAAAAAAGATTTTTTAACAGTGTTCTGTAATTAAATTCTAAGGAATTTGTGTGTTCCAATAAGACACAATCAAATATTGAACTGGATAAAATAAATACGAATAAAAAAGAAAACTGTTAAGAAATCTTGACTTAAAGAGGATGCAAATAAGATGTGCAAAAAGTAGATGAAGGAGTAGGAGCTAAAATATATGTATCCAGGACGAAAATAATATTCCAATATTCCATGTTCCAATAGGCAAGCTGGCAATAGCGTTCCACGCAGAGGTTATCGCACTAGAACTGTAAACAAGAGAAACAAAGAAGAAAAGATTCATAGTAAAACAATTACGATCTACACCCACAGTTAAGTGGCAATAAAATCAATGGGGGCAATGGTGGAAAAACATGCCAACACAAAGACAGGCAAAGAAATTCATCAGAATTGCATCGGTCAAATTTACAGCAGACCTGCTAAGCTGAAAATAATAGGTCACCGCCGGCCACGGAGTGGAAGAGAGCATTGAATGGAGATTCTGCGAGGAAGAAGAGGAATCAGCCACGCACGTGCAACGCCAATGTGAAGGTCTAGCGCTTAACTTCTTGGTATACAAAGAGCCACTGTCGAAACTGTGGAGTCAATTCAGAGTGTGAAGAATTTCCATAAAGCTCTATAATTATCTTTTGGGTCGCAGTAACGGACAAGCCAATTGCTAACTCTCCCAAATATTATTAAATCTTGAATCAATGGTGGTTTTGACTGCAGGATAAGGATTAACGCATGCGTAATTTATCTTTACGGCGTTGCCACTTCCTCAAGTAGGCATCCTATTCGATATATGCTTTCAAGGCTACACATAAAATAAAATAAATATATGATATACCCACACTCACTCCGTACGGAGGTTACTACTGAATAAACAACCTTCAATATGACGAAACGTCTTCTATACTTAAAATAGTTGTATCAATTTTCATAAGAGTGTCTAGAATAGGATTGCCTGCAATAAAATGGTATTTAGCACCATGATTTTTAACTTGGCTTAAATTTAGATTTCAACGGGATTGAAAACGTTAGGATATAAACCCGAACGTTGATGCAGTGCAAATTCATACTGGTCGGAATGAAAATAGGTGCGGAGAAAGTACTATTTTAATTTTCAAAATAAAATTAGCACTGTTTTTTAATATATGCACAGCAACTGCGTTTATCGAAGATTTGAATTTTCAGATTTTTGTGCAGAAATCTAATGTTTTCCGTGGATATTTCGGGTCATTATTTATTATCCTGTGACAGATGGATTTTTGCATACAATGAACCGACCACGAAAAAAGTAAAATAAATAGAGAGTGCTTAATAAACGACTGAGATGAAGAGTTTACCATACTATACTTTTTCTACGACCGTCACGAAAAAAATCAATCAAATCAATTTAACAAATTAAATATATTATAATATAATAATAGATTATCGTATTACAAAATTTCGTACTATTCAAACAAAATATTTAGTAGTTACCATCAAACCTATTCGTTTATCGTTCCGATCGAATCTGCTATTGTTGTCTCCTTTTAACTGTGTACGTTAGACAGAAAAAGATATATTATTGGATATATGATATAAACAATGGAACACACACAATTTTAAAACGTTACATTGTTTATTTAATTTTTACAATTGATCATTAAGTATTTTATTTAAAGAAAAAGACTGTAATTGGAAGAAAAATCGTTTAAGAATAGAGCTTTTAAGAGGAACAATAAGATAACATTTTGGCAAAAAGGCGAGATTCAGTCCACTAAAGATTAGTATATTGTTCTATCTAACCCTAAAATGATTGGTGTTCCCTCGAAAATCAAACACAAAGCAAAAATAATTAAAGCGATATTTCATTACATATAGCGCACACAGTTCCCTAGAAATTTCCTTAATTTGCTCATCCAGTAGTATCTGAAAAAGGTTAGTTTTGAGGCGTTTTAGGTTGCTTAAATTTTTGATTTTATTTAGCAAATTATTTAAACATGAAACAATATTTTATTATTAACTTTATATTTTATTTTGTTTGTACTGCTGAGACATGGATATTTGAAAATGGTACAATTGGTCTTGACAAGATATTAATATAAAAACTGTAAAAACCACTAAAGTTCATGCGATCCGTATGCAAAATTTCTATGGGAAACGTAAATTATAAATGCCACTTTACTTCCTCACTAATCCACTAGATTTTAATTGTAGCTTATAGCACGTAGTATTTAAATTTCCTGATATATTGAGTAGTTTTTGGGTACATTTTTGCAAAACAACGCGAATACATTCACTGACATGACCGCCAGAATTGATAAACGTCGGATCCGTGGGTAACGAAACTGACATGGTAAAGTGACGCTTCCCGCACTCTAGATCGGTGTGTAATTAGGCAGACGGGACGGGACGGGAGTACAAAAATGATTCAAATATTTCCGGGATTTTACCGCACCAAACCAATCAGATGTTTTCGGAGATATTTCCCACGCCTTGAATTTTGAAGTTTGTTAATTCTGACGGTCATGTCAGTGAATGTAGTCGTGTTGTTTTTCGAAAATGCACCCAAAATCTAACGGTTGTGGAAAAAGTATAGTATACAACATTCCGCTGCGCTCCAGTCTTGCCAAATAAACTCGTGAATCAGATTCTGCTTACCACACTTGTTGCATAATAAACTATTTTGTACTGCCTACGCTAAATTATGCACCTCTCAAGTGTGTCCAAAGTGTCCATTTAAGACGTTACACGCACAAGCGCCATTTTTTCTTTCAATTTTGACGGTCGGGTGACATCACTCAATGAATCCATTCGCGCTGCTTTGCTAAAAACAACTTGATAATCTTCTAAAGCAGGTGCAGTCGCGTATGGATAGGTGCAATCTGTTTAATTCTAAGTTTAAATTACACATTACAACGTTGTTGATTCGCTGTTAATACTTTTCCGCATGCCACATGAACAATTTGCCAGTAACAATTCACTGCTAAAAAACTACCCCTATTCAAATAGTGGCAAAAAGAGGAAGAATCTCTTTTCTATCGCGCGTATCGGGGGATGCGATTAATGAGCGGCGAGTCCATTTCAGATTCCCAATCTATTATGTTTATAGACTGGAAAAACGATTAAAATAATGACAGAAAAAGATCGGCGCCGTAATCGGATCTGTGCGATTTAAGTGTAAGGACGCGAACGGGAACGCATTAATTTAAGCGCAGATCGAGAAATTAGCCAATTTGTTTGTGCGATCCTTTTATCCTTGGCGTCCTCGTTCCGTGTTTTATTGGGTATTATCGTGCCAATCGCTTTTTTTCCTCTCTCTGTGCACGGGCTGATAGAGAAATATAGCGGAAGGGCGGACGAGAAATAAATTCCGGGTGCCCCGGACTAAAATAAAATAGAAGGCATAACAAATGTTCCGCAAAAACGAGGCAAATGTGCGGCGGCCGAAATGATATATTTATTATAATGGCGTGCGTTCTGATTCCGCCATAAATTTCGTCGTTTGTCGATTCCAACGCGCGGATTCAATAAAAACCATCGCCGCTCTCTTTAGGCCGGTCTCAATTTCGTTGTGACGCGACGTGACAAACCAACAATGACATTTATCCCGAAGAGATCAAACCCATAGTTCAGAAAATTTCTGAAATCTTTCTGCCAGCATAAACTAAAACACAGCCCCCGTAGAAAAGAAGATTCCCCCAAGCGTTAAAAAGCCTAAAAAACATAAAAAAAGTCAGCCAGCACAAAATATCGCCATTGAAATAATGGATAGAGAACCAGTTAAGTAGTCCTGACTACGAATTTCTATAATTGGTCACAAAAAATGCAGCATTCCAAAAAACGCGAAGGAGCAGAGAATAATGTTGCGGAAAATTTCAAAACTAATTAAACATTTTTTTGACATCCATATAGCAGAATAAACTGTATATTTGGAACAACGTTGCCAGACGTATCGTAAATTCTAGACAGTTTCGAATTTGTCGGTGGGACTTGGTGAATATTTACTTATCTTGTGACAGCTATTGAATTTTGCTGCTAAACACACTGTCAAGATCCAAATTGAAGCTCTATTGATTTTTAAGAAAAAATCAAGTACTTCTAAATATATTTTATATGTTGCGAGGATGTAGTTTTCACAGTTGCACTATAATAATAGTTGCAATATAATAATAAACATATCACAATCGTTACACGTTCTTAACATTTAATCTACAGAACTGTAATAGTCCATGAATCACTAATTTTTACTTGATTATCTACAAAAATCTGGCCAACGTTTTTATCAACATCATCTTGAGGCCATTTTCAAAATCAAGAAAATCCTAAGTAAAATTAACTGAATAGTGTTTGGAAAATATACAACAACTAACTAAAAAGGAGATTGTGATTTTTGACTATTTTCCTATTTTCGTTTTAGGTTGTTCAGTGAATAAATTTGAAATTCGAAAAGCTTTCTCCTCTGAGAATGATAAATAAAAATCAAAAAATGATCAGTGAAACGAAAATCAACGTTGTCAGTTTGATTTCATACTAATGCACTCACACTTAATAATAAATACTGATTTTTTCTAAATAAATGAATTGCTTTAATGCTTTGAGTTATATAGCTCCATTTCTATTACGGCTCTCGACATTAAGTCATTGGAAACAACCCTTCCTCTCAACTCTTATTATTGTAGGAAAATGCAACACTTACAGTCAAGCACATCGCAACCATAATTCAGAAGGTCCAAAACTTTCCCCCTTAAGCAACACTCCCCAGCGTTCAAATTAGCAAGTTCTGCGGTGTCCCACTGTCCCCTCGAAGTGATACATTACGGTTTCGTTAGCGCTGCGTCACCTATTAGTTTCCATTATTGTCAGAAGGTGGCGCCTATTTAGCGGAGAACCACACAACGCGACGTTACCGACGACTCATACGAAACCCGCAGGTCGTACGATTTATTTTCTATTTTCTTTCTCTTACTTTTTTCTCGTCACATGACTAATTGGCATTTTCGCTTCCCCAGGGCGTGTGTAATAAATCGGCCGTATGATTGATTTGTATCCATACGCAAGGGTAAGCCTAAATGGTACATAATAAATTTAATTTCGTAAATGTAAGTCCATCATGACTGCACTTTTTCTCGGCAGCATTCCGCCGTTTAGGGTTCAAAAGACTTTAATAAATCCACCCTTATATGATTATTCGCCTGGGGCCGTACTAGGGGGGGCTATTTTGGATACAGGGTTAAGTCTCGTTTCTCAATTTTACCCCATATTGACATTAGTTGGTTTGAGTCTTTTTCGATGCCTTTAGGGCACGTTCCGTTCAAATGTGAAGATTGCATTCGACCTTCACATTTGTCTGTATCTTAGTTTTTTCATTAAAAAAAAAGTTACTTTTCAGCATCTATATCGATTTTCATTTCATTTTCATAGAAGTTGCTTTAGATATTTCGTTAATTGTTGAGTACAAAAGGAACAACACGCTGCTTAACCCTGGTTTTTAATATTACAAAATTACAATCGCAATTTTTAAAATGTATTTTTGATTAAAGCTTTGCCGTACAATTTTTTTCGATGAAAATGTTTACCCCAACGCCACTGGCGAAAGTACCAAAAATAAAACGCATCCGGACTCGTTGATATAAACTTTTTTTCTTGAAATCATGCATAGAATTGCGCATAACATATTCACAATAATGGTGTCACTGCTGGGCATATTTTGGGACCGATATTTATAGATCAAAAGTTAACTGGAGATCCTTATTTGCAACTCCTAGAGCTCCAAATAGAAGACAATATAGAATATTTACCCCTAAATATACCAGCACTGAATATATGACAGCAAGACAGTACCACTCCTCACAATGTTCTTCAAATTAAAAATTTTCTTAAAATCCCAGGGGTTGGATAGGGAACGGCGGAACTATGGATTGGCCAGCCAACAGGCCCAACTTAACTTTATAGGATTTTTTCTTTTGGGGACATATAAAAAATCACGTACACGTATTAATGTCGTGGAACTTCGGCAAGGGATTTCAGAGGCAATCAACCAGTTAAGAGACAATACAGTAATATTTAAAATACTTTTTACAAAACTTCTGGATTCCTCTAGCGTCGGTTTTTGCTGAATCGAACTTGCTGCCGTTTCGCCAATCATCCTGTTGGCTACTTCAGAGTTTGACTGAAACTGACTTTTTACAAAACTTCTGGATTCGTCCTGCGTCGGTTTTTGCTGAGCTTGACTGAAACTGTTTCAGTCTAGCTCTGAAGAAGCCAACAGGATGATTGGCGAAACGTCAGCAAGTTCGACTAAGCAAAAACCTTCGCAGGAGGAATCCAGAAGTTTTGTGAAAAGTCAGTTTCTAAACTAAAATATTACATCATTGTAATCGGAATAAGATATTCTATTAAACATACATAATATAATGGGTGTTTCAATGAAAAAAATATGATGTTTGCTTAGATGTCAGAAAATTGATAGTGTTTTGTTGTCACTTAGAAAAAAGACATTTGTTTACCCTGATATTTCTGAAAACAAAATAGTTATAAGGTTTCAGGCTTCTAGGAGACGGTGAGTCAACTGTAATTGACTGATTTTTTTTAAATTATATTTTAAATATAAGTGTACCTCCCGAAGATATGTTTTGTTAATTAATTATTATAAGGGGTGTTTTTTTTCGATGTATAGAACTTTAAGTTGCAATAAAACAACGATGGATTATTCGGTTGACATGAATTTTATTTATCCGAAAGATAATCTTGTGGCATTACATTTTAAATATAATTTCTGGCATATGACCGCCACGGCTGGCGCGGATGTAGTCCAATCTGAACGTCCAATTTTCGATGACTTTTTCCAACATTTGTGGCCGTATGTCGACAATAACACGGCGAATGTTGTCTTCCAAATGGTCAAGCGTTTGTGGCTTTTCCGCATAGACCAATGGCTTTACATAGCCCCACAGAAAGTAGTTTAGCGGTGTTAAATCACAAGATCTTGGAGACCAATTTACAGGTCCAAAACGTGAAATTAGGCGGTCACCAAACGTGTCTTTCAATAAATCGATTGTGGCACGAGCTGTGTGACATGTTGCGCCGTCATGTTGACACCACATCTCCTGGACATCATGGTTATTCAATTCAGAAATGAAAGAGTTAGTAATCATAGCTCTATACCGATCACCATTGACTGTAACGTCTTGGCCATCATCGTTTTTGAAGAAGTACGGACCAATTGCTCCACCAGTCCATAAAGTGCACCAAACAGTCAGTTTTTCTGGATGTAACGGTGTTTCGACATACACTTGATTAGCTTAGCTCCAAATGCGGTAGTTTTGTTTGTTGACGTAGCCATTCAATCAGAAGTGCGCTTCATCGCTAAACAAAATTCGCTTATGAAAATCGGGAACAACGGCAATCTCGTTTTGAGCCCATTCGACGAATCTACGCCTTACTTGATGATCGTTTGGCTGCAATACTTGCACGAGTTGGATTTTGTAAGCACGTAAACCTTCCGCAAAATCTTTCATAAAGTGGATGGACACAGATCCAATTCCTGTGCTCGATGGCGGATGTACTCATTCGGGTCTTCCTCATTGCTACGCTCTACAGCAGCAATAGCTTCTTCTGTACGTACCGTACGGCGTCTCTGGGGATGCGAGTTATCAATAAGAGTAAACGTGGTGCGAAAACGTTCTGTGGTTAATCGAATTAACTGCTTTGATGGACGATTTTGTCGACGATAAAATGGACGTATTGCGCGATACATATTCCGCACAGAACCATTATTTTCGAAATAAAATTGCACTATTTGCAAGCGTTGTTCAGGCGTGAGTCTATTCATGATGAATTGCCTACTAACTGAGAATAAATCACTTGACAGCTGTTAAATCGGTCGCCATCTTGAACAGTAATGCCAACTTAAAGTTCTATACATCGAACAAAAACACCCATTATTTATTTATTTAATTATAAACAAGCCTATCTTAGAAATAGACGCAGCTGTCTAATAAAATAAAAGCACAAAATATCGCAAAGAAAAGCATACATAACTGAACTTGCTCAAGTTATTTTATATAGCAAGCAATAATAAATTAAAAAAAAAATATGCATTAAGTGTAGGAATTTCGCGTTAGGTGTTGTTTAAAGCCCCGAAAACTTAGGGCAAATATACCTAAGTAAGGATTAGTGTTAAAAAGTCATTTTTCCAGAACAAACTGAGGTTAAATTAAATTGTTTACAGCTTGATAAACAAAGACTAAAACAGTTGTTTCGGCTTGCGCAAGTCGTTTAGAGTTTAAGTTACAGATGAAGAGAACAGTTTTAATTTCCAGCTGCATTGTTGCTGCAGTGTTAATAGCCTTTTACCGAGTATACTAATTTAGTCATTTTTAGATCAGCGCATAATGAGTAGCTAGTGTGCAAAATGCGAACATCACATAGAAAAATGATGATGATATTAATTAATTAATACAAATAAGTTGATCCATGAGGTGTAGTAAGAATAGTTACTAATTTGTAAAGAAACTTGAAATAATAGATATTCACTTTAATAGTTACAATGTAATTCCACTCCTTATTACTTTACATTACAGAAATACAAATTACAATTGGTAAGAAATTCCAGTCAGTTATTTATTTCCTACTTCTCTTTTGAAGCACAATTTGATTAACTTTACAATGTATCCCATTCTACAAAAACTATTATGGTAACAGCTGCAACTATCTCTTTACCGTCCAATGAACCTCTGCGATATCCACAACTCGATAGCGTGATTCTGAATAAGAAGCAATTTTGGTCCCTATTGGATAACTTTCAGTACGCATCCGAACTTCTTCAGACCTAATAAGGGATATTGTGAGTTGCCAAAACTTTCCCAATATCATATCGGAAAAATTAGAGCGATACAATAACCAGCCACTTTCATAAATACTTCGAAATTATCGCCGCCTTCTCAATTCTCTCCCTTCCAAGAAAGCTACTCGTAAGAACGAAAACTGAAGTTTCTTTAAAGGAACGAGTACTCCCTTGTGGGTAATAATATTATTGAAGCATGTAACGTTCGTAGCGAAACTTTAGCAGACAGTTTTCTTGTTTGATGCCAAGGGAAAAATTTTAATAAAATTTTATTAACAAACAATGTCCCATTCGACGCAAATGGAAAAACATTCAGAAAGAAGCAAGAATACGAAGTAACGTGTGTGTAACACGAGGTTCGCAAGTTGAAACAAGGATGAGGGAACGGATATGGGTGGAATAGCGCAATAACGCGCTGCTCGGTTGACCCACGCTGGCCTAACAGACTATGTAATATGCTAAAGGCAACTAGGATCCTAATTTTAGCACCTCATCCTCTCTCTTGAAATCTTTAACCTAAGCGTCTAGTCTTTCAACTAGTTACAATAGCATTGTCGGTAAATTTATATTTGGGATTACCCATAAGATTTTATACCACTGATCGAAACCATTTGATACTTTCAAGATCTAAGGTATTGAAGTCTACATCAATTCTTCCCCTATATTTCAAAGGAAAAGGAATTGAAACTACTTGTTAATCTAGTAAGCCTTGCGATAAGGCTTGTTAATTTTATTTTTATTTTTTATTTGAAAAAAATGTATAATAACCCGAAAGTTAAAACTTTCACTGTTAGAAGAGTAAGAGATTAAAACAAAAGCTTGCCGATTGATCTATTTGCCAGGGGAATGAATTTAAAAATGAAAATTAAGCAATATGTGAACACATTTGTCAGCAGAACGGGTCCCCCGATTTGATAGAAAGAAACGTAAAACGACGAAAACTACGATAAACATCTCCATTCTTTGTCTTAACTCCCCTAAAATTTGTTTAGGACCACTTCGGTTTGTCTGTATAAATCTATAAATCTTGTTTAGTGCCTTCTATCACAACATCCCTGTTTTGTTTATCTTATTTGTGTTTTCATTTACAAGATAACTCCCACGAACAAAACTAACAAGATACTATTTTGTCCAACTTGCCTTTTAATCAATATTTTGGCGAAAATTTTTTGGAAAATCTGCTTCGAACACAACATAACTTAAACTGCAAGCGCGCTGGTGTCTGGAGTTTACGACACACATATTCGATATGAAACTTACGTGTTATCCGAAGACTCCTTCGAGACCCATTCGCCCAATGAATACTGATAAACAATCTCACTTTGCGATCTGTTTGAATCATCAGATGCGAGTTCCCGAAGGAAGGTCTTCGGATGACTAAGTATTGAAACATTCAAACTGCTTATTCGCCCATGGCGTTCGATAAGGCGAGGGATAGGCGTTACTTCCTCACTGCTTCCATTTGGTCAATTCGGCAGTGATAGATGAAATAGGTTAAAAGCATAGGTCGGTAAAGTTTTGCGACCATCTAGTTCTATCTAAAATAAATTTCTGAAAAACTAATTTAAAAAAGATGTTATATGCACTTGTTATTCATAAAAATATTTCAGGGATTCGATTTCTATGAAGTAACGTTGGTCGAGTTCTTAATCAATTTTCATTCAGGCTTCGAACGCTCTTTAGCTGCATCTGAAGTAGGCAGCGGATTCAATGCTAAAAATATTATTCAAAACATTTATATCGTAGTGCAGAAGTTTTTAAATTAACGTTATTAACATTATTTTCCGAAAATTATCAGAATCATCAATATTTTGCCGTTTCCGAACTCTTAATGACGATAGTTCAATTTAAACCACCTGATTCTAATTTTCTAATCTAATCACAAAATTCGTACCAAAATTTCATTGATAACATAATTCTATATCCTGATTTGAGGATAAACACACGGTTTTTAAACGAAATTAGAGTTTATTTTGATCGATAGGAGAGCGAAACGGGCGTACCGCCATCTAGAACATCGCTGCCACTACATGAGGGAGCTAAATCAATACAGAGCAGGGCGCTGCTGCAGGAATCGTTCTGGCAGCATTCTCATATGAAACTGTTCATTCTGAAATGTGTAGGGAGCGCTGGTTACGGGAAAGTCGCTTGTTACCAACATTTCATTAACAACATAAAATGTATTTTTTATTAGTGTTCAAAGTGATGTCCATTAGTCATCGCCTCATGATACTATAAGTTCGGGTTTGTCTCGAGATTTTTTGAACACAACTAAAATCGCTATCAGCATTTTGACTGTTTTGCATAAGCTATTCTAACAAGTTTCGAGAGAAAAATGCTTGTTTAATTAGCTTTGTAAGTAACTGTGAGTTACATATTAAAAAAATCAACTTTTTGTTATTACAATTAAAATTCAGGATACAAACTGTATTTTTGGAAATTTTCAGTTGTATTAGTACAACCTTTGCTTGTATTGGTGTTTATGGTGCGAATATTTTTCGGAAAAACGATTTCGCTAAAAAATTAATTATTTATAATAAATATAGGGTGTACACTGTGAGGAATTAGACATATAACAAAAAGAGGTATAATGTAAATATATATTTCATTTGGTGAAATTATATTTAAAATCATAATTTATGAGTAAAATAATTATTAAACAGTTTTCCAAAATAAACACAACAAACGGAATTAAAGAAAAGACCTTTTTGTATAAGAAATTCAGAAATATCTGCTACCAACTAAGCTTACGCTTACAGACACAATCTTACGTTGTGTAATTAAGGCAAATGAAAGTTCGAAGTTCTTTTAGTTTCAAATTTCTTTTTTCTACTTCCGTCTGTAAAATAATTAATTACACACCGATCTAGCGTGCGGGAAGCATCACTTTACTGCGTCAGTTTCGTTTCTCACGGATCCGAGCCACTTCGGACATTTCCCGGATTTTACCGCACGGGTTTCGGAACAGTCGGATGTTTTCAGAGATATTTCCCACGCTTTGAATTTTGACATTTGTCAATTTGGACGGTCATATCAGTGAATGTATTCGTGTTGTTTTGCGCAAATGTACCCAAAAACTAACGGTCGCAGAAAAAGTATAGTATGCAACACGTTCCGTAAACTTTTCAAGTCACTCGTTTATTAAACGCTCGCTCCGCTCGTCTCAAATAAACTCTTGAGTCAAATGCGGTTTACCGCACTTGTTGCATAATATACTATTAACCGCTAGTTTATACATCACAGGACATCCCAGAAAAAGAATTCTTACCACATTTTCGCCGGGTTCATATTTTCTATAACGTACCTCAAACTTTCGTTTCATAATAAAAGATCTTTTTCGTTTAAATAAAAATATTGTTTGGAAAATTGCTTTTTGATATTCTGCCCTTCTTGTCAAGGCTGCCATATATTTCTTTCTCTCTCAATTAAAGCAATTATCTACGTATTAATTCGCATCACAATCCAACACACCCATAAAATCGGTATGACATTTTGATAAAATGCCCGCCGACACTTCTGTTAAATTAAATGATTTCGGGATACTGTTGAGGTTTTAGAAAATCAGAAAAATGCAAACAAAATGCAAATTTCGGAAAGCCAAATTGTGCTGCCACCAGAACTATTGCCAGAGTTCAGATAAATGAAGTTATTTTTTTACCAAATAGGGATTACATGCAACATTTCAAGTGTTTATTCCTACTCAGAGACAGATAAGCGTATAAATAACGTTAGTGGTCTAATGACAACGTACAGTGTAGGTGTAGTTGAAATACGATTTATGCAGCATGGATTTTAGATTAGTTATTATATTTTTTATAGCATTAACTACGAGGTAAGTATGGTCGTTTATATACCACTCCAATCACATATTGTTTTTTAGCCGAGCGGATGATTTTTCGAGTATTTACTCTGACGATGTAAGCAATAAATATTTTCCTGAGAATTTTTTGTTCGGTTACGCGTCCGCTGCATACCAGTACGAAGGTGCTTGGGATGAGGACGGAAAAGGACCCAGCGTATGGGACTGGGACGCACATAACACAAATTGGTTTCCTGTAGGCCAGAACGGTGATATCGGTCCCGATGGGTATCACAAAACCGACGAAGATGTTGGTAATAAAATATTAAATTGATAAAATTAGCCGAAGTTGATCAAATATACTGAGCAATTTTTGCTCACCGTTATGCTCATAGAAGGAAGCATTTAAAGTACTATCATATTCGGATCGCTGGACCGAGGATTTCCTGCGTTCCTAGCGTACTTGCTTCAGTAATGATAATGATGTTGAATAATAGTCCAGAAAACTGAACTAGTAACATGAAGGAATAGTTTGAATAGGGCAATATTTTCAGGTATTCTGAAGGCCCAAGGAGTTCAAGCTTACCGGTTCTCCATAGCGTGGTCCAGGGTACTTCCAACGGGATTAATTGACAATATTAACCAAAAAGGCCTTGACTATTACAAAGATTTAATTGCTAAACTAAAGGCGAATAATATCGAGCCCCTAGTAACGATGCACCACTGGGATATACCCCGAGTTTTAGAAGAGCAAGGTGGTTTTTTAAATACTGTAAGTAGCCAGCAATTCTTGAAGAATACGATTCCTTATTAAAAAACAGTAATTAGTTATAATTAAGTTATTACTTCTATTAGTAACTACGCATTGTGTTGCAGTCACTTATCGTCCCGGCATTTGTTGATTACGCTACACTTCTTTTCAAAACGTACGGCAATGACGTGAAATACTGGGCCACGTTCAACGAGCCTAAACAAACATGTGCAGGGGGTTACGAATGGGGAGGAATATCCCCTCAGAATTTGCATCCAGGGTTTGGAGCATACCTTTGTTCCTACAATCTTCTAAAAGCGCATGCTAAAGCTTATAGGGTTTATGACGAGCAGTTCAGAGCTAGTCAGAATGGTATGTGATCTGACTATTCTATATTCATAGTCAATTCCAGGAAGTGTGATCTTTCAGGGTTTATTTCTATGGTAATTGATACACCGTGGATCGAACCAGCCACGGATTCGGCTCTAGATGCCGAAGCAGCTGAAAGAAATCTGCAATTTTTCGTAAGCAAAATTTTCGGCTATTTGACAAAAACAATGGCAAAAGTAAAGTCCTCAAATTTCTTTACGTTAACTAGAATCTTATATTAACGTTCCATTAATTAATTTAACGATAAAATAAAATAGTTTTACGTCTAAAAAATAGTAATAATCAATAATGACTAAACCAGGGATAAAATAAAAATAAAACTATAAAGAAGATTTTCAATTCTTTCAAACATATGTTCAAATACTTTTCAACATCTTATAATAACGTTTCTTCCCCATATAACAGACGTTTAAACAATATTGTTGTTATTAATGTGTTATCTTGTATACAATGCTTAATTCTATATAAATTCATGTTATAGTACGGCTGGTGGGCAAATCCTATTGTCAACGGAGATTACCCCGAAATTATGAAGGAGAGAGTTAGAGAAAGGAGTCTCAGAGAAGGTTACAATCGATCAAGGCTTCCGTCTTTCACGGATGAAGAGAAACAGGAACTCAAAGGAAGCTATGACTATTTAACTATTAATATGTATACTTCGAACTTGGCTACTTACATCAACGATGTTGACAATGCTGTTAATTTCGCGAATGACATATCCGTGTTACTAACACAGCCAGCAGATTGGGAACAAACAGCGGCTGACTGGTTTAGGGTGAGTTTTTTTTAAGTAAAATTTCCGGTGCTTATAAAATATTTGTTGTTCATTTTTATTGATGCTAATATAACCAGTAGTCGATAAGATAGAGATAAACATTGTATTGTTGATTTTGTTGATTGTTGATTGGCAAAGCACTTCTGTGTAATCTCAAATCAGAATGTTGATACCGTTAAAAGAAAAAGTTATGAAAAAATTCCGTAACATTCCTTAATTAATATTTAAATATTTCTAATATGAGTTTATTTGTTTTATTTATATAAACCTGTCCAATAAACAACAGCAAAGAAATTGTTATTAAAATATAAATAATATAAAACACATTTATATATCCCAAATTTAGGTGTATCCGCCTGGTGCCCGTCGGGTGATTAACTGGATTCGCGATCGATTCGGCGATGAAAAGGGCATTATCGTTACAGAAAACGGTTACACGGACTTCGGCAACAACCTTCAAGATTTAGACACGAGAGGTCGTTACCACATGGTAAACCGTTTTCCAAAACTGAAATAACAACGCAATAAGTTGCAACATTTTTTAGAACTATCTCAGCAACATAAATGACGCAATACACGTCGATGGCGTTAACGTGACCGGCTATATGGCGTGGAGTTTCATCAATGACGTCGAATGGTATGCGGGTTGGATGTAGGTATTGTATACTTAAACTGGGTGTCTTTTAATCCCGCGGGTGTTGAATTTGTTTGCAGCGTAAATCTGGGACACTACTATGTTGATTTCGATAGTCCAGCACGCACGAGGACACCGAAGGAATCGGCAGCCTACTATCGGAAAATTGCTACTACGAAATGTCTAGTTGATAGTTGCGTTAATTAATTTGCAATATAGTCAATGAATGGTTGGTTCGATTTTTTATTTCGCTACTCTACCTCGCTACCCAAACAAATAAAAAAATATCTTTCGCGAAAGCTTTCTACTTACCGAATTCACGAATACCAAGTGGCTATTAAATTATGTTATTTCTGTTTTGTACAGTTCGTCTAAATATCTATCAAAACCGCCATCAAAAATATGATTTTTTTACTAACTATCTTTATCCATGAGTAATCGATATTTCAAAAAAATTGACAACCAAACCAATGAGCTTCTTTGACAAGGCCAGTAAGATATGCTAAGAAATTTGTCTATTCTATGACCCTGTCTATGAACGAAAAGTTATTTTTCTAAATTTATTTTGAGCGCAGCCTTAAGAACTATATGATAATTTCTTCAAATTTAACAAAAGAAAACAATTCGAAACTACCACAAAAAACAATGCCCAGTCAACTAGGGCTTCCCAGTGATAAAACCTAATATTTGAAGGCGACAATAAACTTGCTTTCTTGCTGAGTTAGATGTCACCAGTAACAAGATAGCTCATAAATTTTATCTGTAATTACATACAGGAATCGTTTTTTGTTCTTGTGGCCAAATCGCATCGCATGCGCACGCTAATCGCATAGTGTAGGCTGGTTTGTTTACATTTTGGTTTTGATACAAAAAACAACGTTGAATTTTGGAAAAGTGCATTTATTGAAAACGGTAAATCAAGACGATCCATTTATTGCAAATGATCGCATATTTAAAAGAAGCTAGAGGATGGTACACCACCCCTTAAAACCAAGTGTTAATTACATATCAACCTCTTAACAGATATACACTTTATAACGTTTGACAAATGAGTCTCCTAAACTAAGAAATGTAAGAGTATCATAGTGGGCGGATGTAGGTTCACAAATTCTTTTATATTTACAAGTAACGTTCTTATGTTTCTTATATTTACTTACAAGCATTAAGGAATTTTATGTCAGTACACCAAGAAACGTGTGAGCTAAAAAACTGGGACAACGTCTTCTCTAGATTGCTGAGATGTACCTCAGAGAAGGATGTATTGGAAAAGCGACTTTTTTTACCAATACTAATTGTCCGAATTCTCGTCGTCCACACAAACGGGTACCTTGCAAAAATGTCTCACTGGGACAAGAGGTGCAATTTGGCACGTATAGCATATAGTATTTCCTTATCGCTACTTGCGTCTGCTGCTAACTTCTCATGTAGCAGAAAACAGCAGCACTGAAAAGAAATTCAAACATATTTTTTTGGCTGATAAATGTTGATTACGCAAATTTTCTTGACAAAAATTTGATAAGGACGGGTAGCCAATAATTTGTTATCGGGGCGATACGAACTTAATTGCTTTTTGAATAACCTTTTTGCGTCAGTCATTCAATGCCAAATTACTCGAACCGTAACAAGCAAGAAATGGAAACACAACAGCAATGCTGGATTCAAAATAAAGTACCGATATGATACGGGCGCAATCAAACGAATTATGTACACCATATTTGCACCGATGATATCTTTAGTAATCATTTTGCAACATCCTGTATAAGATTTACAAGAAAAAATATATTTTTTGTTTTACTGTCAGTTTAGTTATTTTAACGTCAAAACAGGCATTTCATCACATTTATCAGCTCTCACAAGCAATTTTTTAAAATCTAATTGACACATATGTTGAGGTTTCTGAGGAAAAACTTTGTTGATTGGTTTCCCGAAGACACTTCCTTATATTGCTACGATTTCTGCAACCATGTGCAATTTGCGTAACGATTCCACTAAAAACGTGTTATTCAAACGCCGAAAGCTCCGCCACTGATTTATGTTTTGTACACAGCGGGATATGTTGCACAAATTAACTCTCTTCTTTTTTGCTGCCGGCAAGGGCGTTTGAAACGTCGTTTCTCTTAAATTCGTCGCTGACCGCTTCTTTCAGCATACTCCAAAGTGCGTCTTTATTCAGCAAAACATACTGATAATTTTTGATGTCGGGATTAAATAAAGTTTCGTCTTTCTCGATCAACATCCGACGAGGTATGTTATGGATTTGTTCCGTGTTAATGTATCTAGGGGAAGCGGTACTTCTTAGAATTACAGTTGGAGCGATAGGTGCCCTTACTGTTGTCGGTGTGCTTGTAAGGGTCTGATGAGTCCAAGATGACGTAGCGTTTATGTCGCTTGGTGAAGACGGGTTACTTTCAGTCGACGTCGGTAGAATGTCTAAGGTGGTGATATTCTCTGCTGGCTCTTGCACATTCTCGGTATCTGAAAGCAAACTGACCATTTCGAAATGTCGTTTTAACGATTTCGTCTGCTCAATTATTTTTAAGATGCTTGGGGCGACGGTGTGGTTCGACGGGTTATCGCCTGAAGACATTGATTCCGTTTTCGTAAGTTCCAATTTTTTTGAATCCTCAAATATATTGGTTGCCGACGTACTCAAGTTAAACATGGGGTCGGCAATCTTTTCGACCAAGATCGTGGCGGATGGTCCAGAAAATTCTTTTTCTCTACACTCTTTTGAAATGTCCAATTGGTTGTTACCATTTTCGTTTGTTCCAAACCACGTTACGAGATCGTCGGTGGTGACAGAACTGAGCAAGGAGCTTTTTGATTGCGAATGGAAGAAAGTTTCCGCAGCGAGGTCTTCCCTCGATGAAGGATATATCCTAGCATAAGCGGGTCGCGCAGAACTTATGACAAACGGGCTTCTGATACTATATTGCACGCAAACGGGACACGAGGTCGATATGTTGGCGAAAGTGAGCCAAAGCTTGTTGTCGTGAGTGCTGTGCTGCATTTCTGCCATTTCCTGCGGAGGATTCAGCAGTTGCGGAGGAATTGATGTAAGCTCAAAACCCGAGAACAGTGCCACGTCTAGTCGAAGTATAGGGGACGGCTTAGATCCTTTCCACCTAAAGCACAAGATGCCCAACATTAACGAAGACAAAAAGTGACACACGGTGACAAAGCATATACCAATCCCACATTACTTGTTAATAACAAGTTTTTTTTTTTATTCTTGGAAAATCTTTCTTTAGGTTATTCTGGCTTCCAGACAAAAATTATTTTCTCGAAAACTATTCATCTGATAAGCAAAATTCTTTAACCTAGGGATGCGGAAGATCCGGTACTATAACTTTTATTTCAGACATTTTTTCGATTATATTCAGAGTTTTTTAATTATGAACTAATATCTAAAAGGCCCTGAAAATTATTTTTTTGCAGAGTAAATTATAAATCAAAATTCGTAAAAAATATGGCTAATTGGTTTAGCTGCTATTGCAGATTGCAACAAGAGCTACAATTTTGGTATTTACGGTTCTCGTCTCTCACATATACTGTTCGAGATATTTAAAAAAATCTAAATGAAAGTCACTATTTCCCGCCCTCAATCTAGGAAAGCAAGTCATTTACTATCACGGCGCATTGCATGGTTTCATAAAACAAGTATTTTCTCGAAAAACATTTATCCCATTGAAAAAATTAATATACCGGCAAACATGGGAGATCTGGGGCTATAACTTTTACTTCGGGCATTTTTTGGTTTATATAAAGGGTGTGTCGATTAGGGGATAAAAAATCTTACAGATCCTGAAAATTGCTTTTTTGCTGGGAAGGTTATTAGTATATGAAAAACTATAAAACACGAAGAGCGCAAATGACTTACTTGAAGCATGTCTTTACTTTTAACATTGGTAATTTTCCATCGATTTCTTCAACAGAACTAGATTCAGATTGTAGCTCTTCTAGAATCTCGGATCCAATTTCCAACAGAGGAGTTTTGTTTTTGGCAGCGTAGGTTGAGTAGGCTATTTTACCCTGTTAACAGAAGAAGAAAGGTCATTTTCATTTAATGAATATATGGGAGCTCTGAACAACGCTTGCAATTAGTGGAATTTTATTTCGAAAATAATGGTTCTGTGCGGAATACGTAACGCGCACTACGTCCATTTTATCGTCGACAAAATCGTCTATCAGAGCAGTTAATTCGATTAACCATGGAACGTTTTCGTACCACGTTTACTCTTATTGATAACTCGCATCCCCAGAGACGCCGTACGGTGCGTACAGAAGAAGCTATTGCTGCTGTAGAGCGTAGCATTGAGGAAGACCCGAATGAGTCCATCCGCCATCGAGCACAGGAATTGGATTGTGTCCATCCACTTTATGGAAGAATTTGCGGAAGGATCTTGGTTCACGTGCTTACAAAATCCAACTCGTGCAAGAATTGAAGCCAAACGATCATAAAGTAAGGCGTAGATCCGTCGAATGGGACCAAAACGAGATTGCCGTTGTTCCCGATTTTCATAAGCGAATTTTGTTTAGCGATGAAGCGCACTTCTGGTGGAATGGCTACGTCAACAAACAAAACTGCCGCATTTGGGGCGAAGCTAATCCTCAAGTGTATGTCGAAACACCGTTACACCCAGAAAAACTGACTGTTTTGTGCGCTTTATGGGCTGGTGGAATCATAGGTCCGTACTTCTTCAAAAACGATGATGGCCAGAACGTTACAGTCAATGGTGATCGGTATAGAGCTATGATTACTAACTCTTTCATTCCTGAATTGAATAACCATGATGTCCAGGAGATGTGGTTTCAACAAGACGGCGCAACATGTCACACAGCTAGTGCCACAATCGATTTATTGAAAGACACGTTTGGTGACCATCTAATTTCACGTTTTTGACCTGTGAATTGGCCTCCAAGATCTTGTGATTTAACACCGCTAGACTACTTTCTGTGAGGCTATGTAGAGTCATTGGTCTATGCGGATAAGCCATAAATGCTTGACCATTTGGAAGACTACATTCGCCGTGTTATTGCCGATATACGGCCACAAATGTTGGAAAAAGTCATCGAAAATTGGATGTCCAGATTGGACTACATCCGCGCCAGCCGTGGCTGTCATATGCCAGAAATCATATTTAAAATGTAATGCCATAAGATTATAAATAAAATAAAAATAAATAAAATTTATGTCAATCGAATAATCCATCGTTGTTTTATCGCAACTTAAAGTTCTATACATCGAAAAAAAACACCCCTTATATTCGAATGTCTCAGGACGATTAGAATACTTTCTTTTATCCGCGTTGTCAAAAACAATGAGTGGAATTTTAGCATGTAAAAATGGTAACCTATTTTTACATTCTAAAAATCTGTTGGTTTGAAATAATATGACTTACTTAAAAGTTTCCATGTCACTGAGTGAATTGTAAGGGTTTCAAATAGAAAATATATTTAACAAACCCAAATATGAATAGACGAATAAAAAGTATCACCGGTATTCACGAAAACGTGTAGCTTTGTAATGTTTAACTATTGTTTGGTTATTACCTGCACTGTTGCGCAACCCGCACCAGTCGCATAAACAAAAACCTTAGTGGGTAAACTTGGCAGGTACAGAGTTTGGGATTGTCTGTTTTTATTGAGTTCCAACGTATCTGTAAGTTCCATTCCGGAAGTGGCTAGCGACACGACAAGAGACCTTAAATGCAATATAATTAAGCAACATTTTATTTGTTATTTCTTGTTTATTTACCGATGACGGTCTCTCGTAAGGGCGTCGTATTTGGAGAAAGCTTTGACTGCCGGATAAAAGAGATCGTAGTGGTTGTCCAACATGTGGGAGCGGTAAAACAAAAATTTCGAAACACTTTCAGCAGTTCTAAGATCGCCGATGATGCAGAAAGTTGAGAGGGCATATATCGAAGCTTTGTACTCTTCCACCGTGGCTGAAAAGTATTAGTTATATATTAAATATACCACACCTACCGGAAATTACAAACCAGCTAAAGGCTCCTTCAGTATTTTTCCAGTTTCGGACTCGTACAACCAATCGGCGGCGTCCTTCTTCGGTACAAAATGTGTCCATCCAAACTCGCCGTCTTCCGTGGTTGATGCGTTTCTTAATTTTTCGATTGCCCAAGCAGCTGTCGCACTTCTAACCTGTGAATTAAATTGTTCTAATCAGCACACCTGCACATACTGTTTGAGTTTTTTTTTACTATGAGAACTGATCCGCATGAAATAAATGTCTTACCAGTACTAACGCAAGTGCAACGGCGGCAATTGTTTCTGGAAGCTCAATGTTGGGTAAGCTGTTCTCGATAAATATCTTTGCCTTTTGAATTGCATCTGGAAAGAAAGCAATTGCCATTAGTAGAAACGACTTATTTAGAATGTCTCGTATATAACATAGGTGGTAGGATAACTCTCAATATAACATCTATATTTATGCTCGGCTGGAGATTCGTCATCCAAAAAAAGGTCATACATAAACTAAATTAAATATGCTTTTTAAAATGGCTTTTTTACAGAATAATTTTCCTTAACGAGATTAAAATTGTCAAGTATTGCACCGGGAGGTATCTTAAAGAATAAGTATTTTTAACGAAATGTACGCTATCCAATTTTTTTGAAGTTTTTGAATTGTTTTCGTATATTTGAACCATTTTCAATGACAAAAATTAAAATCATGTACATTTACGTGGTACTTTTATGAAACATTTCTTTTTGCACCCTTTGTAATATGACTAGGAAAATGACTACTATTAGCTTGATTCTAACCATGTAGACTAAAACGTAAGAATTTTCGCACTGTGTTGCAAAACCTTTTTTAAAATATTTAATTGACTTTTTAATTTAATATGATTTAATATGACTCAGAAAGGGGGTTTTACATCGATGTCTAGTGGTATATAAGGGTTTTCATTACTATAATGCTGGAAGACGCCAATTTTGACTAGTATTTGAAACATATGGACAACAAAAGGTAACTGTTTGGATCAAAAAAGTAGTTTGAGCTGATATCTGCAGTTTTGATGCGGTTTTAGGTTCGATGTGTGTCGGAGGGGCCGATTTTGACTGGAGTCTGCTTGAAAAATGGAAGTAATTAATCCAAGAAAGTGGGTTTTTCAGTAGTTATCTGCAGTTTTAATGTAGATTTGGGTCCGGTAAGTTATGAAAATGCTGGTTTTTACTATAATCTACTCGGAATCAAGAGCGAAAACCATTTATTTGTCCCAAAAAGAGGGGTTTTAAATACATATCTGCTTTTCTAGTGTAGATTTGAGTGCATTAAGAGGCGAAAAAGCAGATTCTCAGTATCTACGTTCATATCAACATTTTTTTTAAGACCAATTTCCAGCGGATCATGTTTTTGAAACAGTCCGTCAATGCATGAAATACAATTTTCATTAACAATTATTAGCATTTAAGTTTACCTGAATCGGCATCCGTCTGGATTCCGATTTCATATAATGATATTATGGTCTCCGCAGTGATTTCAACTATATTTTCCTGAATTATCGCCTCATCTGTAAGGTTCTTTCTTGAGTTCGAACTAAAAAACAGATTTAATTACATTTTAGGTCATGAAAAAATTGAGGTAAGTTATTTACAATTTCAGTGACATAAATAATTTTCTTAGGTAGGGTGAAAGTTAAATTACTAAGCAGCATTGTATCCACATCAAAACCAAAATGAACAGTGAATAAAACGTTTACTTTTATTTAATAGTGTTTCTAAACAAGGAATTTGTATTACCAACTACTTAGAGAAATCTTGACATCTGCGTCTAGTGGTGTAAACCTTCCATCGTCTTCTTGACGCAATTGAACCCAACGTTTTATTGACTGGATAAGTTCTGGGTCAATACTAAAATAGAGTTGCACTTTTGATAGAGCCTCCAATATAGACACTGTAGCCTTATGACTGCCCAACATTGGATGCGGACTAAACGAATTGTCCTCCTTTCTGAATGATAAAATGGACTGTATCTGAAATTTTTGTAATGTTATAACCATAATAAAAATATTTTTATAACGTATTTTGGTCTATTATTTGTTTTAATTAACTTTCAGGGTTCAAACTTTACAGGAAGATTAAAATAAACTTTAAACAAACTCATTGCTTTTAGAGATACTTGTTAAGAATTAGATAGTTATTACTGACTCGTGGTGGCAACAAATTGGCGATTTCTTCCCGGCTGGAGTCGTTCGTGCTCAGATGTAAATGCTGAAGCGGCAAAGTTGGAGTTAGGGATGCTAAAGCTTCGCTTAAACCGTATCCTTCGATATATTTTAAACTGGGTACGGATATTCCGCCGGTAATTACCAGTTTGCCTCTTTCAGATCCTGGGACTACTTTCTTCGGCGTATCTAGATGGAGAACTTGACTGAAACCTGCCTCGTCATTGTTATTCCAAATCCTAGTAAATATTTATAGCTTAAAGTTACGCGGACGCTATCACCACTGTTTCTGTATACCTGAATTCGGCCAGATTACCCCAAGCGGATGCAAATCCAATATAACGCACTTTAAATTTTTTATCCATGCGCCATTTAAGTAATGTCATGTTATTTAATTCGGACCCATTACCGAAGGAGATCACGTTATCGTGCCAAGAAATCGAAAACGTAGTCCAATCATTTAGCGCCAAAATATTAGGCATTGTTATCGAAGCCAATTGGATTCCATAATCTATGAAGCAAAAAAAAACATTCTATTATAAAATAAAGTATCTGATCATTAAAACAAAATCTAATAACGAGAACGGATTGTTAATATAAACAAAATTCGTTTTTCGAAACGCCATTCTCGTAATGTGGTATTTTAATAATAGTAGTAATAGTATTTTTTGCAACAAGTTTAATAAACGAGTGACTGCAGAAATTTATCGACATGATGGATACTGTATTTTTTCTACGACCATTAGTTTTCAGGTACATTTTTACCAAACAACACGAATACATTAGCTCAGTGACGTGTGATGGGATCGTTAGAATTATCAAAATACTATCCGTACACATGCTACCACTCCCAAACGTATGACTAAAGTATCAGAAATGTCGGAACTGATTCGCAACCCGTGACTCCTAACCCACGTTTGATTGCTGCATACTTTTGTATTTTAGAGCAAAAAGCAGAAATATATTTTTAAATTAAACCGGAATTAACTTAGCACTATTAGCTGATGATAATCAATGTTACCAAAGTATAATTTAATAATAAAGATTATTTCTGAGAGGAGAGAAGCATACTTCAATCAATCAAAGCACAAGCCATTGGAAATTGCCCCAAAATTAAGATAAAATACTGATTTCAAACATGGTTTGAATCTGAAGGATATCTGAAAAATAATAATAATTTTAAAAGAGTAATAACAGTAAGCAACAACTTTTTCGAATTTAGGCAAACACGACTGTCCGATAGCAACTATTGTGTATTGATCTAACCCATAAAGTAAATGCGTTGACATTCGTAAGCCTTTACCTAAGATCTTAAGCCCTTACTAATTCATTTCTTCAGTCACTCGTTTATCAAACTTGTTGCAAAAAATACTAAAACTGCTGTTACTACTATTATTAAAATACATTACGAGAATTCACAAAAAACTGTATTACGTAAACCCTTAATTTAAATATGTTCATTAAACAAAAAATTAGATGGCTACATTTTTCTTAGTTGCATTACAATTTGCCAAAAACAAAGAAATAAGGAAGCTTATCCCAAGTAAAACTTACTATATTTTCCACGCTCAATGTGACACATGGTATTTCCAGCATCGCCGATCGTTATCCTGTACATTTTGTCCAGTTTGGTTTTGCTCTCGGCCAAAGCGATATATACTGGATAAGAATTTGTCTTGATTTCGATAACGATATTTTCACGGTTCCTTGGCGATGGAATCCATTCGTACTTGTAATTGTCTGTCGTCGATACTATTACGTTTTCTGCAAGTAACGAAAGTTGTAGTCAAAGCTATTTATGGGCTAACCAAAACTAACCATTGGCACAAAAATATGCGCTTTCCGTGTGACTTCTGACAATGCCTTCGGGAAGAACTTTCACGGTGGCTGAATGTACCACCGCACCGGATAGAGTGCTGTTGTCTGAGTTTTCTATTCCTTCGCAGCTTAAACTTGTATATCCATTTACTTCAACTAGAATAGTAGCGTCACTGAATTCATGAAATTAACTCACATCCGAGAGTTGGTTTAAAAAAGCAATTTATAACTGTGAAAGACCCAAGAGAATGCATAAATACCGAAATTCGTAAAAACAATTATTTTAGTTGTGATCAAAAAAATTTATTTTTGAAACATTAAATAAACTTCTGCCGTAATACTAAAAATAGGAGCACCGTACAAAATTTCAATCTCCTTTCTGTTTTAGTGCGTAAATAAAGCTAAACATGGGAGTTTTACCAGTAAAATTTTTCATTCCCGCTGTGGTCACTAGAATGCGAACGACCAATGATGTGGCACCGCGTGGACCCAATCTCAACCGTTCCGTCACATACAGCAATCCGTTATTTACAAACTGAGCTCCTTCACTTAGAGCTAACAGCGCTGTAACCTAAAACGGTATAGGTACAGGTAATTTACGAATGTTGACAAGAATTTAGAAAACTCACGTCGACACACGAATTCAAATTGTTTCCAATTTTAATATCGACCTCGAGCGTTTCGCGTACCCTCATTGAAGAGGGGAGTCGAAATTCCACTTCCAGCGGCCTAAATTTTTAAATGCGGCTTATTTCACTCTCTGATATGTTTTCAAATCATCTTACCTAAAAACTTCGATATGCGTTGGCACGGAGAACCTGAGACCCGCTTTTGAAACGGTTAATGCCCATACCGACCAACGTCCTGCATCTTTTGGTGCGTTTATTGAGACTTTTGTGGAGCCGACTTCAGATCTGTAATATGCAAAACTAAATTTTATAGCATTTGTAACTCGTCTAATATCAGAGGCTTAATACAGAATTATCTAATGTGGGTTGTTTTAGTCAGATAGAGATATAAATAAATTAAGAAGTAAAAGTCAAAATGAAGCCACTTCCAAAGTTTTCTTTGTCTACTAAAAATTGTAAAATAAAGGTCATTTTCTATACTGCTTGCGGATAGCGCCAAAACCAACTAATACAGTCACAATAAAATATACATATATATTTGGAATATGAAAGAAAGGCAGGTGCACAGAATGTATCAACTCTATTTGGATATTTCTGACAACATCCAAGTAGTTCCAATATTATCCAATATGTTCTAATTGGTAGTAAACACCATGTTGTAAACAATTGACAGTATATCCAGAATGATTCTAAATGGTCGTAGGAAGTGCTAATATTTTTACCGCTACGAGATGTTACTGCTGCTTTAAAAATTTATTTATATAAAAACGAAAAGAGTAGAAATAAAAACCCAAACTACCACATCTTTAGTTAAGTATTCTTAAAAATAAGTTCTATTTTGCCTTTAGAATATGCAAATTTAACCCTTAAATGGTTTATTGGAGTTAACGCTGACCCCAAACTCAATAAATCTTATAAAAATCGTGCCATTCAATAGCCGCATCAATCGACGTCGCTTAGTCGGTGCCTAGCGGGCAAATCTATAGGGTGCACAGTTGTGGTAATACGGCGCGTTGGGGTCAACACGGACCCCAATATACCAGTTAAGTTAATATTTTTGATGAAATATGGCGCGCAAATTTTTAACTCCTAAAGAGCTTAGATGGTGATCTAGAAGAAGGGTCAAGTGTATCTGTCTGATGCTGAAAGCTAACACACAGACCACGACACTGAATCAGAAAAGTATAGTCAGATGGAGATAATATTCAAGATGATTCGAATAATTTCCTATCTGGCGACGAATCCAATGAAGAGCTCATCATCTGATTATTTCTACGGTAAAAATATATTCCAATTCCTGCACATAATATAATCACCCCCCTTCCGCTTTTGAGAGGACTAGCGAGACTAACTAACCCAACTAGTCCCCTTAAAGCTTGGCAATTCTTATCCCGACCTTATTCTAGAAATCATTTGGGAGCATACTAACTAAGATTACAGAATTGCGTTCCACATATCACAGTAAAAATGTTACGTACGCTAATCATCAAAGTATGTCTCAACTCAAGGCAGTTTTGAGTTTGAATATATTAGCCGGCGTTTTTAAATCTTTCGAGCTCTAAGCCATTTTTGCCATTTTTGCTTTTATTATCCGCGATACGATTTGACTATGCTGATACCAGATCAGACCGAATTACATCTAGTGACACTGCAGCTGCAATTTCTGAAATGTTTACAAATTTAATAAAAAATTGCAGTACCAACTACACATGTTGCGAATTTGCAACCGTTGACGAAATGCTGGTGCCGTTCAGGGGAAAATGCAAATTTAAGATGTATATAAAGAGAATATCTGCAAAATACGGGTTAAATATTATGTGCCTATGTGATGCTAAAATTCACTATCTTATCAATACGTTCATTTATACTAGCAAGAATGTTCCAAGAAGAAACCGAAAGAAATTTTAATTCTAATTTTAGACGTGTTAAATCTTGTTTCACCGAATTAAAATATGAATAGGAATATTACGGGAGATAATTGGTTTACTTCTAATGCGTTAGTGTCTGAACTTAAGTAGAGAAGTCTAACGTACGTCGATACTATGAGAAAAAATAAATGTGACATTCCGGCACAGTTCCTACTCAACAAAAATCGCACTTCAATATTTGGTTTTACTAGGGACAGAACACTAGTTTCCTTTGTTCCAAAACCAAACAGGAGTGTAATATTGCTATCGTCAATGAGCCATAGTGATTACGTCAATAGGGGACCCAACAAACCAGAAAAAAAATGAATTTTATAACTCTACAAAATCAGGTGTGATCAGTTTTAATCAAAAATGCGCGAGTTATTCTCGTAGTAGAAGGAGTCGAAGATGGCCTCTAACAGATTTTTTTGCTATGCTATATATCTCGACAGTACACTTACACTATATATAGCTGTGAAATTGGAAAATAAGATCAGCAGAAAATTTGTTAATGTATTAATTGGAAAAGCCCTGATACAAGAACATTTACAACAACGGATCGCACTGAATATCCCTAGGGAAATAAAAAACATAATAATAGCAGCAGGAACAGCAGAACAAAGTCAACCCGACGCCACTGATTTGCAACCTCCTCAAAAAGGAATGAGATGCTCTCTATGTCCACGATCGAGAGATAGTCTCCAATAACGGGTTCAAAATATGGAAAACCTGTTTGCAAGAAACATTCTGAACAGAGATTTGTCTATAACGCCTGCACTGCAGCATTGGAAATGCAAGAGAGAACGTCACCGTAATTTTTTTTGTTACGGCTGGTAAGAAGCGATATTACGTCGATTTGGAAGAATCAAAATGTTAGTTTCGGTTTTAGTGCCAATTTTGCAGAAGCCGATAAACATTTTGTTTATTTTCTTTTAATACATTGATGCCTTTTTATTTTTTTACTAAATAAATACTTTATAATTTTGTACGGTATTATAACAGTTTTTTCAATATTATGTTACCTTATTTCTTAAAAAAACATATTTCGCACATCAATTTTAAATAGGGGTCACCAGCGACGCTGTAATACCAGTTACGTTATAAAAAAAATTGTATCAGTTGAGGGTTAATAAAATTTATTGAAAAATTGTGAATAAATGTTAATAATTTTCTGCACTATATATTAGGCGCTACGCATTAATGTGAGAAAGCGAAGGTTTTACATGCTCCATAATTTATAAATTTTATTAAGCGATATCAATAATACTTGCTTATTTTGGATCAAAAACCATAATCATCTGCAATGCAAAGTGCTTCCTAGGTATTTCAAGTCTTAAGCTACACTAAAATGGAAATTTTGTCAAAACCTTCTAGTTAATAACTTCAAGCACCTGTGAACATGTCTTGCTGACAGAGTCGGACAATACCGTTGCTTATATTTTGAACTTCCAGCAACCATGTCTAACTAATTTCGGTCAAAACAAAATAATATAACATTGTATACAGTTTGCCGAAAATGTGGTCCGACAAAAACCGCTCCAATAAAACCGTTGCATTACGCTTTTTTGGCACCAAAGTTTAGCCTCGTTGGGACAGAGTTAAAACTTTTTGTCAACAAATTGACCCTTATCAGCGAACTCTGCCAGGAACCTAATTTATCACCTTTGGGGTTTGTTGAAACATGTTGGGGCACAAATATTGTTGTCAGATTTATCTTAGAACATAGTAAACTATTACGTTGTTAATGATTGTTCGCCTGGGTCCAATTTTTATTGGCAGTTAATAATTCTGCACACAAATTACTAGTGATTAAGGTTTCGAAAGGAAACCTCTAATAAAGTTTTTATAATACTCTTTTCTCCAAAAGAATGACAGGTAGTTTTTTCTATATTTTTTTTTAATTATTTCAAATATAATTTTTAGTAAAACTAGGATGATACACATAACAATGATGATTGAGTGGTTGCCTTCTGAAACTTAATCCTTGAAAAATTTTGTTCACAGAGACCTTTTTTTTATAATAAATATTACTTTCGGCTACTTTGTCTCATTCATTCTCAGTTATTCTATACAGTAATTCCACGGATGGAGACAAGTGAACTTTAAAATTCACGATACGTAAAAAAGCTTCTCTTTATAAAAGGAGTTTGCTTGCTTTGAAAATAAGATTCGTAATGCTCATAATTTGTTTATTCTACAGGGTAGATACAAATACAATTCAAAAATCCTTAAGAGTAGCGGCCTTTTTTACAGCTTTAATATAAAATGTTAATAATAGTATATTATGCAAGAAATGCGTTAAACGGCATTTGAATCACGAGTTTATTGACACTTGCGGAGCGCAGCGGAGTTAGTTTTTGGGTACACCTTCGCAAAACAACACGAATATAATCACTGACATGACCGCAGAATTGACAAACGTCAAAATTCAAAATTCAAGACGTGGAAATATCTCCGTAAACATCCGATTGCTCCTAAACCCGTGCGGTAAAATCCCAGAAATATCCGAAGTGACTCGGATCCGTGGAAAACAAAACTGACGTGGTAATGTATAATAATAACATAATAACATATAGACGGGAGTAGAAAATAGTATATTATGCCACAAGTGCGGTAAATGGTATTTGACACAAGCGGAGCGAGTTTTTAATAAACGACGGAGTTAAAAACTTTACCGAACGTGTTGCATACTATACTTTTTCTACGACCGTTAGTTTTTGGGTACATTTTCGTAAAACACGAATACATTCACTGACGAGACCGTCAGAATTGACAAACGTCAAAATCCAAAGCGTGGGAAATATCTCCGAAAACATCCGATTGCTCCCAAATGCGTGAGGTAAACTCCCGGAAATGTACGAAGTGACTCAGATTCGTGGGAAACGAAACTGACGTGGTAAAGTAACGCTTCCCGCACGCTAGATCGGTGGGTAATTAGGGATTTTACAGACGGGAGTAGAAAAATAAACTTACCATTTTAAACTTCAAAATTTCGAATTTAATTTAAAATTTCCCAACTTCCACTTGCCACCTATTTTACTCCAGAAGATGTCTTTATTAGCGGGAGAGTGAAAATTGTTGCCGCTACGTTTGTGAATTTTTGCTTGAAAATCTGTGACGTATTTTAAATTTGAAAACGATTTTTTTAACATTTTGTAATAGAGCTGCAGTTCTGTAGATATACTGTATATCGCGTGTAGGTTTTTAATTTCCTCTTTTAATTCTCTAACTCCTGTTAAACTGGTGATTTTAGCATTCCGCAAGAGAAAATGTCAGGAAATATTTATTTAATTTATATTGGGGAAAGTTCAGTAACTACTACATACCAAGGGGTCTTTAATCGCTGTGGTATTGTCGAAAAGATTTATACGTTTAAGACAACTAATTAGGTTTTACTGAAATAGCGGAAACTTATAAGTCTGCGGTTAGTCAAATGATGATGTGACATTGGAATGGGGGAGAGTTTGTCTGAACTATTAAGTTTTTGTAGGTTGTTATTGGAATGGTCGTTAACTTGTTATATAGAACCTACAAATTGTGATATCCTCGGAAGTTAATTGCAGCAAGTATTCAACAACCAGTCGAAACTAGAGAAAATTTGACTGCGTCATTGAACTCTGCAACTACAATTCTGCAAACGTGGGGCAGAATGGTAAAAACGAAACTATTCTAGCTCTGAAACGACACAAGTATTTTTTTTAATAATATATCTTTGTGGGTGTAGGCCAATCGTATACTTCGCAGTACACAGTCGTCAAATTGTTTGCAGTACGGATCTGCAAAATATCAATTGTGAATCAACTGTCTATAGAGAGTGTGTTTGAACCCAAAGCGAAGGATGTTGAGTGTATTCCTTAAATAATTTTGAGAGTCAAAAGAATCTTCTTGCTCGAGTGCTTTTAGCAATCTCTTTGCTGAATTTTATCCTTTTGACTGGCATCGGCATTTTTTTTCAAATTCTTGAAGTCATAATAAACTACTATTTAAGATCGTTCTTGTGAATGAAAACAGTAACTGTAATAATATGTAACTGTAACAATCTGAACTGCGCCAATATGATGCGTGTATTCGGTCATAAAAGAAAACACTATATACATTTCACCAACATTGAACAGCTCTGCTAATTCGATATACCAATTAGATTAACTCACGTTGTATTGAAGCATCTCCACATCCACAGTTGATCAAACGGTGCTCCGCCCACTAAACTTTCAGGTGGTCCGTTGCTTCTTTTCGAAGGTCCAGCTCCGGAACCTCTTTGCCTAAATGAGATTATCGATGCTCCGGAATCACCCCTGCGTGCGCACTGCTGTTGGTAAAATGAGACCCCGGCTTCCAAAAAATCGACCTCGCCGGTAATAATCGAATGTTTTTGCTTGTCTTCGCTGAAACAAAACAAATCATTCAATTTTTATTTAGTCGCAAATTTCAATTATTTGCAATTGGAGTACTGTGGATTGTACCTTATTCTTGGATCGAACCTAATATCGCCATTGACTCCATCTCTTCCTCCCAAAAGACATACGAGAGAAGATGGTGCCGCTATCACTTCAACGTCTATATATTGATCAGGAAGCCACCATTCTCTTTCTTCCAGATTTACTGAAACCTAAGAAATTACATTTAGTGGTTCCTTATTTTAAATATATTATATCATTTTGAGAATCCTGAGACAATTTAACAACAGTTTAGGCCGAAGTTCAGAATCCCAAGTTATTAATTAGCATGAAAACCTTTAAGAAACATATAAAATGTACTCTTTACACATTCACTTTGTGTTAACGAGAGTTGGATAGGAGTAATCAGAAACGCTTGAGACAATAAAAGAAGGTATTACGCTTGAGAAGCGAGAAACAGAGTTAAGTCCAGTGGGATTGGACTGTGTCCTAAATTTGCCTCAGATTTTTGTTTGTTATATAGGGTTCGCAAATAAAGACCAGGGAAATGATAAATTTTGGCTAGAAATACTAGAAATTTCGCACCCCCAGGAAGGCTTAGGTTTCAAAGCTATTTACATCCAGTTTCTGACTTAATGGTAAGTAAATATTTTAGAACTTAGGATCTATTAAAAAATATCATCTATGTGGGTCTCGAAGCTTTTAAATTCTACTAGCTTACCTGTGGTTCTATAAGTTTCACGTGGAAGCTAATGATGTCACTAACTGGTTCGCCTTGCGGGGTGACATAGTAGATCAACAACTGGCTTACGGGGGCCATTATGGATTTCACGGTGAAACTAAACAAATTAGGAAATTATAGTTGTCGAATCACCATGAGATGAATGAAATCTATTTTGTTCAATTTAACGTTCAACAGGACCTTTTAATAGCCAAATTTTAGTCGCATTAAGTAATTTAAGCATTAGGACCATTTTTGCACTGACAGTTCCTAGCAAAATTTATTCGAGAGCTAATAAGAAAAATTAACTTCATAGTAAAACTTGCTGCAGCTGCGCCAGTAACCGAACAACGTTCGTTAAAATACTTTCCTATCAAATTCAGCCCGCCTTGAGCAACATAAGCGTGTGAATTGAACCGGAAATAATCCTCCAATAATCCCTCTGAGTAGGGACAAAACGGTAACCTGGACACCGATAACCAGGGAGAAGCATTTAATACTAAGCTTTCCCAACTTCCACTTTAATCCCTTGTACGATGAAATACCCCGCGATTAGAAAGTTTACTGCAATGGCATAATAATTTCTAGCGGTATAAGGAATATCGCATAGTTGAGAAAAAACGGGATCGTCTAAGCAAAGCCAGGTAGTACACAAAATAGAAATTAAACGAGAGGAAAGCAATCACCAAGTTGATAAATAAACCGCTGGAATTTGCCATATCTTCATGAAGTGAAAGATGTGAAACACAATCTTTTCTTTGCCTGACTTATATCCGCCTTTCATATTGGGCCAATACGGAAGACGGATATAATTTAGATTTTTGCGAGAGTGTTATGTATTTTTACAAGTTTTTGAATGTTTTCAACTTGCGACAGTCAGTTTCAATACCGAAATTGGAATTCTAAAGTTTTATGAAGTTCTATAGGTAACAACAAAACTACCTACTTAGACAAGACAATGATATTTTGTGATAGTATAATAATATAATTCATAAAAAATGATTCCATTATAAGAATATCAAAAAGTCAGAATAATAGAAATATAACAGGACCGTATTATCAAAAATTTGAGAGATAATACTTTTTGCTAGTTAAAACATGGCAAAAAAACATTCAAATTTAATCATCATAGGAAGCATCTCGAATGGATATAAATTGTGAAAAAAAAAAATCAATACTTAAAATTTTGACTCTGCTGGCGGTTCCGAAAAAGAAATGCTTCGACTTCAAGTTTTAAATCCGTCATTCTATTTCTGTTAAAAACTTTACATGATCAAAATATTTCTCATATTAAGGAAGTATCCAAAAAGTAGGATAGTAATGTACAAACGACATCTTGGAATCTTCAATAATAATGGAATTTCCCATCAGGACACATTGACAATGGGTCATCTTAGGGGACATCCTGTGTACAACATTTTTCATAACTTTCTTGAATCAAAAATTTCAGCTAGGAACATGGTACTGAGAATAATAATAAATAGTGAGGGTTTCACTTAACCGATTTAAAGAATTACCACAGAAAACTTATACCTACTTAAATTTGATTTTGCAGTGATTTCCTCCGTTTGTTAACTCCATAATCGAATTTTGCTCATTGTTCCGGTCTATCCAGTACGTGATTTGGCCGTCTGTTGTGATAGCGAGCTGCATGTCGTTATCACAGGAACATGTCGATAAAATCGTCACATGAGCTTTCTCGTTGGGCTGAAATAATATCAAATTCTGCAGGATGTAAGATTTTTTTTTTAGTTCAATTTCAAAACTTTGAAGAATACAATTCTGCGAAACAAAGTGTCGGTTTTTTAAAATACAGAAAATAATTGATTTGTCAATACACTTCACTAATATCATTTAAAAAATTATTACCACATATTTCTTTTAATTTAAATAATCAGAGTATAGCAAAGTACCACTAATACGGAAACTCACTTGCAGTGTATGTTCCATATCCTCAATTAACAGATAACAATCTGATGAAGAATTCCATTTCTGTATGGACTCGCGGGCTAGCACGTAATGACTCTCTATTTCTTTGCTATCAACTGATACCAACTCGGCCTGAAAATAGAAATAGTTACCAGTCACTTCAAGTTTCGGTTTAGATTTATAAGGAAGTGTCCAACAAATGCTGACCTCAAGTTCTTGTTGAGGAAATGTTATAATTATACAGATAATACATATCCATAAATAGAATATTTGCGAATAATCAACTAAAACTAACTAAGCTGGACAAATATAATCCAGATCAATATTCAATAGCAAAAACTAACTAATTGGTGAAGACAAGGACGTCATTTCCAGCTGTTACGGTTTTAATTGATATTCTGTTTCTTTTTCGAAGATATTAAGCAATAAATCTCGGACAGATAAATTGATACAATAACTTCTTGTCGCAAAGGCCATAAATTCCATGAAATCCTTTATTGGAATCACGTCGTGCTGTTCTTGTGTGTGAAACCCACGCCGGTTCTACGACTTTTTAGAGAATTTTCTTTCACGGAAAATATAAATAAATTGTCTGGGACCGAGGACTTGGAAGTTGGTGCTTAATACGGATATATTTTGCCCACAGAAATATATACGACTACGTGTTACCCTAAAGAGAGAGGTAATCACTGAGACGTCTTGCCTTTGTTATATTGTACTAATTTTTTGTAAGTATTTTGTTTATGTAAGTAAAGTAATAATAATTTCAAACATAAACTGAAATGCGTGTGCTATACCGACAAAAGAAGGTATCAAAAACATAATAATAGTGGAAGAAATAAACAAAACAAAAGCATTGGAGTATTGGAAAATAAAAACAAAATTGGGTAGACTGAAACTCCAAAATAGGAGCCGTTGTGATGAATTCGATAACCTAATTGAAGTTTACCTGAAGTGCAATTGTATCGCTATCAGCCATTATCGACGGAACAATAAATGTGCCTTCCCCATTAGAAATTTCTATATCTTGAGAATAAATGCAAGTCGTATTATCGAACACTTTCACCCGAACTCGCACTGATTTTTCGGTACTCATCGCCTGCACCTAAAAAAATGGAAAACCGGAAATTACATATTCCTCCGGTACATATACAATAAAAATTCGATGACATCGATAAGTTGCAATATACGTTTACTGAATATTAGTAAAAGTTTTTTGTTCGGCCCACCTTTCCAGCGAATGGCAATCCCGGTTTGTATCTTCTACGCATTTCGTTGCTAAATCGCAATTCAACATAATGCTCTTCGGCGACAGCGACATCTGGCAATCCCCAGTTTGTATTTGGCGTTACTTCTACAGCGACGAAAAATTCAGCTTGGTCTACATCGACTTGAAGTACCCATCGACCAATAAGTGCATAGGGGCTCAAAGGTAAACTAAAGGATTTCACTCCTAGAACCCATATAAAATTTTTTCGTGTAGGAATTAGAACAACACAGCCTAGGCAGCCACCGAAGCTCACCTTCGTCTAGTGCCACTTGATCCCATATGGCGACCTTTGTTCCCTGGGGATCCTTCACGCTCACGCTACCAATAGCTCCCATGGCTATTTGTAAATCGTGATTCAAAGCTAAGATCCAGAATAAAACTAAAACAAGAATTTCCGTATCGATTTTACGACCAAAACTCTTATTTGCTAATATAGAACGGTAGTAGGAGTAGGTCAAAAGTCAAAGTAGTCAAAAAACGGGATATTTTTGAAAATTAGTTCTATATAAAAAAATTTGCACTTTTTTAACTATATCCAAAATTGTTCACGGCTCACAGTTCATTTTATTTCCACGAATATTATAATAATTTTATAACTGAAATGCTAGTTTAATATTTTTTTGTGGTTATTTTTTTATTGATTTTTAAAACGTAGCTTTTTCATTAAAACAAAATAAATCATAAATACTGAAAGATAACAATAAAAACGACAACTCAAAATACATTTTATTATATATTTTCAAAAAATGAAATCCAAAAATTTCTAATTAAAATAAGTCCATCTCCAAAATAATATTTTGGAAAAAGAGTATTCTATTCCAATTTATTGAAGTGAGTAAGTGTGCACAATTTTTTTCCGGTGGCTCTTTCCATTTCCCAAATCCACATCCATAGCTTGGAGACATACAGGATTGTCAAATTTATTAGTAAGTATTAAACCAGTAAAGTTACCGGAACTGTGATTTAGATGCATAATGCCCTGATGTCAGCGTTTCTATAGAAAGTGCCTTTTCGAGAACGATTGTGTGATGTTTTTTATTAGTTATTTTTCCCTCGTATACTATTTTGATTTCCAACTGTAGAAAACCTTTCCATTTATTGCTTCTTAAGCATCTAATATAATATGCAAGTATCTATTTGAATATTACTTTCAGTGATGAACTTGAACTTTTTGTCGGTGTTTTCAACGCCTCTTTTGCATCGATAAGGCTAGAAAAATTTTGTGATACTTTCGGTATTATTTTGTTGCGATATAAATGTTATTATTATTATTATCATTATTATTATTATTATTATTATTATTATTATTATTATTATTATTATTATTATTATACCTAATGTAATAATTATAAAATTAGGTTAGGTTTTTATAAAAATATTAAAATGTCCAAGTAGACAAACAAAACTTATAATTTCGATGTTGTAGTAGTTTAAAAATTAGGACACATTATAGAAAAAACTGGTGAATTTCTTTTTGTACGCTATTTTGGTGTAACTACTTTTTTCCTAAAAAAATCGCTAGTCGACGTCGACGCCTCAATTTTGGTAGCTTCATGGTATTATGCACCTAAAGTCACCCAGGCAATCCTATTAAAAAGACCACCCCCAATATTGTTACTTTACCAACTAGATAGAATATTTACTACTTTAATATCAGTATGCTTGGCGAATCCTCCCGTGTGTCACAAAGGCATTATAATTTCAGATGCTAGAGTTTGATTGCACAGTCGAGAAACTTTAAGATCAAAGGGTTAGGGAAATATAGATCTGAGGAACCGTAAAACAATATTTCTTAACTTCAAAAGTTAGTAAAACGAACCTATAGAATTTTGTTAAATTGATTAAATTAATATTTTGGGTCTACGAATCCATAGCAACAAAACTGATTTTATTATTTTTTATTAGAATGTACATCCAAAATTACATTCATTTCTTTAAACACTTTGTCTACATGAAACTTATTTCGCATAGAAGTTCTTTTAAGAATAAAGACAATTTCGAAAGAGAAGGTTAGAGGATCTTATGTGGGTCATCCTGTACAACGATAAGTCATAAGAATAAAAGCTCTTTTCGGTACGGTAAAAAACATTTTACTGCGGCGGAAAGGCTGAACAAATATAATTCTCAAGGGAGCAAATAAAAACTGAGAAACTGGGTCACAAAAGATCAAAATTTATGTTGCCCGGAGTTTTATTAATATTTAGCGAGTTTCCGGGACGCGTCAGCCTACACACCCCAATACATTTACAACATAATCTTCTAAAATTGGCCGAGGAGATCCCGATTTCGGGCGTTTCGTTTGACAATAATTGATATATACCACTTTATTTGTTGGTCGGTAGGGTCAGGATGCCTAAATTTGGCCGACAGGATGAGTTGAATGAAATATATTACAATACTTACATTAAATGGCTTTAAATTTAAGGTCTGTTTAGACGACAATTCCATTTAATTATATGTTTTTTTTATTAAAGTTTTCCCATTTAAACAGCATTAATAATGGTTATATTATTCAGTGCTCACTTAGTAACAAAAAAAAAATAGCAATTTGTTTATTGCCCAATTTTGTAAACCTGCTAAACTACTTACTGCACTACAATGATTGACTTCATTAATTGTCGAAATATTGAAATGCGGTTTCGCATCTATAGGGATCCGAATAAATTCAATAAACCACAACAAAATACAGAAAATTTCGAAACCAATTCGAATTGTTTGTCATTGATAATCGCTTATAAATCTATTTGTTTGTCCAAAGGAATTACCAGAAATTATATTCCACAATTTCAAATGAATGCGCACTGGCAGTGAAATAAATTGACTTTATGCCCCTCATATTTCGGAGTTAATTTTGTTCATTTATCACCTGAGACCTTGTTATTAATGTTTTACCGTTTTTTGCCCATATTTACGGTAAAAAACTTGAAAGAAACAAAATCTGACCAATTTGACAATTTATGACGATTGCGATATGAACACAGGAAGTATATTTCGCAAATAAGAAAATGATTTTTATTTTAGACGGTTTCAATGATGGTTACTTGCACTATATTCAGGGCTTCTTAAACTTTTTTATATAGCGACCCCCTTCAAGCTTAGGAAATTTTAAACGACACCCTCCTCCATATAATCAAACATATATTAACCGTAGATGTAGATGTAATATCGCACTATTTTACAATGTAAATAAAATAAGGATTAAAGAATACGTACCCATTCACTTCACATATATGTAATTGAAACGTTGACGGGATATCGGTTGTAATAAAACACAATAAATAGAATGACATAAAACTATATATATATATATATATATATATATATATATATATATATATATATATATATATATATATATATATATATATATATATATATATATATATATATATATATATATATATATATATATATATATGACACTATATTCCGGGATATCATCCGTTCGCTCGTTGAACTCCGACTGGAATCCTGCATCCGACTGGAATCCTGCAAATCCTGCATCCGACTGGAATCCTGCAGACGTTTCGCCAAAATCTCACTTGGCATCTTCAATGCTCGCGCTCCGAAAACACTTCGAGGTGTTCGAAGTGTTTTCGGAGCGCGAGCATTGAAGATGCCAAGTGAGATTTTGGCGAAACGTCTGCAGGATTCCAGTCGGATGCAGGATTTGCAGGATTCCAGTCGGATGCAGGATTCCAGTCGGAGTTCAACGAGCGAACGGATGATATCCCGGAATATAGTGTCATCATATTTTTCCATCCGTGAATCAATACGTGAGAATATATATATATATATATATATATATATATATATATATATATATATATATATATATTTATTTATTTATTTATTTATTTATTTATTTATTCAATAGAAAAAATAAACTTTTGTAACAATTTTTTTAATAAAAACATATTATTAACATCAAACAATATTAATGTGACGGATGTGTTTATTTTTACACAAATAATTAAATCTAGGTTCAATTTGAGTTAGTGCAGATCGTAATAAATTTTGAACGTTTATTAAAGTTGAACGGTATTTTGATTTTATGTAAATTAATGTGGAAAAGGCTGATTCACATAAATATGTTGTACAAAATGGCAGTAATTTGTTCATTGCCATTTCCGATAGTAGCGGATATTCTGATTTGATTTCTATCCAGAATTCATGCACAGGCACTTGAGAAAATCTGAGTCGCAAGGTAGTTGTTAATTCGGCAAATTCTTCTTGCGCTTTTAAGTTTAAAAAATTAATTTCTTCCATTTCAATTGCAAATGGATTGCAAATCCATTGTTGTGTATCGATATCATTGGGAAAATACCTATGCATGTAAACTTCTATATCCTTCAAATGATTAACTATAATTTTTGTTATAGGAGTATATTTTTTTGAAATATTGTTACTAACTATATACTCGTCAGTAAATGGAAACATTTCGAGCGATCCACTTTCCACTCTGTTCTTCCATATAAGAATCTTTTTAACAAAGGCCTCAAGTTTATTTTTTAATATAAACATATTAACGCAGACTCCCTGCATTGATAAATTCATATCATTGATTTTATCAAAAATATCTGCCAAATAGCATAGCTTGAGAAGTCGTAAATTATCGTGAAAATAATCGGCCAAATTAGAATTTTGCTCTGTTAGAAATATAAGAACTTCATCTTTTAAAGTTAATAATCGTTTCAAACTTCGACCTCTTGATAGCCACCTAACTTCAGCATGTAGCAATAAACTTGTATAATATGCTACTTCCATATTTTCATTTATAGGCCCTACATAACAGTTTTGCATTGCCACTTTTTTCAAAAAATAGTTAAAATAAAACTACAATAGTATTTTGTATGATTTTTATTTGTATTTATATTTGTACGTAGTGTGTATACTAATTTTAAAATTTTATTTATAAGGATTGAAAAGTATCAGATCTTTGCGACCCCCTTTCAGTAGTCTCGCGACCCCCCTGAGGGTCGCGACCCACAGTTTAAGAAGCCATGCAGTGACTATATGACACATTTGTCAGACCACATAATAATAATAACAAAAACAGCATTTATTCGTTTAGACAAAATACGTTAAGTAGAATATTATTGGTTGGGGGGAGACAGCTAACAATGCAACCCCGTAATCCCAACAACATGCAACCCCGTAAAGCAAAGAACCAGCCCTAGATATACCTGATCCTGAACTGAATTAATGTAAAACAGAAAAAAGAAGATGGACACTACTAGAGCAAAATAAACAAGTTATGAAAAAAAGCATACAATACATACAATATAAAAAAATAGATAAAAAGTTAACAGAAAAAAATAAGTAACACTATTTTACTTAGATGTTCGGTCTCTGTTGTCAAAAATGTGTCACTTTACGATGCGTATTAACTTAATGAATATCTGAGCTTAAGTAAGTATCTTGACCTTGGAGAGTGGTTATTTTTAAAGTTAATACTAAGAGCTGCGAACTAATAAGAAAATCTGCAACAGTCATTCTGAAGACGCTAATTTTGCCTCTTTGAAATAAAGTAAATAAAGTTCAAATCAGTAGACTGTATTACAATATGAAATGTATTACACAATCGGTCAATTTTAACCTAATAGCTGCGGTTAACACATATTTGTGTAACATCAACTTTGGAAATGTGGATATTAAGAATAATTTTTGTTATAATGCACTCGTTGATCTGATCTCTAGGACGACAGATAAAAGAAAATAATGTTTACGTTTGACCTTAAATCCATAAATAAAAATAAAAATTAAAAACGATTCTGTAAAAAAAATACTACCTAGTTTAGTCAAAAATAATATGACCTTCATGATATCCTGCAAAGTATTAAGAGGTTCTGAGTCCTTAATGTTATTGAAAAGTTTTCGATAGTTATAAAAGTTCAAGTAATTTCGGAAACATCAGGAAGAAAAGGAAAATAACCAGAAAACTAAAAAATGGAAAAACACAAGTTTATAAAAGAATAGAAAGAAATATTAAGAGTAATTTCAGATTACACACTGTGAATTTGAAATAGGTATAGATAATATGCCCTTCCTCAGGTTCAGGATAAAATTTTCGTATATAGATCTGGTTTATTTTATATTGATTAGTAATTATGTGCTTACATAAAAAATAAACTTTTAAAGTAGATAATAATATTAACAATCAAGGTAAATTATTTATTTTTGTATGATTATGTGCCTTGTCCTTAAAAAACCTGTAAATAATTTTTGAAAATCTTAGTGCCCTTAAAATTAAGCATTCAACTTGGTTTTCTTAAACGTAGTGCTGTTTTTTGTTTATTCGATCCGTATCTTGAAATTACTGTGACTCTATAATATCAAATTTTGTTCAGTCGTGGCGATATGAAAATGAAAATTAATTTATTACAATTTTGTCAGCAAGTCTGTTTTTAAAAATACTATTTGCACCTTTGCCAATTTGCTTTTTGTTTTTACTTGCTTTTCAAGGTTGTAGAAACTATTTTTCATCAGACCTAGTAAAAGCTTTCTAATATTTTTTTTCAAAGAAACTTTCACAGGCTACTGTAATGCTTCTTACAAAACTTCTCTATTCCTCCTGCGTCGGTTTTTGCTTAGTCGAAATTGCTGACGTTTCGCCAATCATCCTGTTGGTTTCTTCAGAGCTTGACTGAAACTGGCTCGTAACAATATATAAGCAGCAACAATATATTAGCAGGTATAGAGTAAAATACGAGCCAGTTTCAGTCAAGCTCTGAAGAAGCCAACAGGATGATTGGGGAAACGTCAGCAATTTTGACTAAGCAAAAACCGACGCAGAAGGAATCCAGAAGTTTTGTAAAAAGCATTTCTAATATTAATTCTAATTTAATTTTCAACGTTGCAAATATTATGAATTGGATCTTTTACTATTGATTAGATAAGACGTTTTCAAGTTCCGATTAATAAATATTTTTATCGACTTTAAACCGATATATGCTAGAGCCGAAATAATGACAACAATAGAACCCGATATGTAGTCAACATAGTTGTATTGATTGTCAATTGTTTTACATTTATGCATAGTTTCCACAAAATGTATTCACCATTGAAGTTGGTTATACTTACGGGTCTCCCCCGGTCTGTAAGTATGGCTGGCAGGTCTAACGATAACGTCCCTCACCGGACCGACCAGACGCATTTCCGATGAGCTTCTCAGTCCGCAATGGTTCCTATCTTTTTCCCTTCCTGCTGTCACGGTGCAGTTAATTAGAGTCTGCAGAAGACAGCTTCCGGAGGCATCCGCTGGCACTTTCAAGGGAAGGATGCCGTGACCTGAAAACGAAGGGAAAATGGAAAATAATAAAAATAAACAACCGTCGTTGCACTGACTTGTAGAAAATAATTTGCTTTTCATTCCAAGTAGTTGGAAATATTTGGAACTTAAATTACTATCCGTTCTGACCCACCAAACCAAGCAGAGTGTTTAAATTGTTAAACTTAAATTTGAACAATTTTATGTTTGATGGTGGAATGAACATATCTATCCAACATTAATACAAAGAGCCATCCGTATAGTAAGATACCTTTGCGACATTCCGATTTGCAAAATATATTGTAATATACGTAATATATCAAGCAAGAATAATTCTCGGAGAAGAATACAAGCCACTGCGAATAAAATCAAAGGTTCTCAAGATGGATTGTTTGTTAAAAATTGTGTCATTTAAAACAATAATTATTACCAAAAATATTCTTTGAACAAGAACCTGTTTTACAATAGAAACAATGTTTGCAACGGTCATGTCAGTGAATGTATTCGCAGAAAACAGTCGTAGAAAACGTATAGTATGCAGCATTCGTTTATTAAATACTCGCTCCAATGCGCTCCGCTCGTGCTAGAGAAACTGTTGAGTCAAATGCTGTTTACCGCAATTATTGCATTATATAGTATTACACTGCTAAATCATTTTTCTGTTATTTATATTTTAAGTAAGTGTTTTTTTCATTTTAACCTCAACGTGATATTGATTTGTTGGGTTCAAAATAGTGTGGATTTTTGGAAATTAATTAATTTTTCTCTATAATGGCTCAGAGAAGGAAAGACATGAACTTTATGCAACGATTTCTTGAATAGTTATTCGACACCACAAAAGCTTCTTTAAAATATACAATTTGGTTCGAACCAAAACCGCTGTTCCTTAGACAGTTGACAAACCAAAAACTTTCGTTTTTTCGATCTCAGAAAACTGATTTTTTATTTCGAACTTCTGACACAATACCCAAAAATTCGTATTATCGAAGCCGCAAGGTTTAATTCGCTTTCGATTATTAAACGTCTCCATCTGCTTTGAAACTCAGTCGTCTATGCTGATAACCTCGTTCGAGGCGTGCTCGAATTTCACGGTGATTTTCCGCATTAAAAAAGTTTTAACAGTATTGATCAGTTGATGTTGTCATTGCTTTGAGCAGATTGTTTTTGAAGTTCACTGGTACAGAACTAAGTTGCGTGAAATGTTTCCGAATCGATGGAAAATATAAATTGTGTGGCGAACCTTCAAGGAACGCCGTTCTATCTCGCGATTGCATTTGGTTTGATCTACAAAAGTCCTCTTAACCTCTTATTTTGAGATAAATTGGTATATTTTAAGGTCAATTGGAAACCACAGCTAAATTAGGATAAGCATTAGAAGAAAAACGAGATCAGAACAAGTTATCAAGTTATATCCAACGCTTTTACAGATTTTAGTCAAAATGTATATGCATCTACAGAGTCACATAATGCACGACGGATCAGTTTTAAGCGGATTGACCTCACAATCTAAAATTGAGATAAGTGTTTTTGAGTTCATATTTGAAATTGACTAGAAGTTTTCTTTTTATTTTCACTTTCCGTTTCGTAAATAACACACCCTGTATTCGATCAAATTTTGGGAAGTGAGTTAATAGGCAGTTACAAAAAGCTCAGAAACTCCAAAAGTTCTAATATTGATAATCATTATTATTAAGTTTTTGTATACCCATTATTATCAGTCATATATATAAAACCCTTTATCTATATGTACCTACATAACCTACATGCATGTTACGGATCATTATGACGTATTCAAGCAGTCTCTTAGAAAACAAAGTTATATGTTCTGGTAAGCTCCCCCTCAGTTGATGGACAATATTTTAAACGGAGCACTATAGCACTAACTAATTCAAATATTTACTTAAGCATAAGCATTGAAAGAATATTGCCGGCCGGAATTCAATAACGATTTTTATTTCAACTGTCTAAGTAAATGAGAAAAAAAAGGCTTGAACGGTACCGGTAATAATGGTGGATTTTCACTGAGCCCAGCAAATTTTTTGTAGAATTCGGTTTAATGGGCAGGAAATTACAATAATGCCGTGAGTGCAAAGAGCGTAAAGACAGGAATGAAGGAAATTAACTCTAGGCAGTTCATCAGTTTGAATATTCAGGTCAGGATTAGCTACACGAACAACGGAGGGAGATTTGACTCTCAGCCAAATAATTTATCAAGATACAGGCCTCTCACAAGCCGTGAATGATTATACCGACAGCAATTCATTACTGATCGCCTACAACGAGTGGATTTTGCAATTTTTTGCTTTTAGTTTTGTATCTAATCTTTTAGTAAAGCAATGTCGTAAAAAGGTTTGAAGTAGTCAAACTCTTCCTGTAATATAATTTGGCAATTTTTGTTAATTATGATATGGATCTGTATATGGTTGCTTTTTAGAGATTTTTTAATTGGAGTTATTGAGCATTTCATTCAACGGAACTCCACATTTATATATGTTTACATTAATAAGAAATTATTAAGTTTTATATTTTCTTTATATAGGTCTTTTTTGTTTCTAGATAATGCCCCCAGCATTTATTTATAGAATTGATTTTTTTTAGGTTCTATCGTATATGGAAGTTCAGCATTTTTCAAAACCATAATTAATTAATTAATTTAATTGAAAATTAAACTTAATTCAATTTAATCACCAAAATTTGAACTACCAACATGAAACTACCGGAAGCACAGGAAAAATAGAATGCAAAAGCAGTTTGAGCAGGTGGAATGCAGGAACTATAACTATCGTTTTTTAGATCACCGGTTTTTTTCAAAATTTATAATTGAAAAATATAAGTTAATGATAGTTTTTTAAAAAAAATCCTATTGACTAGCAAACATTTTGCTAGCCCAGATAAAATATTTAAAAGAATGAATTAAAAATGCTCTAAATTTTTGGTCCCTGTTATATAACGATCTGTGCATACGAAATATGTGCTTTCAGTGCCACCGCTGATGCTTGAAAGTTGGTCTTTCGGGATTTTGATCTGTCGTGAAAATTTACACGCCCCATTCCGACTGTTCGAGTGGCAGTCCCTCCACGGGGAGGAGGCCCTAATTTTATGTAAAAAAATAGACAAACTGAACAACAATATTACGTTTACATTTGACATTACCAAAATTAAAAACATTCCCGAATTTAATAAATGAATAAATACATAAATACTAAATCATATTTAACTTGTATGGACTTCCAAATAAATTGCAATACTGAGTGCAGAACTAATACAGCGTTGTAGATTCACGTTGATTCAAGCTGATCATCACACGTTCGCGTTCACTGCTTTTGCCCCCATAGTCTGTATCGCGATAATGGTGTAGTAAAATTACTCGTAAAACCAGCGATGCAGTATAGAAAGTGTATTCATTTTTATCTTTCTAAAATAATGACATCAAAGAGCTCTTAATTAAATTCCAAATGCTATTTTCTATATTTTGCGTAAGTGAAATTTATTCAGGTTAGTGTGGAGAAGTGATTTTATTTCATATGCGATATTGTCTGTATACAGCACAAATTTCCGAAACTTAATAATAATAATAATTATTATTATAATATATAATTATAATAAGAATAATTGAATAATAAAATCTTGATAATAATAAAAAGTCAAAAATTTAGTAAAATGAACAACAAAGTCAACAAACAGAAGGGATACAAAAAGGTAATACGACAAATATGAATAAGTCCGTCGATCCAGTTTTGTGGTAAAAATACAAAGCCGCTAACTAGCGTATTGTTTTCTGAGGTAATAACCACTGAAGAAGGACAAAGTACTATCAATTTTTATACTTGCCATATGCCAGTATCCTAATTTTGAACATCGATTTAAATAATTCGTTTGTCAAAATTAATATCGTTATAAATAAATTTATTTTTTATTTATTTATGCACTGATCAAGCTTACTGAAGTAAGCTTCATCACTCATATTCGCAACCCACTTCGGTCCGTTGTCTTGGTCACGGATTCGTCATGAAGTAAGGGTATTACTATAAATCTATGATATTTTCACGTCTTAGTGTTGCCACAAATGTGTCCTCATTATTTTAAGCGGCTTCTCAAAACTCACCGACAGAGAGAAGATTTACAATTCTGCAGAAATCAGAAAAATAAGTCAACTCGATATCAAATTGACGGTAATTGGATCAAGACTTCGCAATAAGCTATGACGCACTTTGCTTCTAAGTAATTCGAGGTAGCTAAATTATTAATTAGGATAAAGTAACATCCCACAACTTCTCAAATTAAATTGGAGCAGCTTCTCGGGAGTATTCAGAATACCTCAGGCAGGCATCATTTGTAATACATTATTGAAACATAGTGCGGGTTACTAGTTAATTCCAAATATTCATGTGAGTCTAGGCAATAATTCGATAATTATAATCTTTTTCACACTTAAAATTAAATTGACGCCAAATGGTTCCTAAATCACATCATACATTCTACATTTGTTTAAAGTAAGTGTATATTGAAATAACTTTACAAAAATAATGGCATGGACCCAAGGGGCTTGCGTTAACAAGTTTTTTTACCTTCTCCAGAAACTGGGACAGGCTCAATAATGCACAATTTTGTCAAACATAACACATTGACTTGGTCAAGAATATTAACATTGACATTGAACTTGTAAGCTCCTCTGCATTAATAAGACAGAGAGACCGCAAAAGAAAAATTAAATCAGTTTGTTTTTGAAGGGTTCGACTTGGTACCTAGTAGCTGTCGTACTGAATATAATTGGGGTGGATGGTTTACAGTGGACAAAGATTGTGAAGTCGATGGTGTGTCATAAAAAAAAAGAAAGCTTGGTATTAAATTTAATTTAGCATTCTCCTGGTAAACAATATCAGACCACAGATTAATTTTATGTTCAATAAGCTCTGTGGATAATATAAATGCATTTTTACAAAACTTCTGGATTCCTCCTGTCTCGGTTTTTGCTGAGTTTTTACCATCTTGGATGACTGACTGCCATATTGGTGACAGGTAGAGACCTGAGTGGCCGTTAAGGTCTCTGTGTTTATGCCCCTCATTTAGCTCCGCCCCCCTCAGACAATATATAAGCAGGTACAGAGTAGACTGCCAGCCAGTTTCAGTCAAGCTCTGAAGAAGCCAACAGGATGATTGGCGAAACGTCAGCAAGTTCGACTCAACAAAAACCGACGCAGGAGGAATACAGAAGTTTTGTAAAAATGCATTTATATTATAGACAGAGCTTATTGAACATATGTGGTCTGATATTGTTTACCAAAGTATTACAGTAGCCTGTAGAACTTTCTTTGAAAAATTAATATAAATGCAATTCAAAATAAGAAGATCTTTCTCGGAGGACACCATAAGATCTTTTGAACAATTACTGTTTTATGAAAATTTCTATTTTTATGAAACGTCCATTTTATATGTATAACAATAAAAAATCGTGTATATGCTATGAAATAAAAAAAATCATATAGGGAACTTAAATATTTGTTTCAACAACAGAAAATACATGGAAACTTATGAGACAGGCTAGTAAGGAATAGAAAGCAAAAAATTTTTAATTCCGAAAATATAACAAAATCAACCCACTTGGGATGTGCTAGCAGAAGTAACTAACAGAAAAAAAAAACTCAATAATATTCAAGTTGAGCGTAATAATAAAAAATTGAAGATCCTCGGGTTATATCAAACATGTTCAATGATTTTTTTCAGGAAGGCTCCTCTGGAAATAACCAGAACAATCCCAAAAAATAACGCGAATTTTCAGAACGTCGAATTTTTTGATCCAGCGCGTGTTAATATTCATTCCAATATATAAAAAGGTAGTAAAACAAATATTAATAATTACAAACCAGTTCCAGGCTTTTATTGTATCTTGAAAACAATAAAATGCTACCCGGAGGTTTTCGATCCTCCATAGAAGCAGCTCCTTTATTCTTGGAGGGAATTGTTAATTCTATAGAGTCCGGAGAGTGTCCTGTTGGGGTATTCTGTGATATCAGCGGGGCATTAAATTGTGTAGATCACGACATTAGGTCCTCCATTGAAATTTGCAAAGTCCTTTTCATCTTTTAAGAAACAATATATTGGCCTAATGTATACAACAGATTGGGTCTGCACTGAAATGAAGTCTAAGTCATCCATGGTACATGTTACCCCCTTATTGAACAAAAAATATTGTGTGTATAGTTAAGGAAAGACGGGAATAAAAAATATGCTCGATAAAATCTTATTTATTTCAATCTGATTTATTTGCCACATTTGGCCAAAAGGGGTGGCGCGATGTAAATATAAGGCAAGCCGAAAAATCGGCTAAAATATATAAAATATAAATAAATATATATCGCCTGCCACTTCAGGTTTTTTCGGCTTTGGCAGCCTCTGCTTGAAAATTATGTTTTATTGATACCTTTTTGTAATTGGCAAAGATTTTTTTGGCTCATGATCTAGAGATACGATCAAAAATATTACTTAATACTTTAGATTAACATAAAAATATTACTTTAAAATTATTCAAAATTCACGACCTTTAAAACGTTAATGGTCAATATGACAATTTATCAAAAAAAGTAAATAATGCCAATGTTGATGTCGTTGACGTTTTAAAACATTAATTCTAAATGCATTTTCTCTGCTCCCTACTCTAAAATACCCAATTATGCACGAATCAAACCTACGGAAAGACTCACCTTAAGAAGTCAGTTTCATTACACACACGACATCGATTGTTGGGGTGTACTAAAAAGTGATATCGGAGAGTTGTTCGTGATATATAGCCAATTTGTAAAGACATTAAATTTTTTAACAGCATCAAGAATAGGCAGGTAATTATTACATTTTTTTAGAATGGTTTTCTTACTTTTTTCTATAGCAGTTTTCTACAGGCGTACGTGTTTAATTCGATGCTTTTATGTACATTGACTTTTACAATAACCCGTGCTTTATGAAAAAAAAAACACTGCATACCCAACAAAAGGTCTATACCATCGGCTAAAAATATTAGACGACAAACAGCTTCGTATAACTCTGCAGAGCCAATATTTTTACATAATATAAGGGTGACCTTAGATGAGGAAATTCATAATTGCGGTCTCTCTAGGGCTGCGGCTGCTGTGGGTTAAGACATTTTTAGCATAAAACCTAGATGAAGCCCGTGTACTGGACCGAAATTATAACTCCATGAGGGACAATTAATGTTAATTACAGCAGGGTTGTAATAAACTAGAAACGTTTAACTAATTCGACTAAAGTAAGTAAGTTTGGAACAAAATTATGTTTCAGGAATTTATTACGAAATTAAAGCAAATCAGCATAATGCAACTTTTTAATTAACCTAACAATTTACAAAATGTAAGGAATAAAATTTGTCCAAATTGTACATTCAGGAAACTAAACCACCACACAAAACCAAGATCGAGCCTTTAGTAGTGTTTTAGAAACCTGGCAAATTGGAATTTTATAAATTATCAGGATTTTTTTTAACAACGTACCAATTTATACATATTCTGTATAACTATTGGCGGTTCGGTCCTCTTTGGTCCAGTGATTGAGGATACAATATTCAATAGTGTTTTATTAATTGACGTAGAATAAAATTGAACTATATTAGAACTTTATTTACCATGCCAATAAGTTTCAAAACTGCCAAAAGCAAGTGAAAAAAAAATTAATAAAAAATATTGATAAGTAATACTAATAAAATTAAACAGAAAAAGCCAAAAGGCAGAAAAAATAAAAAGAATCCCTGCATACACTTACAGTTTATAATTTCTCTTATAATGTCTCTTTAATGACCATGAGTTCTAAAATCAAAACTAATTTGAATAAATCGTTCATCAGCTTCTGATGCAGAGACCTATATATTTTTGGGGAAAGAAGACCAATATTAGTTTAAAGCCGAATGAGTTTAGGACGACTTTGTTTGTCATTAAATTTGCCGGGTCACGGACTTTTCCATCAAATAAGACTAAGATCCGACACCGGGAGCAAAATTTTAAAATATAGGGCAATTTAACGGGGCATTAGATCTTTTTTATGACCTTAACGCGGGAACGCAAGCGAATGAGTTATCCCGTTAACGTTTTGCATAGGTCGCGTAAATTCTAATTTCGCAAAAATACCTTGCCTAATAACTTTTTATTATTCGTTGGTTGCAGCTTCGGTTGCAGCGCTGCATAAATTATAAGCGTAAGCAGATTCCTACGAAAACGTAGAATAGCTATACCCTACTTTTTCCGTAATTTGACATTTCCGTAATTAAAATGTGTACCTCAACTTTTCTGTAAAAGAAAAGTGTGAATTTACAAACTCTACAGTAAATCCTTTCTTTTACAAAATTGAAAAATATATATAGTAAAAATAAAAAACATACATTTATAATAATTTCCAAAAAATATAGTATTAAATTTTATTTCCAGGTTAAAACTGAAAAATAACCTATATAAAAAATTATGACCTATGGCTGTATTTTAAACACTGATATACCTTTTATCGGAAGTGCGAAATTTTTGTATAGAAATATTAAATTCGTTGGTAATTTTAACTAATTTATCGATTTTTTTGTTTCTTCAATTCCCTTAGTAGAACGGAACCAAGAACTTATAAAAATCGTATAAAGACTTTTCTTTCCTAGACTAAATTTAGAACTCGCATTACAATTACCAATTCAAGAATAGATTGATACCACATCTGTAAGAGAAGTGTAAAAAGAAATAAAATTGTTTTCTTTTGTTTCTGCCTTTCCTTTAACGATATACAGATAAAGAAAAAAATTATCGCATCTCAGGTTAAGCCCTCAGTGTAACAAATATATTATAGAAAGGGACAAAAGATGATAAATTGTAATATTTGTCCAATATTTACGCGTTGAAATGTAAGAATATATTAGGCAATATTTATATAATATCATATTATCATATTTTGAAACTATTTGTCAAAATAGCAAAAAATGCATCTCGGACTACTGTAAAATAAAAATAGTGTTAAATAAAGCAACAAAAGCTAGATAGATTATCTGCTATCTATATATTTAATATAAGCTAGCATGTAAAGTATAACTTAAAAATTAATTCTGTAACGAGCAATAAACATTTAACATTTTATTTAAAAAAACTCAATAAAACTTATCGATAATTAAATAATGTATATACAATATTATTTTATTTTTTGATATTTATTATAATCTGAAATCATCGGACAATTCTAATAAATCCAAACTTCTAAAGACAGTTCAGTATATCACTTTTTGAAGACATTTTACTCCTGTCCCTGGTAATTACAGGATCGGAAGCAAGTAAAAGCGTATTAAAAAAAATCTTCATTATTATCACACCTGAATGTTTTACTGGCATGGTTTTAGCCTGTAGAATAATTTGAGCCTCCTCACTCAATTCAATTCATTGTCAATAATATTTTCGCCCTGAATTAAAATTTAAATAACAAACAAAAATTTTTTTTCCTCAAGCTATTGCTGTTAGAAGAGCATCAAAACCGGTAAGATTTGCGTTAAAGTCAGTAATTTTAGCAGTGAGGTGAAGATCACGAAAAATTCTTGCAGTGTTTCCCTTCTTGGCGATAAAAATATTTACAGTTTTCGTCTATTGTATTGGGGAGATATTTCAAAAAATCGAGCTGAACATAGCTGATACAAATTTTTATGTGTGCCAATGGCGTAAGTTTAAAGTTCGGTCGAGTTGGTTTATCTGAAAGATAAGTCTGTATTTACTTTATTTTTCTTAATTATTACATACGTATAATATATAATATGTATATATAAACATTCGAACCTTTTTAAGTTAAAATTTGTTTTTGAAATATATTCAGTTTTCCATTCTCCGGTGAAACTATTTCACCTCTTGTTCAACATTTAACATGGACTCGTTACTTTATTCTCCGAACCAGTAGCTTAACATTTTCCATCGTGCTTCCATCGCTTTGAGATCTCGGAATGACTGCGTGACATTTGAAATTTAACCTAGGACGCTTTAACATTTTTCGTTATCTGCATATCTATCGGACCCGTAATTTTTATTAGACTGCATATTTTATTCGCAGTTTGAGGAAACAAGCGATAGCATCAATCATTGCTGCGGAAATAATGTCAGTTACAATCACTTCCAATTTACGCCAAGCTAGTTGCCAGACATACCTTCCGTCATTATGATCCATAAAAATCCGCGTCGTTACTGAAAAGCTTTGTTATTTCCACCATTAATGTAGCCCTGCGAACGATAACCTTGTCGAGATGTCTCACATCAAAAATCCTACTTCGTTGAAATTAAATTCTGAAAAGGCAATATTCTTTTCCTTCGCTTCAAGTATCATATATCACGTTTTCCACGAAAAACATGCTCCATCAAAAAATTTTTGAGCGGAAAAAAAGTAATAAAAGTCATCGCATTAAATTTACCTTTGACTTAACTTGGATATATACCGGGTGTCCGAGTAAGAATAACCAGGTACGGTATTCGCCCAGCGAAAGGCGTAAGAGGAAATATTAAGGAAATCGATAAAGCTTCTTTTATTAACTCCTTGCTCTATTTTTTAAGGAAGGTGGAAGGGGAGTTATTCGAACATTTTCCGAAATAAAAGTCGATAACTGCAAAAAGGCTTAAAATTTTTTACTAAGTTTGGAAGTAGTAGCTTTTGTTATGCTATCAACTTGGAAAAATATGACTTATTTTGTCAAACAGAGCAAGAACCCAGTGAAAACCACAGCTTTATTTTAATCTGAAAAAAGCTTAAAAAAGGTAAATTTTGCGAAGCATCTCCGCTTTACAGCATGATATTAATTACACTTAATGGACCAATAAAAGGCTAATTTATTGTTTAGGATGCCAAACGATATTTTAAATTGAAATATAAATTCGTTACCTATCTTTATTACTCTTTTACAATACTTTCGGCGAGAACAAAGCTGATAATACCATATTTTGACATCATTTCCAGTTTTCAAAAATTATGACTAATCATCTATTGAAGAATAGCTTATTAAAGTAATAAAATATGTAGTTTGCATATCGTTTTGAGAATACGTCAGAAAACGCTATCTGACAGCTAACTTCAGCAATCGCGAGCCTAGGAAAAGTAATTTTTAAGAACTCCAAATTTATTAAAATGCATTAAAGCTTTTTTGGAATATCAATATTAAATTCCGAACAATCATCACCACATTCCTTTTAGAGCAAAAAGCATTAATAAAAAATATTTGACTTTATGTCCTTAAAATAGTCGTTACTTTAATTATCATTAATATAAGAATATTTTGTAGCAAAAAAAGTTCTTAGAATCCTTCAATTACGCCACCTGGTGCCAATTTCAGAAACTCGAAAATAATTTATTGCTTTTTCTCTTGACCCATTTAAATAATATATTTTTTCAAATTCATACGCGATACTTTTGAAAGTTCATGTCGCATTGGATGGTTAAACCGCACTGCCCGTTGGCTGTTCAAATCCGCCATAACATAATTCAAAATTATTGAGCAAATTTTAATTCGATGTGAAACAAAAACTTCTGCAGCGTTTAAATTCAATTAAAACTTACTCTCAAGTGTTGGCCGGGATTATAGAGCCAGTTAAAAAGCACTCCAAAACGCAGTTTTCATACAGGTAAACATTATAGAAATTATTTCCGCCATGTTAATAATTACATTTTGCGGAGTGCCTTTAGCGTCCGCTTGTTTAAAAACTAAGAGCGTTTCACTTCCTCCAACTTGATGGGGTATTTTCGACACAGACAATTGGTGAAATATTTTTTATGTTAAAATATCCCCATCGATATTTATATTGGAAGCCTTTCTAGGGTTTAAATAAAATATTATAAAGGTTAAATATTAATGTATTTTTCCCGAGAGTTTGCCAGTCAGGGATATCAATAGTATTGACACTCACCATTTCCATGTATCAAGACTAAGTTTACCCCAATATCTTCCATTGTTATAGTTGATTGCAATGAATGCCTACGGTATTATTAGCATTGTTCAGGCGAAAGACTAAATATTAATTCCAAGCTTTGAGGCAACCCGGCAACATCGCACTAAGACAAGGATGAAAAGGACAAGTCCCGACGGGATTCACGTGTGGGTCGAGACGCTCCGCGAATGCCTCCTAATTTCAATTAATTTTGATATGGAATACAAATGTTTGTTTGTTTCTTTCTGTTTGGCTTGCAGAGTACCGTATATTTATTAAAGTAGTAAAAAACAAAGTTAAGTGGTTATTACTCCGCTGAACCTATCGGGAAAAGATTCCTAAGTGGTCCTTCGAACTCTGAAAAAAGCGTTAGCCCCACTAAGCATACAAAAGCATAATTTATTTATAAGAATCAAAATTGAGATGTTTGTCGAGTATAAAAACCACCATTTGCATTTGACAACATTGTAGGGAATTTCGGCAAATGACATTGAAGATTTTGAGCAAGTTTTGTGACAGTTTAATGATCTTGTGATTTTGCGTCTCACGTAAATACAGTCTAACTTCGATAAGTCGAAGTTCGATAACTCGAATTTTTGATAAATCGAACCAAATTGGTTGGCAATAGCGTCAAAAGTAGGAAGTGCGTGTTAGTTTGTCTTGATTACTCGAATATCTTGATAACTCGAACGAAACATTTGGTGCCAACTTTTCGATAAGTCGAATTTTCTCGGGGAACCCCCTAATTACGACCGATCTTAACCTGTCTTTTTAACGTATCTATGCAAGCAGTTCAGTTTCTGTGCGTGCTAAGTTCACTTGTATGACTAACTAGTTAATACTAAGTGAAAAATACTGTCCCTATTCAATTTACACATTATATTAAAGACATTTTTGGATTTTTGCATTTGTTGATATGTCATCAAATGTACTTTAAAAGCTTTGTCTGTTAATCGAAAAATCAAGGTTATAAAAGAAGTGGAAAGTGGCACAAAAAATAAAGATGTAGCTGTGAAGTATGGGATTTCGGCAAGTACAGTGTCTACAATTTTGAAAAATAAACATTCAGTCATCATCGCAATGGAACGTTTCGAAGAAAACGAAAACAATAACATTACACTAATGGATTGTGTTGACGACGTAACTACCGCATGAAATATCGACGTTAAGCCTGAAACAATTTCAAATTGTTTTTGAAAAAGCCGGTTTTGCTCAGTATTCTGAATGGGAAGAAGAAGAAGATGAGATTCCCTTGATTTTCCTAAGTGAACGCCTGAAAGAAAAGAGTGAAGACGAAATCCAAATAGAAATCGAGTTTAAAGCTTGGACAAACATTAGAGGTATAGCAGAAGGTAGCGCCATCAACGATTTTATTTTTTATTTTTATATTGTTAGTTCAGAGTTTCCTACTGATGAAGATATTATCGAGTCCTGCAGATCCGAACCGGTACAGTTAAACATCAAAGATGACTACGAAAAGATATAGGAGGAATTGGAAGATGATTCTCAGCAACCACCTTCAAATGAATGGTTGAAAATTCGTTGATTATCATGCGTTCCAATTTGAAAACCAGTGAATACACAACTGATTCCCTCTATGATTGTTTAAATAAAATTGAAGCTTTTGTTGAAAACCAAAATAAAAATCCGGTCGTCAGTCACAAATAACTGACTTTTTTCCAGTGAAAGAGTAAACTTTAATATATACATACATATGTATGTATATGTGGATACATACTATGTTTATATATATTGGGTATATATTAAATACATTTGTATGTACATATATTATGTAAATACATGCATATATATGCATACTATTTCATAATTTTCGTTTTTTGTTCAAAAATCATAGATATTAGGGCATTTATGAAACGCATAACCCATTTTTAAAAAGAATGAATAAATGTTCATTCACAAAAAAGTACATGCATTTATAGTTTTTATTGATAATTCGAAGTCTTGATAACTCGAAATTTTCATGTGTCAAATCGCAGTTCGACTTATCGAAGTTCGACTGTAGTTCCTATTTAAACTTATGCAATAAACTTCTTTCTAGGCGACCAATTCTTTTGGTTAGTTTGTAGAATAAATCTGGTACCACTTTTATTCGATTTATATTATAAAACTCATTCTATTGCCAAATAGTGGGGAGAATAGATATTTAATTTTTGTTGTGAGTTTTTAGGAGTTTTGTCGTTCAGGATACACCTCCAAACACCGTGCTGAGGTAAAGACGGCGTTTCTATGTGACTGCAAGTACAACGCTAACATGTCAAATTTTCATGTTTCAACAATTTGAAAATGTACTATTAAAACTCCATTTTACCTTTACTGTGATATAATTAGAGCGAAGATCCCTGCATACAGATTCTAAGACACGTTGCATATAACTATAGGACCTGCGTATATTAATTTTTGCCTTATTCAGTGATTCCCATTTGTGCAATAAAAAATGGCAAAACTTATATTTAAAAAGTTGGAGCGAAAAGATACCATTCGTGATAAATGAATTTGTATTAAAAGTTTTACGAGTGTACGAAATATATGGATCGGATGCCATACTCGCGTAAATCAACATCCCCAGCGTTCGAAAGGAAGCGTGAAAATTATATAAATTCCACATAAATATTCCAGCTGAGAAATCTTTTTAAAACGGAATAATTTGATTTATTCACCGCGGGGCCTTGGTGAAATAACTAAATTATGAATACCGAAATGAACATAGCCGGGAATCACAAACTCCAACTCGTAAATCAGGAATGACGCTTAAGGATGTTTGCAAAAAAATACAACCAAATCGATAAAATTTCCAAACTATCTGGGCTGTAAAAAGCTACTTTAATACATATTTTTTAGTATATTATGCAACAAGGGTAATAAATGACACTTTTTTGAGTTCATTATTGCGCAAATTCCATCACTGATGACACGTTACGTGACCATCAGATGTGACAAACGTGAAAAAGCCAATGCTTAAAATATATTGCAAACATTTGATTGCTCTTGAATTCCTGAATGAAGTAATATAAGTAATATATAATATAATATAACTGACTTGCAGTAGCCATTAGCTAAGCTAAAGTCTAAAAAAGTGGGACTTTGGGTGCGCACTGAGCAGTGGATATTTTAGAATAAGCAGCAGATAAAAAAGTTTGATATTTATAGAAATTAAAAGCTTTAAAGACAACATAATATTATTAATCAGTTTCGTAATATTTTCCATCAAGAACATAACAGTTCTATAAAACCCAGATTTGAACGATCCTCCATCCTGTTGGCAAAATTTAACTACCAAATTCTAATCATTTATGGGTTTGCACAGTTTTATGTTAAAATTATCAAATATCAAATTATTAAATATAAATATCAAATAGGTATTGGGATATTTCTCTACAAATTTTCAAGATTGTTCCAAATTTTTCAAAAATTTTTTAGTAAACTTTATAATTGAGATAAAAGCTTTTAAAAGTTAAGTATATTGTGAACTGTTAACAGCGTGCATAAGAAAAACAGTGTTCAAAAAATTCCTAACCTAATAACTTATTTCCTTGTTCATAGCTAAGGGTATTTTAGACGCTTGATGACTCTTAAGGAACAAATTATTAAAAAAATCAAGTGGACTGAAATGGGTTCCTACAGTATTTCCTTATTCCTGTCATGCTTCGTGGCAGATATATTTTCGTTGTTGGTGAAATTAAAAACTTAAGTTCGCCTTTATTTGTTAAAATATTATAATTAGTGAGCACGCAGAGAGTGATGTTCTACCAAGGTTCTGAGCATTTTAAGCCACAGCTAGTAAAATTTATTTCCATTTTTCTTGTTACTTTCGAAAATCGATGAAATCGAATTTTTCGAAAGTATCTACGCTAGTATAAAATTTTTTTATCTCGGTAGCGGTAGGTCCTATGGGATCGCAGTACAGAAAATTTTTTTTTCTGTTTGTCCGTTCTCCGTTCTCATCTTTTGGTTTTCCTGAACAACTTTCGAACCGTGGAGCTACAAAATTGAAATTTGTCTCCTTTTTAACCTTCCACGAGGCACATAAGCTTATAAGAAATGACCCTAATCCGATGCCGGCATCCATCTTTTTTCGCGATTACCGACTGTTTTTTGGAACACGATAAGTGTCCGAAATTTGAAGCAATCGACTTCATATTTGGCACATATATGCAGCTTTGCTCCGGAACTTTGGGGGGGGGGGGGAGCTTGCAGAAATATATGTTTTCCTCCATAATCGTTCACCCGATCAACAAAATTCTTTAGCCAGCAGACGCAGAAGATCTAGTGCAATAACCTTTATTTTAGACATTGTTTCGGCTACATACAGGGCTTTCAAATTATAGACAAAAAACTAAACGACCTAGAAAATTGTTCGTTTTCAGAGTAAATTATTAGGCGCAAATCAAAAATCGTAAAAAATATGGCTAGTAGGAGGAGCTACCATTTGGAATTTGTGGTTTTCGTCTATCATATACGCTGCTCGGGATATTTGAAAAAATCCATATTGAAATCGCTATTTCGGGGGTTGTCAAGACGCGATGACGTCATTGATTATTACGGCGCACTACATGGTTTCAGAGAAAACTTATTTTCTCGAATACTATTTACTATTTTCTTGGACCTGGAAACGTGGAACATCCAGGGCTATAACCTCTACTTCGAACATTATTTGAATCATATACAGGGTGTGTCGTTTATGGGCAAAAAATCTAAAAAATCCTAAAAATTTTCGTTTTTTTTTGTAAATTATTGGCGATAAATCAAAAACCGTTAAAGATGGGATACGTTTATTTAAACAGCATCGAAACTGTATCGAGAGAGAGAGTTTCGGGTTTCGTCAATTATACAGGGCGCGAGATATTTGAAAAAGTATCAATCCACTATGTTATGATTTGTGCAAATTTTAATATTCACCGATGTTTGCTGTAACTTTAATTAGCATCCCAAACCTACCGACGTGATGTGAAGGACACTTTATACAGGGTTTATGCACAATAAAATTACATAGATTTTGCGAAAGTTCCATAGTGGTCGGCAGTGTTGTTGTTAGATATGATTGTGTAACATTGTAATTGGATATTTTGTTAAGTAGCTTGTCTTATCAATAACTAAATTACAACATATAAGATCGATCCATAATGAAATTTGGAATAAGTTTTATAAAAAAAAACGCTAGAATTTGTAAATGTACTACAGAGAATGAACAAAATAACAATTTTAATTTTTGGCGACAGAGATTTTCTTTAAACTTCTTAAAAGTCATTTAAAAACTAGAATCATCTCAAAGGAAGCACTAGGAAGTATACCACACAAACAACGAAACTAAGCATAAATATTTTTAAAATATATATACGATACCGAGTGTTCACAGTACAACAATTTGCGTCAAATTATCCAATTCGCGTTAGTTATTTGTTTGCCACGCTACATCTCAATTAAATCCGAGCGCGCCTAGATGCGTTGTAGTTCATTTGTTAAAGCCTAATTTACCACGCGGATGAACGAGACCCTAAAGCTGCTCCCGGAACAAACAATGGGACTAGTATTTTGTTGAGCACCTTTATAAATCATTTTACTCCATTTAGAGGATTTGTTCTGATTTCGAAGGTTAATTCTTCGTTCCCTTTACGTGTTGTCCGTATGACGTTTTGCGAATTTAAGCCGGTTATTTTTGCCGTGCTCGATGGGATGAATAAGTTTTCATCCCTTCGAAGTTACACAAGATCAAGTTTGGTTTATGAACTGATAAAAAAAAACATTCCCATTCATATAGAAGCCGTCAAAAATGAAAATGTGCAAATATGAGGTGCATTTGGAGGCGTTGACTTGACTACAAGTCCACAGGGAGATTCTTTTTGTATATTGTATTTTTTAGCTTTTGCAGTTGATATTTTTGACTGAACTTGATGTGCTCGACCGTGCTAAATATTTCTGAGAATTTATCATATTTTCTCAGACTGTCATAATTTTTGTATTTAACCTGAACAAAATAATTTTTTGAATTTGTTTATAAAGTATATTATTTTTTTAATACTCAGAAGTATTTACTTAATATTTCGCTTAAATTATTTAATGGTTATTTTCAAATATAATGGAATAAATGTGTGACTTATATTAATGTACCGAACACATTTCGCCAATTTTATCCGAAAGGAATCACGATTTTTAAACTTGCTAGGAAATTTTATTTATAATTTCATTACTACCAATAGGTTTTTTAGTTACCACTTATCGCAGCAATAGGGAAAATAAAACCACATTAGAGGAGAAACTGCGCTATAATGCAAGTAGTATTTTACATACAATCGATAAAAATCTATTAAAAAAGCAACACAAATTGCTACGCGCATTCCCCATTCTCCATTTCCGAGATTTTATTAATCACCTTCCCATATAGCACCTCGCGTATATTTTTAGCAGTCACAAAATCATTATGGCACCAGCTTCGTTCCTCGAGGATGTAATAACCGCATCGTGACCCGAGTTGTGAATACAATCTTGAACCAGACTAAAAGCAAACCATAATTGTAACATATTGACTTATTTATCGTAAGATTTCAACAAATTTAAGATTTAAGTGTTGGAGGTCAAACCGCCAATAACATTCGGAAATATAAATCGCGAAGTGATAATTTACCTTTTCAGTGGCGATAAAATCCCCCTTGCCAACAAACATAGCGATGGGAATCGGAATCTTGTGAAGAGGATAGGCGGGAGGCTGCTCCTGTGAATATATTTCCAGATTTTTCTTTTTACCATAATCAAACTGCCTAAAGTTTTTATTATTATAGTTTTGCGAATGATGGCTGATCACTTCGACTCCTACGGTGTCTTGAAACCTGTTAATAACTACCGGGATGTAGGTCTGAAACGTGAGGTCGTATTCAGTCGTATTCTAGAACTTGTTTCATATATTCGTTTAAAACTCAGGCTATTTTCACGTAATAGACATGAACCAAAATTTGTTCATATTTTTCTCAACCTTTAATCCGTAAACTATAGTTTATCTCCCACTCTAAGAAAAATCAATGCGGATTTCTTAATAACGATGGCTAACGAGGGTCCTCATAAGACGGATATACTCGACTATTCTAGATGTTGCTTGCGAAATTAACGAGAGATAAGGCCTGTACTTCACAAAAATGGCCCACGGCTTTCAATTAATATATCAATCGATATATGACCGGGCGTCGCGTTTATTATCGCATGGCAAAACCTGTATAAAATATGAAAAGACAAAAATTCTTTATACTTTTATATTGTTTATTATGTGCCATTTTTTTATTTATCCGACCCCGTATTTCATATATACTGTAATGTTAATTTTATGTCAAAAGTAACGTTTTAATATTTTCAAATCTATAACTTTTAAAATATCGAATATTGGAAAAATATGACTTGTAAGGATTTTACCATTTAAATTTGCAATATTAATTTTTGTAGTTTTTTATGTTTAAAATATCAACTCAGGCCACTATATTAGATCCACTTCTATTACAAAATCAACTCCAAATGTAAAGTGTGTCCCACTTAAAAACTGCACACCCATGTAAAATCTTTGTTCATAGTTCGATTTTTTCATGATTGTGTTCGGCATGTTCTTTGAGCCTAGTTGATATTTTTCGTCCCATCTCTCCATATATTCTTTGCCGCATATGCATGAAATGCTGTAAACTCCTGGCATCTCAAATGGAATTTTGTCTCTGACGGATCGGACGAAGATGTGGAGAGATTTTTGGACAAGTGATAAAAAAACCTCTGTTATCAACTCTCTTGCTTACAGAGACGTAAAACTATCTCAGGCCGAATTACTGAAGCCTGAATTAAACCACTTTACTTTTGCTCTTCTTTCTAACAATTTCCACATTAAAGATATTAAGCATTCCACCACAAAAAAACCTTTCACCATAACCTTCCGAAAGCAATCCTACACTTGAACTGTGCTCCTTATATTCAAAACATCACTGACCACATATCAAAAGTTCTAAAGAACTATAACGTAAAAACTAGACTTACCACTTGTCCAAAAATCTGTCCTTCGGTCCGTCAAAGACAAAATTCCGTTTGAGTTTATAGCATTCCGTGCATATGCGGCAAATAATATATTAAAGAGACCGGACGAAAAATATGAACTAGGCTCAAGGAACATGAAAGAGCCTTAAGACGATTAAGATTGTCTGGTTACTTATTGATTCCTACAGATTCTCGGATTTTTCGTTGGTTGAGGAATTGATTACGTGCAAAAAATGTAATGTAAATCTGGTTTTGATGTTGTACTTTTAACCAAAAATCTCTTAACATCTTCGATTCGTCAAAGTCAAAATTCCGTTTGAGGTACCAGGAGTTTGCATTCCATGCATATGCGGCAAGGAATACGTTGGAGAGACCGGACGACAAATATCAACTAGGCTCAAAGAATATGAAAGAGTCTTAAGATTTCGACAGTAAACTCGTCAGCAGCTCTGAAGAACAGGATGACTGGCGAAACGTTCGGCTCAGAAAAAATCGATGCAGGCGGAATCCAGAAATTTTGTAAAAGTACGGCAACGAATTCTCATTCAGGAATACTCAGAATCCAACTACACCAATTATAATGTTTCAATTCAAGGTGTTTGAAATATCGTTTGTGTCCCGCTCAAAGCTGTACAGCGTTTTAAAAATCTTTGATTACGGTTTAGTTTTGATAATTCTTTTTTGTTCGATAGATTTCACTGAAAGACATTAACGATTTCCTTAAAATTAAATATAATTAGAGAGGATTAGATATGAACTAAACAGATTTTATTTCTAATAATGAAACTAACAGAAATATCAAAATTGATTGACGCTGGTATACTGTTTGCTTTGTAAAACCAAGTTTGCAATGGAGAAGCGAATGTTTGACAGCATGACTTCAGATTGATGTAATAAGAAATATAAGGTTTTAGTGAGAGATCCGTTCAACAAAAAAAAAAATTATCAAAATCGAACCATAAAAGAAGATTTTACAAGGGTGTAAAATTCTTCAGTAGGACACACTGTATAACAAGGGCATAACGGCAGCATAAATTTCCAGGTACGTTTTTGAAAACAACTACAACTTGCCCACGAAAATACAAACATCCTCTATACATAAAAATATAATATTTTGAAAGCATAAGTGAATCCAAGCAACTTTCGTCTTTAAGTTACTTCTTACTTAGAGGTTGGTTGGTTGTACTCAATATTTTTTTATTTCATATCTTATTCTTTATTAGATAATTTACTACGTAATATGCAAAAATATTTAAATATTTAATTCTGAATTAACTTCTGGTAGACAAATAAATAAATGAGTATCTGAAAGTCACGAGCTTCAAAACGTATTCCTTTAAACACTGTTAAACAGAATCTTAGTAGTTCCTCGCAATCAGTTTGCCCTTAACATATTTAAACGTCAACTGATTTTTCTTCAATTTATAGAATAAAAACTATAGCTACAACGAAACAATTTACTTACCGGGTCTAACGCGGTAAAGTGAAATCCAAATACGAAATTTACCAAAAATATAGCGGCGTAATTTCCTACGGCTGTCAAAGACAAAAACTTGTATATCAATTTATTAACGAGGGTTAGTTTGGTGAATTCTCCGTTGAAGAATAAGTAAGTCAACGCCTGAAATTCTCCAGAGAATAAAACGGAATCCCTATTAGAAAATTATTTTCTACCCTAGCAAGCGGCCAAACTGATCGGTTGGCTACTATAGAGAAAACACCCTTAATTCCAATTAAGTAACCTACGGGTGCGAACGAAAGCATCCCTAACATTGTTTTGTCGCAGTGTTCTGGCGTCATGGAGCAATAAACATATCCACTAGTTGTCCCCATTGAATAACCTAGATAAATTGCTTTCTTGTCTGTGACGTTTCTGACCAATTCCATGGTTGCCTTTAAGTCGTGTATTCCAATGTCATGAAAACTATAGTTTTAAATTAGACTACAGAACCATATTATTTTGCTTACGTAAATTTCCAGTACTCGTGACTTCTGTACGTCAAGGATACATGTTCCTTGCTATATCTGGTTCCTCGGAAATTTACCATCCAAACGTCGTAACCCAAATATCCCAACACATATGCTAGAAGCCATAACTTTTTCATCTGCACATAGTGTATCCAAATAGAGGCAACAACACGCTCTCGACAAAAAATATTTTGAAAGTGTTTTCTGGGATTAAATTATATAATAACATATATATGCAATTGCGTCACCATTTGTTGTAATTTTTTTCCTTGTTACCTTTTTCAGGAGAATAAATCTGGTCACTAATAAATATACTATGTTTTTATAAACGTCAGTAACTTCGAAAAAAGGACTAAAGTAATTTTTGTTCAGAGAGTTAAAATTAATTTTTATCTGAGACGCACTTTGTTATCACTACCAGTAGACCAATTATACAAATAGAAAATACGTAAATGCAAGTCGATTGTTGAAGCCATTGCACTTCGTTTGAAAGGTTTCCAGGCCTTATTATGCAGATCGTCGAGGACAAAGTTGATTTTTTTTCGCATTAAGAAAAACAAAATTATGACATAAAAGAAGAAAATTGGAATTGGCATTTGGCCTCAAAAGTATGTGTCAAACTTACCCAAAGAGTTGTTACCCGAAAATAGCCAACATATTGAATTCGTGAACGCACCGTGTCCTAGTACAATGGGATGTTTTCTGTTACGCTCTTTATAAACTCGAATTACGGTAATAATGTAACCATCTTCTAACGTTAAAGTGTAATTTTCAGTGTGAAATCCCCACGTTCGCGCGATTGCAGACTAAAAAGTGTACCCAAAAAGGAAGGAATCGAATATATAATGATTTGGGCATCTACTAAATTACTAACTTTTAAGTATCAAAAACAAATAAGTTATATCAACTTTTCTATATCTTACTGAATCTAAGACGTCATAGTCATTCCGCCAACAATTTTTGCTCCAAGGGACAGCAAAGTCTTTATACGATTTGCACACTCGTATCGATCCATTTGCTTCTGGTATGTAGTATGCGAATAGAAGAAAGCTTAGACATTCTAACTTCACCATATTTACACTTCAATTTGCTGATTGCGATTATTGCATGACGTAAAATATAACTATCGTTACAAGAAAATGCAAACTATCTTATGCTTTTAACAAATTATAGCTCTAAAATAATTATTAACTATATAATTACGTTATCTAAAGTATGTAAAGTGTGTCCCATTTTGGTAGCAATTACAAAGGTATCTCGGTTATTTGTTATAATATTAATATTATGTATTAAGTTGCCCCTTGTATCTCAGCTGCCTAGCAACTAATGAAATATTTTTACGTAGAGACAGTTGCATATTCAGTTTTTTGTAAATGTAGGAGTTTTTGAAATATTGATCAACGTTCCTTTTTTTTCAATGCAACACCTTATATATTTTTCAAATAATTCACCTTTACAAGCTTGTCAAAAAGTTGTTAGTTATTAGTTATGTTAGTTGGTGGTTATCATAGAATTATACCCATATGTAATGACGTAATGCTGGTTGCCTATTATTCGCTGATTATTAAACATTGAAGATTGAAACACCAATGTTTTTCGACTAGCACTGATCGATATTTCACATATCTTAATATAAAGATATGTAAACCATCGGGACATGTATTATTTTCAATGAGTCACCGCTGTTGGTAATATATTAAAAAACAATACACAAAAACTACGTCATTACAAATGATTATAATTCCGACTATAATAGTCTTATTTGCGTAAATATTGTGATTGATTTTTAGTTAGTATTTTTGAATTTATTTTTTGTGTTATTTATGTTTTGTGTTGTGTTATGAAAATGTTGTTCTAGGATATCTCTTTAACCATTTGCTTGTTTTCGATATTGCCATCAAGAACCAATTATATCTAAATTAACAGAATTTGACAAATCTTGTTCAAAAACATATAATTAAGAAAATCGAAAGGCTGAGGAAGTCACAATTTTGGCTAATGCGGTATTGGCTTGCCGTATTAAATACTGCAATATCATGAAAATGAGTTTCGAAAAACTAAAAATCAAAGAATTGTGAAAAAGTATACGAACACCATTGTAAGCTTGGCCAGCCTTAACGCTACGGAGATAACAAACATCTACCAGTTAGCTTCACAATGTTGACAAGATGTTGACAAGAAAGTTAGCTGACCCAGGAAGAAATATCTGTGTCCTACCTGTATATTAGGGACACAGATATTTTTTTTATAATCGATGAAAATTTAACAGTAAACTTCTATATAGAAAATTTTAGACACTGCTCTAACCGATCGGCTTAATGATGTTTACAAAATTATCTTGTTAGTTAAATTACTTTAAATATAAAATATTGTTAATAGCATTAGTTTCAAAGGATACTGTTTCGCATGGTCTATTGAAAATTGAGAATTGATTAACATCAATATCATCGAAAAAAATCAAACGTTTGTAAATCCTGCCGAAATAGATAAAAAATTGACCACTTCAAAAGTTTTACTGGAATTCGATTTCATGTATTTTATTAAATTAACAAGGAGCTGAAATTGAAGAGTTACCTAAAAATGTAATATATCTTTATGACGATTTTGTTTTTGCCATCTTTGGTCCCACAAAAAATATCTCAGGTTCGCAAAAACCCGAAGGTTTTTCTTTGCTATTAACCGAGATATCCAATTGCAACAAAAGAAAACCTACAGGGTGTCCTAAACGTTGCACGCCACATAAAAATCAACGTCGTGATGCAGAAATACACGCCCGACCACAATAAATAACAGTATTGACAAAAAATAGGACGAAACTTATTAAATTATTAATATTCAGGCAAATATTTGCCGATGTAGGGAAGAGAGGTTGTAAAATATGCAAACAAGCCGCGGGCGTGTTTTACAACTGAAATGACATTATTAGAGCACACGGCAGATAAATGCAAATTTATGCAGATGTTCGTGTAGATGAAGTAAACGCTGAATATGTTTTAGTTACACGTATAAATGATTCTCTCTCCGAACTAGCAACTGCATGTTGTGTGAAATTCAAAAACTTTGTTGACCTGTTTCGTTTTGTACGCGTTAGTAACGATGGTAGTTACGCGGCAACGTATATATAAAGTAAATGCTTGCGGAAGTTTTCTACACATATTTTAATATTTCAGTCAGATAAAGCAAACATGAAAGTTAAATACGAAAGCACAATTATAAATTTAGTATCTCACCACAACTAATACGTGCTTATGGAGGTTGAACTTATAGAAGCATTACTCGTCAATAGCATTTAAATTCTTGGAAATATAAAGGAAAACTCAACATTCAAGTTCTAAATAAGGAAACTGAAATTTTAAGAAGTGCACCATGTTTAATAATTATTTACACGCAGGACGTTAGAAAAATAGTAGGTGACTCCTATCCTTTACCCTAAATAGTACGACTTTCCTTATGTTTTTTGTTTTCAATTTAACTTTTTCAATTGATTTTTCAAGCGTTAGTTGCACGTAGTATTTTTTCAACTAACTAACTAAACCAATTCAATTCAATTCATCGATTAACTGTCAAACGAATCGTAGGTCAGATGATTAAAAATATATAATAAAGGAAGCTTGAAATCAATGTTCTATAAGAAACAAATAAAAAATATAAAATTCAATACCCTAAATACAAAAAAATAACTTCAAGTCCATAGACGTTCGTCAGAAAAAATGCTAGTTCACTTCCCATTTTTTTCATTACTTCATTGAGTTTTTTGCTAAAAATCGTACAGCAGCATGTTTAAATGTGCTCCAAATTCGAAAAAGTAATCTCAAAATGGACCAGGTAGGTAATATGAGTGTAATATGGAACAAATTTCAAAAAGTTATCTTAATATATGAAGCTAACGTGACGCCCTGTATATTCAAAACAAAGTGTTCTAATGAAAAATGATAAAACGAAATATTTTAATCAAAAGAATGTACGGTAAATTTATTTTGTCCATCTTAATTAAAATTTTATTACAAATGAAACACATTACTTTTATTTTTATGTATATATAAGAAAGTGCCTTCAACTCCTAGTGAAATCAAACAATAAGTACAATTTACTATTTGAATCAGTGGTCGTCAAAAATTAGCCGTAACAACTTGCAATATATTTTGTGCAGAAATACCCTTCTTTTCTTTGACGTATTTGCCCTCACAATCCAAATCCCAAATGAAATGACAACGCATTTGATTTTTTAATAAAAGTAAGCACATTTTATTTTCATTTGTCATTTGAGTATTCCTTTGATAACAAAAATTCAAAAATTATATTTCAAGATTCTTCCAGTTCACTCTATAAAAAATGAAATTAGTGAGTGAATTCAGTATTTTGTCGGTATACTGCTTCCATGAAAAAACTCCCTGAGGCACTATGCGCAATGTGAGTAGATAGGGTAAAATCTAAAAAAACCACTAAGCCAAAAAATTAAAGAAAAGGATCTTAAAAAGTCAAGTTTAACTTAACGGTTTCCAGAGCATACAAAAAGAACGTGAGTCAACCCACACGCTAAAGTTGGCTTTATTTGAAATTGACAAAGTTTGGAAGTAAAACTTTTCTCTTGCAAGCATCAGTCTAGATCTACTTAAATCTTCATTTTATTTAAATAGTTCGTAGAGCTAAAAGTTGAACAAACGATTGCATTATCCAGTTAGTGAAATTATAAAGCACAAGCAAGTTTAATCGGTTTTGCGAAATCGACGTTTCGCAGCATTAACATTTATGTTGAAGCGTAAGGCGCTGGTTTTACTGCGAATCCGGACGTAATCCCTAATCTGTCAAACCAAATAAAAACCCCATTTTTCTTTTGTCTTTCCCTGCGGGCCGAGCATGGTAGAGATTAGAATTTTTCCGAGGGACAATATTGAACACGTTTCCCTCGATGAATCGATTCCAAGTGAGTTTAAAAAAGCGTTTTTAAGAATGTTTTCATAAAAAATCATGCCATGGAATTTTTATTTACTTTCTTCGCTCGCATATGTAGCTTGTAATTACACGTGACGAATAAAGTAACTAAATTGCATCTAAATTATGATTATCTATGTATCCTCACTTATATTTGTTTCGCCATAATTTGTTTAAACATGTCTGTTGCTAAGTACAAACTCAATCACATAGTTCTGCCTATGACGCATATGTTGCGTCACGGCCTTCCAGCACCACCAAATTTTAGGTAGTCAGCACTAACTAACCAAAACTAACCAATATAATATAGTTGTCTATGGTAGTCAGTATTTTGCCAGGTTTCGACAGGAGCTGTTGCTTTTTTTTGTACAGTTTTGGCGCATCTGAGCACGTGAGCATTGTGGGTTTTGGGAATTTCTTCAAAGAAGTAGTGTCATGGATAGGGCGCAAAAAAGACGTTTTGAGCGGGATAGAAAGAGACCTTTAACGGATGATAAACTACTGACCTTGAGTAATGCTTCAGAAAGTGATGAGGAACCGTTTATAGATAGTGGATAGCAGCCGCCTTTTCCTGGTCCATTGCCAAATAGTAATAACTTGTCGAGTATTGGATGGACTGACGGGATAAACTTGAAACAATTTCCATTCTCAGGTAATCCTGGATTACGAGTGAATGGATTTTTTAAATTATTAATCACAGATGAGTTGTTAATACATATTGCTGAAGAGACGAATCGATATACAGAACAAGTTTTTCTTAGCGAGAAAACTAATGAGCAATCTCGAATTACGACTTGGGAACCACTTACACTTTCCGAAATCAAAGTGTTTTTGGATTTAAGGCTTCATATGGGTCGCATTCAAACAAAGAGAACTCGGGATTATTGGAAGACAGAAGAGCTTTACAACTTGGCTTTTTTTTCGCAACATATGAGTTGAAACCGATTTCTACTCATAATGCGTCGCTTGCATTTTTCAAAAGACCCAAAGAGAGGAGAACCTGGGTTCGGAGATCGATTGCATAAAATAAGATTCATTCAAGATTATATAAATAGTAAAATGGATGAAATTTATTATCCCAAAAAAATCTGTCCCTTGATAAGTTCATGGTTTTATGGCGAAGACGATTACTTTTTCTTATATTCATTAACAATAAGAAGCATAAGTTTGGTGTAAAATTGTATATCTTTTGCGAACCCTCCAGTTTAGTTTTAAAAGTAAGAATTTACACTGGTACAGAAGATGATATGTCCGGCAAAGGTCATGTTACGAATGTTGTTTTAGCATTCATTCAAAAGTATGTAGGCATTGGACATAGTGTATTATGGATAATTTTTATAATAGTTTTTCTCTGGCCAAAGAGCTTCTCCTAAGAAACACCAAGACCAAATGCTTTCTTATTATTCCTCTGAAAAAAAAAAAACTCTAAGATGGTGTTTGTGCACTTTTTGTTCATTGCAACATTATTTTCTAATATTTAATCAATGTTCTTCCAAGGAAAATCTTGATTACTACAGTTTTCGGCATACTCTTATAAAAGAAAACATAACAAACAAACAAGCCCAGCTACGTTAAATATAGCCACTGAACATCGTTTCTTGAAGTTCAATAGAGCATTGTCGTTATAAAGGAAAGCAAATATAGTTTCTGTATGATTGGCAGTGACACATGTGTTGCGCCAACGGCTTTCCAAGGGAAAAGCTTTTGCGCCAGGCCGATGACGCAACCCTTGAGTCAGCTCAAAATGTCATTGAAATCTGTCCAATTGATATCTGAAAATATAAAGAAATATTTTTAAAGAGTCTTTCTGAATCTTTTATCACACAAAAGTTTTTCAGTTTTAGGCTGCCAGCAAACGTGTTAAAGCCATGTGAATTTTCTAACGTGTTTGCGATTCTTGCAACCACAAGTGCTTCAAAATAGTTACTTGAAACATCTGAAAATTGTTAATTGTACTTGAATTCTCCATTTGTAAAATAACTGTATATATATTAAACTTTAAATGCAATTTCCTTGAAATCTATTCACTATCTTGAACTAAACGAAGAACAACTTTCCTATATTTAACAGGAATAATCTTAAGTCACATACAGTCATAGGTACAAATTTAACTTCACATGTACCACCAATCTTTTCTACCAAAAAAAAGTTCAGAGAATTTTTCGACAAATCAAGCACGCAAATATTACTACGTTTCTACGAAAATGGCTCTGCTTTGGCGAACAGTGACTATTCCATATTTTAATATAAAATCCTCAGTTACGTCGAGCTCTTGTTTTTCTCCCACAGTCCTTATTTGGAATATTTCATATCACATGATTTCTGCAACTACTACTAGCAGTGGTTTATAAGGTGTAAGTAATAGGTATGGAGAGTAAAATTGTTTTGTACACCGATTAATAACGAAATAATTATAATTAAGTTATAGTGCTCAAAATCTTAAAGAAATGTGCAGCAAATTACTCTTTTCTTTAGCTACTATTTTGCTACTCCATTTGTTCAGTCCACAACAAGCATAACAAACATACACAATAAAATTAACTTCAATATAAAAGGTTTGAAGGATTTCTCCTTGATAGGAAATATCTAAAACGTTCTATTATCCTCCTGGGGTGACTAGCTAGCTGAATCTTCAATTATTGGCCTTGAATGAACAAATCCATAGAGTCTTATAAAGTCCTCAAAAGGGAACGGGAAAATATATAGCTGGGGAATTGCTCACATCTTAAAGAAATGTGCAGCAGCTACTCTTTTGCTACCCCATTTCCTCAGGCATAACAAACATACACAATAAAATTAACTTTAATATAGGAAAGGTCTAGAACGTTCTATCATTCTCCTGGGGCGACTTGCTAACTGAATCTTCAATCGATAGTGCCTTTCAACAGGCAACATCCGTGTGTATAATTAATAAACTCAACTCCCTGAATTCTTCCACAAGACTTACGGTATCATTAGGCCTGGACACAGGCTTGAATGCACAAATCTGTAAACTCCTATAAAGTCCCCAAAAGGGAACGGGAAAAAATATAGTTTCACACTTGGTCACACTACAAGCTACGACATTCATAACATATTCTGAAAAACATTTTCTTATGAAAGTTGTACCATAAGGATGGATTTGTAAATGTTACTCTTGGGAAACGCAACTTGCTGAACAAAATCACACAACAAATAATCAGGTGGATATCGGATTTCCATCTGCGGCACGTATTGGAAAAAATAAATAAAATCTAAATGCGTGAAACGAAAGCTGGAGGCGTCTTTCTTCAAATTAAATCTCGGCTGATTAGAATTTAACCGAGTGAGGCGGTGGCTCGTTTCGCGAATCAGCGAGCCGAAAAATCATGTCGCAGGAGACGGTAACGCGTTTAAGGTAATTGGGAGGGAGATTGGGGTTCGGTTGCAGCCATAGGGATAACGCGGTTTGCAAATTTATCACATACCTGAGATTAATACAGGTTCTCCGTAACCTTACCTCTTTCGGACTAAGCGGCCCAATTAGGAATCTATCGATTCGACAAACGTTCCTTGCATTATTTTACCTGCGAAATGATCTGCTTCCTTTTGGTAGCACAATATATTTATTACGCGAGAGGTTCCTAATGAATCGGCTAAGTAATCTAAATAATTTCGTTTGATGTCGGAAGCGGAGCGAAATTACTGAGTGGTCGTTGAAGAAATCGTTACCGGTTTTACACAGTGTTTATACAGTGTGACAAAATTTACAGACAGATGCTTAGGCAAGTGCTCCAAATTATAGTGTCGTTATTGCGTTGGAAATAGGAGGTGTCACAGGGTGAGCCTCATAAGACTTCCATTGACAAAGGTGTTATTATTAATTTGAAAAGTTGGAAAAATAAATCAAGTTGTTATTATCAGAACCTCTCGGCTTCATATTTTGCCATGGTTATAATTTTTATTTTTTCTTATGGACACTGGGTCAGGTACTTTTATTACTAACCAACTAACCAAAACTCAAAACTATCGAAAAATTTGAAATATCATTTTTCCATTTAAAGCTTTTTTGATCCAGCAATTAAGATTAAATTTAATCCCAAAGGCAAAACAGACTGAACATAAGAAAACTGGAAATAAATTCTCCTCTTTGGTTGATTTCAAGAATCCTGTTCATCGCCATTTTTTTTAGGAAACCCCGCAATAAATACCATTGTTGTTTCAATAATATTAAAGAAATAGTATATTATTCCATAAGTTTCATAAGCGACGCTTCAGTTTACTTTACTTTCTGTACTGCCATTAGTTTTAGGTTACATTTTTGCAAAACAACATGCAGAATTTACAAATGTTACCGCACCAGGTTAATGAAGCTGACATCTTAAAATGACACTTTGCTCACGCTTGATCGGTGTATAATTTGATATTTTAGAATACAAAGTTTAGAAACTAGCAAAAATAATAAGAGATATTTAAAACATTAACTCCTGATTCTCACGAAAGAACTATTTTCAGGTGTTATATGAATTTTATGCAATAAAGAGCTATGTTCGTTCGCTGGTCAATATTTTGATATATAACTTGCTCATTTGTTCATGAAACTCCATCCCGATAAAACAAAATAGGTCTTACAGTTTTGGATCTATTTCATTTTCCCCCCAATGTTTCCGAAATTGTCAAAAATAAATTATTCCAATTTTTTAGCGGAATATTATTTCTCAGAATCACCGATACTGATGACAGCAGGACTTGAAAGATTAATCTTAATCTCAATCCAGTTATAGTTTCTACCTGCGATTCTACATATACGATGCTGGAAATTTGTTTGAATCTACTCTGTTTCAGAAACAATGGCTCATCCATTAGCATGTCGCAGTAGCCAAGTATGTCAAGAAATCGGAGATTGTAATGTCTATTGGACTGAATTGGATTGTTGAAAATTCCCTTTGCAAAATGGATTACTTCCTTAAGAACAAGTTTGATGCAGCCTCGTTGCACACTGAAATTTCAAAGAACACGCCAGAAGCAAGTGTAATAAAAAAATGGTTCTCTCTTACGACGACGGTCAAAATTATACAACAATGGATAGAGCTTATCGAACAATGGAATGGAGTGCTGTTACATTGGACGCCGCGAGCAAGAAGATATAAATGCTTCACTTTAACGTTATAATACCAAAACTTTCTCGTTTAGTGTATTCAGCGCACAAATCTCATTTACCAATTAATTGAACCCTAGCGATCATCGAGCTTAAGGTGACTCTGAACAAAACGGCTTAGAAGTTTGACTCTAGTTTCGATTCGCATAGTGTATTGAACGGACTAACTAACCTATTAACGAAATCTTAATCGCTTGCAGTTCGTATTTCAGGCACATAAGAGTATACACAGTTGAATTTTAAAAAGACTTACCTTTTATTTCATGGGTCGTTTCGATTAGAGCTTGGTTATATGCGTTCAAGTTGTTCTGAGAAATTTGACTATTATCCAGTAGCCGAAGGGTGACATTGAACGTCCTCGAGGGTGCGGAAAGTCCATTCAGCGTTATGAAAACCGCCGTGGTCTTGCCTGGCACAGCTATTTCCGGTGCGACGACACTGAATCCTCTGAAAATAAATTGAGCTGAAAGCTACGCTTGGCTAGCGAATTAAATGAAACATTACTTGAAACAAAAAAGCACTTAGTCTTTTTTAACTATTAAAGAACCATAATCGGCGTTGATGTTTGAACCTTCTTCAGTAATGTTCTTACAAAATACACACACACACACACACACACATATATATATATATATATATATATATATATATATATATATATATATATATATATATATATATATATATATATATATATATATATATATATATATATATATATATATATATATATATATATATATATATATATATATATATATATATATATATATATATATATATATATATATATATATATATGTATATGTATATATATATATATATATATATATATATATATATATATATATATATATATATATATATATATATATATAATTTATTTTAAAGACCAATTTTTTAATTGTTTGATGATGACTGTAGTTTAAATTTTACTATGTATTTACAATATAGTTTAAAATTTTCCAGCCCCTATCTTTATGAAATTACTCAAAATTATATTATAAAATTTTGTATACCTTGCAAATTGTGGTCTTCCAGTTACGAGATAAGAAAAAAGTGAATATAATCGCCTAGAGTGAAACGTGTTCATTGAGTACGCGAAAGTTAGCCGAAAAATATAGTGCTGGGAAAACACAAATTATCGAAATTTTGAAAAATAAAGATGAATTAAAAAGGATGGTTGAGGAAGGTGGTAACTTCGACCAATAGCGAACATTTCCAAAGTTCGAAGGATTGGCCTTGGATCAAGTCGTTTAAATTAGTTTTGCAAGACAAGAAATAAAGCTATTGCAATATCTGGGCCGCGGCTTAGACAAAAAGCAATGGAGGCAGCAAGCAGTTTGAAGATGGATCAAATGGATAGTTGGAAATTTTCTGTGGGCGACACAATTTAACTTTTAGGAAAGGAAAAAGGTTTTTCAAAGGCCGGATTCTCCTATGTTATCCAAGAAGATACAATGTTTGATACAGAAGACAGAATACCACTTGCTCACCTCTTTGCAAAAGTTTGTGACTTAATTTCGGATTTAGATAAATAATTTGCTTTTATTGAAAGTGATTTGCCCACAGAGTACTAACTTCCGTATTACGGAAATTGCAGGAACTGCGCAATAATGATGAGGATAAAAACTCTCATGATAGTGATATGGATAAATGTCAAACACCAAAACCTAGTTTATCTAGCATGACCTAAGTTTGCACAAAATAAAGGAACATACAAAATTATTTAATGAGTCATAATAAAGGTGAAATTTTTATGGATATGATTTGTGGAAAAATTTAAAGCAAACAAAGCTTAAAACATACTTTAAAAAAGCAAATTTCTTTTTTATATGAATATCTTGCAATATTTATGTGACGTATAAATAATGAACATCTGTATATCAAGTATTGTTGTAATATCTACTACCCGCTCATATGTATATTTATGTTTATATTGATTGGTAAAATTAAGAAAGAATCTCAAATAAACAATAATTGTATTTGTGGGAGGCAAAACCTGAAAATAACGGCCAATATCGCTTCATTTTTTGAAAGCCGTTATTGACAGGTTTTACTGTATAACATTTACGTATATTATTATTTTATGCAGAATATTTATGATAACTTTATAATCGGGTAAGAGACTGGATCTTATATTTTTATATTCTTTTACTTATTTAATTAAAAGGCGATTTCGTTATGTTTTACTCAGTTTTTATAAAAAAAAAGTCATTCATTTTGGCTTAAACCTACAGTTTGATGTGTATTTCCCACGCCATGCCTAACGCAAAATATGATAACTTATTACTCCTGCATCATATTCGTCATTGTTCGCCGCCTCCATTATTATTTATTACGACGCACCGAAAACATAAGCGTAATAAACAAACTAGGTCGGATGAAAAGTAGTAGGCAACAAAGGCCTATCCATCAGCAATGACAATTCAATCTTTTATAATGGCGTTCACGCAAATGGAGTAGGAACTTTATGGACCGTCCGACTGATGAACTGTCCAGCGGAAAATATTGGGAATATTTAGCATTGTACGTGTTGGAGGCAGGCGGTTATCAGTTTGGTAAAAAAAACGTCGGATATTAATCGATTGATAGAACTATAAAGTAGATATTGTAAATGCGAAAATTCTACTCTGGTTATAACACATTGTTTTTAACCTCTTATACAAGTGTGGCAGGCTGTAGAACTTATAGGTACAAATTTTTAACAAATTCAGACCAACAATTTAACCTCCCCACCTTTGATAAGTGTTAGAAACTGTAAAGTAATCTTATTAAAAGCAATAAGAATTTTCTTGTTGAAAGATTGCATTAATCTGCAGTTGTCAATTGTGTTTCCATCTTTAACATAAGCGCTGAAATTCCAAAATTAAAACAAAATTTTCAGGGGTTTCATAGATAGTGCATTTTATACATTAGTTAGTGCTTTATACTATATATTGATATTATATTTATGTTTGGACTTAGTATAGCTATTATAAGTAATGAATCTAGTTTGTGTTACGCTATAATAAATAAATAAAATGGCCTTTATTTTAAGCTCGACGAAGGTCAGCTGAACTGTTAACTTGCAAGATATGGATCAAGCAATAAAACAAAAAAGGAAAACAATAAAAAAACAATATTAAATAAAGAGAATTGATTAATAATCTAGGTAGTTGCCCGTATGAGATATTTTTTTAAATGAAATTTAAAAGCGCAATGAAAGACATTCTGTGATTAGTAGTAGTCTAACAGACGTATACGAGAAGCAGCTTTCAGTCATGGACTTCTTAATTTTAGGTATTTCATACTGACAATTGAAGCGGGTTTCACAGAAATGAATGCGATTTCTGCAAGCCAGTTTTTCCAGCAACTATGAGGGACATCCAGTTTTGAGTAGTTTGTAAAGAAAACAAGAAAAATGTATTTCTTCTCGCCTCAATATGTTTAACCATTTTAAGTTGGGAAGTTTATAACTTAATCGAATATAGGTATTCTGTACAAAATATATTAATGCGAACCTATTCGGATTCGATTTCAAGCCATAATCATTTGAGTATTTAAAGACCGATTCCAAGCATTTATTTAGTCTCCTTGCCACTTCTACTGCATCAGACCGGGAAAAACAAATATGTATTTGCGTGTCATCAGTATACCTGTCACTATTGAACCCGCCAAAGCAACCCGACCTATCTGCTGTATAAATAATGAAGAATAGACGTCCTAATAATGTGTCTTGAAGGATCCCCCTGTCAACTTCTAAGGCTTTCGATCTAATGTTGTCAATCGAAACTAGCTGATATCTGTGACCCAGATAATTACGTATCAATAAGACCAAAGCCGATGTTTCCCCTTTATCTGCTGCTGAGAGAATATATCATTCAAAACTTTGAGCAAAGCCGTAGTCGTACTGTACCCTTTGCGAAATCCTGAATGAAATTTAGGTAAAAGGATGTTATTGGTGAAATAACCACAGATCTGCCTATAAATCAGTTTTTCAAATACTTTAGAAAGCACTGGCAACAGACTAATAGGTCGAAGATCTGCGACGTTGGTAGGCTTGCTCATTTTTGGTAACGATATAACCTCGGCTATCTTCCACTGCACAAGAAATATACAGTTTTCAATACAAAGATTAAAAAGTTGAGTAATAATAGGCCGTATAGTTGGACAGCAAAGTTTTAGCATTTCTAGTGTAATTCCATCCGTGCCTTGCGATATACATTTTGTACTAAGATATCTGGCAATGGTATCAAAGCCAACAGTATTAGGAATCTGACGCACTGAATCAACAAAATATTGATTAATGAGCTCAGATGTTTAGAAATATCGACGTCCTTCTTTTATCTGTTGTAGATGTTCAGATGGTCTATTAGTCTTCCAAATCTCTTTTGACGTTTTTCTAATAGCGCGAGGTGGCTGTTAGTGACTAGATAATTAAATCTATAGAACCGCTAAAGCATTATCTAACTAATCCGTAGAATAGCTAGGATAACCCCTGAAGTTAGGAAATTTAGATTTTATATAGAAGTTTTCGTACCGTTAAATTTCAAAAGCTGGTTTTACTAATTTCGATTTTCTCTCCTGCCACCTTTAGTTTTGTTTCGCTAATTTTCAGGAGTCGCAGGATGTTACTCTTCCTCATAATATGCATTTGATGCTTAGGCTAGCTTAGAATTAACGGAAACTCGCCAAAACTATCCCTTACTGTAGCACAGAGTTGAATTGTTTCATTAAAGTAAATTGTTCTTTATATAATAATAAAAACAAAATTATGATCATCATGTCCTTTCTGCTCGTTTGTATGGCGTATGGATATTAACAAAGGAAACTACCAAGCCTTTGAACTTTCGCAATACAGGAGGAGCTTGAAGATATCATGGATCTACAAAATTACAAACATCGAAATCCTACGAAGAATAAACAATACCAAAGGATTTCTCAATATTGTCAAATGCAGAAAATTGCAACATCTGGGCCTTATCTTGCTAAAGGCAACTCGTTACGGACTCCTACAACGGATTCTGCGAGGAAAAATTGACAAGAAGAATCGAGCAGTAGAAGAATGTCCTCCTGGCTTGCTAATGTATTAACTAGGCTTGCTAAGAGTACGACTCAGTTGCCCACACAGCAGTGGACAAAATGAACAGGCACTCAAGTCTATAATATTTTCTCATATTTTCACATTTACGAGTAAGGCAGATAATCTAGGGTAATTTGACCCATGGAACAATGTTCCCCAATTTTAACGGACAATCCCATTCTACAAGTCAGATATATCCAGATTCACTGTTAATTGAAAAAAAAAATAGCACCGGTTCAAATAAATTTAACTAAACCCTAGTAAATATTTTAAATGACCGTAAAAGCGGCAGATCTACATAACGTAACGGTCAATTTATCAACGTTAAATGTTGTTTTAAAAGCAGTATGTAAATTAAAATTAATATTTATTTATTATTTAAATTGCTGTTTGGGTGACGGCTAAACTGGCCGTCAAAACAGTTCGTTGTGGCAATATTTAATAACCACCCAGAATTTTATAAAATTTAGATAGTCTATCGTTCCCTGATAACAAACATAAAATACAGAAAATAATACTACAAAAGTCCATTTTTAATAATTATTTGAGAATTTATTTATTCACTTTAATCATATCGGGATTAAACGTTTTGAGTTGATATGCAGGAAGTACGGAGGAGCCAAATTACTTTTTAACGTTGCTTCTCCCCCAACTTTCCAACTTTATGTTTTCCGCCGCTTTCATACTCCACTTCGTTGTCTCGACTTCATTAACTAAATGTACAAAAATTATAAGAAAAACGAGAGCAATTTGTAATTAAAAAAACACGATGGGGATGATCTATTATTCCTCTCCGTAATTGAATCTACTTTTTATTTATTATTGTTTCGGTCGAAAACTCGTGCGAGTGCCTCTAACACATCTGGTTGTCACATTTATTTTTCTTAATAAAGATTACTGGGATAAAGCCAACGGATCTGTTATATTTTCGAACATAAGGGAATAAAATGGCACAAAAAAAATGACACATATTAGGCAGTTGAGTAAATTCAATGCTAAATAAAGTATAGAATCCTTCAGCGTATCGAAAACAAGACATTCTCTATTGCTACTACAATTTTTAATATCAATAGAGGAGGTTGTTAACATTAAGCTATTATCTTGATTCGGGTTTAAAGGCCGTCGTCGGTTGGAATTACTTCCTAACGTTTCGCTAGCACGAGTGGCGAGCTTCTTCCATCCATCCCGATGTTGGACGTAGGCTGACGATTTCTCCTGCGCAGGTTGTAATTATGCCGATTGGTGGTGGGCGGGGCTTGTTCCGCTTCGGTTGGTCTCGGGATATCGATCGGTACTGTTCGGGCGTTCCTAAGGATCGGGTTCCAGATTTGGTTGAGTCTAAGGGTTTCCTCCTTTCTGTTGAAATTGTGTGGGTGTTTTTGTATCTCAATGGCTTCCCTGACTAGCCTGTTGTGATAGCCGTTGACCGATGCTAGTAACTTACAGCTCTCAAAGTGTATCCTGTGTTCCCCGCTGCCCAGTGCGTGTTCAGCTACTGCAGACTTCTCTGTCTGTCCTAGCCTGCAGCTTGCTTTATGCTCCTTAAGTCTCGTTCCCATTGATCTCTTGGTAGTTCCGATGTAGACCTTTCCGCATGAACACGGAATGCGGTAGACTCCTGCAGCTGAAAGTGAGTACCTCTTGTCCTTCGCTGACCTGATAGTCTGCTGGATCTTCTTTGTAGGCTTAAAGATTGTTTTGATGTCGTGTCTTTTCAATACTCTGCCAATCCTGTCGGTGACACTCGGAATATACGACAGATATGCGTGGGAGGAGGGGGTACAAAAGGAACGGTGTCTAAAAATAAAAATTTAGGTCGCTTCATGTAACAAAAGTTTTCTACAAAAGTGCGGTGAGTTCTGGGGAATAAAACAGCTCGGAAAACTTGAAATAAATTTTGAATGTAATTGGATTAGTTAACAGCTTTTACTTTGCGATTATTTTCCCTTTTTCCGATGGATAACGAGCTAGGATCATTTTATTAGTTTATATAAATATAAAAGAGCTTTTGCACAAGTAGGTGTTAAAATTGGTTAAACTCACTTTATTGTAGAAAAATATTCATTAAAAGCCAAGCCCTGAAAAAAAAATTATTTTATTATTTTTTAAATATTGATTTGTAAAAAAGTGTAAAATATACACTGGATATCCATGGAAATTGAAATATTTTTAAATATTTAATTCTGAGTATATGATTTTCATATTTTTGTTGTGAGTTTGTCTGTGGATAATATGGTATGGGGGAGTATTATTTAAGAAAAATGTTACTCAGTATATATTAATAGAAAAATTTACATAATATTTTTTTGATTTCGTTATAATCAAAGTGAGAATTGAGGCGCAAAGCGCTTTTTACCGAATATTCCTGTTTCGACAAAGCGTTATTATCGTCAAGCTCATTATGTCACGATGACAACAGGAAAAGATGGATTCTAAATATAATATTCAGGAAATAAATTAAATATGATTATTAATGAAATCCCAGCGAATACCAGAATTGAATCGAAATGTTCCATACTAATTACAAAACCAAAAAGGAGGTCAGGAAATTCTACAGGGAGATGTACCAAATCAAAGCTTAGTCGTATATAAGAGGCATGGATCTGAGTTATCACCAAAAAATAGCCACCTACATCCTTCTATTTAAAAAAATATTGTATTTGTTAGTTGGTTTGTTACCTCATATAATTTATCACACGACAAAAAAAATCTGGTTTGACAGTTAATTATAGAATAAAATAGCGCAATAGAACTTTATAAGGTGTTTATTTCAGTGAGGGTTTTATGGTTAAATGTTAAAAGTGTTAATAAATTATTTTCCTGGAAACCATTTTTAATTTACATCATGTTTAAATCTGCTAAACGGCTCTTAAGAACAACGGAAATGCGAACCCTGAGATCATCACATACGTTATTCGAACGGAAGAGAAATGAAGAAATAAGGGACATGTGTAATATTCTAGATGTAGTAAGATGGGCAAGGATTCGCAGAAGAGAATGGAGAGACCATGCTGACAGAATGCCAAATGAACGAATAGCAAAAATTGCAAAGGAAAAGAAACCAGACACAACCCGACCTCCTGGACGACCACCTATAAGATGGTATGAAAGATGGCCCTCAGCATCCCAAATACTCCAGGGAAACCCTTGATAAAAACACGGGACCCAGTCCTAAAGTAAGAAGAAGAAATCGTTCAATCTTTATTTACTACTTGCCCCAACAGAGCCTACCTGGAAATCGCATATCGCAAGTCCATTATTTTAGCAAATAAATAGTCATTACATGTACAGGGTGTTCGTGTATAAACTAACACGTTCTTCATGACTTACAAGTCGAAAAGTTGTTTAAACTGTAAAATCTAACTAACACCGCGTTTATAACTTTATCGTTTACGTATTTTGTCGGAAAGATCTGTCACGTTCCTTAATTATCCTTTCAATAAAAATTCTTTCCTTAACGCATCGATTTGGATTCTTACCAGCCATTTAATTACATTCGCTGAACTTTACATTTCAGGGTGGGATTTTCGATCCAAAACTTTATTTGTATCTTAAAATTCCGCTCGGTGTCTTTCTTCCCGCCCTTTTACGGCCTGCGATGTAAAAATTTCACAAAGGGGAGAGAAATACTATTAGTAAACGCGAACTCCAGGACGATATCATTGGAATGACAAAATTGTGTTGGGAGATCTGAATTCGAAATCAATTTGTGCAGTGCAACGTGTCTCGAATATAGAACGGCGATTACAAAGGGTCGCCTGGTTTAAGGGGTGTTGTTTCAGGCGCTCCTTTGTTTAAAAAATGTTTATCACAGAAGTTTTCGAACCGCGGTTAAAAGCGATAAAGTTAAATTTATAATAACGTAATTTAGTTCGGCGTACAATATTGCCTACAAATTTTATCGAAACTATAATGATAAAATTAAATAATACGGCAACTCAATTGCATCGAAATGTAATTAATTAATCAGTACTACAATTAAATTATTTACTGTACAGCATCGAACCAAACAAAATGCACCTGATAGTTTCATATTTCGCGAATGCTGTATTATTCACGCAAAATTTTGGTCGCGGCGCATTAACGTAAATTTGAACACGGTTCGGGAGGGGTTGAAAATATTGGATTGTTCCCCCGCCACAGATCTAACGGTAAATACAAAGTGGGGATGTGTATACAGGAAACGCGCGTGACAAAGAGACTTTAATTACAAGCAGATATTGTTACCTTCCTGCATGCAGTTAAATTGGATTCTATCTATAGGTAGGAGGAATCCTGATTAATCAGATAATACAATCAATTCGAACCATTCTAATAACAATGACAAAACATAAACAGCAACAAAATTCCGAAAAAGAAAGTGTGAGACGTATTGCAGACATTTTCAAAATCGGATTTTAATGTAAGGTGCATTTTGTCCGCAATTTTTCTTTGTTATATAGAAAACTTAAACCCAATTCTGCATTTATTGCACATTTAAATCAAACAAGCAACAAATAATTGAAAATCGCAACTGTTTCTATTTGTTTCTCTAAATAACCGCAAATTCTATTACTGAGCTTACATCATGTTTTTTCAAAAAGTTAGTTAATACATACATATCATTTTTAAAAGAAAAACGTGCATCATTAATTGATGAGATATAGGTTCAGATATATTATATAATAAATATGCAATTTAATACCCACCCTCAGAAAACATCACATTTATTCATATAACTTTTGATTGAAATCGTATTAAAAATTAAACAATATTTCCTGTTTATTATAGAAAAATCAATGTCGAAATATATATTTTTATCATTGCAGAATGGAATATGGACTTGCAAGTCAAAATATTTCCGCAAACATCCGATCGATCCCCAACCCGTGATTAAAATCACAGAAATGTCCGAAGTGGCCCGCGTTCATAGATATTGTACGACCAAAAATATAGTGCATTTATTGTTTCGACCTTTTAAGTATTTTACAGTACCTTAACCGCAGACCTTCGCAAGACCGTGATAAAATCCATCCCAACAGATGTTTATTCTGTATTAAGTAGGTCTTCTCTGAGACGGACCGTAACGAATATTTGTAGAAAATTGAAATTTTTATTTGAAACGTAAATGAACCATTTTAAATTTGATTGATGCTGCAGGGTATTTTCGAATAAGTAGAAGCGTTTATTTTAACATCAGTTAATATGCATCGTTCTAAGGAGGTTAATCTAAATTATGATATGTTCGTATATATTACGTAGTAAGTACGTATACGTACCTGATTCTGCGCCTTCCACATAGTTCTTTGATTTGTAAACAACAACAGCCTTTTTTAAGATTTTAAGATTATATTCGTGGTAGATAAAGGAACGTCATAAGAATACAGATACATATTTATTAGAATCTTACAATTAAACATTTTTTGAAGGTTCCTGTTTTTGAACACTTTAAAATGTGTAGACCGTGGAATGAAGTAGATGTTCCCCTGTTAGAAGAGGACATGGACAACAAAACAGAATTTGAAGACGAAGTAGAGATGGTAGTCGAACCTGATGACAATTTAAAAGATGAACTACCTCAGCAAATAAAAAAAACGGACCCATTAGTAGTTAGTAGTAGACGGTTAGTGACATTTTAGTGACACTTTCCGCACATTCGATCGGTGTATAATGTTTTAGAGAAGGGCGTGAGGGAGTACAAAAAAATAAAGTAGAGTGATGGCTCAGTTTGAATCAACGTTAAAACTAACCCAAAACTAGTAGAATAAATAGAATTATCAATGACCTGGCTTAAATATGTTGACGACAAGTACATTATCTGGTATGGAATGAATAAAAAGTGAAGTTCCTCCCTGACATTAATTCTCTGAGGGCACTATTAAATTTACAATTAAAAAAGAAGGCTCTACTCCGTCTCCAGACGTTCCCAAAACTGAACTGTTAACTCATGTATGCAGCAACGAAACATGAAAAGTTAAGACCAATGAATAAAACCATATGCAGCGAACCCCAACCAAATTAAGTAAAATAATCTGCTACATCGTACAACTAAAATTCTTTAGGAAAGTTTCATTTTAATTATAGAAAAAAGGAGTGTGATTTTATGTACTACATACCTCAAATATGACCTTGCTGTACACAAAACAACACTGCTTATTGAAAAGTAGACCCTAATTTAAGTTTTAAAGTTCATTTTTTAGCTGTTTATTTGAGAGAACATTTTTAGCTGTAGCAATAATATTTATTCTCAATTGCTCGTTGTTTGCAAAGAGACATGATTAATTAATAAATTTCAGTGAAAAGAGTTTCCATTTAAATTCATTTTTTAGCTGGTTATTTGAGAGAACATTTTAAGCTGTAGCAATAATATTAATGCTCAATTGCTTGCCTGCTTGATTAATTAATAAACTTCAGTGAAAAGAGTTTCCATTTAAATTCATTTTTTAGCTGGTTATTTGAGAGAACATTTTTAGCTGTAGCAATAATATTAATACTCAATTGCCTCTTGTTTGCAAAGAGACATGATTAATTAATAAACTTCAGTGAAAAGAGTTTCCATTTAAATTCATTTTTTAGCTGGTTATTTGAGAGAACATTTTTAGCTGTAGCAATAATATTAATGCTCAATTGTTTGCAAAGAGACATGATTAATTAATAAACTTCAGTGAAAAGAGTTTTCATTTAAATTCATTTTTTAGCTGGTTATTTGAGAGAACATTTTTAGCTGTTGCAATAACATTAATGCCCAATTGCTTGTTGTTTGCAAAGAGACATGATTAATTAATAAATTTCAGTGAAAAGAGTTTCCATTTAAATTCATTTTTTAGCTGGTTATTTGAGAGAACATTTTAAGCTGTAGCAATAATATTAATGCTCAATTGCTTGCTGTTTGCAAAGAGACATGATTAATTAATAAAGTTCAGTGAAAAGAGTTTCCATTTAAATTCATTTTTTAGCTGGTTATTTGAGAGAACATTTTTAGCTGTAGCAATAATATTAATGCTCAATTGTTTGCAAAGAGACATGATTAATTAATAAACTTCAGTGAAAAGAGTTTTCATTCAAATTCATTTTTTAGCTGGTTATTTGAGAGAACATTTTTAGCTGTTGCAATACCATTAATGCCCAATTGCTTGTTGTTTGCAAAGAGACATGATTAATTAATAAATTTCAGTGAAAAGAGTTTCCATTTAAATTCATTTTTTAGCTGGTTATTTGAGAGAACATTTTAAGCTGTAGCAATAATATTAATGCCCAATTGCTTGTTGTTTGCAAAGAGACATGATTAATTAATAAATTTCAGTGAAAAGAGTTTCCATTTAAATTCATTTTTTAGCTGGTTATTTGAGAGAACATTTTTAGCTGTAGCAATAATATTAATGCCCAATTGCTTGTTGTTTGCAAAGAGACATGATTAATTAATAAATTTCAGTGAAAAGGGTTTCCATTTAAATTCATTTTTTAGCTGGTTATTTGAGAGAACATTTTTAGCTGTAGCAATAATATTAATGCTCAATTGCTTGCTGTTTGCAAAGAGACATGATTAATCAATAAACTTCAGTGAAAAGAGTTTCCATTTAAATTCATTTTTTAGCTGGTTATTTGAGAGAACATTTTTAGCTGTAGCAATAATATTAATGCCCAATTGCTTGTTGTTTGCAAAAAGACATGATTAATTAATAAACTTCAGTGAAAAGAGTTTCCATTTAAATTCATTTTTTAGCTGATTATTTGAGAGAACATTTTAAGCTGTAGCAATAATATTAATGCTCAATTGCTTGCTGTTTGCAAAGAGACATGATTAATTAATAAACTTCAGTGAAAAGAGTTTCCAATTAAATTCATTTTTTAGCTGGTTATTTGAGAGAACATTTTTAGCTGTAGCAATAATATTAATGCCCAATTGCTTGTTGTTTGCAAAGAGACATGATTAATTAATAAATTTCAGTGAAAAGGGTTTCCATTTAAAATCATTATTTAGCTGGTTATTTGAGAGAACATTTTTAGCTGTAGCAATAATATTAATGCTCAATTGTTTGCAAGGAGACATGATTAATTAATAAACTTCAATGAAAAGAGTTTCCATTTAAATTCATTTTTTAGCTGATTATTTGAGAGAACATTTTTAGCTGTAGCAATAATATTAATGCTCAATTACCTGTTATTTGCAAAGAGACATGATTAATTAATAAACTTCAGTGAAAAGAGTTTCCATTTAAATTCATTTTTTAGCTGGTTATTTGAGAGAACATTTTTAGCTGTAGCAATAATATTAATGCTCAATTGTTTGCAAAGAGACATGATTAATTAATAAACTTCAGTGAAAAGAGTTTCCATTTAAATTCATTTTTAGCTGGTTATTTGAGAGAACATTTTTAGCTGTAGCAATAATATTAATGCCCAATTGCTTGTTGTTTGCAAGGAGACATAATAATTAAATAAATTTCAGAAAGAAGAGTTTTCTCTACAAATTCATAAATACACACCTAAATCAGAGGTAATTAAATTAAGCGTTGCAATTTTTGGCAATTTTGTATCATAAAGTTATATCAATCAACTTATACAAGAAATGAAGAGACATCAATTGCGCTGTTTGTCGGGAAGAGCCAATTCAAAGGGATTGGGATATTTTAGAGCCACACATACCCGTTATTTAAACTGTTTTAAAACTTTATTTAGAATAACTTGTAATAACTTTTTATAAAGTTACGGAATAATTCTGATTTCTTCATTAACCAACTAATCAAAATTAATTACAATAAAACTAACTTTTGTAAATACACATTTTTTTAAAATATTTTCGTAGCAAAAAAAGATAGAGCTACGCACTTTACAAAGAATTACTTAAAAAGGCTTTTTATTGTAATTAAGATTTGAGTCTAAATAAAAATATCAAATTTTCTAACTTTTTAATATGTTGTTTGATTTTTAATGTTCCAGATAATACTTAGATGCTATTGTTAGTTTTAGCAACTAAGTAAAGAAAAACTTGACTTACAATACATTTCTTTAGATTTCATTTAATTTCACAATTAGAATCATCGACCTAAACGGATTATGTTAATAGTTTCTTCAAATTCCATTTATATAGTGAATTAGAACGTGAAAAGAAAGATATAGATATCTTTCTTTTAGCTACTTCGTGTATAGCAGAGTAAAATAAATCGGTTCGCAGGTTATCTAAATAGACTTTTTTCCTGTCACAGTCAAATAAAGGAATCCCGCTTTTTCTCGGTAAGAAAAATAAGATGCCTCCAGTTTTATCTGTATAAACACCATAACACAAAATATTTCTTGAAAGTTAATAAATCTTACACACCCGACAAAGTTCAAAAGACAGGGGAAGTTGGTCCCAAGCAGCCACTTTACAGGAAATGCTCCGCGCATATTTACATTTACTTTATTTCTGTGTCAAGCTGCTGGCAAGAAGGCGTGAAAGTTGTTTTTAAACTCGGCGTTGCGTTACAATTTGTATTTCTGCAGCATCTCTATCGCGGTGGGAAAATTTAGGAAGTGCTCCTTGTTTCCAGCTCTAGATCTTCCATGAAAAGAAAAGATGCATTTTACCACGGAGAAGCTACAGTCAGAAGCGGCGCAATGACAAGGGGGATTGTTTGGCTGCTGGCTGTTGGAATAATTTCTTTTGTTGTACGTTATACGTTGTCCTCATAGCTTTGAAAACGACGTTACATACATAATATTTGAATCTCGATTTATTTAGCAATTGACACTCAAATACGCGTTCCACAGGCTTACCGTCTACAGCTATTTTTCAACTGTTCCTGGGTAATCAAATCCAGTTTTTAAGATAGGCTATATTTATAATTTTATAATTTTAACTTGTGTATATTTTTCGTTATAACACATGGATTTAAGTATTTATTACAAAAACTAGACTTATATACATATTTCATATGACTTAGATTCAGTCTACTTCATTGTGATCTTGAATGAGTTGCCTTATTTGAGGACTATAAATTTCCATCTATATTGAACTTCTCTACAAATTGCTTCATTAACTTTAGCATGATATTGAATGGCGGAAGTAAGATTTTTAATCTCGAAACCCAATCTTCATTGATCACGTTTTGATTTCCTTGAATCATGAGATTTCTTGAATTTCAATTTTTGTTAATCCCGCGCCCATTTTTAGCTGTCCAAACCAAAGGGCCAAAGGAGGTTCAAGACTCAAAGATATTTTGTATAGCCACTTTGTCATCTAAGCATACAGTGTATTATTTTGAAATCAACCCATAACGCTCACTGATATTCTTCATAGTTAATTTTCAAAACTCGAAGGGTTTTTAAAAATAAATATGTTAAAAAATTGGATCAAGAAAAATTCCAGATATATAATTGGCGAATTAGCATCCAATTTTATTTTTGACTATAAAGTATATATTATTTCCTTTTTTTATCAGACTAATATCAATTAATCTGTATCTTAAAAACATTTAAAATCAGTTGTTGGATTTTCTGCACCAACTTTTTTTTTTCATTTTGCTACCCTGCGAATTATTTAAGGCATGACACCCATACATGCACAAACATGCAGATTAGATATAATTGGACATAACAATATTATAAAATCGTATATTACCAATAAAGTTTATCAACTCGTTACATACTATACTTTTTCCACTACCATGTGGGTACATTCATTGAAAAGTGCACGAATACATGTGATCTGTGATGAGACCGCCAGAACTAACAAACGTCAAAATCTATCGGATCGCTCTAAACCCGTGACAAGTACCAGAAGTACCAAAAATGTCCGAAGTGGCTCGCTAGCGTGGGTAAAGCAACTGACGTCCTAACGCGACACTTTCCGCATTCCGTAGATTATTGTGTTTCTTAGAGTACGAAGAAGAATAATATCTTTATCAAGAATCGTCATCAATGAATCGATCAGTTATGCACAAAAATTTTTAATAAATTTATCAGAAAATTAATCACTCAGTTTTCTTCAATCGAGATTATGTCATAAGTTGTTTACTGCCGAGCAAATAATATTTGAGGCACCAAGAATCAAATACCCATCATACCAATTTCACGACCGGGAGGTTTGAAACACTCACGCCTCTCACAAGAACAATTAGCAAATATAGTTCTCAGTTGTCCTCTCATTGGCAAGTATTAAACAACGCAACTAATTGTTGTGCACGCACACCTAAAGATTTAAGCGTCACTGAAATAAAAATGTAAAAATTTGCACAAAATTTGACAGATTTCCAAAATTTTTACAAATTGGTTCCAACTTATAATTGTATATAACTAATTATATTTGATTTTATGAGAATGCTAATACCAACTACTACCGCAGACATCATTCTAAATTTGTATTGTTTTATTTTTTCTAACTAAAAACAATACGAATTTAATGATTATTTTACAAAAATTATACACATTGTTATTGACTGGTGGAACCTTTGGTTCGTTGTTAATCATATTTAAATTTCTCATAACGTTATTTGCATTTTTACCACTGCTTGACTTAGTTGAGCGCGTTATAGATGTACTTGATAAAGATGCGGAATCGATATATCAATAAATTATTTTATCTAAAAGCTGAAACATCCTGTTTGAAATAACTCAGCTGTTGTGTTGTCACCGACAGGTAAAAGGAGCTAAGCGGAGTACGAGTATTATCGAGTTACGGAGTCCCCTTAACTTTTATTTTATTTTCATCGCATTAGTGTGAAAGGAGTATCTTGTTGCGCCATTGTTCGTTAATTAAATTCTTAAGATTGTTTATAAAAATTGTTCACAACTTTCCCTAAAAGAGGATTTTAAAGGATTAAGTATTAATTTTCAACGACAGTTTATCCTTGAATAAAAGTATATTGCGAGGCAAGCAAAATAATACAAACCTTTTGTCAGCTTAGACGGATAGTGACTCAAATAACAAAAACATGATAGTTCTAAATAAAATTTATCATTCTTCAAGATTGAAAACATTTGTAATTATTTTTCTGCATTAGAATTATGGAATTATCACTTTATGAAATCTAATTTTTACGATTTTCACTAATACCCTTTTACCTATACTGGTTGCCTGCCAAAACTCTAAGCGGGGAGATTGGTATAAACAAATGACGAAAGAGATCCTATAACTCATAAAGTTTTAGAAATTTGTACCCAATATAATCAATCATTTATTAATGGGAATCGCTTTCCTGCGACGATAGAATGGATTCTACGGCATTCAAAGTTCTTAGCTGAAACAACTGTGGTAAAGATGATCCCAATGAAAGGTTTTTCAATTTTAATTAATTTTGTTATAGTGTTTAATATCCAGTTATTTATGACAAGTTAGACCATTGAATGGCACCCTCAAGTATTTCACTAATTTTATCATAGACGCTGTGCAGCAGAACTCGGGCCTTTCGCAGGCTCCAACTCCAATTAACCCTACACCCCTAGAACACACCCCACTTGCTTCTCCAGGAGCTCAAAGTTCATGACCATAGACAACGCCAATTGCCGTATATGAGATGACATCAGCCCACGCGAGGTTAGCCTGGTGTTAATGTAGTAAGAGTTAAGTACATTTTCGAAAACTACGTTGGTGAAACGGCCACAGTTACCGACGACCGCTACAGGACGTTTGTAATCATATTTTTACGGCACAAATTGAACCACTTGAAATAAAACATCCACTTCCAGCGAACGCCATAATTGACAGTTTCAGTTTTCATGAACGATGCGACGGTAACATTGTCTCTCGCAGCGGTCACAAAGGTCATGAGATTTGATCCAGCTAGACTTTTTCATGTGGACTTTCTTGAAGTCGCAGGTCTGTGCAGATAAACCATAATCGACCGATGCCCTAAAGGTGAAACCTAACACAAATTATCGCTCAAATTCAGACGTATCTCTGAAAAAAAGTCATTGAAAATTGAGCCATTCGGATTCGTGCAACCGAGAAGAAGCCGAGACGAGCATTTGATCGATGTCACATTTCACACTTAATGGCACCTATGGGCCTTCTACATAAAAAAGGAATTTTGATAATAGCTTGTTTTCTTTTATTTATCTACCAGCCTTCATCGAAAAACCCCTAAACATTATAAAACCAAACAAGGCACCAATAGCTAAATCATCAACAAAGAAATGGTCCAACACGCTTCCAAATATCAAAATTGCCATAGCTCGATCACAGAACTTAAAACTAGGCCACAGAATATGAGAATAAAATCTCAAATCTGAGAGGTCAACGCTTTTATGCAAATATTAGATAGAATATTATATATATTATGCAACAAGTGCGGTAAGCGGCATTTGACTCACGAATTTATTTGGAACGAGCGGAGCGAGTGCTTAATAAACGAGTGAGGTAAAGAGTTTACCAAACGTGTTGTATACTATACTTATTCTACGACCGTCAAAAAAAATCACAAATTAAAAATACTAACAGAATTATCGGAATACTAAATTTAGTGCCATTTAAACAAAATATTTACTAAATTGGTTAAGGCTTTCGCGGCCCGTTGATAAGCTATTATCTTGATTCGGGTTTAAAGGCCGTCGTCGATTGGAATTACTTCCTAACGTTTCGCTAGCACGAGTGGCGAGCTTCTTCAGAGGTCCTTCCATCTCCGATGTTGGACGTAGACTGTCTACTAGTTGCTATTCGTTTATCGTTTCGATCGGTTCTGCTATTGTTTCTTTTTAACTGTGTACGTTAATACGGATAACGGAATAAACACAATTTTAAAACGTTATGTTGTTTATTTAAATTTTACAAAAGATCATTAAGTAGTTTATTTAAAGAAAAAGACTGTAATTGGAAGAACGCAAGAAAAAGCAGGGCCTAAACTTCAATGTTGTTTTGTTTGTACTGATGAGACATAAAATCGTACAATTGGTCTTGGCAAGATATTAATATAAAAACTGTAAAAACCACTAAAATTCAAGCAATTTCAGTGGGAAACTTAAATTATAAATGTTAGTTTACTTACCGACTAGTCCACTAGATTTTAATTGTAACTTAGAGCGCGGAGTATTTAAATTGTCTGATATATTGCATAACATTTTTCTGTGTATTAGTTTTTGAGTACAGAAGCCGGTGATTAATAAACGAGTGACTTAAAAAGTTTACCAAACGTGTTGCATAGTATACTTTTCTACAACCGTTAGTTTCTGGGTACATTTTTGCAAAACAACACGAATACATTCACTGACATGACCGTCAGAATCGACAAACGTCAAAATTGACGCACATTAGATTAGTGTGTAGTTAGGCATTTTACAGACGGGAGTAGAAAAATATATATATAATTTTCCACATTTGTCATTTTGAAAAATACCTGCATGAAAAATACTACTATTTAGCTAATGCTTCTAGTAATACAAAAGTATTGGTATCCCTCGTATATGTCGACCTGTATATACCATTTTGATATAATACCGTTGGCACAAACAAATAATAAACGCTTTATATTATTAACTCCAAAGATTTGTCGCCAGAACTACAGTTATAAGAATTGGTGGAATAAAGCGACCAAACAACAAAAGTCCAAATAAAGTGATGAATCAGTAACGAGAGGTGTTCATAAATAAGATCAATTTACTCGATGTCTCGATATTCGAGTTCCTAGGCAAACATTCCGAAGACCCGATCGCCAATAAAAGAACCCTCGCTGAGAAAGCAAAAAGAAGTTATGTGCTGCCCCTTATGTGGGAAACCTGGTTAACTACAAACCCGGGAAGTGTATTAAGTTTTTGTCGCGCTTCCTTTAGCTCGTTCTTCCAGAGAGACGATTCGAGGTTCGTGTAATGATCAATTAGAAACTCGTGTGTTTTTCTTCCGTTTTCTTTGTCTCCTTAACTTTATTAAATTCTTATTGACTCCGCAATGTTAATGACAGGACAAGAAAATTAATGTACCTAAATTGTGTCACATGTAACGAATTGGGCAACGCTCTACCAAAATAAGAATTAAGAAACTAGTTTTTAAGCAACAAATATTTCCTCTCTCTCTCTCTCTATCTATCTATCTATCTCTCACAGCTATATTTGACAGAAAAAATGTCCAACCAAGTATAGCAATAAACAAAGAAGCTATTCTTACTGAAAACCGCATAACTTTTTCGTTATATACCGAAGCTACATCAGGTATCGGAATCAAATTGCAAAAAGGCACTCCAGTTCCCAACACGCCAAATTTCCAGTATGCGCGGAAAATAATGATATTGTCGAGGGAACTAGAACCAGTAGAAAATTCTCATATATTAAATCACTGATGAAATGCGAAGCTCTGAAAGGCCAATTTAGTATCGAGAAAAGAGAAAACAGAAAACCGTATATTTTGGTTAGTTTTTAAATTTGCATTTGAATGCTCTAGGTCAATTGCCTGTCCACCGATTTGCGTTGTCAGCCATACCCGATTTTAGAACAACTAAAAATTGGTTTGGCGCTTGGGTTAGTTTTGGTTAGTTTATTCTTATCTATGTCTAATATTTAGGCCGGTTTAGTTTGGAACTAATTAGTTGGATCTGGCCGGTAAGTAGATCGCAGTATCATTTTTTGAAATCATAACTAAACATTTTATTTTTTCCCATAAAATCATGTTTCTTTTAGCATCTTGACAAAACATAAAGTGTACACACAATAATATATTATTGTACGACCTATCCCAACAGATGTTTATCAGAATAATCTTAATGCAGATTAAATAGGTCTTCCCTGAGATGGGTCGTAACGAATATTTGTAGAAACTTGAAATTTTTATTTGAAACTTAAATCGACCGTTTTAAATTTGATTAAGCATTGAGGTTGTGGGGTATTTTCGAATAAGAACAAGCGTTTTTTTTTTAACATCAGACGATATGTATCTAATTAATCTAAATTGCAATACATTCCTATATATAACGGATGTATTTGACTCTGATCCTTCCAGTAAGTACGTATTTATGTAGATTCTCGAACTGGATAGTTCAAAGGCTGAGGTAAGGTAAGTTTGAAAGTAATCATTTTTGTCTTGTGTGTTTGTCGATAAACAACAATCTTTTTCTTGTATTTTTGTGTCTTCTACATAGTCCTTTTTAAGACTAAGGATTATATTTGCTGTAGATAAAGGTACGTCACAAGAATACAGATAAATATTTATTAGAATTTTACAATTAAACATTGTTTGAAGGTGCCTGTTTTTTAACACTTTAAAATGTGAAAGCGTGGAATTAAGCAGATGTGAACTACCTCAGCAAATAAAAAAACGGATCCTTTTGTCTTCGGATGCTAAACAAATAGGTGCAGCAATAAAAACAAGTGACATGACCAAAGTGCTGAAGTTAACTATAAGAAGAAGAAAGTGAGAGAATATGCTGGTACTTTTCGAGTTATTTAAATGCAATTGAAAAATTTCAAGAGCAAAATAGGCCAATAGTGTATTTAGATGAAACGTGGTTCGACACTCACGACAAAGTAAGAAAATGATGGTGTGATAACAGTAACAAGTGTGTACTAGACGTGTCGTCTTCACATGGAAAACGCATAATAATTCTTCATGCTGGGTCGAAAAATGGTTGGGTGGAAGATGCCTTACTTTTGTCTGCCAAAAACGTCAAAAATTCAAGTGTGGATTACCATGAAATATTTTAGGACTGGTTTGAAAGTAAACTGTTGCCAAAACTATCGCTAAATACTGTTATTGTGTTAGATAATGCCTCGTATCATTCAGTTCAAATTAGAAAAATTCCAAATAGTTCTTCAGATAAAGAAGAAATTAAAGAATTTCTGTAAGATAATGATTTATACTTTGAAGAGGGCTACACGAAACAAATTACAAAATCGATTCGATAGCACAACATAACGGACATGAAAACTTGGGATTACGCCCGTATCTTTGTATATTTAACCCGATTGAGATGATTTGTCTGAATTGAAAGCGCATATAAGAAGAAATAACACTGCACCAAAATTTTATGATAGTACCATAAACGTAATTCGTCAAGAAGTAGCTAATATATCAGTACATAGCTGGTCTTACTGTGAAAAACAAGTAATAATAGAAGAAAATATTTATAGAGAAGGATTAGTGGCGAGGTTGATCATTGAAGTAGTTGACCACAATTTTATATATATATATATATATATATATATATATATATATATATATATATATATATATATATATATATATATATATATATATATATATATATATATATATATATATATATATATATATATATATATATATATATATATATATATATATATATATATATATATATATAATATTTTATTATTATTATGTTTAATATTTTGTATATTAATAATGATGCTATGCAGAAAATACATGAAATAGAACGTAATAAATTGTTACTTTGCATATTTTTTTGATGTACATGTTGCTCGGCGAAAAAGATTGAAAATATACTTATATCCCGCTTGTTGGTGTAGGTAGATAAATTCCTAGGACGGTCCTGGAATGGTTACGGGTAAGGGTCTGCTCGGCAGGGTGTTCTATAAGGGTCTGCGGTTTTGGAGTAATAAACAGTAGGCAAAGTTAATCACGGGGTCGGTTGTAAAAGCACTATATTTCTGGTTCAACAACACCAACTAATGCTTTCGCTTTTATTAAGAGGAATCGTAGAAGTGAGAATCCGAATATCTAAATACATTTGCCGGCATTGGTTTAGTTGAAGATGCCGTGAAATTTAGAATGGAGCATTATTCTACCTTACAATACCTACTAGAGTACCTATTTCCAGCCCATTCAACTTCGACCGTTATCTAAATAACTATCTCGGGCCCTTTGCATTGCCAAATCGGTTTCGCGCTAGTCTCGGCAAAGGGGAGGGTGAAGTAAAAAAATAATGAGCTGGTTATCTGTTTTTTCAAACGGGCGCCGTAAATCTCTAAATCCCTGTTGTTTTTATCGAAATGGGGGATAGCGTGATAAAGAGCCGCTGAAAAATTGCCAATGCGAACTAAACCCCAGCGATCTTTTTGTCGCCGACAAAATTACAAAGCTTTGTAGTTACCAACTAATTTTTTTATGCAGAATGTGTAGGCAGATTGTCGGTTTCCTATTTGTATTTGTTTTCCACTCTAAATATTTTGCGTACACCGGATACGGCGAGATTTATTAAAAAAGGTACCAAATATTTTCATTCTGCGGTGAAATGCATGACTTTCGTTATCTGGCTACAATTACTAAAGTAATAATTCATACACGCTAATAATCTATATCAGAACTATTAATATATTTAAATTATCGACGTCCATATCTTTTCGGATGAATGTGACTGAATTTTATAAATTTTTATTTAGATAAATAGAGAAATTAACTTTAGAAAAAGCTACAAATAACCGCTCGTTAAGTTGAGTTATTATATTAGTATTGCATATAATTTTGACCGTATGGGTATAATGTAATAGTATATTATGCAACAAGTGCGGTAAACAGCATTTGACTCACGAGTTTTAATAAACGAGTGACTTAAAAAGTTTACCGAACTTGTTGCATACCATACTTTTTCTACGACCTTTAGTTTTTGACTACATTTTCGCAAAACAACGTGAATACATTCACTGACATTACCATCAGAATTGACATCGAAATTCAAGGCTTGGGAAATATCGCCGAAAACATCCGATTGCTCTCAAAATCGTGCGGTAAAATCCCGGAATTGTCCGAAGTGGCTCGGATCGGTGGGAAACGAAGCTGACGTGGTAAAGTGGCGCTTTCTGCAGGCTAGATCGGTGTGTAATTAGATATTTTACAGACGGGAGTAGAAAAATATTTCTAAAGTCGTATTCAGTTTCAATACATACGTTATTAAATTTTATGACCGTTATTTATTTCTGGCAACTTTTAGTTTGTAAGTTTTTATGCTCGATTCATGAAAAATGATATTTTCAATTCCTTAAGAGCTAAAAATTAATAGTACTAGTACTAGTACTAAACTACAGTTAGATTTTTGTATTTCAAAAAATATTAAATGTAATTAAGGTTAATCTTGGTAGTAAATGATTTTCAATGGTTAGTTAGTTAGCGGCCCCTACATGGCAAAGATTTTTTCATAATAAAATTAGGGCTTCCATTTAATATGAATAGCGCTAATTTCAAATTTGCTTTATAATTCGCGCATATCGTTAATATTTAAAAGAAAAACACGCCTATATGAATCACATCACAAAATATTTGCTTTATCTAAAACATTATCAATAGTATGTATGAAGAAACCTTAACAAAACTAGTACCTGAATATTATAAAGTAGTTAGCAGTTCAATTTCGTCAGTTACTAAGAATTTAGACAACTTCCTATAAAAAATAGTTAGTGGAGTGCTTTATTAAACTAGTAATTCATTTCACTGGTCAATTTTTAATATTATAAGTACTGTAGATGGGAAGGGTAATGAGTTTTTCTAAATTATTTTCTTTTTTTTCCAACGACTTAATAATGTCACATTGAAATTTTGAAACAATCCCAGTGCCACATTAATATCTCTTGTATAACCTCATAATATGTAAAAACATATTCCAAAACATTATTGGGCATACATTTTCCATTCTCCCACATTTTATGTTTGTGTTATGTCAGCACAAGAGTCATCATTTATGTAAATTTTATTTACCTTAGCAAATGTTGCAGAACACATTTTCTTATACGTTTTCGTCGACCCCCTTACCCAACGATCCTTGAAAACATTTATTTTGGCTATTCCTTTATATTAGTAGATCCTGTGATGTAAAAATTGCCTTGCAAGAGAAGAGCGCACAAGTTCAACGTTCAAAGAAAGCTTTTTGCTCCCGTCTTTAACCGTGCTGCGGGAGGTTCTTTTTGTAGTCTACATCTAAAGATTTCGGTGCGGAACGAAAAAAAATCTCATTCTCATTTTAAGTAATGGCGCCGGAATTAGAATATCAAAACAGTGAAGTGGAGCGGAGCATTTGTAATCTAAAAATAATGGGTAATCCCATGACCGCTATGGTTATAACGTGTGTAATAAGACAATTATACAATTAGAATTACAAAAAATTACAAATTACATAAAATTGTAATATTTTACTCCATACCATTAAATTAATAATTGTACACTGATCAGGCATGCCCAAAGGTTCACTTTAAAATGCTTCAGAGACGGGATGTTTTCACTTATAAACTTCTTCAGACATACGTTTGTATAACACTCGCTAAGTTCGTGGTTATGAGTTTAATCCATCCAGTTGAGCCTTGCTGCAAAATTTTGTATTTATATTTTTGTTTCTTGTATCTTTTTTGGGAATTATCAACTCGCCCTCGCACTTTGTCAATGTAAGAGTGAGTAAACCAAAAGCACAGAACACCAGTACTTATGTATATGGGATTCTGTTTACATGAATAAATAATAATAATAATAATAAATATAATTAGTTAGATTTAATATATATTATATGACAAATTCATGATAAAGCAAGTGTATATAAAATATTTTGACATTTTACTATAAATGACTTAAATACTTATTAGGTACGTGAAACAATGAAATGAAATACAAATTATAAAAAAATTCTTCAGGTATTAGCCTTATTGAAACATTACAAAAAACTTAAAAATAACTTTAATAACTTTAGAATTTCTGAAAACACTCGTACAATATGAAAATGACTTTAAAAAGTAAATATAAAAGTTTTTAATATTGTATATTTTTCTTCATAATGTACACTTTGAAACTGATTTCCAGTACATAACACCAGATACAAATAAAATTAACGAGGTCTTCTAATATAATCTGTCAAAGCACAGATATGTTTACACCTCGAGAAATCCCATCTCCCCGAATTTTGTCACCTTCGATTCCTCTTTGTTCGCCCTTCATAACGAGGTTGACAACCGCTTGCGCTCGCCGATTTATCAAGAGTTTTACGATACGTTTAAAGTCTCGTCGATAATAATTTTTAATACTAATTATTTTTGAAGTATGTAGTTAAAGCAATATTTATTCGGACCCTTGTCGTATTACACACAACTAAGTTGATAATCGTTTGTTCTAAATAAATGAATAATATGAATCTTCGAGATTGCGGGAGACTTATGTTATTGACCGCAATTTCATTGCATAGAGTGCTTTCATACAAAAACAATTTTTTTGTATTTAACATTTCACTAAGCGAGCACTAGACATACAATCCATATATACCAGAACTTATTTAATATTTCCATATTGTCACTTAAATAAAGATAATAATTAATAAAGATCATAATTAATAAAGATAATGAATAAGATATTGGTTGTGGTCATGAGAAATAATTCGATTTTACCAGGTGACCACACACTATTTATAGCGTTCTAAATACGTAACAAGAACAACAGTATTTATTCCGATCATCATCAGCAGATGTATTACAATGTAGTTAAGCAAAAAGAATGTCGATTAAGTTGTTCTGGTATGTGCAATTTTCCATCACCCGTTTCTCAACAGTTATCCGAAAATTTAATTAAAAGTTCACGCGAATCGGATAATTAAAATAGATGCTTTCTCTATATTTGCTAGCAAAAATCCTTTCTGGTTGACTGCTTTAATTATTGTACGAACAATAGTTCATTATTACTAAAGAATCCATTAATATTAAAAATATTCCATTTATTTTTATCTTCCATCCTCCATTTTTCGTCTGAGGATATTTTTTGAGGAGAAGGAGAGGTTTCCCCCTTTTCAGAAAAAATGAAACGTTTTCACACGAGCTAGTACGATATTCAGGTTGCACACAAATGATATATTATCCTGCCCCTCCCCCCTTTAAACTAACTGAAACTATATTCCTGATGGGGCTAGAGAGGACCTATATGGAACCAGGAATAGAATCAGGTCACTTAGGTGAGTACGCTGAAGATGTGGCCAAGGGATTAACAATACTATGCTTATCGGGATTGTCATAGAATAACGAACCATTTTGATACGAATTGGAATGTTTATAGTACTCAGTGACTCTCTATGTCACAACCTGCTGCAATTTCATGTTTCAATCAGCAACAGATTCATTATTCAAACTATTTCGGATTGTCTTCTAAATTTGCAAGATCTCCTGACCTTCTATCTATATTCTTTTATTATTTGGCACTTTTTCTTTTGTTAAAGCTAGTTCATAGGATTTAAAAAGGTTTTTTTATTTTTGTTAGATCTTTACAAGGCCGTATTTGATCGGGGAGATAAACTTTGGCTCCATTGTGTATTTCAAAATATATAGTCCACGAACAACATAACTTACGCTTTGCGTCATTTTTCAGACCGTAATTCAATGTTGCCGGCTCTATTTGCTCTATTTGCTTTATCCTGGTAAGTATTTAGTTAGTTTCGATTATTTTCTGTTATTCTGTCGTTGAGTTGAAAGGAGAGTGAATATACAGCATTTTTCTTTTAAACAACATACTTAACTTGGTTTCTTCCTAAAAATGTATCTGCAAAAAAATGGTACAACTTGAAAACTATCGTGTTGACAAACTGGCAGTGGTGATATTTGTTACTTAATGCAAAGCCTCTATATATTTATCTATTATGTCGACCGATGAAATGGACAGTGGCTGCTTTTAAAACTATTTCACTTTGTAAAACGGAGGACTAAGTCTGCTGATTCCACGCAAAAACAAAACAAACTTTCCATGTTTATGTGCTTCCCTCCGTAATTTTAAATTTAATGGCCGGGCTCATCTAAGCGTAATAACTGGGAAACTACGGACTACTTAAATATGATAATATCCAAATCTGCGGGAGTTGGAACTCATAAAAAGGCCTGATTTACATTTAATTTCGAGCGCGGCACGGGGAAATCTTCCCCGGTAATGCGTCGTTTGATTTGGCACCCTCATTGTCTATTCGTCGAAGCTGGAGGGCGCAATGAAAGATGTAAATTCTCTGATTATGTATGCTTTTGCGCCACACGTTCGTCTTTTACATCATCGATGTGGAATATTCGCAATCCTAGTATATATTATTCCAATCAGAAACGACAATATAGAACCTTATTTAACCCCCACTTACTTAAGTCATACTTAAATATTAAAGAGATAAATAAATAGAATAAATAATTTAGTTGTCTGTTTTGGGGCATTATGTTTCAAAGCGAAAAAGGTAGTCGCACAAATTAGAACACTTGGGAAATATAGGTGAATTGTTACAATGGCTTGACGACTTCTGGAAAGATAGGAAGTTGTCTGGTAGTTGTTTGCTTGCAGAGGAGTTACCCAGGGTTCCGCCAGTTACAAACATATAGGAGTGGTGTAGTGATTCGTAGCGTCCTAATGCGGAGAATTATATGGTGTGATGAGTGCAATAGTTCTGTCAAAGGAGACAGAACAAAATAAAAAATTGGACTTATTTATATAGGTACCATTTTAATTATATTAATTAAAATGGTAAATTAAATTATAACAATATTTGTCATCTCCACTTGATCATTAATAATTGATAATTAATAGGTAATAGGTAATAGGTAATACATTTCCTCCTCTTATTCTTTTATAGAATGCTGGACTGCTTTTCGCCACTTCTCTGGTGCCACACACAAACAATAGTTCATTCTGAATGTCGTATTGTGTCTTGCTAGAAATTCTTTTACTTGCCCATATATATTCTAAAAGATTTAGCTCGAAATAATATGGCGGGGTAGTTAGAATTTTCATCATTTTATTTCATAAAACGCTGTTTGTGTAAATTTGCTGTAATAGTCCCTTCTTTATCAAATTATTTTCAAATTTAATAATTTCTTGAAGATTAATTTGGAGAGAGAGTGATAAAAATGTCTAATCATTATAAACTTCAATGGCCTAGTTTATGATTTTGAAAAAGGGTGTTCCCATAAGAAAGTGTGCTGTATCTATGGCACTTAGATGAGTAAGTAAATACGAGAGACAACGGCACGACATCCATTTTTACGAGAAAGCCGTTTTTTAATTTCGTAAACTTGACTCCTAGGAAACAGATTACAGAAACATTCAAATATTTAATGAAATAATTAACGAATATAGGGAAAATTTTGAACCAAAAAACATTTAATTGTCAGATTCTGTCTGCCACCGTGCATTAACTAATAACCGAAAGCCTCTATGGTTTGCCAATAATGATACAATATAAAATGCAAACACCGGAATGTAAACAGTGCAGCCAATTCCCCCATTCCCTTGACGATTTTGAAACACGAAAAACAAAAATGCAATGTTTTATGCATGTCATACAATGTATACTTGAGGGAAAGCCCCGCGGACTACGGGAATGTTTGCCGATGTAATTAAAATTTATAGTGATAATATTGAGTTGCCTTGACGACCCTCGAAACACGTTAAGAGGAAGCAGGGCCGACTCCGCGCGGAATTTATAATCGATTTTTCATAAAAAGAGACAGGGCAGTTCTGCCCCCTTCTTTCGGTAGAACACTGATCTTTTGACGTTTGTCAGAGAGACTTAAACATCGTAAACAAACAAAATTGATATTCCTGACCTTTTAAATAATCCTGACGAAATTAATAAAAATTTCAATAAGAACTGCGGTAGTGGATGTCCACCTAATAAGAATCTACTAAATTTTGACAAAAAAAGAGTTGCTTGGTTTTCCACAGTAATAGAAAACGACGTTAAGAGACATATTCTAGGAAAGAAATCTCTGCGATTGGTGTGAATAAATTGAACTTGGAAATGAGACTTCTGTGCCTTGATAGAATACTTCCATTTATCGTGAATATAATCGAATCCGTATTTCCTAAGACTTGGAAAATTTCTAAGCTCCTTCGATTACCTAAATCAAAGAGTATCACACAACAATGGACGAATTAAGACCTATAAGCATCTTACCTGTATTTTCAAAAGTTCTTGAAAAGATAATAAACCAACAAATTAAAGATCATTTAGATATTAACCAGTTACTTCCCTCTTCGCAGTCAGGATTTCGCAAAGGGTACAGCTGCACGTATAACAGACGACATTCTTCGGAAGAAAATAAGCGCAGTCGTTTTGCTCATATTAATTATTAAGTTCTATTGTCAATACTGCACTATTAAGATTTTTCAAGAGCTGCAGTCTTTTTTATGCGTAGTTACTGTACTGACCGCTCTCGGTTTGTTGCAACATCTGAAGGAGAGTCAAGTAATGTTACTATTTCGTGTGGAGTATCCCAAGGCTCAATATTAGGGTCTCTCCTTTTTAATATCTATACATGCAATTTGAATAGTTATTTACAGGACTGTTAAATTCATTCAAGCGCGTTGATAAGTTTTCAGACTCGCATCAAGTCAAAATAAATGCTACCATATCTTACCTTATTTGGTCAATCTAAAGGGGTAATTAGACGTTACTTTCGAATACGTGTTAAAGATCAACATTTACTTCTCGCTGAACGCGCGCGAAATTTGGAATTAAACTTTGATATTAAAAAAGCCTATGAGTTTAAAAAACATTTAACTCAGTCGTCAACTTTTAAAAACTAACCTTAAAATTAGATTAATGGATTCGCTGTTACTTTCTCAATTTAATTATGCAGATGCGGTTTATGGTCATTGTTTGGATCAAGAATACAGGGAGTGCAAAAAGTCGCGTTTACTATTGATCATATCCTATAAACTCCGTTAGGCAAATTTGCTATAAATGGAAAAACGTCGACGGTTTCATGCAATCGTTTTTCACCATAATATAATTTTAAATGCCTGCCCTCCATATGTCATTGAAAAAATAAAATACATACTTTGAATCTTCGATATAGGGGTCTTTTTTTCCTCCTCCTCCGCATCGTAACGCATTGTTTGAAAGATTATTTTCCTAATGATTTTCCAAATGGTATCTTCCCAATAACGTAAAGAAACTGATGCCCACATCTTTTAGAAAAAATTATAAAACTTTTTGTTTTTTTTTAATGTACTCATGTTAATGAATTGATATATTCAGTAAGCAACTATGTAATTGAGGACCGGGCTTTCGTCTTTTTTAAAATTGTTTCCCGGTTCCCTTTTTTGCGTTGTGCTTTTAGTTTACTGCTAATAGGTAAATGTAGATACGAAGTGCAAAAAATAAACATATTATTATTATTATTATTATTTTTCTCATCGGAAGATGGAGTCCTCTCATGTCGGCTAGGTGAGTAGCAAAACATGAAATATGCGCTATTGAAGTTGAGGTTGATTAAGAACTCTTCTAATTATGTTGCAGGTAGCTAGTACCACAGACTTCTGCATTTCAAAGTAGGCGCCTGGTTTTACGGTGAGTGTTGTCAGGTTGGTTCTGAGGGACTTTGGTATTTCTCCCATTGCACCGATCACTATAGGAACAATGTTAACCCTATCAACACGCCATGTCTGTTTTATGTCATCCGCTAACGGTATGTATTTTTCTCTTTTTTCACGTTCTTTCTTCTGCAAGTTGTTAGGTGCGGGAATTGCAACGTCGACGAGGGTCACCACCTTATTTGCCTTGTCATAAATAAGAATATCTGGCCTGTTATGCTGGACAGCGCGATCGGTCTGAACAGTTCTTTCGCAATATATCCTAAATCCCTCATTTTCAAGCACGGATTCTGGTGAGTATCGGTAGTACGGACACTTCTCTTTTAGAAGTTTAAGGTTGAACGCTATTTTCTGATGGACTATCTTGGCTACGTTGTCGTGTCTTGTGGTGTACTCCTTCGGGGCCAGTATCCGGCAACCACTGATGAGGTGCTCAACATTCTCATGGCCCTCTCCATATATACGACAATTCGTTGTTGTTACTGTCGGGTCCTTGATTATGTGTTTAAGATAAGACCGAGTGGGTATGACCTGATCCTGAATTGCACACATGAAACCCTCAGTCTCGGGGAAAAGGTTGCCGTTCGTTAGCCAGCCAACTGATACGGGGTTGTCAAGGTCAGCACTGTCAAGCAAGTTTGGGTATCTGCCATTTAGTTCATTTCCCCGCCACTGAGTCTCGAGCTCGAAAATTGAATACTTAGGGTCGCACCGATAGTGTGTGAAATGCAACATGAGGGGTGTAAGTGATCTATCTAGACCTGTCACTGCTCGGTGGAGCGCTGAGCTCTCGCTTTTTTGATGGAAGTATTTCTGCAGCCGCTCCACCTGGGTCTTGTGGCATATTCGCAAATCCGAAAATCCCCTGCCACCGATGTTTCGAGGTAGATGTACCCTCTCTCTGCCAGCTAGTGGGTGGTGAGCACGGAATTTAGTTAGACTTGTCCTTAAGGTTCTATTCAGATCAACAAGCTCTGTCGGCGTCCAATGGACGATGCCGAAGCTGTACGCCACAGGGACGGCGTAGGAATTGATTGCAGTCGCCATGTTACGGCCTGCCAATCTTGTTTTTAAGATGTGCTTGACTCTCTCTTTAAATCTCTCGGTGAGCAGCGTCTTGACACTTTTAGAGTCTATTCCTCGCGCCTGGGCACGACCTAGATATTTATAGGTTTCAAATTTATCCAGCGTCGTTATTTTTCCACCACCACTATGCTGTGTACGCTGATGGTCGTCCATCTGACGCCACTCTCCTCTATGAAGTCTGCCAACTTTACACTTCTCCAGACCGATCCTCATTCGAATATCATTTGAAAAGTTCTCGATGCATCTGAGCTGCCGTTTTAGTCCCTTCTCGGTGTCCGAGAATATCTTGAGGTCGTCCATGTACATTAAGTGGGAGAGCTTAAGTTCTTTATTAAGTGGATATCCTTGTTTGAGATTATTGAGAGCGGAGGAGAGTGGGCTTAACGCTATGCAGAACCAGAGGGCACTCAGTGCGTCGCCCTGGAAAATACCTCGTTGGATTTTTATGCTGATCGGCTTGTCTTGCGCCCCCTGGTCTCTCGGAATTATTTGTGTCTCCCACTGGTCCATAGCATTTGTGAGAAAGTTGATGATTTTGGGGTCGACTTTATAGACAGAGAGGCACTGTACCAGCCAAGTGTGCGGAACACTATCAAATGCCTTCTGATAATCAATATATGTAGTAAAGAGATTCTTCTTGGAAGCTATTGCGGGTGACAACGTTGTCAATTGCAAGTTCTTCCTTACACCCCTATGCATGCCGCCTGCACCCCTTCTGCTCTTCAGCCAAAAGATGGTTATCATCCATTTGTTGGTATAGTTTGTTAACTATTATTCCATTGAGAATTTTGTATATCGTGGGCAGGCACGTTATGGGTCTGTATTTTGAGGAATCTTTAGTGGGGTAATCTGTCTTTGGGAGAAGGTAGGTCATCCCTTTCGTCAGAAAGGGTGGCGCAGACTGAGGGTTGTTCAGTATCAGGCTCAAGATGTCAGCAAGTTTGGACCTTACAGCGGTGAATTTCTTGTACCAGAAGTTCTGTATCCCATCCGATCCGGGGGCTTTCCAGTTTTTAGCTTTCGCCAGGACTTCATTTATGTCCTCTACGACGATCACTTGAGGCAGCATGAGTTTTATTCTTTCGGTCTTCTTTTGTTCGCACTTTATCCACTCAGCCGAAACTTTGTGATTGAGAGGGACCTGCCAGATGCCACTCCAAAATTCCCTGATACTTTCTGGTTCCGGGTATTGGCCCTTGTCGTCGGTGGTTGATGGCGCCAAGTTTCTGTAAAAAGCACCAGGGCTCCGGTTAAAGAGGTTATTATCCACTCTTCTATGCCATGATTGCTGGTATCTGCGCAGTCTATTTGTGTATACCCGCAGTTTCTGCTTTAGCAGATCCAACATGTCGACCACAGTATGGTTTCCAGAGTGTCCGTATTTTTTTGCACGTTATCGGCATGCTTTTTGACCCGTTTACTTGGTTTTCTGGGTTCAAGGGTTTCAGTGAGTATACCGATCTCTCTCCTCAAAGTCGCAATTTTGTCCTCTAGTCTTCTCTGCCATGGGGGGAGTTTAATCGTTTTTCTTTGGTGAGTTAGTGCTAGAAGGAGAGAATTTCTGTCTATGGAGCAGGATGGTTGCCAGAGAGGCGGAGTACACCAGATCATGAACAACAGTGAGGTCATGACAGTTGTTAATTTTTAAAGACAGTACGTTGTTCATTGATTTAAGTATGTTCTTGGTGTCCCGATTTGTTCTTAGTCTGGGTATCCTAGGACCACTAAGCGGGTCCATGCTAGCGTACCTTTCAAGACATTCCTGAAGGGTCTCATGTGCAGACTGGTCAGGGTCAACAGGGTTGACAAGCTGAGCGGCATTCCCTGGGGTATCAACCCGTGATTCGGTTGATGGTTATTATTATTATTATTATTTCCGCACCACTGGATATGTTCGTGATGTCTTACAAAAATGTACCCATAAACTAATGGTCATAGAAAAAGTATAATATGCAAAAGCTTTTTAAATTTCTTCGGCCACTCGTCGATCGTTTACAAAACTTATTGTATGTTGTATTTTACTAACCGTTTGCTGATCATACTTTGCACAGAAAACAAAACTATTCCTTTCAATTCTGCGCCATTTTTTAATTGTAAATGTAAATTAAGAAAAGTCTAAATACGCTTACACAGTGTAAGTGTGCAACACATGGAAAATAGTTGCTCGATCAAAATGAAATTATTGGCATCGATGCATGTTCAATGTCTCTTTAAGGTGCCCATAGAGAATCGTTATAAATTCAACCAACAATTAAGTAAGGAACAAAAAACCTAAAAATTGCATAACAGCAAAGTAATCTTACCATGTTGTTAAAAAAAACTTTTTTTTGAGAATCCTTAGTCATTTTTCAACTTTTTTTGAATTTTATCTAAATTTATTGACATATTAAGCTAAATCAAACTAAATAATTAATAAATAATTAAATAATATCAAATCACATTTGATAAAGACAAGGTGTTGTCGAAACAATTGTCATGTCATAATATACAATTTCGTGAAAATCTGAACTTTTCGATCTTATTTATTTTGATAAATGGATTTTCATCAAGTAAAAGCCGCCGCAGTTCAGTTAAATCATACGATTCTGGCAATCACAAACAGTATGTTTGTTTCATCAATCCTGAACACTTTAAAATGTAGAGCAACAAAGTAAAATATCAGTACTAATAATAGCAAAAATCTAAACTCCAGTTCAAAGTGTTAAATCTGTATTTGAAATATTTGTTACGAAGAGTGTAAACAAGCATAAATAAACTTCCCTGTACACCGTTTGACTTGAACTCCTTCCCAATATCTTCTCGTAATTCAAAAAAAGACATACACCATCGCCTACCCACAAAATCTAGCAAATTTGCTTTCCTTGTGTTGCGTTTCAAATCACTGCGAAATTCCTAATACCGCCCCTGTACATCGAGCTATTGCTACTTATAGTCACAGTTTGCGCCAGTTGAATCGAATAGCTTTACTTGACAAGGATTATGTTATGGTTATTTAATCGGGAAGATGAGCGCAGCGGCTGGGTTACAATAATGAAACGATAATAGTGACTTTCAGGTGGAACAAATTAAGGCGGAGCTCGTTTTATGCAGATGCGTCGAACACCAACACATCGTTAAATTTCATTAGTTAATTAAATTTCGCGATTTCTCTGGGATCAATAATTTCAATATTCTGAAGGGTATTACCCAATATAATTTGGCTGGGCAGAATACTGAGTACAAGGAGTAATGAGATTTTATATCAATTTTGTTTAAATTTGTAATAACATTTACTGACACATTTTGTGGCCAAAAGTGGACTTGACAAACCTCAATTGTGCAATCAGGAGATGTGAATGTTTACTCCTACAGTTTTTTTATAGACAATTATTTACTTCCACTTTCAAACTAAACTATCTTCATTACGGTTGATTTTACTGTTACTATCCATATCAACTGTCCGCGTCAGCTGTACTAATAATAATTGAATATATTAATTATAATCAAAAATTAAATAATTACCGCTCCTAATAATTTCGTTTAATTCATACGAGTAGCGTTGTGGCAATTGACAGAAATATGTTCAAAAATGCAATGAAACTAATATTTATTTTTATTGTACGTTACTTCGCTGTTACGCCGTTCTCAGAACTAAATGGAGTCGATATTTTTATTGGAATTCCTCGAATCACTAATTATTGTATTCGGGTATGCCTTCAAGATACTTATAGGTAAATTGGATATCACAATCCGATAATAATGATGGATAAAACTCTACAATTGGAAGATTTTATTTAAAAAATTTTGATCGAATTTCACTAGTCAATTAAGGAGTGGTCAATTGGCCATCTTCAACACTACTCACGGGATTGAAAATAGAATAATTAATACATCTAATTGTTTAAAATCAACTCTAGGTTGATATGGCAAATCTTTTACCTAGTGACAATTCCAGTCCTCTTTAAATATTTGAGATTTGACTTATGAAACTCCAAAGATGAGTGGATCAATTCTTCGCAAATAAAAATTTGGGATAGAACTGTTCTCTGAACCCTCGGTCGTTTACGTTACTCGGGCGAGCTAAGGTTGATCCCTACTTATTGAATCGTTTCATCTTTCTGGGCGGGTGTCATACGCATCAAATCATATCTCGTCAAAATGTGTGTTGAACGATTACCTTTACCATATTGCGAGAATAGATTTTAAATAATTTCGGTAACACACTAGGAGCTGAAAGCTTATTTAATATTTGTATATTGTGTCATTTTTTTTCATTCCAGATCTTACAGTCAACAATCAACAATAAATTTGTTGTTCATAATGTAATCCGTTCTTCACAATTGTCTAAATTTTTAACTATTACTATAGGTGGAGCACTTTATTTTATTTGATTGATATTGATGGCTTCGAACTACCACAAACTTGACTGCTTCGCGTTTCTAAAGATTATAAAGTCCCATCAAAGTCCATTATAAACACCCTCGTTCATCCCTTAATATTTTTATATAAAAATAAAAGGACGGCGAGAAAGAGTGCTCGCGTATTCAAATTTCGTTTTTACCCCTTGCGGGTTACTGCTGATGACGTTACATTATTAATAGCATACAAATGAGTCTTTTTTATGTTCGGGAGGGACAAAGCCCACAGATTTATACGGTTTTCAGCACGACGGAAAACTTGTTAATGTAAAAAGAAGCGCAAAATATTTCTGAATAGTGAATAGTGAATAGTAGCAGCCCCCGGCAAGTAGGAAATTATTGCTTTGTTATTTTTGGCCCCCCTTTAATGCTTACATTTTGTTTGTGACGATGCCGCAGAAACTCATGCTACGAGAAATATGTGTTTGTTCACAAAGTGTCAAGTGAAATTTAATGAATTGCTAAAAACGAGAAACCAGAAAAGTCGTAACAGTTATCCAACTCACGTGAAATTAATATTATATATACAAATTTGCCATTTTTATGCACTTCAGGTAGGAATATTTGGATTAAGTTCTAATAAATTTTCAAATTCTTATTAATTAATATCTTATTAAACAAGATTTTTATTAATTAAGATCAGTGACTACAGAATTCACAAAATCAATAATTCATTAAAAATGACTTAGATTTAGACTCATACATCCAATAATGTGATTAACCTGATTCCCAAAGTGTTACAATGTGAACAATCAAAAATCGAGCTAACGCGCATTTGCTCTTGTTAGAATTATTTGTATCAAAGGATACTTTTAAGCTACTAAGTTTCTGTTGTTGATAAACTGTTTAAATATTATTCCACCATTAATCAATACTTTTTATACCAGAAGTTTTATAAAAAGTATTACAGTAAGCTGTGGAAGTTTCTTTAAAAAATAAACCATTAATCAAATTCAGATATTGAAATTAATTGAAATTAAAAAAAAATGGAGTGTGTAAAAAAAAAGAAAATCTAGCTCCCAAATTTGGAACATTAAGGAACATACACAATGATAAATAACTCTGAAACAAAAACAATCATCAAATGTCATACCATAGCCAGATGCATTTGCGGCAGTTAAGTAAGCAAGTGAATTGCTAACTGTGATTAATGAAATTTTCTAAGAGCTCCTTATTGTAATATAATACAATCTTATCCTAATTATTCGAATTTAAACATGAATAGTTCTCGACAAGCTTTTAAAGCGCTAGACATATCCGCCGAGACTGGCGCATCCTGCTGACTCTAGACAGCTGAATTTGCAATCGCTTAATATTAATTTTATGTCAAATCTATTGGCCGTTAAAATTAATTGTTCGATTAGTTTTTTGCCTTTGCCTTCCTTCAGGTTCATCTCGTAGCTCCGTAGCTTTAAAATCCTATTGATCCTCTTGCTTGCCTGTACTCGCTAACAAATCTGTACTACTAATAAAGTGAAGGGAAATGTTCTTGACAGACTCTGTTTCTATTAAATTTGTTGCGAAATTTATATAAATCTCTGCTCAGATTCCCATTTACACAAAACAAAGTTCTCATCAAGTACAAGGTTTTTAAGATGCTTGGTTTGGCTATAGTTTTCCGATACACACTCTTATAATGTGAGTTGTTTTCTACTTAATTTTAAATTTGGAAAATTGGAAATTTCGAAAGTGGAATTTTTCGTTTTTCATGGCAGTTTAGGCATTAAAGTAAGCACTGCCTAACTGTCTATCTAGTTCTCTATAGCTCCTATATAACATCACCTGCAAGTATGCAGTTATATGTGCTTTGTATGTACCTTTTTAAATTGATTTGTTTGAATTGTTTCTATTATTCTATCTTATTACGCCCAACCACTGCTCGATGGTTGCAACAATTCCGACTGTTTCGATCTTAAGCAGATGCTGAAATTCTAAAATACACAAAGCCCGGGATTGAAACTCTAGGAAACTCGTTTCACAAACAAAAATCGATTACCGAAAACCGATATATAACCCATTCTATGTACATATTACCTTTGTCATAGGATATCGGTTGAGTTGGGTGTCTTTACTTAATACTGAATATGGAATGAAATATTCATTAATCTGGAATTCAGCGACAATACGAAAGCGGTTTACATTTTCAAAAGGAAATTATTTTCTAAAGTCAATACTCCACCAAGCGTTTGTGTAGAAGTAGCATGTGCCTAGAGGAGTTTTGTACGTTCAAGAATACTAGTTCAAAAGTTTTAAATGGTACCCGAAGCTTGCCCTAAAGATCTTAATGCAACTTTTTCTTTGCGTGACAAAAATTTAAAGAGCACGCCTTTTTGGAGTCCACTTAAATGGATACTCTAATTAAATTATTGAGTGTGATGTAAGCATATCTACGTTAGAATATTAGAAACATAGCTTGATCCTTCTCTTATAAAATAATAAAAAGTACAGTACAAATTTAATATATTTTACGGCATGCTAAGGTATTTTTGAGCAGAAATTATTGTGTCATGTAAAATTAGGGGTATCATCCGTTTTTCTTTTTGGAATTATATGCATCTCTACGATGAGACTTAGCAATGATATATATATATATATATATATATATATATATATATATATATATATATATATATATATATATATATATATATATATATATATATATATATATATATATATATATATATATAGTTTGTGAGTTCTTGGATCCTTTTGATTTTATATATTCTTAAGAAATGGTTCTTGGGTTTTTTTTGGTCCTTTTTTAGTGAAATTAAAATAAGTTTCCGTTACTTGTGAAACATTTTATTTTTTGTGACGTTTCGGCCTTCAAGACCTTCTTCAGACATTTAATTTTAACCTTAAGCCAAAAATCAACGGTTCACTATATAGTTGTTTGGTAATTTACAGTTTTACAACATTCACAACAGACATGTCGAATATGTAAATCGACAAGTCACATTGATAAGACGACGAACCAAAACAATAATCATTTGTTTTGGTTGTTTTGGTTCGTCGTCTTATCAATATGTGTGTTGTGAATGTTGTAAAACTGTAAATTACCATACCTTTTCTGTTGCTGTCCCACGTTTCTCTGGGTCTTCCTCTTTTCCGTTTTCCCTGCATTTTACTCTGCCAAATTTTTTTAACCTGTACAGTGCTGCCCAATCTCTGTAATGGTAATGATATATTTAGTTTAATAAAGATCTGGAAAACAAATAACAAGATCTGTCTTGAATTATGAAAGAGATATTACCATACTGAAATCTTCAATAACTATATTAAAAAGAAACTGAAAGTGCAATGGACCGACCTTAACTAATAAAACTGCTGCTGTTAAAAGCTTGGAGAATCTAAACTTACATCACCTGCAACCTTAAGCAGCTACCCACATGTCGCTCACGAATGTCAACCGAAAAGAAGAATTAGGATATTGAATATTGAAAGTCGGAAATATGGTTCTATTATGTCTATTTTACATCTTTTTGGGTCTGGCCTGTTTAGACTGGCTGGCTGTAGAGAATTTTAAAAAATGTGTCTTTTTTGTTTTTTTTATTTATCTAAGGAGATGTGAAGAACAAGACTACTTTGATATAGCAGTTTGCGCTTCCTCGGCTAATTACTTTATTTCAAGTACTGCCCTGGATCCTTGCCAATTTGGTATTAGAGATTCAATATATATCCCTATCATATAGAATGATTTTCAAACCAAAAAAATTCTAAAAAATATATAGCCCCCCTTCGCTATGCGTCTGTGGTAGTTTCAATATAAGATGCGCCAATCGACTCAGCCTGCGAAACTATGGAAGAAGGGTTAAATTAGCTGTAGAGCTTCTCAGGCACTTCTGTCTACTCGTAGCTATCTTCCATTATTGCGTTGGTTGTGCAGAAACTATTTCTAAGGGTACTAAGTCCTAAAAGCCCTTTTTCGTGGTCACTGGTTGTTCTTAAGGCCCCAAAACACCCCTCTGCCCAAGATAGCATAGTGATGCGATATAACAGTGGTTGTAGTATTTCGTTTCCATTTTTTCCGGAAGCCTCTCTTACACTATCGTCCCTTGATCAAATACATTTAAATGACGATATAAGCTATGAGTTCTTCCATAAGGCATTGCTAGACCCATGTTGTAAATACTTTTAAAATATTTAAAAAAGTAAAAAAAAACATTTTATTTTGTTACTAAATTTAGAAAAAAATCTGAAAATTTGTTACCCGATTTAGGCGAAAATGATATGTTTCATGGAGGCAGCCAACCGACAAAACATTACCAACCAACAAAGCATATACCGAGTGTTGCAATTTCTGTATCACACTGTATATGTAAATGCGTTTTGAAAAGGAACACCCGCCTCATGGATTGTTCCTATAATGAAACCCTGAACGAGCAATTAGGTAATTTGATAAGTCCTTTCAACGGTTAAATAACGAAGACGCCCTGCGCCCTGTTAAAACAAAACGCAATCTACTAAAACCAACCGTGATAAAAGTTGCAGGCTAGACAAAGCTTAATTTCGTATTCAACTTTGCGACTAGTTTAAAGCTAAAACTTACGTAATGCATTCGTCTTCGTGCAAACACTGAACTCTGCTCAGAGATAGAAGGGTCAGCAGAAACGCCAAGCCGCCTTTCATTGTGTCGGATGATCTAATTAGTTGAAGTACATCTCACGTGCGCTGAAACTAAAACGGATTGTTAGAACTCTGCACATAAGAGACAACACTAATTTGGATATTATGCCACGTCGAAATGAAATAATCATTAAATTGGATTAGTTGGTAAAACACCGTTGCTGTGCCAAGCTAATTGGAAATGTTTGCGGAAAATTATGTTATCCGGATAGATTATAAGATTTCTTGCAATCTAAATTCGGATTACGCATACTAATTTTCTACCAAAAACTGTGACGGTTTAGACGTTATGGTTAAAGCCAAATAAGAATATCAGCTGTCAACTCATGAAAGAAGTCTTCGACGAATGTTCCACCGCATTGCACTAAAGTTAGTATTTTGAAGGGTTAACATGATTCTTAAAGGTGGGCATTTTGAGCAAGTCCATTTGCTCTTAAACGAAAATCGAAAGTCAACGTTTCGAAATAACTCAGACTTCGCGCAAACTGTAGCAAATTGTTCGAGAGGAAACGTGTACTGGTAACAATACAGCGCTACTTTTCCGAGCGAGTACACTTAATTTATTACTCTATAGAGAGAATATAATAGTTTACGATGTACGGAACCCAAACAACCGATAAAACAGATTGCCCTTGACAATATGCAAATTATATCTGCTTTGCAGCCTGTTATTATAAATTATTTCTACCTTAGACTGCCAGAGTCGTATTTATTTATTAGTCAAACTTTCAATCTAAGGAAAGAACAATTTTGGCCTGGCAATCGTGGCAAACGTGGCATCGTAGTTAGCTTTTAGCGTAGAGGTAACTCAATAGTTCAAAACTTATCAACCCAATCGAACAAAACTAATTATTTAATCCAAAAATGACACCAATAAAACCAAGGATGTGACTATTTGCTTTCGCAACTGATATACTATTAAAATGATCTCCGAATTATGATTAGCAAGTGTTACTATACCACTAGCTTAATTTTAATGGTTAGTTAAAATTCTCCATATATTTTTTCTTTTCTAGGAATGAAAACACATAAGAATTCTTATGAATTTCCATTAGGTGCTCTAGGATACTCAATTCATTGATCAAGGGTGCAAAAAGGGTCACTTTAAGAGGTCAGCTTCGTCAAGCAGCATAACGAGCAATTTCGCTATAGACTAATTTATACGAAATATGTCTTGAAGTCTCTAAGGAATTGAAATATGGAATAATATATAGTGTACACTTAAAATTAAATTGGTAGCTTAGCTGATGTCAAAGAAAATGCCGTCATTGAAAAATTTTCCGGTGAAACACGTTGTATATATACGTATGTATAGATTATTAGTGTGTTAAATTTCTGCAGTTTTATACAGTTATTTACATACCAAGGAAGGAAATACATTTTACTCGTATATAGTTTTTTTTCCAGAGCCTGTTGTACTCAAAAATTTCAAGAATTAGAACAATACAAAATCTTCTGTTAAAAATAATCATTTGCGGAACTATTGAAACAATCAATGTATATTACAACAATCTACCGACGTCTGTGTTCTTTCGGCAGCAAGATGCTGTAACCAAGATGATATTCTATCAGAGTTTGGGCAGTCAGCCAAGATGGTATCACTTGAGTTAATACAAATCAATCTCGCGAGGGATATGAACAAGTGTGCCAGTTGATTAAAATTTGAATTGAGAAAGTATAGATCAAGTAAATGATGTTATTCTGGTGCATATCTAAAATATTTCCGCCAACCAATTATCAACAACTTTCTAAAGTAAAAACTGCATATTGTGTTCGTCCATAAGAATGAACGTAGTAGTGTAAACATTTGGTAAAAATTACAAAGAAAAAGTTTGAAAAAAATATATAACAAATAACTTTACTTAGTTACATAGTTCATTTTTATGCAACTGATATTAAATTAAGTTTCTTAATTGAATATACTAATATTTAAAACTAAGTTTCCACCTAAACGAAAATGTAGCCAAAGAAACTCGACTGCTGTAGATGAAGGGAAAAAAATTGAATCAAAAATATGTATTATTCAATATGTTACGTTGCGGTACGGGGAGAGAACACTTCCCTCGCTTCTAGCAGCAGGGAAAAAATGTTCCTCCCTATTCTGAGACCGAAAAGGTCATCTTGTAAATGGGCAGTAAAAAAAGATTTTTATCTGGTTATCGAATTTCTCGTTGAACTTATTTTTAAATGGATTAATCTGTTAAATTATTATAAAATAAGCATTTTTTCCGACTAAGGCGTTTTTTGAAATGGCTGGGATTATCAAAATATTATGGTTTACTATTTTGGACGCTACGTGCTGTTGGGAGAGTTGCAGTTGTTAAAATATCTCTAAATAATTTCGCAGGAGTGCACTTGGAATAAAAATATTAGTATAATATGTAGATTTTCACAACCACTTGCCCTATTGAATGACGTATACCTGACAGCGGCAGCCGTAACGGTAAAAATTATCTTTCAAGCTATGCATTCAAATCGCGATGTAAATCCAAAATTTAATATAACGGAATCTTTCCGAGCAATAAATCCCGCGGAGACAAATAACCGACTTCCCTTGTTGATAGTGAGTTGTTTACAGGGAGAAGTTGTTTACCGAAAAAAGTGGCAGAATGATGCCCGAACGGCATCCGTCACGTAATTGACGTCCCATATTTACGGACCCTGCCCGTAAAACGGATCTGCGGTAACAGGGACTTATTTTCCCCGACTGACGTGGAGAAAGAGAAATCGCAATGGAAAGAAACCGCATTGTTAAAATTGATATACAGTTGTTACAAATATAAGAGTGACAGCGTCGCTTGCCACCATTGTACCACGAAACTGTGAAATTATACGACCTTTTTACCTTTACTTATTTACTAGTAAATATGATTTAATATTATTTTGGTAATTAGTTGGGATAAATATGGATTATATTAGTGATTTGAATACAGGCTTTGACATCCTAGAATTCTGCATGGCATACTGCTAAACGTTGTACATCCAATATAAGATAATAATAATAATAATAATAATAATAATATTAGTAATAATAATAATAATAATAATAATTATTATTATTATTATTATTATCCTCCCTTTTAGGGTAGCAGCTTTAGTGGGGTTTATTAACCAGTCACTAAAGTTGGGGGGGGGGGAAGGTTTATGTCTCCGGCATATTCAGGGTCTTTCGGACGATTTTGCAAGTTTCAAGTATTACGGACTTTTGCATTTTTGTAACGATGGTTTTATTCGTTATATTCAGTCTTTCCAGGTATCCTGCAAGCTTCTTGGTAACTAGCCCAGTGGCCGATATAATTACAGGGATAACATGTACTCCTTTTAGGGTGAGTATTTTTTTATATTCCTCTGCCAAGTCGTAATACTTATTAATTTTTTCTCTTTCTTTCTGTTCCAGGTTGTGGTCCGAGGGATGTGAGACGTCGATGAAATACGCCTTTTTATTAGCCTTATCCAGCAGAACAATGTCTGGTCTATTGCTGGCTATTAGTTTATCTGTTACTATAGGTGTATCCCAGTATAGCCGATAATTTTCGTTCTCAAGAACTGGAGCAGGTATGTATTTAAAATATGGACTGTATTTTCCCTCTCCTAGGTTGCATAGCATTGCTAGTTCTTGGTGTACAATATGGCACCCGTCCACACATACGACATTTATCATCATCTATTCTGATCTTTTGGATATACTTCTTATAATTCCTAGTCGCTATGCTTCCATCCTGAATAGCTGTGATAAATCCTTCAGTTTCAGCGAATAGCTGCCCCTTAACTAACCAATTTGTTGATTCGCTCCCAGCAGTTTTTAAACTAGCTGGATATTTTCCATGTAGGGGCTTACTCAACCACTTCTCTTTTACCTCATCAAGTGTTGGTATCTCTTTTATTTCATTTTTTCTGAGATCTACAGCTGAGTATCTATCCGACTGACAAGCGAGCTTATGCAACGTCGAAGTATCTTTTTTACGGTGGAAGAACTTCTTTAACTGATTTACTTGACGTGTTGAGGTCAGCCAATCCTCTTCCGCCCGTCGATCTTGGTAAGTATAGCCTTTCAGTGCATGCCTTAGGATGGTGAATTCTATGCTCTGTCATGAGGGTCCTTATTTTCCTGTTCAGCCTCTCCAAGTCAGTGTTAGACCATTTTAATATACCAAACGTGTACGTGATTATCGGTACCGCCCATGTGTTTACGGCTTTAATTTTGTTTTTTCCGTTTAGTTCTGTTTTTAATATTTTTATCACCCTGTTTTGCAGTTTAGTTTCTATATTAGCCTTAGCATTGTTCTGATTAATATTAAGATTCTGCTCATATCCTAGATATTTATAATACGCGTTGTTAAGATACATTATTTCGGTTTCAGATTCCAGCTTATCATAAGTTTTTGGTATACCTTTATGAGCTATAAGTTTGGCACACTTATCCAACCCGAATCTCATTTTGATGTCATCTGAGAATTGTTGTGTGTTGGATTAATCTATTCAGTGTGTTTTCAGATCCCGCATATAGCTTCAGATCGTCAACGTAAGAGAGGTGGCTTAGTTTATACTTTTGGTCTCCATTTTTCAGCTCGTATCCTAGGTTCGATCTTTTTAAGGCCCAGGAGAGGGGATTCAGGCTCAGGATAAACCATATAGGGCTTAGCGCATCGCCCTGGAAGATTCCACTTCGTATTGGTATTTCTTCGGTGTTCACAGATCCAGTATCAAGGTTTACAACTAATTCGGTCTGCCAGTTTTTCATACACCTTTCTAATAGATTGACTATCTTCTCATCGATTTTATAGAGTCTTAAGCATTCAATTAGCCAAGAGTGTGGCACCGAATCGAAGGCTTTTTGATAGTCAATCCATGCCACTGCAATATTGCGTGATCTAAGACGGGCATCGTGTGTAGTAATGGTGTCTATAATCAGTTGTTCCTTGCAGCCCTGAGACCCATAACGACATCCTTTTTGCTCTTCTGTTAAGATATGGTGTCTTTCTAGATGCTTAGATACCTTTGTGACTATTATTGAGGTGATTATTTTATATAGCGTCGGAAGGCAAGTTATTGGTCTATAGTTCTTAGGGTTTTCTGTTTGATCTGCCATTGGCACCATGTAGGTAATACCTTTTGTTAGAAATTCTGGCAAGTCACTTTCGCCATCCAATATTTTGTTAACCTCGCTTGTCAAATTTTTGGTTACAGCTACTTTCTTCCACCAGTAGTTGTTAAGGTGGTCTCGTCGTGCAGCCTTCCAGTTATGTGCCCTTCTTAAAGCCGCTATTACGTCTTGTTCCTCTACTTTTATAGGCTCCATGTCCGCTATAGTGGCGCAGTTATTTTTTTCTTCTTGTAGCCAAACCGCATCCTTATTATAGTTGCCCTTTTCTTCCCAGATATTTGCCCAGTACTTCGTCAGTCTTTCTACGTCAGGTAGTTTTCCCTGTTTCACATTTTCTTCATTTAATTGTTTATAGAATGACTTCTCACTGCTGCCATATTTTTTTATTATCATTCTTCCTTTTATAGCTAATATTATATCTTCGCAGCCTTTTACCGAGCATTGCAATTTTCTGTTTTAGATTATCCTTTAGTATTGCCATCTGTTCGTTGTAATCTGGACTACCAATACATATTTTTCTGTCCTTAAGGTATTTTTTACATTCCTTTTTTAATTTTTTACATTTGTTGCCTCTTTCCCACTCATATAGTTTTGTCAGTATGCTTCTGTGGTTTTTAATATTTTATTCAATTCTGGTCTTCCACGGTGGGGAATTGTGATTACTGGATCTTCCATTATCACTTCTTATTTTAATACGCATATACTGAATCGTTGTTATAGCAGCAACATATACGAGGGCGAGGGATATCGCTTAATGTGGCCACAGGGCTTAGTACTTTGGGTAGTTCATTATTAATAACTCCGAGGCAAAAGCTGGTTTTCCTATTAGGTCGTATTTTAGGCAGCCAAGGGCGTCTTTCGGGATCTATTTTACTATAGTTAATCATATTTCCATTGAACATCGCTAATATTTCTGTTTTTTCTATTTCAGGTTCGACTTCTGCGTTTCTGTTGCTGTGAGCAGTCAATTCTTCATCAACCTCAGCGACCCCATCAGGTAAGTTATCGTTGTTAAAAATGGTATTATCATTATCATGTTCAGGCAAGTCATTATTATGTCCAATCAGCAATGTCTCAACCTCTTGCTTAATTTTTCCGATCTCCAGTTGTGACAAAAGTTTATGAGCCCTGATTGAGTTTAGTTGACCAGCTAGCTTTTGTTCTCCGAATTTTAAGTCTGGTCTAGCTCGGGCCCATTCAGTTACTAGTTTTTTTCTAAATCCCTGCTTTTCCCGTTCACCATTCGTACAGAGGAAGTACGCACGCATTAAATCAGTATTGTCTTGAGTAGACCATTTGTACCTGCGCGTTATGTTTCTGGCAATCTCTGGGGTGACTGCAGCTTCTTGCTGGGTCAAATCCTCTGAATGAGTCGCCGTTCTTCCTCTAGCCATTGTCGTTTGCCGTCTTGTGGTTCCGCTACCTGAAGCCGCGCCACTCGCTTCACGATTCTCCAGGACAGGCTGAACCTCCGGACGGCTCCGAGAAGAGTCAGCCCGCAACTCTTCACCGCCCGAGTATCTATATTTCCTTGTCTGTACCATCACCAATTTTTGGGTATTGCAAAGTAAGCCTTTGCTGGCAGGCCTCCGATAGCCTTTATTCCCTGCCGCCTCTGACATGAGGTACAGACGCTGTTGGACGGCCGCTCTTCTAGAGACAGACGCCATCCCCGCGGAGCTCTCATACGCCCCAGTCACGGTGACCGGGCCGGTGGAATCTCCGCGGTCCCTTTAAGGCAGGGGCTACCAACTGAGGTAGGTGGGGTCGTTGCTCCCCAAAGCACTAGCAAGCCTCAGCTAGAGCTCCTCTGCCTTATTATTATTATTATTATTATTATTATTATTAATATTATTATTATTATAACCTTTACTGTCTAACAGATTAACACCCTTTTAGAAGACAATAAATAAAACTATATAACTATAACAAGAATTCAACTATATTCACTCCTACAATAGTGAAACATACAATCCATTATAGTATTTCAAATTAATGTTAAAATAATATGGTAAACTGTGAGCGACTAAGACAAAAAACGTTAATGTCAATATCATTACAGAAGTCATTCAATGATTTCATCAATTGCTTAATTGATTTAATTATTTCGGATGTGAGCCATACCGGAAAAGTATGTCGTAAAGTTTGTGGAAATCTGCTCTCTGCTCTGCTCTGCTCTTATATTTGCATTGTTGTATGTTGGTTTGAAGGCATCTATTTTGACAATTGAGACATATACTAATATTCAACGCAGGATGGTATGGATCTTCCGCAACTAGTGGCAAGGACTCTTTTGTGACTATACACTCGATATTGTTAAGTTGATAGAAGCAAAGGAAATTCATAAAAGTGTTAAATTAATTCATATAATCACTTTCACTATCTGCACTAAATAGATGAGCATTGAAGTAGCCCAAAATAATGACTTGACAAACTTATGTTAAGATGCATCCGATTCGGCTTTCTACCGATCATGTGCCATTTAATAGCGATCACGGACCACGGATGAAAGGTTCCATTAACTTGTTGGAGACAGTCTCTAGTAACTGAAAGTGGTCTGATATTGTCTTGCTAAAAAATGAGATCTTGCAATTACTGAAGGTAGGACAATACACGACAATACACGACAATGACATAATATGTCATTAATGTCGGAATTAAAGTCCATAAATTTCAGTCCCCAAGTCCTTTCAAAAATTGATCGCAACGATACCCTGCATACCCATACGTATGTATGGCGATGAGATACAGGATGCTCTGCCAACATCGCATCACTGTCGTAGGGTTCCGGCCAATCCGAATGACACGAAAGGACATCCCAGCCTCTCGTCGGGCCACTATAATTACTCGTTCAAATTCGCTTATTCTGTTTTCGATATCCTAAAGACAATAAAATTGTGAAATTAAAAGTCACGTGAGTTTTAAACAAACTGGATCAAAAATATTATCGTGTTGCACTTATTGCTACCATACCGGGAGTAGCAATTTATATAACACTCAGTGTATATACAAAGAATAATGTAAATATTGTACTTAAATACGGTTAGTTTTAACGCAACCAGCATTCGCGCGATATAAAAGCAAACTCGAGCGACACACGCTGGTTAAATATATCTTCAATATTCTCTCTAACTGAGGTTTTCCAGATGGGACACTTCGTAAAACGCTAAATAAAGTTATGCTGGACGAAAACTGCAACCATAACTAAAGAATCATTTCATCCAATAATAATACATCGCTTTCCAAAAAAATCTAGAACTTTATTTATTTGGTCGCAAAATATTCCTGGAATTTCGGCAAAAATCGCTCTCCATATACCTGGAAAATGGTCAAATATCAAGATACCCAAAAACACTTTAATATTTACATGTCGAAATGTACCTGATTACCATTAACGCATATTAAAGGTTCGAAGCAGTATTACAACTCATTGGGTTTGAAGTAAAATGTTACTAGCATCCTTGCCACAATTGTCACAAATAAAAAGCAGTGCCACATTCACCAATATTGACTAGAAGTAAATTATGTAAAAAGCTCTCATCACAAGCAAGCGGTTTCTAAAAATTAGGAAAACAAACTATTTAAACATTTTTTTAAATATTTTTTCTGCTTCCTACTCTATAACACCCAATTATGACTGTGTCACTTTAAGATGTCAGCTTTGTTATCCACTGTCCCGAGTCGGACGTTTCCAGTATTTTGGTCAATGGTAATTTGAAGTATTCGTGGCGTTTAACATTTACCCAAAAATTAATATTCATAGAAAAAGTATAGTATGTAAATACGTTGATAAACTTCTTCACTCGCCCGTTGTTGTTGTGTGTATGTAAAATTTAAACTTCAATGTCCCAAAAGCATAATGTGTTATTGAACATAAATTTTAAGTAAAGTGCTGCTATTATTTATTTTTAGCTCTCAATTTTCGAAGGACTGAACGCTATGAAATCTCAAGAAATTGATTTAAAAATGTCATCTGTAATTTATATAACCAACGTACAACACTCGGTGAACTTCGAATGAAATACATATTAAATTATATCAAGAGAACGGCGCTAAACGAGGTAAGTGTCTCAAGTTTGATCAACAAAATGGTATCTTGTTTCCATTAAAAATGAATACAAAAAATTCCAAAGCGTTTGTAATTATTATTTTTTCCTTCTCTTCTATTATAAGTTTTGGGCGCCCCAGTTCGAGTAAAATTCGGAACTGTGAAACCTGCGTTTGTTGCACAACTTTTGGGGGCTCTTTCAATAACGCCAAACTTATTCCATTCTTTTAGAAAAACATATTACAAAAACCGGAAAGGGATCGCGTTTCCCCGAGTTTCTTGGTTTGAAAGAAGTTACTGGTCCGCTTGGAGTGATAAATTGCAGCACTCCATTCCGATGGTGCTACCGTAGTCGTAAATAACAGGGACTGCATTCCCAATGCACAGTAATTAATTTTAAAAAGTTGTCGAAAGTGTTACGCTCCGCGAACAACTTCTTTCGTCCGGGAATGCCAATAACAAAAGTTTTTTGTTTCCCGGTCGTTTTTTTCTTTCCCGGCGCCTATTAAGCGTCTTCGATTTCGACAAATAATTTTGGGCAGCTATATAGTGAAGCCCAATTCTAAAACTTCTATAGGTATATTTTATGGACGATAAACGCTTCTGTGAATAGTGCAGAGAAAAGCACATAGTACCGTAAACGATAGGTTATGTTATCAATAGGATAATAAAAACATTAATGTCAAAAGCACGACCGATAGTTGAATACCGCATTTTTTGCAGTAGCCAGAAAATATACAGGGTGGGTCAGAAAGTATAATTCGATACCAAGTTCCTCTTTTTAAATAGAACAAGATTTTTTTAAATTCATTTTCGGATTCTAACTTTAAATTTTATATCATATAAATTTTGTGATTTTTATTAATACGCTATTGTTTTTAAAACACCCCAGAGGCAAAAATCAAGTGGAGTAATATCTAGAGATTTTGTAGGCCATTCTATTGATCCCCTTCTCCCAATGCACTCTCCGGCAAATGTAGTATTTAAATATTCATACACTTGTCGAACAAAAAAATATTTTTAACTTATTTATTTTATTTTATTTTATTTTGTCTCATCTATCGGGGATTCTTTGTACTCGAATATCTACAATTTTATTTATTTAAGTTGCACATTTTCATCATAGTTTTACAATACTGTAGTCTCCAGTCGGGATCATCTTGTTCAGCTACTGCAGCATTGTAATCTTTTACCGATGATACTTGTCTTCTTTTAATAAATGCAAAGCGGTTCGTTAGCTAACATCATCATTGCAAGCTACTTCAGAAGATGCACGATAGGGATTATCCTCAGCTTCAAATAGCATGCTTAAATTTGTGTTCTCGTTAATTTTTAGACGACCTGGCCGTAAACATTATTTTATTATTTTTATTATTTTATGAATTTGTGAAACTTGTAGTTCTGGTTTTGTCTCCATATTAAAAAAAATTAATTCAAATTCTATGGGTTTTATTCATATGGGCCATAGTCACTCTCTTAACTGATAGAAATGTAATTGTAACAATTTACTTATCTGATCATTTCAAAATTAAATTTCTGTAGGATGCTACATGAATTCGGGATAAAATTTGACACAGAATTCAAAAACGGATTTAAAAAAAAATGGTGTTCCATTAAAAAAAAGAAACTTGTTATCGACATCTACTTTGTGATCAACTTTGTTTATGTCTATACAAAATATTAAAAGGTCACTCAAAATAATGAGATAAGTAAACATATAAGTAGGATGTAGAATGGCGTCGTCAACATGGTAAGAAGTCAAAATACAGGACTATGTCACAATAATACAGATATGAAATTTTAATATGACCTTAACCACACAACACCAATTAATCCACATCAAACGATTGCTCCCAGTGACTTCGAATAAGAGGATCTTTTTCACGCAAAAATCATTGAGCAAATCATTTTTAACGAAAACATGTAAGCAATGGCGGGTATTCTTCGGGTTCAATACTGACACAGCTATTCACGTTTAAGTTGGGTAGCACTCCCACGTGCAGCGTGTGCGAACATGAAGTCATGCTGTCCGAATCATGTCTATCCTCTACGGTAATCAGGGAGACGACTCTTGGTGCTGTCATCGCTTAGGTGAGCGCTCTGTCCAGGAGGAAGCATAATAAGTGGCGAAAGCTACCCCCCTTTACTTACAGATACAGATAGGAAGTCGTAACACTCTGTGTTAAAATGGTCTTTTACATTATTTTCCAATATTCATTGGTTTAATTTGATTAGCACGCATCCTGTCAGTGTCACGTCACATTATAAGCGTAGTTGCTATATAGGAACAACGATATTGCGGTGAGTAATCCAACCTGATACTGATGTCAAATCAAATAACTTAGCAATTACACAGTTCTCATTAATAACCGATCCGAACTCATCCATTTTATTAGGTTAACAAACAATTGGTGTTGTTCCGGTTGAACAATATTCCCCGATAAATTAACTTCACACATTGAAAATTTGCAGTGCGTTTTATTTATGATCTAAATCGCACCGTTGCAGTGTCGTGAACCGAAACTTTCTAATTTATCATCCACCGGCGCCGTATTTAAACCCATTGAAGTGCGAACGTTAGTTACACATTACCGTTCCGTGTGTTATTCTCATCAAAAACTTTCCTCAAAGCGACCTGGCGAACCGCAAATTGATTTTTTACGGAGGCTGCACTCAACACTTGGTTGATATTTAGACTCACAAATTATTTTAAAAGGTTTGTTTGCAGAATTTAAAATAATTAATTTGTTGGGAGCACTTATTGAATAACTTTTTAATTTTGTCGTTTTAACGTTAATTACAATGATTTATTATGGAATAAATCTTAGCAGGTATGTCAAAAAAACAAATAATATTTTAAAACATATGTGAAAAGAAAACATATATATACATATATATATATATATATATATATATATATATATATATATATATATATATATATATATATATATATATATATATATATATATATATATATATATATATATATATATATATATATATATATATATATATATATATATAAATGTGTGGTTGTCTCTTTTTGGTAAGGTTCTTTGTAATTCCGTTGTGTATATGTAAAAAAAAGAACTGTACTATAACATAATTTTAGACTGTATCCCTTTCTGAAGAAGGTCATAGAAGACCGAAACGTCAATATATGGACAAAAAATTTTAATCGCTTTTAATACAAAGATCTATAACCCAAGAACCAAAAGCTAAACATAAATATAGAGAAGGTCTAAGAAAAAACAAAATATAAACAATATATATATATATATATATATATATATATATATATATATATATATATATATATATATATATATATATATATATATATATATATATATATATATATATATATATATAATATATATATATATATATATATATATATATATATATGATATATATATATATATATAT